>NC_134379.1:7136538-7750961 GCF_035582795.1 Mycteria americana | reverse complement strand
GTTTATGCAGCTGTTTATGCAGAGAATAGCTCTCCAGGGATGGGCTATTTGCTGCTGCTTCTGCTCCAAAGACCCTGCACCTAGATTCCAGTGCTGGAGCCAGGGGTTTTGCATTCCTGCCTGAACAGCGTGAGTCGTAGTGATTGCCAAGTGCCTCGTTCCCCCCTCTGGAGCATGGATGGGTTGTCACAATACCTCTGTCTCACTTGCATCGCCCTGGAGCATGGGAACGGGATTAAAAACAAAGCCAAAGCAAATGCAGAACCTCTGACCTATCTGCAAATGTTGCTTTTGGGGCTATTTGTTTCTGTGTATCCTCAGAGCGTGCTGGGGGATGCCGGTTTATTGCTGCCTGGGATATCTTATTGCTTTGCTTTCAATGAAATGCAACTCCTTTTACTATCTTAAGGGTTTTGCAAATGATTTAAGATGAACGGAGGAGCTGCCATTTTGCTTCCATGTATCTCCAGCCGAATAACTACACATTCACTTTGTTGCTGCCAGAACCACCAGGTCTTTCTCTGCAGAGCTGCTGCCCAGAAGATCAGGTCCCAGCCTGCACTTATACATGGAGACTAAGCTGTCCCAGGTAGAGAGGCTTTGCTGAATTCATGAGGTTCCTGTTGGCCCCTTTCTCCAGACTGTTGAGGCCCCTCAGTTGAAGTCCAGGGTTGGCCTGTCCCTCTGTCTTCTCATGCCATTCCTTCCTGGCTCCAGTTTCCCCCCTTTATTATTCCAAATCTGGAATATCATTGAAATAAACATGAGTGAGTGAAAACACCTGTACATTGAAGCAAAGACATTTAAAACAACGTTAAAAAAAGCTTTTTCCATCTTGGTTATCATCTGTGTTGGTATTTTGGAGAAAGACAGTCTGCTTGCAGTTACACCATTACCTTTACATACAAGGTCACATTAACTGTCTGAGCAGATGCTGACAGTGTTGGAAACACCCACCTGCTGCAGGTGAAACCCAATTAACTGGCCTCGTGCTGTTATAAAAGCCCCAAGCAGCAGCTCTGCTGGTTCTTTGCCTGGGGAGAGATGTGTGGGCTGTGTTCAGGCTCAGAGCTAGGAGTTTTACTCTCTCTTCTGTCTTTCTGAAGACTCCTTCCCCTTATGATAGGAGATGCTGTGCTGAATAACACTATTTGAAAATGATGCCTGTCTGATCAGTGAATTTTCTTTAAACCAGGTCTAATTGCCTTATCTAGATCACTGTCTTTTTCTCCTTACTTTCATGGGTATTTTTAGACTAGTCAGTGAGTCTGTGATATGACAGAACCCCTTAAAAGCTCTGGGTAGCTTGGCTTGTAGAATCTAAAAGGAAGGGGTGTAGGATTTGCCTTGTAAGGAGGCTGACAGCTATTCTTAAGGTGTTTAGATCTAATCCATACTAATGAGATAGCTTCTTATCTAACTGAACTGCAACATTTCTTAACTGCTTTCTGTCTTCTTTTGAAAACCCATGTATTAAATTACTATGAGACAATAGTTTCTAAAAGGCATTCTCCTAACCTTAGTTTCTTCACTAAATTGAATGAATCTAGTGAAGTGTTTCTTAGAAACAAATCTTTTTTAAACCTGCACTCTATTCTTCTTAACCTCTCTGCCCTAAACAATTTCTGAGACAAGATGAATACCAGCCTGTGAAGATCATAGCTACATATATTCTACTTAAGCATTCACTTGGCTGATAGCCTGGAATAAGTCACTTCTGAGGGTTAAACAACTTCTGGGGCTAGAGATGGGACCTCATTATGCAATGTGTGAGGAGAGTTATTACTGTGAGCTGGTCACTGAGGTCTGGTTGCTGTGTTCACTACCTAGAAAGTATGGGCACTGAGGTTGCCCTGGTGTTGAAAACTCTTAGCTGAGATCTGAAACAAGCGGGTTAACCTCTCTCCCATGGGAACCTTCCCCACTTTGCCCTGTTTTTGTCAATTTAGGGTTCTACCATTTTGCTGCTAGAAAATGTAGGAAACGAAGGTTTTCACTCCCTGTAAGGATTATGTGCTTGCTTTGTGATGCTTTGAATTGCTAATGCTAGCTTGAATGTGGCCTGGGCTAACATCACTGCTGAGAAGCGGACCAAGTCATTGACAAAACTTTGAAATCAGAGGCTTCCAATTTGAATGTTGGATGTCCTCAAGGCTCTTGAGCACCAAAAGTTTACCTAAACACCAGATGAACGATCCTGCCTTTGTACTTCAGTGGGATAACCAGGATGACCATTTCTCTAGATGTGTGTTGCTTAGAGTGATCTCCACCTCTCGGTGTATTCTCCCATCACCCAGTACAGATGAACCAGGTTGGGGAATTTTCTCCTACTTTAGGAGTACTCTGAGCTGAAACTTTGTTTGGATTCTTCTTAACAGCCAAAACCTTGTTATGATTTGTCAATAAAGGCTTATTTGAAAAGTGTTGGGAAATAATAGGACCAGGAAAATGAACCAAAAGCTGTTGTTTTCTTCATTAATTAAATAATCTTACTAGCTTTAATCTTACTAGCTTTTTTTGCTGATAGAAAGTTACCTTCTAAAGGCAGATAAAATGGGGTTTCTAGCTAGATTTATCCTCCAATGGGACTGGAAGAGAAATCTGGATTGTTGGTTTGGACTTGCATAGCGAGGGGGAATTGCTTTGTCATGTTCAAAGAACCAACAAAATATTAAAGGTTCCAAACTTCCATGGTGCAACCTTAAATGTCTGTGTCCTAGAAAAATCACTAAACCAAGTAACTGCTTTTTGGACCTGTCTGAAATGCTTAGGTCTACAGGCTGAATTTTGAAATCCCAGTGAAATGCATAAAGTCATCTTAGATTAAGAGTTTAACTCCCCTGTACTGCATGCATAGAGTCAGATGGGATGAATAATGACATGATTTGGATCACTTTTCCCACACAACAAATGACACTTGTATGTATCTGGTTAAAATTCAGAGTGGACTAGGATACCCAACTTTGTCCTGTCCTATGTGTAGCTTTTTTAGCTGAGCTTTGGTCTCCTCTGACTCGCTGCATTTCCATGTGATCTGTGTACCTCTTCCTGAATTAATGTGAATTCTGAGTAGATCTTCAAACCAGCGGGGTTGCTGCATCCTGGGCTTGCTTTCAGATACTCACATCCTTACAGGGAACCCGTGTTCTAGTTAATGTGATGGGACATTCCTTCCTCCCCTGCATGCGGAATGAGCACCAAAAAAATCATTGACCAGCTAAAACTGGATCAAAGTTCTCTAAGTGCTAACAAGAAATCACCTGGAAATAGTCCCAACTGCAAGTAAAAGTGTCCAAATTTTGTACATTTCATGTATATGAAACTGCATAGAAAGAGTTATTTCAGAAAGAATGAGAGGTTTATGCTTTTATGTAGATATCACAAAGACATATAGGATTACGAGAATGCTAGAAACAGCAATTAACGTACCAGGTCTTTCAGTAATGCCGTTTCCTCTCTGTTGAGCAATACAGTGCTTAAACGTTATTTTTTTTTTAGTGGATCTGTGTTTCCATGCTAAAGCACTGCATATAATTTTGGGGTATAACTTTTATAAATGCAAAAAAATTCCCTGCTACTCTCATTCCTGCTCTGCAGACCACCAAAGAAACTACTAATGCAATTTTAATTTATAGCTCTACCTTTTTCTCAAGATCTGGGACAAAGATTCCCTAAAGTGCTTTAGAACAGAGGTCAGACTGCATTTTTAAAAAAGCTGTGAGAAGTCTCTGATCTGTAATATAAACCCCATGCTATCCAGCTCTGCAGTCTAATCAAGCTTGGAAGCTGCTGATTTGGTAGGTGGGTAACTGTGCAGGCAAAGGCTGTGTAGATCATGTCGCATCTTCATAAGGCAGTTAGATGCTATGGAAGGCCAAGTTTCCAGTTTTCCCTCTATTACCATCCCTTCCTTTTCCTCCAGAGCCATTCCTCAAGCACAGGAGGTGTCTTAAACAACCGTTGCCAACTGCACCTGCTTAGGATGATAATTCGCGTCACTGCTAGTGCTGCACTCCACACAAACTGTTACAGCCTCTCTCTTCGGATGTATTAAGAGCTGCAGCCTTGCCGAACATGCTTCCCGGAGCTTCTGGCTTTTGGCTTGACATGTTTGTCCATTTCTTTCTTAGCACAGAGAGCAGAGAAGCCCTTATCCAGCTTTGTCTGTTTGCTCTGGCTTTCTAGTACAAATGTCAAGTGACTTTGAGCCATCTATCTTTTAAGGGTAAAACAGGCATGAAAATGAAATGCAGTAGTTTTTGAATCTGGGCAACTTCCAGAGTATGAGCTTCTAAATTTCTGTGCTGTGAGGAAGATGCTTTTTAACAGTCTTCTTGCTTATCTGATGGTCAAATCTCCAGATAGTTAAGTGATAGGTATGTGCCAGTCTTATATCTATCATCCAAAATATGCTTGGATTGTTTGCTACTTGTGCAGATGGAGTGTGTTAGGTGCTTCCATTTGGTTGGGACCACGTTACATGTTACACGTCTGATGCTTATATTCTATGCAAAGGAATGAGATTGGAATAATTTGTATTCCCATGGGAGGTTTTTTGCCTTTCTTTCTTTTCCTTCCTCTTTTCTTTCCAAGATGCATGACCTCTATATACTCCCATTTTCCCTCTGTTTTCACCCCATGCCACCAAAGGTGCACCACCTGTGCAGACAAATGTTTCTTTGAGGACAGAAAAGCGAGGTTCTGCAATTCCGAGTTTTAAATATGTTTCAGTTCAATGTCTATAGAATCACCTAGTGAGTCATCTTTCTTCAGAGTAAGATGAACCTACTTTTTAGCAAACAGTCTGGGATATATCTGCTCTCACCGAGTGAGGCCTGGTGTTACAGTAGAACAAATATTTTTGAAACTGAAGGTGCAAGTAGTGAGACAACAGTGGGAATTTTTGAACTGGCAGTCACAAAAAGTGTAACTTTGTTACCAGGTCTGTCTTTTAAAACTTTACCAAAAATCTTTTTGAAGTGCTTAATGATTTTGGTATCTTTACACCATTCCTTCCCCCCTCACTTTGCAAACAATCTTATGATTAACCTGCCCCTTTTAGGCAAAACACTGATATGTAAAGCTGAGAAAGATGCAACAGGCATACCTCGTATCTAGGACCAATACTCTAAAATCTGTTGGGGCAGGAAGCCCTGTTGCAGCATGAAGAGAGTGTTAAGCTCTTCTGGAGGAGGACTAGATGGGAATTTCTGCAATATGAACAAGAATGAAGTTTAGAGGTTCTTCCTTACAAAGAAAGGGGGTTCACTGAGATTTGATAAATGTCAGGCAAGTAATTAAATTTGGAAAAGCTGGTGCAGAAGGCTGCAACTTTGAAGCAGTCAGTCTCCAAAACACAACTCTGCTGAGAGATTGCAGTGACCCTGCTTGAAACTTCAGGTAATGGTGGCCACTGACGTTCTGTAGGAAGCATACTCTGCCTGCACAAGAGCTTTGCAGTGTGGTAAGGAAAGCCGACTTCATAAAAGCTCCACCACTTTCATTTTCCACTGCTACAACTCTCCTGGAAGAGTTTTCACTAGAGCAGTGTAACAGGACTGTGCACACAGCATCACGTAACAGTTGTCTTTTCCCAGCTGCAAGCCTCTTTTTTGCACCCCCTCGTGGCATCAGGATTCACTCTGTGAGGGCAGACACTGAACCTCAGTCACGTACCTGTCTGAACTACTGAGAGCTCCTGAAAAGTAGTTCTCATTAGGGCTGACTGGCAAAATAAAGTCCTCTTTAATCTCTCAACTGACTTATTAAATACTAGGTGTTGTTGGGGCTGCTCTAGTGTTGTCAGTCTTGTTTGAAGCAAAGCATGAAAAATGTGCTTTGCCTTGCTGCTGACGGGGTTGCTGGATAGAAGAGGGTGATTTAGCTGCTCGGCTCCCTACCTTCCATGTGTAATCTGCCACTTGAAAAGCTGCTGGTAGTGCCAGGGTGTTGCTAAGCCATAGTAGGTCATTTTTCTTCCTTGTGCTGTTGGTAGGAGAAGCTTTTGCACAGAAACTGCCACTTTGACCTTCAATTTGCAAGAATAGAAATATTAGCCTTTAGGTAGGGAGGAAAGGGAATCTGCACTTATCTTCCGATGGGAGAAATCTGCACCTCCAGCAGGCTTGTCTGGGTTCATGTAAGAAGAAAATTATTTAAATGCTGTACCGTAGTTGTGGCAACTTGCTGTCTCTTGAGATTGTCTTATCTTCTCCTTCCTTTTTTATTTTTTCCTGTCACTCTTGAACACGTTAGAAAACATTCTCATTTCTTTCTGAGAATGGGCAATGGCAAACGAGAAGTTAGTAGCAGAGAGGAAAACATAGCTGTGGCCATGTCTTCCATCAGATCAGTTTCAGGTGCTAAGCAATAATGTGGTGTCAAAATACTGAGCAATGAAGCATTAGGATGATGCATCTCAATTTGTTTCAGTCCTCTGGAACCTGGAAGGAAATCCCCTACTATTTCAGATCCTATAATGAAATAATGGCATTCCTCCTCTTCTGCCTCCCTCCCTGCTCCTCTGGGGAGAGATCAGGCTGATTTAGATAACCAGTCTTCATTCATGTGGCATAATGACTTATAAGAGAAGATATTTAAAAACAAGCAACAAACAGGCCTGGAATCGGAGTCTCAGCCCACTCTCCCTGTGGTTGATGGGAGGGGGAATATGGTTGTCTTTTTGGAGAACTGCTCCCTGTGCCACTTTTGCTGCCTTCCCTACTAACTTCAGTTCCTTCATGGACCATGATGTCCAGTTTCTCACATACCCCCTGGTTCCTGGCATCAAATGCCAGCTCGGTAAGCAATGACTTTTGAATGACTGAAAAGTGGTGGAAGAGAGAGGGAAAGACAGCATGATCAGGTGACCTAACAGGCTTCCAGCTGGTGCAGCTGTCTGAGAGCCCAGAGCTCCGTTCCGCATTGTGACCATTTCTCTCTGGACTCTTCCACTTGCTCCCCAGCCTCAGTTTTCAGCACCGTGAGATGCCCTTCTATCACAGGCAGTCCATCTGCTTCCCATAAAGACACCTATCATCCTGTGATGTCTCTTGGGTTTTTCAGGATGGCAGATGAGCAGTCTGTAGCCTGTAGTGCTCTGGGCGAGAACAAGTTGTTTTTGATTAGAGCTGTGGTGTATTGGTAAACCGGCAGTGTATGAGGGACAGCTTGAAACATTCAGATCCTTCAGGACGAGATAAGCGTAATTGCATATTTGGAATTGGCAAAACTGCAAGGATCAAAGCAATCTCCTGGATGGATGACTAGATCAAAGGAGAGACTTTAAAAGGAAAAACATGGATGTTAAGTTCTTCATCTACACTCTATAAATACAAGATGCCAGTGGTAAAGAGGATATAGGAATAAAGGAAGCGTTTGCACATTTCTCAGCAGGAAATAATTTGGTGTCTGACTAGTTTGATTTTAAATTATGATAAAATAACAGGCACAAAACTCCAGCACAAACAAGGTTCTCCTTTTAAAAACTGAGTTTGAATCCTTATTAGGATATAGGATAAAATCACAACTTCTTCCATAAATTTACGCGAAAGAGCAGTATCGTGTTTCTCTGCTTGAAGAACAGATGCTACCTGACTAAATAGCAAACTGCAGCATATCCAAAAATCTATCAAGAAAAGACTGTTATCTTGGTCTCACTTTAAATCACTCCCTGACATTCAGATAGAATCAGAGAATACAGATCTCTCTTCAAGCACAAGGGGCCCGGCAAAGCGCCTGGCAGATTGGAAACGTGACTGCTGCTTGTTGTGCATGCAGCTATTAAAAGCATATGGTATCCTGGATGAAAAATAGTAATGGTAATCTGCTCAGGCTTGCCTTGTCTTTTGAAGGGGGAGATGCTTGCTTTTAATATTGGTCAGTCTTGTCTTGAACAGCCTGCAGATGTAGTTGTCCTGCTTGTGAATTGACTGTGATACTTTGACCAGGATGGAGGTGGCAGCCAGTGGAACTGGGGTGAGAGCTGAGCTGCAAACTTGGAACAGAAGCATCTTGAGAGTCTGTGTTGCGGTATGAATTGTCTTGTCATATCCTCAGGGACTGAACTCCTACGCTGACATGTGCATCCTGCTGCAAGTAACGCTAATGAACAAATACTCCTTTGGTTAAATGAGATGTTTCAGAGGATTATAAAAGCAGCTTTCTGGGAGTCAGAAAATAAGCTGAGCAGCAGCTTATGGAAGAAGAAAGTGCAAATTGTAAATGTCTGTACACTCAGCCTGTCGCCCTTACCTCACTCCATGTTTGTGGATCTGGAGGTAGTTAAAGTATGAGGCAGGCAGCTCTGAGGATCTCAGTGTTGGACTGGATTGGAGTTTGTTCACTGAAATCCTTTTGTGAATCTGACCCCTCAGGCCTATCCAATAGCTTGGCAGTGAAAATATGGAAGCCTGAAGAAAATATCCAGGTCTTAGGAATAAGATTGACTTAACTTTTGTGAAGAGGCCTTTAGAACATGGCAGCATTAATATTATCTCTTGCTACAACTGAGTTTTCTGCCTGAGGCTTTCCTTAATTACACTTTGGATGGGAGACAGGAAAGAGAAGCATCCAAAAGAACAGCCAGCACTGCCGTGCCTGGCTCCTCTTCTTTTCTGAGCAGATAAAGCTGAGAGGAAAGAAAACATCTTTCATTGTACACTGCTGTTTTCCAAATTCTGAGATCAGTTAACTGCCAAGCACTTTCTGATCCAACCAAATCAATTTACAAACTTTCATTAATACTATCAGATAATCTGCAAGCTGTTTACCCCCTGCCTTATTGGAAGGTCCATTAATACACAGGATAATGGATACCTCAGGGAAGACAGACATTGAGTTAATAATTAATGATTACAGAGGCCTTGAGGCAACTGAACGCATTTACCTCTGTGAGGATATTGAAATTTTGTTGCTCTAATTTCAGCTATCTCCCTGCAGTTGGTACTCAGAGCTGGGTTGGAGCCTGGCTCCAGACTAGATGTTCTCACCCTGGATTGCAACACATAAAGTGTTCTTGAGAACTGCTGGGCTTATCCGTGCTATCCTGTTAGCTCGTGCTAGCGCTGGAGGAGACATATGGGGCTAATTCTTCCTGACAGGCTCCTATGGTGCTCTGCTTGTACTGTTGGAGCCTGCTGCGCGCGCGTTGTGGGTGCTGAATGCAGGGTGGGTGGAACTGCTGTGATGTGAAGTGCTGATGCCTTCACTGTCTTCTGATGACACTGCAGAATAGTTGTACAACCTCAGAAGAGGCTCTGTGAGTGGGAGGCATGGTGCAGGGTGGATCCTGTGAGGCAGGTACAACCCAAACAGTAGGCCTGGTCTTCAGCTAGCCAGGGAGGTGGTATTCACTGAAGAAGCCTCTCACAGAAATGGTAACAGAGAATCCAGCCCAGTCTTAATCCAAAGATCAGGATCAGGATCCAGATCAAGATATGGATGGATCAGGCTCCATCCATAAGCCTGAGAAACTGGGATTTTGGTTGGCAGGTCTTGGGGTGTGGTATGCATGCTTTACTTCTGCAGTTCACTGCTTGCACAGTCTGCATAATTTAATGGTGTGTGTTCATTTAAGAATCTCAGCTTTCCATAGGTTCGTCTGTAACTTCTCTTCCCTTCTTTCTGCACCATCCACAGTTTCATCCATTACCTCCAAAAATCCTGGCTCCAGTTTGACCGGTACCCAGTGTACATTCCCTGTTCTCTCAGCCCATGTGTCTGCTGCCTCTGAAGTTTCCTTTCTGTGTGCAACACTGTGCTGATTTTGTCCAGTTTCCCTCAGAGTCTGTTCTCCTGTAGCAGTGTTTCCTGTTCCAGGGCCAAACTAAGTCTGTTTGGGGTCAGTGTGCTGGGCTGTGGCTGACCCTACTACTGCCTTCAGGACAATACTGAGCACGTGCCTGTGCTGGGACAGTAGCGGGGCATTTGGGCAGAAAGACTTTAGCACAGGCATCTACAGATGTGAGGGGAAACTGAGCTGGGTGTAAGACACCTAGATTTGTGGCCCTTTGGGTGACTTTCACAATGCAAGCATAGTCCCAGCATCCCCACCACCATGTTTGGATTAATTTTTGCCAAGTACTGGAATGTCTAAAATAGCATTAGACAGACCTCCCCCTCAATTTATAACCCTTCAGTTCTGAAGAATCTGGTTGGAAAGTGTGTTTAATTCTTACACTCATTGTTTTCCACTCAGAGCCTCTTCACTTTGGATGTGAGAACAGCTACTCTGAGCTCCTTGTCTTTCATCCAGTCTCCTGGAGATAGGTCTTATCTGGCTCTGAGGTGTTATTTGTTTGAGGCTGTCCTTCCTTACTCATCAATTTCAATGATGTTAACGTGGTGCTTAAGCTAGTTCTTTTATTAAGTTTCAGGGATTTTGTATTCTACAATCCAATTTTGCATTATTGATAAAGTCTTGAGCAGGGGATTACTTGAGACATGAGCTTTCTGGCGCATTAGTCATACCCGAGTTGTATTTTTCAGGGGAAGCTGGTCTCCTATTTAGGCCAGTTACTTGCCTGTCTGGCTGCTTCTGTTCCTCTGTAGAACTGGCGTTACTAACTCCAGGCATAATTGCAGGCTCATGTTGTCAGGGGGAATGAGCAGGGAGCCAAGAGTGACAGCAGGGCAAGCAGAGGCTGTGGCCTGGCCGACAAGCGGTGCAGTGCCACAGTACCCCAGCAAGAAGAGCAGAGCAGGTCCAGGGACAGCACCCAGGGTCAGCCACAGCCCAAAAATCACTAGCGAAGTCCATAGTGCCAAGGCAGGTCCAAGGTCAAGCTGGGAAGTTAAGCCAGCGGGTCAGGATCAGGAAGGTATGTGGCCAGGCACAGGCACTTGCTGAAAAGTGTGTGTAATGCTGTCCCTTGGGTAATCAGGTGCTATGTCTTCTGGTCGCCAGCTGTGGGTCCGTCATGGCATTGGGGGAGGACACGTGCTCACAGCAGTCCCTCTGGGTGCTGAGCTGCTTGTCCCAGTACAGGCAGTCTTCCTGGTCTTGCAGGCTGGGGGAGGTGGTGCCAATTCAACGCTATGCCAGGAGCAGGATGTTTGCGATTGCCTGGAGAACTTCTGCAGAGGGCTCATCCCTTTTGCATGGCTAAAATTAAGTGGCTTGGAGAAAGAAAAGCAGGGCTGTGTTGCAGCAGCCTGCAGGGCCACAAGCTGCCTCTATAGGCTGGTCATAATCTCTGCCAAGGTTTGGAGGCCAGTCTTGAGCTGTGGGGGAGTCCTAAAGGCATGTATGGGGAAGATTGCAGAGCCTGTTGATGCACTCGAGGCCCTAATATGTGGCTCCTAAATTATGTATCTTTCCCTGTGGATGGGCATGCTTTGTAGCCTTGGAACCACAATGATTTTCATGTACCACTTATAAATAAGTCTAAGAAAATGTTAAAACACATTTTTTTTCCCCGCAGACTTCAGCAAGATGACCTTAAAGACATTGAAACCAGTGACAGCCTTACTTATCTGTTAGCTTACTGGTAGACATGCATGTGTTGATTAAAAAACAGGCTATGTGGAGCCTTCCACCTTCACAGCAGGCCAGGGTACATCCTTCTTGATTCATCACCACAAAGCACAGATCTGCCGTTATAGACTTGCTCACAAAATAGCACCAACCAGAAGATGTAAACCCAATTAAAGCACTTGTTCTCTTTGTTGCAAAAGGAAGGAGACATTTCTTTCTGCAAAAAATTTATGTCTTGGGTTTTCCATGGCTAATTTATGTATTTTTTTAAACCACTGTAGAACTGCTAGAAACAAGGTATTGACAACCCCAGTGTTCAACTCAGACTTGAAACTAGTTGTGCAACGTTTTTTTCCTCTGAGGGTTTTTCAGTGCAGTTTGCAGAACTGTGCAGTGAAGTATGACTCGCATGCAGTCTGGTTTTGCTTTGCTTGACTTATGTATTATCACTTGGACAGGACAGTGATGATGGAACGATGTACTCAAAGGACGTGCTCCTGCAGATGATGTTACATGCACATTTCAGAGTCGGTACTCCCCATCCTGTTCATGTTCCTTATCACACACTCATTGCTGCAGTATCTCATTGCCTTCCAAATATACCATAAAGGCTAGAATAAAAATGTCCCCTCTGTTTTTCTTTCAGCTTCTCTCCTCTTATGTGGGTAGAGGGGGAAAGAGGAAATAAAAAAGCCTTAAAATTGCATTCTTCTGTGAAATGTCTTGATGGCTAGGATGAAGGCACACAGCTTCTTTTTAGAAACCGTGGGGAATTCTGGTGTTGGTGAGACAGGAGACCTTCACTCTCCACTTGAGGGGGGGTCTTCTGAGCTGATCCACCAAAGTTGCACCCTGTGGACTGAGAGTGTGCCCTGCACATGTGGCACTGATCCAGACAGTGGAATGTCACAGAGCTGAGAGTGGTGCCCGGTCCCGAATCAGAGCCTGCCCTGGCCGCCCAGTCTGGGTGGCTGGATTCCAGCTGCTCTACCTGTTCCCCATGAACCTCTGCACTTAAAACTATTGCAGATCCCCTCTGAGCTTCCTCGAGCCTCTGTTAGCTGACGATTTGACAGGCTTACATTTCTGTTACAATTCACATGCTTAAAGGCCTTTTACTCCCCCCCCCTCCCAGCCCTAGCCTCTATTATAGAGGGCTAGTTTTATAAGCCTTATTAGAGTCTCATCTTGCAAAGCTCTTGGGGGCTATTTGGCTTGATAAAACACCATATAAATTGGAGTGGCTGTTGATTTTGGAGCCTTTCTTATGAGACAATTGTGTTTCCAATTAGGGATTTCCTTCTTTTACATGCACAACATGTTTTTTTCTTTGCTAGATGGCTTAAAATGCCTGCCATGTGCTGATAAGCTCTGTGCTAGACCTTTTGTCTTCTCCTCGTGCATGTGTACAGGACAAAGTGCACAATGTGTGGATACAACTCCCCAAATCTGTTGCCAGTCATATAAAGGCTGATACAAGACAATGTTCATTCTCCCCAGCAGCTGTGGGGATGTACAGAAAATTCAGTAATGAAGGTAGATGCTGGCTGAACGCTGCCAAATGTGGAATTATTTGGTTTATGAGACAGCCTTATAAGGCTGAGAAGGTAGATTAGCAGGGCAGGAGTGCTGGCAAGTGCTGATACTAGCTGGCTGTTTGCGGGCATGGTGTCTCCTTGGTAAGAGGCCTGGTAAGAGCATCCTCACGCGGGTGAGGATGCTCTTACCAGGCCTCTTACCAAGCCTCTAATAGAAGCTAGGGCAGGGAGGGGGAGAGTAAAAGGTATGTGAATTGTAACAGAAATGTAAGCCTGTCAAATCGTCAGCTAACAGAGGCTCGAGGAAGCTCAGAGGGGATCTGCAATAGTTTCAAGTGCAGAGGTTCGTGGGGAACAGGTAGAGCAGCTGGAATCCAGCCACCCAGCGTGCTCACCCAGCGTGCTCACCCAGCGTGCTCACCCAGCGTGCTCACGCGGGTCCCACAGAGCCAGGCGCTCCTTCATTTGAGGAACAGGAAGCAGGGTGAGTGAGCATGAGCCATTTCAAGGTTCACAGGCCAGTATCACCCAGGTCAGAAATCAGTGAAGGACCACAATGATATTTTTGTTAAACCTTTCTTTACTTCTGTTTGCCTATTCAAAGGACTTCCGTCGTGAATTAGACTTGATCATAATGGGGTTGCAGAGTTCCCCCCATCCCCTCACCCCAAAAGGTTATGGGAGAAATAAGAAAGTCAGGCTTATTGGAGGATATTATCTATTAGGATAACCTGGGTTCTGATTTGGGGGCCAAAAGTGATCTTTTATCTTTTAGAAGATGACTAGCTAAAAATACCTGTGAAGCAGGCCTTGCTGATGCATGCAGATTTTTAAGGGTGGGAGAGACGTAATTCTCCTATACTTTTTTAGAAAGAGTAGGAGATAAAATTTACTCTGGAGTCTGTAACATGCTCCAGCACACTTGTCCTCTGGTAGTGGCCTGTGCTAAAAGCACATCAATAAAATTGCTGATGCTGCTGTTAAGTAACAAGGTAATTACAAAGGATGGGGAGGGGGACATAACTAAAAGTCTGAAATAGTAGTTGATGCTGTTCCCATTAAGTTACCAGCCTTAAATACATGGCTTACTGCATCTCTAACTTTTAGTGCTATAAAATGGTACAAATTGCAGACTTAAGAGATCATTAGAATAATACACAATGGATTTTATCTTCATGAATAAAAATGATGCAACACAGAGCTTTTTCTTTTGTGGATAAGCAGATACAAGTCAAGACAAGAAAGACTGTGTTCCCAGATAGTGTTTCTTAAGAACAGCAAATCGGATTGTGCTCCAAAGGTTATGCTATATGTGTGGTTAAGGCTGTGTCTTAACCTCCTTGATGTAAATAGTTCTTAAGATAAAAGATGAAGCTCTTCCGAGAATATTTTGCTGTTCCATGGTGACAAATCAAGAAAATGTTTTGTGCTGATTAAGTCACTGTCAGAAGGTCAGCCATCTCGGTGAACTGATTTAGAAGGCTCTTAAATAAATCACCTCTTCTTCTCCCCCTTGTCCATTACTCATTCAGCTCTGTACCTGCCTTGGAGATGTGGATGGGGCATTGTGTGCTGTAACCTCAGCTGTGACTCTCCCCTCACCTCTGTGGAAGCTTGAACAGCAGAAACTTCATGTGCTGGTGTCTACCAGCGCCATTGCAGACCAGCTGCTGTTGTGCCCCGTGTTTCCCCACAGAATGAAAAGGGAAGACAACATGTTCCCATAGTGAAGGTTAGGTTTTGTCTGCCCTTGAGCTGGTTATGTTAATTGTGGCTATTCACATTTTAGACTGCATCCAGCTTTAAGATGCAGCGAAAGTGTGCAGGTTCTCCTTCCAGCATGGTTGGAAAAGTACCCTAATTACCCCAGAGTGTCTCGTTATCCCAAGCAAGTCTAGAAACAACGTGCCTCTCTTCCCTGCCTCATTTCATATCTGGTCATGAGAGAATGTGCATGTACTCCACTTCTGCTTAGCTAAGTTGTCTAGAGGACAGGTCTTTCAGGTTGTAATTTCACAGAGGTACTCTGGATCTGGGTACAAATAAAGCAGTTGCACAGCCAAGTCAGCAAGGCGGTACAGTAGTGACTCTGTGCTGACGTGAGCCTTTGGCATGCTGCCTGGCATCTCACTCTGTCTTGTATCATACTGGATACCTTTGCATAGTGGGACTTCTTGGGACCGTATCTGCTGGTCCTGCCTTTCCCAGTCAGTTGTGACTCCCTGCAGCTGTGCTCTTGGAGACAGAGCGCATTGCTCTGGCATTGCCAAGTGCCTGCTGGGAGTCCCTGCCCCTCAGGTGAGCCCTCTTCAGAGCCTCAGCACAGCAGCGCACAAGATCCTGGTGGTACCAGCATGGGATTGCCTGTTCTGCAGTGCCGCGGTACATCATGTCATTTGGTATTGGACTGCTGCACTGTCTGCTCTCTTTTTCCTTGGAGCTCCAGCAGGTCAAGCACTTGCACGCCAATCTGCTTGGGTTTGTACTATGATCTGCAGATGGTTGTGGCTCTCGGACCTTGCTTGCCTTCCTACCATCTCATGTTGGGTAAAGCAAGCATTTTTTCAGGAGTGCTAGCAGTAAAACCCCACTGGCTCATGCCAAAGGAGACTCGGTGCTTCAGTCTTAAGGCTAAGGGGGCCATGCAGTCACATACAGTGACCTCAAACAGCATCAGGAGAGGGGAGACTACAAAAAAGGACTGTTGCAGAAGCCTGTGGGATTTTATTATGAGACATTAACCAAGCATAAATTCTGTTATCATCATTAACATTTTCAATACAAAGCTGAACAGATCCAGGGGCTTTAGACCAGATCAGGGCTCTGTATCATCTGGCCATTACAGCTTTTGATACCGAGCCAACTTCAGCCTCTCACGAATCAGAGCTTTGGCTAGCAAGAATCTGAAAAGCTTTTGCTCTGTTTTCTAAGTGGAAGAGATGTATCACCAGTGCTCCAGCTTCCCTTTTCCCCCATTTCCTAAACCAATAAATATTTCTCATAGATGGACCTAATGGTTTAAGCACAACCTGGCAGTTCATGAAATATTTCCTTGCTTTAATCAGAATCCTGAAGCAAACAAGAAGGGAAATAAAAAGCCAATAATATGCTTGGTTGTGTGCACAAAAGTAGAATGAAATATATGAAGCTGGTAATGGCTCTGCTGTCACATCTTAAAAACATTTGCTTTGACTTGCATAAGTGTCAATTCAGCTTGCACTTGATACATTACACCATGGATAAAGCTGCTGGCTTTTAAAATCAGGTCTCTTACTCAGCGAACGTAGAGATACTCTAAGTAGCTACTCTGTGTTGTTGGGTAATGATGTATATAGCAGAGAAAGCTTTTTTCTTTAAAAGCTCAACTTTTAGGCTGCGATTTTTTCTGCCATGTCTCTGCATTAGGGAAGGAGCCCAGAAGCTCAGCCACAAAGCATGATTAAAGGCAGATCTCTCTTGCCAAGGTTACAGCAAGTTCAACCTCTTGGCCATTTGCTGGGGAGGTCTGTTAAGCCAGGCCTCGTGCTGTGCCAGTGCAGCTTTCCAGCTTCTGGGCAGCCTGACGGGGAAGAGAGCGGAGGAGCTGGGGGCTCTGTGTGCAGCTACCTGGAAATGTTGCAAATCTTAACTTCCATTTGTTAAACCTTCTGTTCCGTTGAACATCCTGGTGGTGGTCCTTTATGCCTCCATGTTGTGGCTTTGAACAGGACTACAGGAGATGAGATTTCTCTGCTGCTCTTTTTCTGTTGGAAATGCCTCGCCTCTCTCACACTTGTGCCTGT
The DNA here is from genome assembly GCF_035582795.1 of Mycteria americana. Taxonomy (NCBI): domain Eukaryota; kingdom Metazoa; phylum Chordata; class Aves; order Ciconiiformes; family Ciconiidae; genus Mycteria; species Mycteria americana. Next base: position 7,734,165 of record NC_134379.1, on the reverse strand, counting down.
CACAGTCACATCATTTAGCTGGTCTTGGAAGGACTGGGACTCCAAACTCATCTAGATGCTCCGTTATTTGCAGGCAGTGAATGCATGACAAAAACTCTTCTGTTCTAGGCTGTTTGATCTTATCGCTGTGTCTCAGGTGTTCAAGGTCACCCAGTTATTTCTGCCATCTTTGTGTTACTGTGACAACTGAAATGCAACAACTCTGGCACCACAGAACAATCTTTGTTTTTTAGACCATGTGAGTCACAGGACTCCTGGCAGAAGTCCACCCATTGCCATCCTCTAGCCTGGCCACTCCCCTTAGAGCACTGCATGCCTTGTAGTCTTTTTCTTTTGGTTCCTTGCCTACACTTAACTTCTCATCTTTTATCCTCTCCATCTTAACTTTTTGTGTGTGTGTGTGTTTTTTTTCTCCCCCCAAAGGAAGAGTGCTGTACAGAATAGCAGGTTAGATCTCCTGAAAAGAAAATTTCACTCCCTGCCCCCAGCCCAAGATCATGGAAGTCTGGCACTCTTACCCAGGAATACCTTCTAGTTTCTCCTTTGGGATTCAAAATTGACCAGCAGCCTCCTACCACCCAGAGAACCTTAGTAATTCTTTCCCCAAGATGACACTGAGCCAAACTAAAGTCTCCTGTCTTCATCCTCTGTCCTGCCGACCATCTTTACCATACTCCCACCTTTGCCTCTTACTTTTGTTCCTGAACATACCACATTTAGTTTCTGTGATCAAACCTGATGGGTCGATGCATCTTTGCTGATGTTGAGGTCACATCCGTCATATGCTTGTTCGTGTTTTTGTTGCAGCCCTTTCTCTGTTTATCATGAGAGCTTCTACATTAGTGTGGTAGGCCTAAGGTCCCGGTCTAAATGCTGCACTGGCCCTTCTCTAGCCATGTTGCTCATTTCCTTCGTACTTTCACTTTATTTGCCCTCCTGTTGTAAGTTGTTCCTTTATCCCTTCCTAGAACCTTGTCCTCTTCCCATTTTACTCCTGCTGTATAACAAGACCTTGTCTCTGTGCTAGTGCTCTTCCTCCATTTCTGTGCTTGCAGGTTTTTGCATTGCTCCTCCAGTCATCTGGAGTCCCTCCTGTACAAGCAGTCCTCCTTCCCAGACACATCCCACCAGTTCAGCATCTCTCTAGACCTTCATTCCAGCAGTCATCTTTGAGCCACCTCTGCTTTCCTTCTCTCTGGGCTGGAGAAATCCCGTTAATGGGCACTCAAGTTCTGTGTCCTTTGAGCGCTGTATGCACTTTGATTTGTTCAGCTGGGTGTCTTACTGGAGTATCCTGGAGAGTAGCTAGCTCTTCTGAGCAAAAACTCCAGGCAGGGAGGAATGACTTAAAAGGGGCTGTAAGTTAATGCACCTTGCACGGGGCAAGACAGTTTACCTTACAACTGCTTCTCAAGACTTCACAGCCTCTAATTTTCTTGTCATACTGCCTTGAACTTTATTTACTCTGGAGACAATTGAGGAGATAGCTTTGAGTGTTTCTCGAACACCGAACAGCAAGAGCTGGATTGGGATGTGTGAATTGCTGAGAGCCTTAAGTGACAGCTGCTGTACTTGTGACTCTTGGGTGAGGAAATTAGAGACTATGAAACCTCTAGAAAGGCTTTCTGCCACTTTATTTGCTTTGCCCAAGGTCCCTAAGGCTCACTCAGAAACGTGCTTCTGAGGACTGTTTAGTGCTCGCATGTTTACAGTGCAATGGAGTTAAAAGCACTTGGGATTCGCCTTGCTGCTGGAAAAGCTGGGTGGGAAGCCAGGCTGCCTTGAAGGCTTTTTAAACAGGATTAAAGCTTTCCTTACTCAGAGAATAGGAATGGGAAGGCTCTTGCTACAGTGGTGTTTGATCAGTGGGAAGGGGGATTCATACCTAGGATTAGCTGTTGTCCTGCTTGAGGGGCAGCCTCATGACTTGTGGGAGGATAAACATACCTGGACTTTTCCAATCACATTTTTCTCTGCAGGCAGTTTTAGGATTTCCAGATTGAACCCTCTCGATTTTTTTTTGTCCTATCAGGGAGGGCAGCAGATCCTAGATAAAAAAGAGGGACCTAGTTCAGAGAGGCAGTGTGCTTTAAACAGGAATTCTGCCTTCATAATACGAGTCCTCCTCCCTCTCCAGACTTCTGCATCTTGGAGGAGAGCTGCAGCCCTCCAGGTAACCTTTCTCTCTCACCCTGTGGATGGATGGGAAGCAGGAGTGTTGCAAAAGGCCTCCACCACATCCTTTGCAGAGCAGGGAGGTCCTTCCTCCATTTCTGCTTCAATATTTGGGATCTAGCTTGCCAGATCTTTTCCTTCAGCATTGGTTTTAGAGGGGAATTCCCCCTCTCCTGCCCTCAGCCCGAGGATGTCAACCTCTGGAGCAGTAAGCGGCGTTGATGCAGATCCTTATAGCCATGTTCATTCCACCAGCTAATGTGGTTCTCATTAGAAATATAGCTGAGCCCCTCCATAACTCAGGACGTGGGCAGCAGAGCGCTACATGAGCGCAATTGAACCGACCATGAAACGCTGCTGGAGCCCATGGTGTTTTAAGGAGTCAAGGCCATGAAGAGTGATTGCAAAGGATGTGTCATATTTCTGAATCGGCACATTATGCCTCCCCCTAGATGCTGCTCATGTGTGTCTAAAAACTTACTTTAAAGGTGGCTTTTCCCAACTGCTGTCTCTGAAATACAGGGAGGGAAATATCCCCTTTATCACAAGGTGAACCCAGAGATGACACTCCTTGTAGGCTTGGAAGATCGTTCCCTTCCCTGTTAGAAACCATGGGGACGTTCTTCATTTCCTCTGTGATGAGAAATGTCTTTGCACCGCTCAGCACTGGAGGTGCTGTCAGCAGCGAAGCACTGCATTCCAGTGCCTGTGTCGGCCCCACGGTGAGGCGTCTTCCTCGGGGAACATGCTTGCAACTAAATTCAAGGGTCAAAGCCCTTTCTGAACATCAAGGTGGTATTTCAGTCTTTTTCCAAATCAACTCTGGGGTAGCGAGTTCAGGATATTCCTGTCTAAGAGAATCTGGCCGCTACCAGATTTATAAGGCTAAAATCCAGGAGATGGAGTCTGATTCCCTGCCCTGCCAGTGACTCTGTGACTTTGGGTAAGTCCTGCTTGTGATGGGCGTGGCTGAGATGAGAGCTTGAGATGTTTTCGTCAACAAAAAAGTGCTTATGCAGGCATAGGAAAAATAAATAACTAAACACGCCAGGAAATTTTGTAATTCTTTTAATTTACCAGTACCTGAGGAAAAAAAAAAAAATTAAGAAAACTTGGCTGGAGTCCCTTTTCACTTAATCCTTTTCTCCTTGACAAATGCTGTGAATTCTCTATGATGGAGCATAGTCTTCAAGAGAAGTCTGGCTGTTAGTACATTAAGAGGCAATTTAATATTGAATGCACACTGAAGAAGCAGAGTTCTTGACTTGAAAGCAAACAGGACCAGAAAGGGGATACAAATAAATAAAGCGAGCACCAACCTTTTCCCAAGTCTCACCTTAAATTCCCTTTTAAAAAAAGGTAAAGCTGATATCACCATTTCCTGCTTGAAGAACTCCTGCTACTTTATCACTGTATAAATGCAAAACAAGCCGAGCAATAAAGCAGTCCTCTGGTGATCAGTTGTGTTGCTGACAGCCCTGTGGCTGCAGGTCCGTCTCCTCTGAATGCAAGCACAGTTGTTTTGGTTTTTTTTTTGCTGTCCTGCAAAGCCAAATACCTCAGGCAGGTTTTACCCACAATTTCCTGCTGCCTATTTCATACAAACAGTACATTAATAGCTGGGTTTTATTGTTTTACTTTAGAGAATCCATTTTCTGTGAGATGGTTTTCAAACAGATTGGGGCGGGGGGTCTTTGCAGCATGGTACGGAAGACAAATGTTAAAGCTCCATCCTCACTGTGTCAGCTTTAGAGATAATGTAACATCTTTGCATGTTGGCATCGCTGAGCTCTGCCTGTTCCACCCTGCGCCCCTTAGTTACTTGTCATATCTGCAGGTAACAGCTGCGTAAATAAAGCTCATATGTTAATGGTAGGATTACCATCTTATTATGCTCTGCTCTCAGCAACATGAGTTGAAATTATAGCCGTTCCCTTTTCAAGGCTGAAGATGCACTCAGTTCAACAAGTAAGGGAAAGCTGGAAGCTTGTGGTATAAAAACTTTCAGGTTGGCTGGGAAAAATTCTGCATTTCAATGCTTGTTACAGTTCTTGCCTCAGTCCTGGCAGTTGTACTAAAGCTGCCCACGAAATTTCCTCATCTCTGCAGGAGACAGATACTGTACTATGGTACCCAGCACTGATGTCGATACTGTTGATTTTAGTGGAGTCTGGTTTATGTGGTTGTCTGGTTTACCCGAAGATGCACTGATTCAGTGGTGAAACACACTTCACTTTCCTACCCCCGAGCCCAGTATCTTGCACCCAATACTTACCTTTCCATCCTTTTTCAAACATCTTTTTGCAAAACCTGTCCATATTCAGAGGCCTCCAGCGCCATTCTGACACCCTTTCTCCCTGCCTGAAGCAACTTCCCTTAAGCAGCCCCTTCACAGAGCAGGCAATCCCCTACAAATGCTTGTAGCCATGGCTTTGCCAGAGGAGTGTCTGGGCTTCCTAGAGACTTGGAGGGGGATTTCACTCTGGCTTGCCTTTGACACTTTTGAGCCTCCCTGAAGGGAAGGAGAGTTGCTCCCTGTTCTGTCCTAAGGATGTGTTTCACCACTGCGGAGTTTGAGGGAACAGTGAGACTTGTGCTAACGCAGCAGTTAATGTCATGGTGTTAGGGCTGTGTACAGGTTTTGGCTTCTCAGCCTGAGATACAGTGCAACTGTGTCATGCTCTCTGCGACTGCAGCTGCCTCAAGCTTCTCCATCTGTCCCCTGTCCCCCTTTAATTTGCCTTCTAACAGAGAAAGGATTGAAAAGCTTGTGGAGACTGAATCAACCTCTGCTTGTGGTGGGGACAGGTAGAGAAGTGGGTCTGTCAGCACCCTCCCCTGGACCTAGTCAAGGCAGAATCCCTTTAGTACCAGAAAACTCCTCTGAAGACAATGCTTTTCCCTCCCTCCTCCTGTCTGTGAGCAGATACAAATTGTCCCACCATGCTCTGTGGGTTTAACTTCATTACAAAAAGTGTCCCTGCTGAAAGCCAATGCCCTTCACAGGTGCTAAGGGAGAAAAATGTGTCTGAAATAGCCCATCTGGTACGTGTATTTTGATTACTTCCCCCCTTCCATCTCACTGCCCTCATTACTAAGAAATGCCCAAATGCTGTTAACAGTCCATTCCCCTAATAACGGTGCTGCTTCATCAAGTGCAGCCTCCATTAGAGGAGAAAGCAAAGAAGCTTTTTTCTTCTTGTGATGGGGAAGGAGGAAATCATGTTGGGAAATCGTGTTTGGACCCAGAGGAGGGTGGGGAAGGGAAGAACAGCCTTAGGGCAATAGATAGCGGAGTTGCTCTTCTGTCAGTGTGATGGGCCAGCAGGTTCAGAGCAGGCGGTGCAAAAACGCTGAGATAACACATAGTGGGTTTGGTTGTTCACATGCCATAGGCATGTTGCACTGTGCAGCAGCACGCAGGTCAGCCCTCAATTTCCTCCGCTCTTACAGGACTGTACAACTCCCCTGTTGTTTTGGGAACATGCACATGATCTCTTCCTCAGAAAAATGTAGTGCTGGACTTAAGACAAAACACTTATGTTTGTATCTGGAATAGTAGATGTTTGAATGCCAGTTAGATGGGCCAGTGATTTTGAAACTAGCAGAAGAGAAGGTATGACTAAGAGTTAGAGCTACCTAAATGAGGGAATTAGTTTCTTATGTAGTCCAAAGCCCTGCAAAACATTTATGCTACCAAATCAGATGTCAGTTTAGTTGCTGCTTTCTCTGATTGTGTTCCAAAATTTCTGTTTCTTCCTGCTCATTCCTCATGCTCCCAACATGACCAAATCATAACCTTTTGTCTTGGCAGTTAAAAAAAAAAATAATCTAGGTGTAGTGACCTATCATCTCTGGCTTCTGTCTTGAAACAATAAATTGCACTGTCTGGACATCTATGCTGAGCAATAATTTTGTCTCTTGAGTTAAGCAGAACTGCAGTGTGGGGGGAAGGAAACAGTGAGTGTGTGAATTTGTGAATTGTAGGGAGATATTTCTATTTGTCTTCTCCTGATTTGCTGCTCTTCTCTGCATCTCCCTGCCTGGCTTTTGGGTAGTCACAGGGACAACTTAGCCTCTTCTTCTCTGTGTGAATTACCAATAAACCAAAAGTGACTTTTTCCTGTGTCCCAATTGTCTGGGGGAGGCTGTAGCCAGCACCTGATGCTTGGGGAGGGGAAAGATGTGGTGGTATTTCAGTCTCTGTACTACATTTCCTCATGCCATGCACATACATTTGGTATGTACCTTCCACACCTCACATGTGTTTTCCCTTGCCACAGAACAGGCTGCTCACTAATTGTGGGTTTCCCACATGAAGTGTGGCCCTGCAGTCTCTGCAGAAGTTAGAGGAGTGTTTTCTTGACTGGGCACTGAGCAGATCTTTCTACCAGCTATACCAGGCCTTAGTGTCAGCCAGGAATAAAGCTGGAGAAAAAAGATCATATAGCTGTGGCTGAACGGAAGTTGGGACTGTAATAAGTCTGTCCCCTCTAAGGCATACATCCTTGTTTCATAGGTTGCAGCTCTTGGTTGCTTTTGCAAAATGTTTTGGTATTTCCATGGCCTCTTCTGTTCTTATTCCACAGCAGAAGTGAGCCTCTTTCAGGAGTCTTGTTTCTTTTACAGGAAAGTTATTGGGGCTTTCAGTAACGCTTGCATCTAAAGCAGCTAGCAGCATGAATGATGGCATCATATCATTAGTTGAAAAAGCAGCTTCAACATTTGATTATTAAATCCTTTATGGAGGAGGCAACAGAGATAGAACTGGTGTGGTGTGGGACCATTGGAATCAAATTGTACTTGTCAGGAACACATGCTAAATTTCTCTCCCACTGTGTCATAATTTTTCGGTTTATTAGAAGCATTCTGAGTTAGTTCTCTCTTGCCTGGCTAGCAGGAATCCTCATTTCGCCTTCTTCCTGATCCTCCCCCTTCGGTGCTCAGATCTTGCTAATGCTCCACAACCTCCTTTAGGACTGCATGCCCCCTCATGCTTTGACTTCGGCACAGACTTTGTTTTTCAGCTCTAGCTGCCAGATGTGCCACACAAAGCTGGACTGTAGGTGCTGTGCTGCCTTGGATATAGTCAGTCCAAGGCAACAGTTACCTCTGACAGCCCTCTCATTCTTTGTTCCCTTACAGCAGAGGGATCCTCAGTTCAGCCTGGACACCCCAAGTGTGAGTAGCCACCTCCCCAGCTCAGACCTCTCACTCAATTGCAATGCAACAAGCCCAAGGTATGTGGTTGTTTCACACACAAACCCAACAGGAGCCATCCTCAAAGTCTAGGTACTGCTTTGGATGCCCAGACTTCTGTGCAATCCACCACCATCCACCATCGTCTCCATCGCTGTTGCTGCTGTTTCATTCATTGGGCCTGATGACTCTTCTTCCAAAAGGACTTTAGGAGCTAGTAGTTTCCAATTGCGTTGCAAGGAGCATTATGCAACACAGGCACTTTCTACATGCAGGATTAGTGGCTGTTAAACAGTGCTGGAAGAGGAGCAGCTATCCATCTCAGTAAATGTCCAGCTGAGGACACAGAGCCTGGCCCTGGCACAGGCAATGCCATTCTGCGGGAGACAGCTTGGTTACTGCTGCATGTGTGCTGCTGCCAGAAATGGTTTGCCTCTACCTTCAGCCTGTGCTGTAGCTTTCATGCTCTCAGGATTCCCCCAGAAAGGCAAAGGCAGGTCCGAGGAGAGGTGTTTGGTTGTGCGGACGAGGAAGGAGAATGAAGTTGGAGGGTCAGATGCTGTGATACACTTGATACAAGTCCTGGCATATTCATCTCTTGACCCTTTACAGAATGGGCAGGATGAAGGTGCAGGGCCAGGAATACCACTGGCAGGTCTCTTGATGCATTCAGGGATACTATCAAGGGGATTTCCTGCATTTCTTGCAGATGGGAAGCGTTTCTGGCATTCTCTTCACAGGCATTGCTGGGCTGAGCCAGATGCACAGATAGCGAGAGGAAATCTCGTATTTCGAAGTGGTGTGATACCATTATGCAGTGGGTAGGTCAGCAGGAGAATAACGTCTGTGGACAGCAGCCTAGATGCGCTAGAAAAGAGAGCAGAGCAAATATTTGAGAGATTTGTGCCCTAACACAGTTTCTCAGGGCCAGGGCTGGCGCTTACCTTGAGTGCAGTGGGATTCATCCCCAAAGAGCTTTATAAAGCTCGCTGAAATCTTTGTCATTCTGTCTTAATAGTGATGTGCACTAGTGGCATGATGGAGTGGAGGTTATTGTACAAAACAAGAATAGCAGAGTTTATTCATTATCAAGATAATACGACCAAGATGAGACTAGCTGGGACATGTGAAAATAGAAAAATTAGCCATTATTTTCTAAAGGACCCTGTAAACTTGTTACATGCATATGTGCACACAAGTCTACTTCAAAATATTCTGCTGAGGTCCTTACCAGCTAAAAACCAGTAGAGCCACCACTTATCAGGGTAGGAAACTTTATCTGATTCCTGCTCCGCTTCCCACAACTCCTGCTGTCCTGTAGCCAACTGGTGACAAAAGCCAGGTCCTAGCCTGCCGAGTGGGCTGATGTGCCTGACACCAAGCCAGCTCTCACAGAGAGCATCTGAATCCACATAATGTGTCTTGATGCCTTCGTCACCCCAGTAGCTCCTGGCTACTCTATGAGAGGTTGGTGGGGATGAGGGGAAGGAAGACAGAGAAAAGAGTTGAGGCAAAGGAGCTCGTCTGCTTCTTAGAGTTGTAGAACTGAGAGGTTCTGAGGAACTGAGAGGAACTGAGAAAGTCCCAATTCCTCCAGGTTAGCTCCTGACTAGCCATCTTGGAGCTCTGCTCACTGCCCCTAACGCTCCCCCGTTCCCCCCTGCCCTCTCCAAGCACAGCTCGGGGGTTTCCCACGAGGGTGCTGCTCAAAAGGGACTTGGAGCACAACCTCTCTGTTTGGCGTGCTGTCACTGTGCCACTGCAGTGAAACTACTATCCTTGTTTCAGTTCCCTGACCTTCACCAGCCAAATCATTTACTGCTATTTCCTACTCTCCCCTCTTCCCTACCCTGGCAGTAACTGTGTGTGCACATAAAAGCTTAGTGAATGCTAATCAGGATAAATGTAACAGCATTTCTAGCCCTGTGAACACATGCTTTATGACTATTGTGGGGTTTGGTTTTTTTGGTGTTTTTTGTTTTGTTAAAAAAAAAGTCCCACAGGGTTTTTGTTAACATAATTGTGTTGTGCAAATTTGAAATATTTGAAAACTTTTAAGTGCCTGTTACATATACATCCAAGGTTTGTCTTGGAACATGCTAGGTTGCAATAGACATTTTCCAATTAAGTGAAACAGCAGTGAGGATAATGGGTTTATGGAAATGGAAGAGCCATGCTGGAGGGAGATGGAAAGCCAAAAAGCATTAATCTTAATAGGATCCTTTTTCTTTTTCTTTTTTTTTTTTAGCTTTGCTTTTCCTTTAAACTTTTAAAAAATTTCCCTAGGCATGTCCCTGGTTCTGCAGTGGCACATTCTGTATCTAGAGAATCTCTTCCTCTTTTTTCCTCATTTACTTCAAATTTCTCTCCTCTTTTCTTTTTTTTTTTTTAACTTCTCCTTTCTCTCCAAGAAATGATCTACAATGATCTACACTATCCTTTCTACAGTGATGGAGGCTTGTGCACACATACAGTCATCTGTCACTTTAACTGAGCATGCAGTATGGGAAATGGGGAATTCACAGCCTTCTGCTCTGGAAGGCAGAGTAACCCTCCAAAGAGCCAAACCCTCCCTCCCTCCCTCTGCCTCTGGTAGAGGAAAACCCCTGGGAGAGGTCTGGGCTCTGGTCCAGTTCTGCAGCCCAGTCACCTTGGGCCAGGCTCCTCCCTTCTGTATGATGAGCAAATATCTTTTCCAGGAGGCTTCCCAGTGAGCAGGATCCAGGGTGGAATCAGTGCCTAGGACTGGCATCTTTTTATGCTACTCTAATTTTCATGTTGTGCCTTGCTGGGTCAATGCTTTGCTGGGAAGTCCCCGTGGACTGAAGCAGCCAGGTGGGTAGCGGGGAGCCCAGGAAGGTGGCAGTGAGCGCTGCTGTGGGGGGCATCGTCTTTGGGAGGAGGCTCTTTGAACTGAACGTGGGATCAAAGGGGAATTTGATACTTACAACCAGAGATCGGGATTCTGAGACCCTAGCCAAATTTCCTGGGAGTAACTGGAGCTTGAAGAAAGTAGGGAACTTGTGGGTTGCACATGACATGTTATGCAGAGGGAGCACTGTGCCATCTCTCACGAGGGATGCTGGGCTTAACCCACCGCTTTCCTCTGCCTGTCACCTCTTCCGCCATTTCTAAACTGACCTGCAAAGCATTCCCACTCCCAGCTCTCACTCCTGCTTCACCTTTGATTGCGTGACTACCAGCACAGATTTCTGTGAGATGCTTAATTGGGCTACATCTGTATAGAAAAGATCACCTCGAGTCTGGCATGGATTTTTTAGTTTCCTTCCTATCCCTGGCTGTAAAAGTGGACTATGTTTCTTTAAATCAGCTCACTCCTTTACAATTACTGTTTTGCAGGAAACACTGCTTAGATCTTTACTCTGAAAACAAAAGAGCTCAGACTCCCCAACTGTATTTATCTTTGCCCAAATCAGAAGGGTTGGAGGCTTAGACACCAGGAACCTCTCCCTAGAGGCAGGTGCATTTCAGTAGTAGATGAAGGGATCTATATATAACATTCAGGTGAGATAGGCTGTTGCATGGGAAGGGCCCTGAAGGTACTACATAATTCCACTCTGTTGAGGTTCTAAGTACTGCACCTGTCACTGCAGTGTTGGTGTGACATTAGAGCGGGTCACTGGGGAGAGCATATTGATCCCATCTGTATACAGTTTACAGCATCCTCTGCATCCTTTATGTCTAACGCATCAGTCCTTGCCCAGTTCCCCCCCCCTCCTCTAACAGCAAAATCTTTCATCCATGAGCCAAAGCAAAACGGCTTCACCAGCTCTGATGTCCTCAGGAAATGTGTTGGGCTTCTGCCATGAGTACGGAGACTACTTCCACACCCAGAAGCTTTCAAGCAGTAAGCAGGATTAAGACACACAGCCCTAGGCTTTTCTGTGACCTTTGGGTATTTAAACAGTCTTGGCCTGGCTTCATGAATATGAGTAGACTTGTATCTGGTTTCCAACCCAGCGCTCTCCCTGCACGGAAATACTTGAAAAAGCGGTTTTGACTATGTTTTTAGATGGCTTTCTTGGAAAAGTGAAAAATAACACTGTAAGTGATAATCAGACTTTATGACTTTATTTCCCCATGATATTATGTTTCCCTCTGTTTTCAAGCCCATTCTGTTTCTGTCTTATGCTCACTCTCAGGGCATTTTTTTTTGAGATCTAAAATCCTGCATTTGTGTGTGTATGTAATGATTTTAAAGGCTTTCTCCAAGCTGTTCTCCCACTAGAGGGTACTCCTGCTACATCAAAAATAGACGTTCAGGGCTGGACTTGATTCGCAATGCGTCCTTCTTCTTTGGGATTAGGCTGTTCATTGACAGCACAACCTGGATGTGTTCAGTCATGCTGCTTCCCTGCTTCAGCAGCCGTGGAGCTGCTTTGTTGCTGGTTGTGCAGGAACCCAGAAATGCTGTAGTGCCATTTTGGCCTCTCCTGTTTCCACCCCGTTGGCTACACAACGCTCTGCCACTCTGTAAGTAGGGATAGTTTGTCTGACCCACTGGCCATCAGGCTGGGGGCCTGAGGTTAGTGCCAGCTCCAGGGAGCATGTGGAGAGCCCCCTACACCACACCACCAGGTTTTGATTTGAAAATGCTCTAATGGCTACATGGTCCTGTGGAAACAGGACCGCTGCTGAGCTGAGGGGTAGAGTTTGGGTGCTTTTTTTTGGGGGGGGGGGGGGGCTTGTTATTGGGGTCAGGAACCAGAGAAATTTTACTGGCCACCATTTTTTAGGCAGGAGATCAGACCACATGGTCTATTCTGGCCTTGAATGCTGTACATGTGTTGGCTGTTGATGGATGGGAGGCTCTTTTAAGAGCAGATTTATTTGGCTTTCATGTTGCGAGACTGCAAAAGTAGCTTTGGGTATGGCTGGACCCCCTCCTTTCTCCTCCATGCCTGAATGCCCCTATGTATTTATGGCAGGCAGGCTGCCCATGGGCAGGCAGGCAGGCAGGATGCAGCACATGCTGTGGTTTATGCTACTCCAGGGGCTGTTCTTTCATTGCAGCATGGTTTCAGCCTCTGAAATGGCACAGCTAGCGGAGGTGATTTTTGTTTTTCAGCTCTCATCCAAGGAAAAGCCACAGGTTCCTTCCCTGTGGTCCCTTGTATCAGAACTATAGCCCTAGTGTCTCGCTCCCCTGCCAGCATCTCCCCTTCACACCTCCCTGCTCTGTAGAGCCTCTGGGATTTCCACCACTGCCTGCTGCTTTCTCTTTTGAGCATGCTCGTGCTTCTGACTGTTCACGCTGATTAAATGAGTAGGCAGGAATTACAGTCAACCATCCATCACCAGAGTCAGTGTTCCCTTGAACCAGTCAAGATGAAAGAGGTCAAAATCTTTCTTTCCCAAGCTGTTCCTAGCAGCGAGATAGCCAGCTATGGTTTTCTGGCAATGCAAATCTGGAACTATGCTGGGGGTGGTTCTCTTTCCTAAAAGAAGCCCAAGTGGGCTCTGTCACCAGCTACACAAAGTGGTATCTTTAGAGCAATGACAGTCACAACTCAGTACTGGTAGTTGGCTGAAAAGTCTTCTATGCTCAGGAGAATAAAACATTATATTTTGCAAAAGAGAAGGCTTGTAGCATATGTTGGTATTTGGAGCAATAAATCCCAAATGTGGCCTGTGAAAGGGAATGACACTCTCTCATCAAGTCTATCTTAGGCCTCTCCAGAGCAGCTCTTATTTGTATGTGCTGCCTATAGGTGGGTCTCCTAAGTGCGTGCTGTCAAACACAGGTGAGGAGATAATCCAAGACACTAAATGCTCTACTTGAGCATTTGGTTCTCTTTGGCTGAATCCGTAGGCTGTGGGATCTTGCAAGAAGCCTGGTGGTGGTTGGGGTGTAGTTGTTCCTGGACGTGTCAGTAGAGCTGGCTCCTCTTCAGATATGTGTGTAGCTGCTGGAGTGGGGGTAAGGAATGACATCCATGAAACTGGAGAGTAAGTTATACTCTAAATATTCCGCCGGACTGACAGCACTGAGGCCATGGTGGGGAGGCTGGAATAGCACTCTTTGCTCCCCAGGACTGGAAAGGAAGTTGGGGTGACAATCAGGAAGGGGAAAAATGGAAAACAGAGACTACAAAGGGGAGTAACTCACCACTGTGACTAACTGTTTCTCTTGGAAAACCTGAAGAAAGTAATCCAGCAGCTCAGAATTACAGTAAATTACAGACCTGGCTTAGTCTGTCTGCTGAGTGCTCTCAGCCTCTATTGATTTCAGAACCAGGCTATGAATTGCTGCCAGGCAATGAGCTGGCTGGTGGCTGAACCCTTATATACTCCCCTGGACCCGATTCTGCTCTTTGTCCCAGTTTCCATCAGTGGCCATAGAAGCTATCAGTCAGTCCAGCTGAGTGGTGAATCTACTCCATTTTATCCAGGTGTAAATCCAGAGGAATTTCACAGATGCTGTAACAGCCCTTTCAAGCTTGCGTCAGTGTAATGGAGCCCCTTTTTCTCTCAAGTATATCTGATTCCTTCTGATACATCCAATATGCTCCTAAAGGCAGTAGGACATCTTGAAGCTCTGTTGGAAGGAGGAGTCTCTATTTCCTTCTGCCACCCCCAGACACACACACCACGGGCAGCCCGCTGAGCGTCTCCATGCCGTGCGCCTCTGGTTCCTTCCCAGCTGAGACTGGATCAATCTGGGAGGTGGAGAAGAACATCTCACCCCACCTTGTGCGCACAGAACTGCCGAGGCCGCTCTGGAGAGCTGTTGTGCAAACAAACGTCGATTTGTTTGTGCAGCCCATAGCAATTACGACATGCTGAACTCTGTATTTTTCGAAGCAGGGGCATGCTGCTCCTGAGGACAGAGGACCGTTTGAAACATCCCCAGCCTGGGGACGTGAGTCAGCTCCATCCGGCTGGCCTCATCTGTTGGTGCTGACAGGTCTCTGACAAGCCGCTGCTTCTCAAACAAAGGGGGAGTCTGTTGAGCCAGAGCTCCCTAATGGAGACATTGCGAGAGGGAGGATGAGACTTGCTAATCAGGAGGTGTCTGGTGCCCTGTGTTGGGACAGCTTTATTCATAATGGTGAGTCATGCGTGCTCAGGTTAGCAGCCTTGGGGGTAGGAAGAGTGTAAATAGAGGACTTTCCCTTAATAAGAGCTGCAGCCCTATAATCGAGGCAGCTCCAGTCCAGGAGATGTTCCCAGCCTCCAGCTGCACTTTGTTCAGCTAAAAATCTGCTGGATTTGCTCTGTTTTCTTCTCTTATTCTCCCCTGATCTTTCCACATCATGCTGTGGCATGCAGCCCTTCCTCTCCCCTGTTTTATGTGCCTTCGTTTAATCTGTGGTGCCTATTTTGTGGCTTTTGGTGTGATGATCTCTGAGCTGGGAGGCTTGTTGCTCTGTGTATTGAAGTTAATGATAAAATACACAGTGTGGTACAGAGCAAAACTAGCAGGGAACCTTTGTGAAAGAGCTGCTCTCTTGGGTGATCAGACGGTGATGGATTCAGGATGTGTTCTCCAGGCCTCACAGAAGCTTGGAGACCAGCACTGGGTGGCTGAGCTTTGCTGGAGGTCTGTACAAGCTGTGTTGGAGGTCTGGAGTGGGAACAAGGCTGGTGTTGTGGCTGGGGAGTGGGGCCGGCAAGGAGAGCTGGGAGGAGGCAGAGAGGCAGAATGAAGCCAAACTGCCGCTCGACTGAGGTTGGCCAGTGAGGCTTTGGAGGGGGGACATCAAAGAATATGTCTATGGCTAGGGGAGAAGCGTGGAAGAGCAGCGTTTTGGGGTCTAAATCTAAATCCCAGAAGATGGACCAGCATGTGAACACATCACATGAGGAAATCCTCAGTACCAGCCTAGAACGTGTGGGGGAAAGGAAGATGAAACTAATGAAGATAGATATTGTACCTGGGGGGATGTTTGCTCTTGCTTCCATTAGGTACTCAGACATATGAGAAGAGTGAATAGCCTCAAAGACCCAGAATAACCTTGGCAGCTTTATCAGGACCTGTGCCTGTGGTTCCCTCCGTATGGGCTGACACAAATGAAGTGACTAGTGATGGTTACCCCAATTGCCACAAAACAGCTTAAAAATGGAGCACCTTTAAAAAAATGGAGCTGTGTCAAATCCTTACTCCAGCATGTGCTGTCTGTTGCTGTGTCTGCAGAGCTGTTTGTTTGTCTGATGAAGGGTGGAAAATAATGTGAAGCTGGAGATGAAACTAGGCTGAGAAAAGAGTGGGGTTTTTTGTTCTCAGTCTCAGCCTTTCCAGGCGGGTTCCAGTAGGTGCCAGTCTCACCTTGTGGAGCAGGGGAGAATGGAAACTGCTAGCAATTCTTCACAGAACTATGAAAAAATACAGCACAAGAGGGGGTGGGAGGAAAAATGAAAGCCTATAGGAAAGACCTCTGTTCTCTGGGATGCTCACTTAATTTCTTTTTCCCTACTCAGCAAAGTTTATCTTGGGCTCGGCAGCACAGACCAGTCTCCCCCCTTGCTCTTTAATTAGCACGTAGTAAAGGAAGAAGGAGTTGGGGGAAGGAAAAGGAAATGGGATATTGTGTTTTGATGCCCCAATGGGTAGAAAAATGCATGGTTTCCAAATATGATAGTTAATGCTTAATCTGACAGACTGTCTCTTATCAACAGGCTGTATGTGACACCCCATTACGTGATAATGGAATCCTATATGGAGACCACAGGAGACCCAGTTCCATTCAATTAACTTACAAAACAGCAAACCTCTGAAAGCATCTTTGTCTTCTCTTTTCCCCACCTCTTCTCTCCTTTTTTTTTACCCTGAGAAAATGAGAGAGTGAATATTTCGATTTTGTTTTGCAGAGGATTAGTACCAACTAATAGGATTAATATCCCGAGTTGTGTGGCAAATGGAACATTGTTAATAGGGTGATTATTAGAGAATTATATGGAGGGGCAAAAAAATTAAAGCTGCTGAAAGAAAAGCATCTCTGTGTTGGAGAGACTGCCATTTCTGTGCAATATCCCAGCTGCTGGCCTGCCCGTTCTGGCTCATACTTCTTTATTTCTCAGGCTTGCTCTGCCTCTGGGATTGACTTCAACATCAGCACAGGGCAGGAAGCAATTTCAGGGGCTGGAATTGCTGGATTGCAAAGAGCTGGCATCTCCTCCAGGGCTAGCTACCAGGACCCTAAAAGTCAAAGGAAGGTAAAGGATTTACAAGTACCAGATAGCCAACATTTCACCTGGCATCCCAGGGATGCCTTCCAGCCGTCAGTGGACTTCTGCTCATGATGAATAACTCCATCTCTCCCTCTTGCTTCCTTCCTCTCTGGTCAGTTTGGCTTTGCCTATGGGCTCTGACTGCAGGCAGGCAGCAGCGAGAATCACGGTGTGTGAGTGGCCATGTCCTCTGGGAATGTTTAGCACTTGAACACTGGCGGCTGTGTAACATGTGCAGGAGAACTTTAGTCTATATGAGCTTGCAGGACCAAATACAGCTGGCAAAAATTTTGTAGTGGTTAGTACAAAAGTAGCATGCCATTGCTAGCAGGGGTAAGGCAACTTCTGCAAACCAGTGGGTAGAAAGGCCTGGAGCTCTGGTTCACAGCTAGGAAGGCATATAGCTACATTCTGCTCGGAGCTTGCATAGTCCTTAGGAAATTAAAGGACACTTACTTGTTTCCCAAACCCTGTATGTGTGTGTGGGTCACATTCACCTGAAAGAACGTGTGTGTGAGTGTGAGGCCCTCAAGGAGGGACTCTTGGGGGAGAGGTTTCAGCAGCAGCTGAGCACAGTTGGTGCATGGAGATTTTTTCTGACATCTGTCTGAGAGAGTATCCTTATGCACTGCATAAATCCTTCTGTCCCGGGCCACAAACCAAAGCCATCCACAGCAGTGGATGGTTAGTGGACAGGGGACTGGCATGAAGGGCTTTCTGCCTGAGAGGTATTATCCCAACCTCTATATTTCTAGAGGTATTTAGGCCTGCGCCATTCAGAGGCGTTTGCTGTAGGAGGCTTTGTCTGAGCAACTGATAGGGTTTTGTTCCCCTGAACTGGATCCCCATTACACCATGAGTCACTACTATTTATATCAGCTGTCGATCTCTCCTGGTGGCAGCTATTTCTGGCTACCTGCCTTGTATTCAGCAGAGATTTAGCACTTCTTTTTTTTTTTTTTTAATTGAACCGCCTTTTAATTCTTTTCAAACTTTTTTTATCTTAGTTTGTTTTTCAGCAGCTGACGAGCTGTCTGGAGTTGAGTTGCCCTCACCTGCTGCTTGTTGTTCTGCTGAAAATGGGATATCCAGTGCTACTTTTCAGCAGATTCAGCTTTGTGTAAGAGTACTTTGCCACAGAGTAAAAGTGTCGTGCCATCTGGAAATGAAAGGCTACAACAAGAAACAAAGCACTTTGCATCAAACAGGCATTTTAAACACTGTAGAACTGCGATCCGAAGTAGAAGGTTCACTTTGTTTATGGCCCTTGTTACCCTAGGAACTCTGCAAGCAAACAGTAAATAATCCATTCTTGCAAGTAGATCAAAAAAGACCAACCCCTTTTATTGAAAAGAGAAGGGAAACGGGCCATGTGAAGCGCTATGTCTCAGCCGTACTGAGGAAAGTGGTAGCAGAGCTGAGAGTCCGACCAAAATCTCCTGAGGTCCATTTGGATGCTCTGCCCACAAGGCTGTGCTTTCTGCTGTGGTCTGGTTTCCCTCCCTGATTTTCCTGTGCACGCTCAGAATTTCCAATCGATCATAATCGGTTAAATAAAACACAGTCATTCTCCTGTCTTTTATCAGGACCAGGATTTTCCTTTTTCTCCCCACATCCCAGTCAACCAAGGGATCTCCTGCCTGCCTTAGGCTCTCCCTGTAGCAGAGCAAAGACCGACGCTGGAAGAAGTTGTGTAGGAGCTGTGTGCACTTCCAAGAAGGAGGAGGTCCTCTGGGACCTGCTGGGAGAATTCTATAGCATAGCTCATTTTCTGTGTTGCAAGAGGCAGGGGCACAGTTATTGTGGCACCTGGCCACACCTGCAGATTCAGTGTGAATGGTGAGTTACCATTTTACAGCTACGTCAGTTGAGGGCAGGCACTGGTAAGACAGGAGTGTCCTGAGGGGCTCAGACTGTTGGATAATGCACCCTGACCCTCTTGCAGAGAGGTCTGAGGAGCCAGCGCTGCTTGTGCATGAAGCCAGCTGCTCTGAGGTGGGACGTGTAGGAACAGCAGGATGGTGTTTTACCTTCACCTCTGTGGAAGGTAAAAGTCTGCGTAATTTAAAGATGAGTTCCCTTATGCCAGGCTATGAAAAGAGTCTTCAGAACACCCCCAAGGTTTCTATTTAATTACCAATTGCAGCTGATTTCGCAGAGCAATTTCTAAGCCTCCAGCAAGGCCTTGTGGCAGTTCTTTCATCTCTCAGGCTTATTGGGAAAAGCTGTATTAAATGTCTTTTAATCCTGCCTTGGATGCACTACCTTTGATCACCTACAATTTTATACATCTGTGCTCAGGCTCACGTTCCTACGTACGTGCTTCCTCATCCAAAATGCTTTAAACCGTGTCCATTGATTAGAAAGTCTCTCCTGACTGACATAAAGCATCCTGCAAACTTGACTGAAGTACCCTGATAGCTAATGATGATCCAGAGGGTCTGGGTGATCCATCCGTAAGTTTTGGCATTGCTGGACAGGCTGTTGAATGTCAGTTCCTCGTTTATGTTTTACTCCATGTTTTCTTTGTAAAGAATGAGTTTCTGCAGGGGGGGAAAAACCCAGTAAATGTCCCTTCCTGAAAAGAGAGAGCTTTAGCCGGATCTGGAATGAGACACTTTTATGTACTAATATAACTTCAGTCTCAGTTGAGTGTGGGACACAAGAAGGTGGGATGTTCCCAGAGAGGATGCAGAAGTCTACATCCTAAAAAGCCAAGGTTGCTCCAGTTCATTGAGGACAAGGTCAGTGCGAGGAGCTGGAGCTCTGACCTCTTAGTCTAATGTCCAAGGTACAGGACACTATGCCCCTTATGATGCTTCCTATCTGAGGAGAATCTGATCTCTTTTTTGGGAGGATCATAGTGGTAACAATAAGAGATTGCACTTGGGATCCAGCTGGAGATGAGCACTGCAGATGTGCCATGGGAGTTGTGCCACTTCACAGCAATTGGAAGGCTCTGCCTTTTGCACATCATGGGGATCCCTTGTGAGAGCACTGTGATTTGGGAGAGTCCCAATGTCCATCAGGGAAGGAAAAGAAAAGCCAGGAAAAGGCGCATGCTATTGTGGGGTGGATATAGGCAAAAGTTCCGTCACATAGGGACAAGCTCCATATCACAGCCATGAAAGCAGCAAGAAATCCACACAAAGCACTGATGGGATTACCTGTCTGAAAAAGGCAAACAAGCCATGCCCGAAAACTGCCTGTAATAAATGGGGACATCTGCCTACACCAACAGCTCTGTATGACCACCTGGACTTAGACTTGCATCAGTGCTGTTGGAACATATGTTTATTTCAACTACAACAAGAAAACTGAGTGCAGGGTCATGTTGTGGAGGCCTTGGGTTTGCTTACTGGAGCAGGAACAATCTTTTTCCCAGAAAGTCATTATCTTGATACTCAAAGAGAGAACAGCCGGAGAGGTTTGTGATCTAAGCAGCCAATCTGAAAATAGCTCAGCTCTGTAGGAAACAGAAGGTCAACTGCCAGATGGGTCAACTCCAACCCTTTGCTCTGCCAAGACCAGTATGTTTTGCACTCTGCAGCTTTTACATGGGATCTTCAGGATGTGACATTATCAGGCAGAGGCCCTTTTAGTGTGGTGAGCCCACTAGATCCCCAAGAGCCTGTCTCTGTATAAGCATCATGCTTATAAAGAAAACATGATATGTTTTCTTCTGCTCTTTTTTTGAGGTGCTGCAGCTCTCCCCTCACCTAGAAGGCTTGAATAGCTGTGTGTGACTGTGCTTTTTGTACAGTGGGAATGTCATGAGATCCTCCATAAACTTGTCTTTCTGCACAGCAGATGAACCTGTGGTTTTGGCTGGGGGAGATGAACTAGGCTAATTTCCTTTCTCTTGCTCTTATCAGAAAAGAGAGTGACTTCTAAAGGAGTCTGATCCAAGAGTTAGACGTGAAGATCCAGCACTGGCACGTTTGCCAGGTCTGGTAGAACTGTGATCTGATGTGTCAAATGCATTTTAGGGTCTCAGCTATGTGACAGCTTGCTAATGACTCTGAGCTTCAGGAAGCTTTGACTGATCCCTCTGGGAGCTGGCAGAAAAAACTGTAGGAAAACTTTTTTTTTTTTTTTGGAAAACATTTTTGTCAAAATCAAAACATCGAACGGAAACATGTCTCTTCCAGCATAATTTTAAACTGGAATGTGTCAAAACAAATGCTTTTATTTTGATTTTGTGAGACACTTATAATTTTTACTTTACGTTGCAATAAGGAAACAACACATTTACCATATTTTTATTTATGTCTCTGCTTTTTGGATAATTATCAGAAGTGAGGAACTGCATGCTTCCAAAGTGAGTTCTTGGCATTTCTATTCAGAGATTTTCAATTTTTTGTTCATGATGAAAGCAGGTGTCGATGTTCAGCCAGAACTACCTACAGGTGGGAATTCCAGCGTTTCAGATTCTCACCTCTGGCCCTGGTGTGTTTTCTTTAGCTGCGGTCTCATCGTGCAGACATTTGGACGGGCCATCTTACAGTCTGGGCTCTCTGGGTATTTAATGGTGCTGCAATTGAAACCAAAAGCCAAAATTCACTTTATTATATGTGGAGAGTATTTGGTAATATGTGTGTGTTCTTGACAACCAAATACTAAGCTGAAGGCGTAAGTGATGGTCAAAATAGAAGGCAGAGGGGTGCACTTTTGCCTGCAAAAAAGAGTCAAGCAATGACCCTGGCATCTCAGTGTAGCAGATTAATCCTCTGGTTCCACCTCAAGCTGTCTCTTTCCTTGAGACAGGAGGAAGACTTTTTCCTTGTCTTCTGCCTGCCAGCCCTGCAAGGACTGGTTTAAGTTGTCAGTCAAAGATGGCTGCAGAACGTAATGATAACCTCAACCACCACTGTTTTAATTTCTTTCCAGCCAAGCAGAGCTGCTGTTGTGAAAATATTGCTGAAATTAATGTAGGATATTGGACTTTGCTGTAAGATATTGGACTTTGCCATTCCTTTTGCTACTGGTTTGCTAGGTGAGGCTGGGTGGGTTGTGCCCATGGCTGTACCTCAGTTTCCCTTTCTGTCCGATGGTCTGCGATCTCATGCTGTACTGTTGTCTCTGTCTAAAAGAGGTTCCTGCCCATACAGTTTGGGAGCGCAGCTCCAGCAACTGAAGTAGTTTTGGTGCAAAAGCTTGGAGTGGGATAGGCTGTACCAGCTGAAGGATCTTTTCTTCCTTTTCTGTGAGCAGAAGCGTGCTTACCCTGGGGCCTGAACTGACCCAGCGGCCTCCTGTTTGAAGTGAACACCCAGACTGTGAACTGGTGCTCAGGGCTGTTTGGATGGGTGGGTGATGGGGAACTGGGGCAGATCCCTTGAAATCTCTCTTTCCAGACTGGTCTGACAATTTTTCCACCTATTTTGAAGTTCCCGCCTGGAGGAAAAAGAGCAGTAAAGGTGAAATGGTGTGAGGGGAAAGCAGGAAAGGCATGAAAGAAAACAAAAATAGTATCTTCCCTCCCCCTGCTAAACAACTCTTGGGCAACGGGGGCAATCAGCAGGGTGCTCCCCGTGTTGCTTGGGTCCCTGCTGATTGAAGCAGTATCAGCTGTGAAGATCGATTCCTGTTTCTGGACTGGAGCTGCAGAAAAGTCCTCTTTGGCCCCTCTGAGACAGGGCTGACATGTCTGCCTTCTTGAACATCCCTTCCTGGTAGATGAATCAGGGAGTTGGAGACATCCAATGAGCCTGGCAGAGGAAGGACGCCCTGCTGCCTGCCTGCTTGTTTCATGCAACCTGTTCTCTTCATTTAGTCATTTTAGGCCCTAGAATTTCCAAACTGTGTAAATAAATCACGGTGCTGTCATGCATTGAACTGAGCTGCCCACAAAGAGCAGAGCATGACTAAGCTTGATCAGAAAAAGCCGGTCCTTGTTCGTGTTCCTGTGTGTTGAACAGCTCTGCTGTGGAGGACACAGACTCAGCCTGGGCTTCAAAGGGGAGGATGCTCTGGTAGCCATGCTGACCTCTGGGTTGGAGGTGGCATTTCCCTCCTGTTTTTCTTGCCTGCAGGCTGAAAATGGCTTGTGGGTTTTCTTTTTCATGCGTTTGCCCCTAGGCTAATGGTGATTCTTGTCTTGTCTTAATTGCTTTTTAAAGGATGCAAAGCTCCGTGTCTACCCCAGATAGTACTGAGCTCCGTGATGTGCTTATCATTTTCCCAAATACCTTTTTAATTAAATTGGAGCAGAGCGCTCCATTTTCTAGAGCTATCCGTCTTGGCAAGTTTCTTGTTTCTGCTGGGCAGGCGTTATCCTGTTTATCACTGGCAAAATCTGGTGAGTTTTCCACAGGCTTTGGGATTTGCAAGGAAATTTTCCTCTGGTAGGCAGATGACTGCTCACACAAAGATTGCCCAGGCTGGCTGCTGTGGGTTAAGGACGTGCTGCATCAGTTCAGGGAGGGTTTGTTGCAGGGCTTAGCAAGAAAAATGTGGTGTCTGTGATATAAAGGAATGAGGTTTGACACTACATTGGGCCTTCTCTGCCCCTGAACTCTGCAAATCTGTGTGGGACTAAAAAAGACATTTTTTTTCTGGCAAAGATAAGGGCTTGGAATTTGGTTAAGAGGGTAAACCCAACCCTGTGAATTTGGGAAACAGGCAGCTGTTCTGCTCCCTCACTGGCACCTGCGAGGGAGGGAGGGTGACTTCTGCTCAACATGGAAAATTTGTTCTCTGCAGCACCTGTTGGCTTGACAGACCTTTTTTGCAACGTGCCATTTCAGATCTCCCTCCTTGCTCTGGGATTCAGTGGTCGAGCATCCATCCTGCCCCAGCACACACGGCATCGCTTTAAAAACCCAAACACAGATCACACTGTTGGAGAGATGAAGGTCAGCAGAGTGACTGTGTAGAAATGACTCTTTCTTCCTCTGAAAGCAAACAGCGAGCATCTGAGTCACATTTGCTTTGCTGGAGGAAAAAAACAGAGGCGGTTTTCACTATTTTTACCACTGTTATCCCTGTAGAAGTAGCTCTGCTCTGGGAGAGCACAGCAGTCTTCTCTGCCTTGTGAACCAACAGAATTATGAACTTTCCTCCAAATGAGGGCTGTCTACATATCCTGATTGACTTTGTGCCTATGCCTTGAGCTACAGCTGTGCAATCCTTTTACAGTAAAGGGGTTGTGGAGGTGTCTGACATGGCCTGGGGAATCTTTTTATGGCAGGTGATGATGACTGAGCAAAGAGAAAATTATCTGATCTCCCCAAGTGAGTTCATGGGCATTTTCTCTTGGCAGAGGGGTGTCAGGAGTCATTTTTAACATGTGAATTGAGCAGATTTGTTGCTGACCTTGAGAAAATGGAGGTGGTGCCCTACAACGAAGCTTTGGAAACACAGCCTTTAAAAACTCCAACAGTGTGTGACAGCTCTGGATTTTCCTCTGATGAATTAACTTCATTTGATAGAGATAATGCAGCTGTTTACTTGGCTGGGCACTCCTCCCTTCTAATTGATCAGGTGGGAACTGAGAGTTAGTGCCTGGTGAGGGGTAAAACTGCAGGCCTGAGAACAGACAGGAACCCGGAGATTTAAGTGCAAATTGCACCAACACCCATGGATGGAGCTGTAACGCCAAATCCTGCCTTGGTGCAGAGCAGAGACGTCAGTGCACACCTCCAGAGAGGGACGCTGACAAGATGTCAGTATTCTTGTCCCCGTGTTTTAAGGCTGGAACCTGGAATTTCCTCAGTTAAAATGGGGAAGTTGGTGTAAGAATTCCAGTCTAGAAAAGTCTGTGCTTGGCTCTGAACATATTTGACGGTATCTCTGGCCTCTGGGGTTCAGGTTGTTTTCATTCCTCTTTTGTGGTTACCTAAGAGGAACTTACATGCTCAACCTGGATGTGTCATACCGATGTTCTGGGACTCACCCAAAGAAAGATTTTGCATCTTTGAGACATCTCTTTTTGTCAAAGACAATTGGATCAGAGATGTTCAGGTTTGTTGAGTTTTGGGTTTGATTTTTTTTTTGTCACAACAGTTTTGTCTTGAAAAATGTCATTTTGATGAAACAGAAATTGCTCAGGAAGTCTTACTGATTTTGACAATTCTGCTTGGAAGGGAGCTGGGGAGGAGTATCTTGAAAGTGCTGGAGCTCCCAGTTATGACATTCTCTGAATGGAAAGGAGTTTTGATTTGTTTCTTTTTCTCTTTTCAAAATGATGTTTCAAAACATACTGTTTTGTGGGAAAAAAAGGGCTGAGTCTGAATGAAATGCCTGAAAAAAAGGAAATCAAATATTTTGACTGATCCAAGGCAGTTCTTCAGCATTTCATTTTGCGACTTCGTTGGCTTTTTGGCCAACATAGGATGATTTAAAAATTGTTGGTTGTTAAGTTCTGCTATCCATAGTCACAGATGTGTTTCTAGGTTGAGCCAGTGATGTATGAACCATGCTTCTTTTTGTGGTGATAAATTACCTGGTTCCATAGCTGAAAAAAAACTGTTTTAATCCATTAGCTATAGAGAACAAAATACCCCAAGTCTCTCGATTCACGGAACCATGCAAAGATCTTCCACTGTATGAATTATTCAGGAGCAGTGGTGAAAATGAAGTACCCATTACATTTACAAATATTCCACAAAGAGTTCAAGGCTGAGCAGGAATAGATCAGACAGCATTTATTGTAAAGCCTTGCTGAGTATTACTGTAGATGTAATTTCCCGTAGTAATTAACGCAGGATCTGCAATCCAGCTTTGAAAAGGTGATTGAACCTTTCCCTGTGAATTTAGGAATCATCTGCATTATTACATGCTATAGGTGACTTGGAGCATTGAGCCTTTGTCTAAAATTAGTCCTCAGTGTGGTGGATGATTAAAGAGGGATTGTTCCTTCGGGCTACTTGGGATTGATGTTTTCTATTAAAAAATGCATTGCTAAGGATTTGTGAAATATAGAGAGCTTCTCTGGTTGCGTGTAACTTATTATGCAGATATGCTTAAGCTATCAGATAAATGATAAATGATTTCTGTAAGTTGGATGGGTAGCATGACCCAAGGGTAGGGGTTTTTTATTATTTTTCTTCCCCTCTAAGAATCGGAGAGAGCCATTTGTCAAGTCAACCACGTGAGGTGCCCAGAGATTGTATGTCAAAGACTGTTCTGTCTGGAGTGGGCACAACAGGAGTTAATAATATTGCACCTCCTCAGACCTCTTCATTTCTACTGAATTTCCCTGCCCTTTTCCTTGTTTTCGAACGGTGCTTTCTTCTGGCTTCTCGTGGTGTGACTGCCTCTGAGTGCTGCCTGCTGGGAAACCTGCCAGCAGCGCTGGAAATGAGCAAAAGCACCATCTAACGGTGTCCGAACGACCTTCTCTCTGCCCCCGTACCAAAGCTGAGCCGACAACAACCGGGAACTAGGAGACAAAGTAATCCCTTCATCACCCATTCCTCTCAGAGCAGTCAGTGCTTTGTTCTTGATCATCTGTCTTGCTCATGTGTATCCTAAGGGCCTCTCCAGCCTGAGGAAACAGCCACTTGACAGGACCTGGTTAAATAAAAGCCTCCTGAAGGCTGGCTGTTGTCCTGCCCTGAGCACAAGGCCTTCCATTTCTACCTGGGAGCACAGGTTGTGTTTTGATTCATGCAAGACCCTCTCCAAGGGGGGAAGCCAGAGGCGTGGGATGGGTAGAACATGGAAAGAGCAATGTCCTGTGTGGGTCCCATACTTGTGTCAGAGATAAGCGTAGAAGATCTTTGCGATTTGCATTTAAGTTCTTTCTCCAGAGCCGCAGAAAGTAGGGGGCTAACAGTGCCCTTGGGCAGAATTAAGGCTGTTTGGGATGTGTTAGGTTGTGTTAGCTGTATCATTGGATGGTTTGTAAATTTTTTTCTTTTTTTTTTTTTTTGGTATTAAGAGAGTCATTGACCTTGGGTTGGAGAAAACTTATCCTGTTGGGCTGTTTTTTGAGGAATGAGATGCAGAGTTTGTTCTTGATGGAGTTCAAACATCCCTAGCACCATACAATCCTAAATCAGGATTTTAAAAAATGAGACTTTTTCTAATTACTTCCAGAACATTAATTCACTGTTGGAAATTAGGATTCTGTTGTGTTAAAGTCCGTGCATAGACTATAAGAGTCACTGGCTTGAAGAATTATCTACTTAACAAAACAGAGTAGCGGAAAACTTATTAGAATTGCTCCCAGCTTTGAAATGTGTGAAATCTTTTAAAATCAAAATTTCAATGGGAGAAAGGGTAGCTCTTTTGGAAAGACAGTTCTTACCTTTCAGTTGGCTCTGACTCTTCTTATCTCATTGGTGGAAAAAATTGACAAGACATAGTGACTTCTCGAGGAATGTTGAATTTCTCAATGGAGAAAAATGACAGTTCTGCAAAAATGACCCTTTTCTGTAGAAATCTATTTGACTTGATGTTTCACTGGACTCTTTCATGTTGGAAAAATAATAATTAAATCACTTCCCAACAGTTTTACTCGTTGAAAATTGTTTTTCTTTTGTAAACTTGAAATATTTTAAACCAGTTCAACAAAACAATTTAGCAGTATTTCCTCAGTAATAAAATACTTTATAGGAGCTATTGGGCCTTTCCTGTACTCTCGCTGGCTAGACCCCTCTGCAGGACTTTAAATCATAGGGCTTCCAGTCAAGCTGCATCATGTCTCATCAAAGAGAGGATTAGAAGACCTAAGAGACATCTGTGTCATTGAGGCAAGGGATGTCTCACTCCACATTTTCATAGCACCTAGCACAACAGGGCTGTGATCAAGGCCAGGGCACACTGATACTACTATAAAACTTCTTATTTGTGTTTTTAACCTGGTCTTGGAATTATAGTAGAGTTTGGATTTTATTTGGCTTTCCCAAGAACTTACTATTTTCCTAAGCATAATGTAAATAGCCCAGGATATGCTAAGAAGAGAAGGTCTGGGGATTTGAACAAATTGTGCAGGATTTGGGTAGTAGGAGATAATCCCCAGTCTGTACAAAGCACCTTTCATCTTGTTGTATTAGTTTTGTAGACAGCAATCACTTCGCTCTAGACTGAATCGTATGTGACAGCATCTCTGTGCCTTGCTACCTGCTCCAGCAAAGAGTGCAGCAGGCTTTTTAATTACTGTAATCCACTGTGTCTGATACTGGTGTGTTACAGTGGTGACTGCATCCAAAGGATAAAGCACCTTGGGAGAGGAGTGAGCAACAGGCACAGGTAAGCTCTGCAGAAGTTCAGACACTGCCCACCCTGAAACAGCACTGACTTTAGGAGCAATTCTCACCTCCCTTCTCAGGGGGCTTCCTTACTTTCCATTCTCCAGGGACATCATCTGCTTTTCTGGGCATCAGCTGCTTCAGAGCTTGACTTGCTAATGCTGCAGGACAAGGGAGACTCTGCTGCCAGGGTTGATATAAATGTGTAATAATTTGTTTTTAATCAGTATTAACAGTGCTGAGATTACAAAGACAGATCCACTCATATCACAGTATTGGGGTAACAAGAAACGATCAGTGGCATGTTGGTTGAGTTCTTTCTTTCTAACAAAGCATATAGGTAATTTGAGTATAGATCGTAAATGCAAAATCAAAGACAGCATGTGCAGCTTCTTTGGGAAACTCCTATTCCAACATCTTTGTCAACAGTGTGGCTCTAATTGTACACACAAGTCTCTGAAGGCTCAGAGAGCCCAGCATTTCGTTTGTTTGCAAAGGAAGCTTTGGGCTTGTGTGTGTGCAAATTTGCTTTCATTAAAAGAAAAAAAGCAACTAATAAAACGAAGCAACGTATTGTTTCCTTAACTCTGGCAGCTACCTATCTGATTGCACAGGTAGACTCAGTGTTGCTGTTTATCCTTAATGGCTTTGACAAGTTTCCAAATCAAATCAGGAACGCACAAAGATGCCTTTTGCATTTGTCCTTCCTTCCCCGCTTCAGGCTCAGCAGTGAGGCATGGGCACTGCACTGCTCTAAGAGAGCTCCAGCCTTGCTCCTGAGCACGGATGTCCAACATGGTTTCCAGGTGCAAATTCCTTGTCCAGAATCTTGCTATGAGTTTAGGAGTTTGATGCCCATCTTCTGGCTGTAACACCTATTTTGACAGTGATTGTGTCTTTTCTGCTAATTTCTTTCTTTTAGGGGTGGGAGGAGGTGGATGGGTGGGTGGATGGGTGACCTCACTGCACACTCATTGCCAATATCTTCTTCCTGCTGAGACCCCCTGAAACCTGAGTGTCTATAAATGCTGGCAGCCAAACCCTGGTGCAGCTGCTGGCTGAGTGGAGCTGGTTGACTATTTGCTGCTTCATCATTATAGTCCAGAGCACCTATATACCGAACAAGGCGGTGCTGTAACGGCGGGTGGACAGGGAACCTGCAGCCCTTTCTTCCATGCTCTCCACGCTTTGATTATCTCTACAGTTGGAGCCAGCAGGGACGTGCAGTTCATTGGCCATCACAAAGATGGATCTTGCCGAAAACCACCTGAGGCCTGTAACTGAGCACACAAAGTAGGGGGAGCTCAAGAAAGCCCCTTGGAGGTACCTGAAGCCCCTTTCTTCTTCCCCTAAGGCTGCTCTGTCTGTTGTTTCTCTGCAGAAGTGTGTGGTGGCCACAGCTCTCCCTACATGCATGCACGTCTTCCTGGTCACGCTCAGCAGCTGGGGCTCTGGCTGTACTCTTCAATGAATGGAAATAAATTAATAGTTTTGTGGGCCAGGGAAGGAGCTTGGGCTCCGAGCATTTGGCCTTTGAAAACCTCTCCTAAATGCCTGTTCCTTTATCCACAAAACAAAAGCGAATCAGCTGAGGAACCCTGGCCAGCAGTCCCTGCAGCGCCTCTCTGCATGCCCTGCTGTCTGTAGCAGTGCCTTCCGTGGGGGTCAGCCCTGTGGCCCAGCCAGGTTTCTCTCCAGGTTTTAAGGCTGCTTACTGCAAAGGGGCTGCAGCAGGCTTCTCCGTGGTATGATTCCCACTTTTACCCCAGGACTTGCCCAGCAGCTGGAACCGGCTGAAGCAGGGCTGCAGTTTCTTCTCGTGTCTCCTTTGAGAGCTCACACCTTCCTTATTTGGTTTAGTAGCCATGTCAGGGGCTGCTGCTTTTAAAATTATTGGTGCTTTGGGCTGTACAAGGGGCTGTGGCCTGCTGGGTGAGGACCAGATCTCTGTTCCTTTCCTTCGCTTTCCCTGCCTTCATCACTACATTGAGAAACTGGCCTCTCTCTTCCTCTTTTGCCCCAACAGTAGGGCAACTTTTCAGTGTTTTTTGCTCCAGTGTTGGGTGAACAGGCAGAGGGAACAGGCTCATGTTTAGGGGCCTCACAGATTACACTGTAAAAAAATCCTGTCTTTCCACATCTGTCTCTACATTTTTAGAATTTCACAGGCTGCTTTTCTTTTTTTACTGCTAAATTTTGCTTGGCTTTAGTGAAGTTATTTTTTTTCTTTTTTTTTATGAAGAATAACAATTTTCTTCCTGTCTGTCTTTCCTTGGGAAAAATTCCTCATCTTCAGAAATAACCAAACAGGATTTTTTTAAAGAGCTGGGCCCACACTGTCTCCCAGGATCGGTGACACCATGGTGCCATGGGAAGGGTTGGCTCCAGCCACATGGGGCTGCTGCTCCTTTGGACCACGTGTGGTCCCAGCTCTCAGTCTCCTGTCCTGGGAACCAGACTGGGCTCCTCACAAACAGGTCAGGGCCCAGCCGCTCTGCCCTCTTTACTTAGTAAGTAGGAAGATGTCTCAGCAAGGCATCGAAGTCTGTGCTGCGTGTTCAGACTTCAAATCCCTGCCAATAATGCAGAGTTAAAGAAGGGGATTATAATGGTGCATAACAAATAACAAAGGTTTAAACCACCTTAAGAAACACTGTACTCAGAAAAAGAGGGATTGTTTGGATGGTGAAGCCTGCAGGTATGAAGAAAGGCTTTTATTTCATGTACCTATGCACTTGCAATAAGAAAATCTGCTGTGTGATATGGGTTGTTATAATGAACTTATCCTGGATTTACGTGTTCCTCTTGCTCTAATGCATGTGGATTGTGATCATTTTCTGCTTCCTTCAAAGCCGTTCAGTCTTATTCAAGAGCAAAAATAAGAAGAATGAGCAGATACTAGGGGCAAAAGGCAATGTGGAAATCTGCCCTTCCTGGCTTTCGTCCCATCCTTTTCTCCTCGGTTCATCCCCCAAGCAGGGGGACCCCCTCACCTCTCCTGGTTTGCATCTCCCTCACAGCACGTGTGGACTGCTTTCCTCTGAGCCCATCCTGTCTCGATCAAGGTGGTAGATCCCAAATGACCTGGCTGTGGTGAGCTGCCTCTATGCAGGACCTCAGGGCTCTTTGAAAAGCCCGGGAGCCATGCATGCTTGTGTCCCTTCATGCGGAGTAAGGCCTGAGTGGTTTAAATCTCAGTGTAAAACAAGACTATCATATGGGAGACAGAAGCAAGGGTGTCAGAACATGTTAGTGCTGCTTTGAGTGCCTGCCTACCTCGTAAATCCCCCCTTTCCTCTGAAATCCCACACAGACCTTGGTTTGTACAAAGGGAACTGGCAACTGCAAATGCTTGTTTGTTTTGTGTTAAACAAAGCTGCTTTTTTCCCCTCATGTTTTTGAGTAGTTGCCACACGTGGCAAGAGAAGATGAGGAGGAGGAACATTGTTTTTGAAATAAGAAACCCATCTTACAAACCAAAAAATGAGTAGAACTGAGGCATCCAAGAGAAGTATTTATTTAAGCCAGTGTGTGGTTTGCTTTATGTGTTCCGTTTTTACAATGCTGAAACATCTGGATTTGTCTCATTTGCCAAATTAGAATGGCAGGCAGCAGAGGTGAAGGTGATTATATACAGGTTTAAAACAAACAAGCAAAACAAACCAGTTGCTATTTAAGTGCCATTTCCAAGCCAAAGGTAGCCCTGCCTTAAACACCCATTACTGTGGCACAGACTCTGATACCAGCTGTCTTCTGGTGTAAATCTAGCTTTGCTTTCCTGCAGTTGCTGTGCATCTTCTTTGACGGAGTCTGACTTTTGCTTGCTGGCTTCAAAGAAAAGTGATTTCCCCCCCACCTCCTAGTACTAAATTCAACTCCTGCAGGTTGATCTCTTCCTATTTTTAGCTGTATGTATACTGAGGTCTAGGTCAGCTCCTCTATCATACGTTGCATGTGCCTACTAGTTCTGCTGGATTGCCACATTACAGTGGTACCCACCCACTGGTACGCTGTAACTGTGACACTATCCCAGAGGCGCCCAATTGTGGATGAAAGTGGTCCAGCTGCCTGCATAGATTAGACACAAGAAAGCTCAATTTGCCATCCTTGTAGATCTTCTGAAACACAGTGTTCACAAAGGGCAGGGTGTCGAAATGCTTTGACTTGGAATAAGAGAAGAAAAAAGCAAGAAAATGGGCCATAATGAAAAGCACTAGGGTGGAGAGGGAAAATGCATTAGAGATGCTCCAAAGTTCTGTGCTGCTCTGCTGGTTATTAGCTTGTCTTGTGGAAATTGGGAAGTTTCTGAACACTCTTAAATACCCAAAAGGGCAACTTTCTTGTGTAGTTCTACTTCTTGAAGTGTGTATATTTCCATTGAGTGTGGAAATAATTTTTTGTGCAGTGCATAGAGTGATTCAGAGGAAAGTTCCCAAGTAGATGTGTATACAAGAGCCGTTATTGGTAGCAGGACTCAAACTTGCCTTCCTAAGTCCATAACAACTTTCTATCCCGAAGAAGTGCAAAACACATCACGTACTACATATACAATGTATGCACATAGTGCAGTTGAAAAAAAGCTAGATCTGTGAAGAAGATGGCACAATCCATTGTATGTTGAAGGTCTTCACTGGAGAAAGAGGCTGAACAAGGCACAACCCTCCTAGGGCCTCCTGGGACTCCATGTGGCACAGAAAAAAAGTTCAGGGACTTGGGAAATGCTGGGAAGTGCCTTATTTATGTCTCGTAAGCTCAGACACACTCAGCATAAGGCATTTCCAAGAGTTCTCCAGATTGTATGACCACCTGGCCCCAAAGATGGAGATGCAGGATGAACTGAACTATAATCAATAAAGGGCACGTTGAGTACCCATCTCCTCCTTTCTCTCTGCTTTTCTCACTGTGTATAGTGCTGACAGGCTTCTTAGTAGCTTCCAAGTATTAAGATGCTAACTATACTTGTGTGGACAAACAGCTGCAGTGGTCGTTTTTGTGTGTTGCTGTTGAGTGGCCTGTGTGCTGGTCTCTAGCAGGCTATATAGGGGAGGGGAGGAAAGACTCCCTCAGCTATTTCTCCAGCTTCTTTACTCCTAGCCTTCCTTCTTGTTTAGGCTTCTCTTTTTTCCCTAAATCTGTCCTTTTTCTTGCAGAAAAGCTGTTCAGCTGGCAGGAGATCTCTCCAGGCATTTTGAGGATTGTCATCACTCTGTTCCACCCAGGGAGCTTTTGGCCATTGTTAGCTGGATTCACAGTTCAGCTCATTTTCATCTTCATCCAAAATGGGGAGCTAAATACAGAAGTGCAGCTCCTCTATTAATATCCTTTGCGTTATGGTAGGACCAAGCTGCCAGGTGCTGTACTTTGTGCATAGGGAGGGAGACTATTGTTCCATTGAGCTTGAAGCAAAAGCACAGAGAGAAGCCAGATTACTCGGGAGAGCTGCAAAATCAGCTTTGGTTTCCTAAGCCTCAATCCCATCTTTGATCCATCAGGCTATGCTGTCTGTTAGTTTGAAATGGCTCACTTCCATGAGGGCTGAATCTCCCCCCCTGCAATAGAATGTAAAGCTCTTGATATCTGACTCCAAACTTCCACTGCCTCAGGCCTCTCCTGAGGGTGCTTTCCATTCTAGAAGCCCAGAGCCACTAGTTTTTAATTTTTTGCACACATTTTATACATGTCGGAAGAATCTACTTGACTGTCTACTGTCAGATTCATGCTCCAAGGGCAAATATCCTAATTACTGTCAGGCTTCATGGAAGGGTAGGGCTTCATGGAAGTGTCTAAATCACAGATTTATTTGCTGATTACATGACCAATCCTCTTCCTTACCTCTGGTGTTTGTATCTTACTGGACTTGAGTTGATTTAAATTTGGTGGCATCATTCTGTTCCATGAAAAGGCAGCTGGTAGGTAACAAGTTCTCACTTGGCCTGAATCATGCTGGATGTGGGCCCAGTTCACTCCGGTGGTGAATGGCCACAAATTTCCTGGCTAATTCCCAAAACAAAGAACCTCTTAGAGATGCACAAAGTACCCATGATGCCCTTAGCAATCTCTCTTGCCATGTTCTTCTCATGGACTCCCTGTTTGTGGTGGTGTGGGCTGCACAGTCGTTGTAGGCTGCAGTGTTGTAGGCTGCAGTCGCGCTTTCGTGTATGCAAGAGCTCATGTCCCCAGGCAACACTTGGACTCTGTCTTCTGATATTGTCAATGGATGCTTCAGACGGAATGGGCTTCCTCCACTAGCAGGGACTTCCATCTGTTGATTGCAGCTCACAAAGGTGTCTGAGAGGCATTAAAGAAGGTATCACTCAGAAAACAGAGGCCAGAATTAGTCCTTTAAAGAAGCGTGAGGGTGATGTAGCCATCAGAACAGCTTCTAATGGTCTCCTTTCAGCTGCACAGTTTTGCTGGTTGAAAAATTACCTTTTCCCTTGATAAGATTAGAAACAAACAAACAGAAAAACACCCCAAGCATTAACAATCATAATCCTGAATTCGCTCTGAGAGCACGCTCGGATTTGAACACACGGCAATAATACTAGAACTTTTTTAGGTTAATAATTAATTGCATGTTTTTAATTAGAAATTGCTGTTGCATCCGCATGGACTTCTAGCACATTGCATCTTATTAAAGCTGTAATTGGAACGTGTTATTTATTTGTTTCTTTTGTTAATGATCGTATTCCTGGCTCCTCAGGTCACTAGAGCTGCAAAAGAAACTTGTTTAAAATGAAATGCAGCGAACTCCCAGCAGTAAATGTTCCTGTATGATAGTAATTGTTCTTGTTCCTCTGTGTTCTGGCTTGGTACTTTGAGATGCAGGGGGTATTTATGTGGTGTCTCTGCTCGTGGCTGAGTGTCTAAAATGCCATAGATTCAGCTGCTCACTAGGTACTTCACGAGTCCGTGGTTACTCCTCGTTCTCTCCCATGGAGACCTGGGTTGGCTGTGCTGTACTGGCTGTCAGACTGCAATGTAGACATAAGCTAGATGATGGATGATGTTTCCAGGATGGAAGTATTTAAAGCACTCCGAGAAGCCATTCTGATAGCAAACCTAGTCCCCTGCTGCAGCTGGGAGTGCTGCTGAATGGGTCCGATTTCAGTCCTGTCCCCCCTTCCTCATGAGAGATGTTTAGAGCTTACTCATTCCTATAAACCCAATGGGAGGATTTCCTGTGCTCATCAGCTCTGCTGTTCCTTCCGGCCCTCCTGCATCCCTCCTCTTATGTCAGTTACTGGAGTCAAGCCTAGATGAAAAGCAGAGACTCATTGCTGGGAAAGCTCTGCTTCATGTCCAGTCCAGGCAATCTGGACAGCTCTTGTGCTGGCTGCAGGGAATTGAATAGGCTGAGAAGAATGGCCTGTGTGGCTCAAAGCAACTGCTGAAGTCAGACCTAAATATCAGGTAGATACAGCATGATAACTATGCTAAGGAATGAAGCTGGAGACCTCCATAGGCTTTGTAAAACTTTAAAGAAGTAAATCAGCATAAGCATAGCTTGAGCAGTCACAGCTGAACAGAAGGGGAAGAGAAAACAAAGGCGCAAATGCTTCCTAAGAATGGCACAAGCGGTCAGTACTAGAGCTGGCGTTACAGCCGCTGCCTCCCAGGGCCACTCGGCCTTTCTGGACATCATGGGACAGGATGCAGCTGAGAAGTGAGAAGACCTCTCAAGTTTTCAGCAACACAGCTAGAAGTCCCATTTTCCCTTGTGACCACAGGGCAATGTATCCCAGGTACAAGTCCTTGCTGCTTGGTGCTGAGCAAAGCCAATACAACAGGCCTTCTGCGGCAGAGGTGAATCCCAGCTGGCAGGGGTTTACTTTCGTTTCACACGGTGCCTTGGATCAGTTGCCAAGAGCAACACAAAGTCTGAGATGGCAAAGTCCACGGCGTGTTGCCTGTCTGACCAGATTTCTTCCCTGTGGGGATTTAGTGCCCAAACGAGACTGTGGTCCCATTGCAGATGAGGGTGGATGTGAATAGTGTGATGGTGAGAATCCAGAGGAGGGCTCTGGGAAGGTCTCACTGAGGGGGAATACAGTCCTGTAGGGAGTGATGGGCTGGAACCTCCTTTGGGTCAGTCCAGTAAAGGCCTGTGGAAGAAATAACAGAGATCATCAGAAAGAACAGGTGCTCTTTCAGTTACAAACAAAATTGCATTTTGTTCCACTTGTTCCATTTGTTTCATTATCCGCTGAGAGAATTGACTCAGGAATCCCATGTTGTGTAAGAGATAAATGAGATAATCTCAGGACCCTTTGTAGCCTTCTAATCAAAAGTCTGCATGGAAGCTGACACCTAAAATCTGCCTTCATTAAGACGGTTGAGAGATTACCAGTTGCAGGCCACCCAATTTGCCTGTAAATATTCAAGAAGTTGGAGTAAACTCCACGGAAGTGAAAAGCCAGCATGTCAAAGCAACAGCAAAACCTTTGGCACACGTTCAAATAATCTTTCAAACACCAGGATTTGGGCTGATTAGAAGAGAAAACCAAAGCAATTTTAGGAAGAGCTGGGGGGGGGAAGAAGTAAATTTAGACAAGAAAAAGCAATTACAGGCTTAAAAGGAATAGTAAGCATCAATTAGCAGCAAGTATCTCTGCCTACAATGAAAGCATTTTCAAGTACATACACGGTGGAATAGAGAAAGAGAAAAGACGGCTCCGTCAATGAATTACAGCAGGGATTCCAAGATAAAGGGGAGCAAATGCTGCAGAGATATTAAACAATTACTTAGCATCAGCCTTTTAGAAATTAAAAAGGTGGAGGTTGCCCTGAGTTGAGGAGCTTTCCAAAGAGACTAGATAAGACTGCGGATGTCAGCTGATAATGCTACGTGGCTGATTCTCTTCTGAGAACCTCTTGCGTTTGGCCAAACACCAGCTTTCCACAAAGCGCTGCAGAGGCGGTACGGCAATAGCGGGGAGCTGAAGATGGTGGGCTACACAGGAGACAGGTAATGAAGTGCCTGCTCTGCGCTGGCGTTGCGTGGCTGCCTGTCAGGATGTGTGCAGTTGCCTCCTGTGGAAAGGGGATGGGGGAAAGGTTTGGTTTTGTCCATCTGCTTCTTGCTGCTTGTAGTCCTTGGTGAATGATTGTGCTTCCCGTCCTCCTAGCCAGGATTTTACGCTCGGTTGTGCCTGGTGGGGAGCTAAGTGATGGACAGCTGTGCTGAGGAGTCTAGACTTGGCATGTATTATGAAAGGAGAGCAATGACAGCATTCAATTGGCTTCACTTCTTCTTAGCTGTGGCCATGTTCCTAGAACAGGCCACTAATTGGATCACGCCAGTTACTCTGTGGAGCATAGCTAATCCTTTTCTGTCTCTCTCCTTCTTTCCTGCCCCAAAATAATGGAGACTGGGGATGGGCCCAGGGTTGCAGGGAGGTGTTTTGTGTCTGGGGCACTGATTTTTTTAGCCTTTGCTTAGGAAGATCTTGCTCAGCCCCTTTTCCTGAATACTAGTAATTGGCAGAGATCAAATACATCTTCCACTTTCATCCCTTCTCTTCTTAGCAAAGACGTGTCGGGAGCTGTAGCACTGCCCTAGAAACGATCACGGTATACAGCAGGGATGTGGGAACTACTGCCAAGTGAGTTAATTTTGGAAGCTCACCTGCATTGTGCAGTTCTGGCCTTCCCATTTCATAAAGGATCTAGGGAAACCAGGAGAGGTTCAGAGGAGGGTGACAAAAGTGATCAGAAGTCTGTAACAGCCTCTGTGCAAGGGGTGAGTAGGTAGCTCTGACTCCTCCATCTGAAAGAGTTCTGGTTGCAGGTGTGTATGAGAAAGGTCTAGGGAGTTGTCAGAAGCCTGCAGAGGATGGGCAGGGATTGGTTGTGCACTACCGCTTCCAGCACAAGAACTAGAAAGCACCAGGTAAAGCAACCCGTTGTAGGTGGCAGGATCAAAAGAAAGAAAAGGAGGTTGGTGCTTGCTGTGGTGGTTTAGCCAAGGAACTCCTTGCTGCAGGGTGTTTTATACAATATTGAGGGGATGCTAGACTGATTAATGGAAGAGAAATCTGCTCAAGGATACTAAGTACATGGAAGCACTGTCCAACTATGAATGTCCCTGAGACACAAAGGTTGGATTCTGAGAGACTATTTGGGGAAAGATTGTATGTTTGCTATTAATTCTTGTACTTTTCCCAGGTATCTGTTTTTTGCTGCTGTCAGAGATAGCTACACAGATGTTTGGGCTGACCCAACTGCTCACTATGCTTGTATGTTTTTCAGTTCCTGTGTTCTAGTGGTAGTAGTCTCACTGCAGCAGCAGCAGAATTACAGAGCTGTTGGGAAAAGCAAGATCAGTTTTAGCCTGTGTGGCTTTCTCCGCTGCTGTGGCTGGGATGATACAGGTACACATGACTGACAATAAAAGCCAACACGGGTCTCCCTCTCCAACACACTGCAGTCATTTCTGTGACCTCAATGCAAGCGTGATCCTGCTAAACATTAAATGGAGCTGAAAAATATTGGTATTACTGCTAAATAGTAGCTATTTCAAGAGTGGGAACAAGTGAAGGAACACCACTGATACTTCAGTGGGTAAATTAGCAATGCAATCCTTTGTTCCCTCATTCTTCAAGATCCAGTAGGTCTCTGCAGCAATCCAGAATTAGGCAAAGAAAGCAATTAGCAATGTAGATTCTTTCTGCCTTTTTCTGTAGCTACCTGGAAAATTTAAAAAGTCATATCGTGAGCTGACTCATTCTAATGTGAACAGGGAGCCACTCACTTGAAATCAGTAGCATTACCCAGATTTGTGCCAGTTTGATTTGTAGCTACCGGCATCTCGGCTCGCACATGTTTTCATGAGGCATTTGCACTCTCCCTTCTGCAAACAGTCTCTGCAGCAACGCTTAAGACCGTGTCAGAGAAGGTGTGAAACTGGGTCTCATTAGGATCTTAGCAAATGCCAAGTGAGCCATCTTGACAATGATTTCTTTCCTTTCCTCCCAGTCATCTAAAAGGCTATGCCAGGGCAGAATGGGTAGTGGAAACAGAAAGGCTCATACCTTCTGTTAAAATTGTTCCTCTGCAAAGTATAGAGGATCTGATCCTGTCTAATCCTGCAGAGGTGGAAATGCCTTGAAAGCATGAAGTGCTCATTTTGTTGCATGTTGAAGGGATTTACTCAAATGCACTACAGCTACTACTCCCTCTGGGTCAATACCTGGGGCAGGTTCAGAGCCAAAGCAGGATTTCTCTGGGAGCGACCAGTGTGAGACACCTGTGTGCTGCTAGGATCTGCTTGGAAGTCAGACAGCAGTTGACATCCAGGGGTGAATCTGAATCAACTTTTCCATGCTGAAGGCTTGCTCTTGTGATGGCAATGTGCTGAGATGGCAGAAGGGTCTGGCAGGATTACCGTGGGAGGAGCTCTCAGGGGGGAGAGGAAGATGGGGAAAGGAATGCTTCAGTGAACTAATTCAAAGCTGGGTTTTAATTAAAAAAAAGAGTGAAGAGAGAATGAGATAAAAGTCAAAGACAAGAAAAGTCTGCTTAAGGCTGGACAGAGCTATCATGCAAATAAGGATTTTAAGTGGAAAATTAAAAAAATTAGCAATAAAGAGAAGAGAAGCAAAAAAGTAGCCACCATAAAAATTAAATTGCTGAGTCAGTTCTGGAAAGAGTTCAGAAGAGAGGGCTTCTTTTTTTTCCCCAGATAGATCTTTTCCTATAAATAATAGATGAAATAGGAACCAATAACACAAAAAACCTGGAGTTTTTGAACGCTGAGTGTGCTTTCCCTCATTAAAACTATTTTTTAAAAGACATTTATGGGGGACCCCTCCCGTCCCAGCAGCTGGCAAGTTCCAGAGCACCTTGCAGCTACCTGTGGCCCAAGGGTTTGCTGAGTTCTCTTTGCTTGTGCAAGTTAGTGATTATGAGGCATATGGGAGAGGGACAGAACTGGTAGGATGAGGTTCTCATGCCCTTTGGCTGTCAAAGCCTCTGTGCTGGGCATATTAAAGCATCATCTGAGTGTGAGATGGAGTGGGACTGATCTGTAGCATCAATCCCAACTAAGCCAAGGAAAAGCTGACAAAAGTCTAGTCTCCCACTTGGAGTCGTAAGTCCAAGTAGAGTTGGTTGCCAACAGTTTGGCAACCAACAGCTTGGAGAGTTGCCAGTTTGTTGTGTTTGTACAACTCCATGAGGGGTCCAGCCCCTAGCCATGGCTGCTAGGTACTATTGCAGACAAGCAACGCAACCCAGTAGTGGTTTAGCTGAGAGAGCCCAGACCCCCACTGCACCCCGGAGGGTCAGGCAGGAGACAAGCTTTGCTACATTTCCTCAAGGTTGACTTCTTGCGTGCAGAAGCACTGTCCCCCAGTGCTTCTCTTTTCAGCCAAGAGCATATTGGCTGCAGGCTGAGGACATGAGGCGTAGGTCATAGGTGTGATGTGACC
Organism: Mycteria americana; assembly: GCF_035582795.1. NCBI lineage: Eukaryota > Metazoa > Chordata > Aves > Ciconiiformes > Ciconiidae > Mycteria > Mycteria americana. Next base: position 7,693,970 of record NC_134379.1, on the reverse strand, counting down.
CCTGGGAGAATTGCCCTGTGAGGCACCGTGGAGACTGTGGGAGTGTTGTCCATCAATCTGTAACCTCTTGCTTCTGGTGGCAGAGAACTGAAGCTGCTGTGTAAACAGGGAAACAGCTTAGCCTGATTCTACCTTTCGTCTTCCTTCTGGAAGTCTCCAGTAGCAATCCTAAAAGCTGTCAGCCTTTCACAAAGCATCCACTGCAGGAGATAAGCAAATCCGCTGAGAAGCCGATCTGGCAGCAGCATTAATAACCAGCCATGTATAGCCACTAAGTAGGTGGAAGAAGCCTTACAGATTCACAGCTTGCTGTGCCAGTAGAAATGTCACATAAAACCACCCCACCATCTGGCCAATGTTGCCTTTTTCACACCCCTTCTCCTATCATCATCTCTGTCCTATCTACAGGTGTGATAACCAAGGTGCTGAGGATTGAACTCGTGACCTGCAGCACTGAGGAAGATGTATTATCGCTAAATCCTTCTCTGAAGCCATCTAGCAGAGGGACTGTAACAAACTCATGTTTGTGATTGGGTCTGGTGCCATATGAAGGCTTGCTCTGTTGTGTCCAGTTGGCTGGGAGATTCTGCTCCAGCCTGCCAGATGATGACCTGACCTTGGTTATTGGTGTCTTCGTCCCCTTTGGGCTGAGCTGTAGTGAAGTGATGTTCCTGGGCATGGAGCCCTTCATCACTTAGGTAATTCCAACTAAAGGATGCTGTAATCTGTCTCCTTAGCAACACAGGCTACTCAGAGTTCATCAGCTCTGTAGCTTTTTCTCCCTCTAAGTTTCAGGCTGACTGGCCATGCAATTTGAATCAAGTTCAAGTTCATGTCAGTCCTGATCTTCTTGCTGTTGTCTGAGCTTACATCTGGGGTATCTAGGACCCATCTTAACACTTTTAGGAAGACCTTGAGGAGTGGCTGTGGTCCTTTGGCACCAGAGGAGTCTGTGCAATAGGTGCACCCTGTCTATAGTTTATACTCATGCAAAGCCAGGTTTTAACTTTTAAGAACCTTCTGATGAGACAGGCCGAAGTGCCTGTCCCCTCGGCATCCAAATGATGTGTGTGTCAACATTCAGCTTTTCCATTTCACACTGCACTACGGATGTCCGTCTGTCTGCTCTGCCAATACAGACTGTAGCTTGCTGTTCTTTTTTGTACTTTCAAAATATGGGTATGTGTCACTTCTCCCTATGTCCTGCCATTTGATCTTGCATATCCCCAAACTGACATTACTCCCTTCATGGAAAACATATTCTGACTCTTGAACATCCCAAACTGGCCTTGGGTTGAGGCTGCCTAGAAAGTTTGGTTGGGCTTTGTATTTCCTTGTGCTTGCTGCAGTCACTGGGAAAAGGACAAAGCATCCTTTTCTAGTAAAGCAAAGGGTTGCGTTCCTCTCTGCAATACTGGGACTACAGCAAGAAGGAAAACATGAGGCCAAGAAAAGCAACTGGCAATAAAGCTATTTCCTAGAAGCTCATATAAAGCTCTGATTTTCTTTCTGTTTTCCTAAGAGATACCTAGGTTGAGGACTCAGTTCAGAGGGTGATCCCCTGACAGCACTGTGCCACAGGAGATGGTCTCGTCCCTGGACATCTGACCCTTGCTTGCGCTTGGTGGTTTGTTGGGTGTTAGTGAACACAGCTATTCCTGAGTACCCCCACGTTCCTCTGCTGGCTTTTGGGAGCCGTGTTGTGGTGTCACCTTATGGTAGCTGTGAGGATCCTCAGGGAGAAAATTCTTTTAAGCAATTTAACCTCTTCTCTCTGGCAGGGTGAGTGGGTTGTAGCTATAATTATGTGATTATTAGAATGCATTGCAAGTCATGTACGAGCAAACATCTATTTCTTGCAAACATACAGCAGTTTCACACGTCCTTTAATTCTTAGTAGCCTTTTACAAAGGCATGCAGGGTGTGTTAATATGCACATTAAGGCTAAGGGTCACAGTATCACATGCAGTGCTGGCCTTGGGGTGACACTTCTTGTAGCTCATGTCATAAGATGGGATTTATGATGAACTCCCTCATGACCAAAAGATTGACGCAAACTTCTCCACCTTCTGGGCTGAGTGGTGGGAGTGTCTCTTGGATCTCGTCAGATATACATACCAAAAAAACCCCCAAAACTCTATTGTAAAATAAATGCCCAGATCACCTATTTTTCCCACTGGGAAGAGAAGCAGAGGCTTAACAACCTTTATAATGGTGGTCATCTAGATGGAAGGGGTTTTGGAGTTCAGGGGGCTCAAGCAGTCCGTGAAGTCTCTGCCCTGTATTGTGGAGGGGTGTGGACTCAAAACCTCCTGAGATTGTCTTGGATACTGTAGAATGTGTAGATGACATCAACTTATGGTTTGGAGCATCCTTGTAGGTAGTATGTGGCTACTGGGACTCTGTTTAATACAAGATAGGGGAAACAAAGGGAAGATATATGTGGGTAGCCCTCCCTGATAGTTAGAGCTAAACACAGGGAAGTTCATTTCTGTTCCTCCACGTGTCTGTATTTTAAGTTTCTGAAGTAGGTGATGGGGACAGGGAATTTGCTGTGTACATAGCCCACTTGCTTGACAGGATAAAGGAAGCGTACATAAACTCCAGAGTGAGTCCTTCACGCTGGAGTGGCCTGGAAGTGGCTCTGGGTACCTGCCATACTACAGGACTAATGGGAGCAAGAGCAGCCACAGTGCCTTAACCAACACCAGTGCTTGATCATGTCCCTGGCTGTACAACCGTAAAAAGAAACTAGTGCCCTTCCAGACTTTTCCCCCTAATATAAATCACCTATTTTTTCTTTAAATGAAAAAAGTGCCCCATAATATTGTGTTTTAACCATTTTCCTTTTGGGAGACAAATCTGAGTGGAAAACAATCCATTGAGTTGTGACATGAGCTATATTGCAGAAGCAGGCCATGTGGGACTGTTTGTTATCCCAGGGTGTCCTGTTTGTGTCCAAATACCATGAGTTAGTGGTGTACCACTGGGATACGGGTGGGTGAATCCATTGCTGAAGACACAACGAATGTAATTTTCTTCCTTGCCCCGTCTGTGCAGTAAAGGCAACTCACTTTAATCTTTTCTTGCCAAGCACAAATTAATCTTCTAATGAAAACAATGACAATATTTGGCCTGGCGTGGTGGGTGGTTACTCATGCAAATGAGGTGTGTCTCCCTTCTACCCTTCTTCCATCAACGGAGGACAGGACTGAGCCCCCCCCATCTCAGACCGCAGGCCAGTGTCAAGACAATGACACAAAAGAACTGACTTTGCCTTGTGTGGAGACACTGTTGGACAGGTCTGAGGCCGAAAGCTTAATTCCAGATGGCTGGGCAATTAGTGGACCGTTTTGTTGCAGCACTAACATCAGCTGCAGACTATCTGCTTTGATAAAACCCTTAGCATTAGAAAACCTTAAACCCAAAGAAGCAAAGACGGAAGCAATAAAGTGAGAGTTAGGTACCGCTCGGTTAATGAAGTGAGCTTTGGTAAGAAGAAATGTGTGTCAGGTCAGAGGCCCTGAGGGAGGAGCGACGGGGTTCCCTCTGAAGAAAGAGGCGGCAGAGTCCAAGACCTAAGGATTTGGTAATTGAGTGAGTTTCAGACTGCCAGGGGAACTAGCTGCAAATACAGGCATCCACCCTGGCAGCTGAGGGGGAGGAAAAAATAGCTGAGCAAGATGTTGACTTATCCCTGAGAGAACAGAATTAGTTGTCTGGAAGACAGAGCATATTAGAGGAGGGTGAAAGGTGCGTGAACACTGCCCTTTCTCTTCAGTTAAATTCCTCCCCTATCACTGCGGCGTTTGGATGTAAGATTAGACCCTTTCCTATTCAGCCCTTACCCGCTCTAATATAAAGTTCAGCACTACCATATATCCTCTCCCAGGCCAATGCTCATGGCCACAATTAGAAAGCAGGATCCAGAGCTGGCCAGACCTGCCGGAGCCATTGCTGTGCTGCTCTGCTTACGGCTTTGTTGCAGATAAATTGAAGCTAATCAACTCCATCACTGAGTAGGGCCTCGGGCTTATAGGTCTGAGGGCAAAGAAAGCCACCTTGGTTGTCTCAGGGGCTGCAAGAGCATGGTCAGAGATGTTTGACTGCTACTGTTTAACGTGGGCTTGCAGCTCTTCCAGTCAGGAGTTTGGTGGGCAGGGGGAAGCTGCCCTGGTGCTGTGCCCAGCTGCCTGCGCTCCAGTGGCAGGAAAGCTGGGTGGCCGCTGAGCTGGTCAAGCCTCCTGCAACAGCGTGAAATGTCACGCTGGTAGCTGCAGCCCAAGTACCATCTCTCTCACAAGGGTGTCCAGCCTTGATTTAAAGGCTGGAGGGAACAGCAAAAGTAGCTCATGCTGATGGTAACCTTGACCGGTTAACTTTTTTCAGTTTCTCACAGTGAATGTGGCCAGCTTCCATCCACTAGTTCCTGCCCTACTCCCCCTTCTCAGCCTCAGAAACTTGAACCTGTCACCAGCAGCCCACGAGACCTTGGCTCCCTTGGTCTTCTCTCAGACAGCCAGTCTTCTTCCTCCAGGGAGTGCTTTTTTAAATGCTTCTGTCTCTTCTGCAGCATGTGGGACTGGATGAAGCTTTTTCACTTCTGTGCTCTGATATTAATCTCACTTTTTACAATGACTCCCTGGTTTGCTGCCCTAGTATATGCCAGTGGCCTTCCATCCAGATCATTTAGTGGGCACAGGATGATCTAGCGGGATCAGGCGTGTTCAGTCTGTAAGTGTATCACATTTTCACTGCCCATAAACCTGTTGAATGCTATCTCCATTGAGCCTTGGCTTCGACATGGAAAAAGCTGTGATATAGTTCCAGTCTGTAACAAGCAGCTAGTTCTAAATTGGGGTAATCATTTAGTTAATAAACACCCATTAAAGGTTAGATTAAACTATGATTTCTTCCTTTGCTGATCTGTCATTGTTTCTTATTTAGTAGCTGCATTCAGGAATATTCACACATGATTGCTTATGATGTTTTAATTGTCTTTGAAATGTTGTTTCACAGCTTAGGTTGAAACCTGGGTAAAGTGGTGCGCATGGTGATCCTGAAAAGCAACGCATCTAATTGGTGTCTGGCTGCTTAATGGTGATGCAGGGTTATCTTTTTTCTTTTTGACCATTTAATTACTGGTAGTAGTCAAACTTAGTTTTCTGCTTGCTGAGACTGGAGTCCTTCATCTTGTTAGGAGCAATGAGAAATCACCAGGAAAAAGCTCTGCCGTTAATATCCAAGGAATATGGCTAACCAACTGCTATTAATCTTAATGCAAACCAGACATTCAGACTTAAATCTTATCATCCTTAATGGAGTGATGCAGTTAAAGCAAGCATCAAGCGGCCCCAGGGCAAAGATGTTTCGGTTTCATTGAGCTTTTTTTGATCTGGCAAGGGACATGTCTTTGGTTTGATAATTTGAGCCCTACAGAAAGTGATGCTGCAGGCGAACCTTGAGGAGTGGATGAGGTTGCGCATGTGTGTGGGTTACGAATGGCTTGTGTGACCTTGGGGAAGGGAGACAGCTGGACTTTGCACAAAGCGCCCCAGAGCACCTGAGGAGTTCTCCCATTGCTGGATCAGGATTTCTGCTCTCTTGGGCCCTTCCCCTTGCTCTGCATGGAGGCTGTCTCAGTGGCAGCAGCATAAGTGACGGTTTCATGTGGTTCCTCATAGTCACTGTCACACAGGGGTGTTTCTAGCCTTGATGCTTTGATGAAGGGACTCGGCATTCACCGTTTTGCTCAGAACAGCTTGTCTGATGTTCCTAGTGTAAACAGGGCCCTGTCTCCCTGCAGGAGGGTAATAACTAACCAGAGAAACAAGGGATCCCTCTGAGCAGCCCTGACTGCACTGGAGAAAGAAAATCAATCTGTGAAAATCCCAGCTGAAGCATGGAAGACAGGATCTAAATTTAGCTGCAGCCTGCCTGGGGCTCCTGAGGTTTGTGACTGCTGGGGCAGTTGCTTGCAGCATTGTGTAGCTTAGAAGTTGAATCTTCATCCAAAGGCTGCAGGCAACACAGGAGAGCACCACACTTGCTCTGTTGTATTTCCAGGTACCTCTCTTAAGTCTTTGGGGCCCATGGATTCATGCGGTGCGTTGGTGGTTATTTAAAAAAAAAAAAGCTGTTCTACATACTTGGGAAGAGCGAGAGTCTGTGCCCCACAGGGCTTGCAGTCTGCACAGGAAAGTCAAACAAGGGCCTGGATGAACAAAGCTCTTCTTATCCTTGCTTCACAGCTGGGTAACTGGAGTTCAGTGAAATGAAGTGATTTGCCTGTGGTTGTACGGGAAGTGGGGAGGCCAGGTACGGAGCTGGGTCTCAGGGGGTCCGAGTTCAAAACCAGTTTCTTTCTGTAGCTCCAGACAAACCAGGTGATTTTTCAGTGACCTGTTGTTTTGCCCTTGGCATTCCCCAGCAAAAGAATCAGCGGGTTAGCATCTCCACTGAAAACAGATGCAGTACAGCCACTGCTTGTGACTGAGAAATGTTGTGTCTTTTTTAAGAAAAAAAATAAAATCCACACATCATTTAGACACTGCTTGTTACCTTTTCTCAATAGACAATTTGTAGATGCCACATTTAGGCCTGGAAGCAAACTAGAAACTATCATATGTCTCACAACTGCAAATTATAGGAGAATATGCTTACTGTGGCTGAGAAAGGCTTACTTGGACTCACATTTTTGAAAGCCAGCAGCACTGAAAATTGAATTCCTGGAGAAGAGAATTTGGGTAGTTGTGACCAGAGGAAATTGCTTCTGCTTGGTGAAGATGGAATGGCTATTGCTGTGAAAGCGTAACCCTAGATTTGGTGGGATCAGTGCCAAAACCAGCACATTGCTCCCAGCGCTAGGATGAAACTCCTGCATATTTTGTTCAGTGAGTACAGCAGTTGCATGATGCAAAGCAATCATACCCTCAATGTTCATAGAGTGGTGGAAGGGACTGCTAAATGAATGGGAGGCAGAAATGAAAAGTACTTTGAGTGATCTACTTGCCTATTAAATGTTCTCTGGAAGGGGTCATTGTTAATGTTGCTGCTTCCCATCTAAACAGAAACACACAGCCTCCTTGACAGGGAATTTAGCAGAAGCTGAAGGGATTACTGGGTGTTACAATATCTCACTTCTAAAAAGTTAATGTATTAGTAACGTGTGAGTCTAGACACGTATTGCAAGACTGATTTAGGATCTTAAAGAGGATTCTGCCTTTCATTCTGGGTTTTATTAAAAGCTTTGTAGTACATCTTTAAAGAGCCAGTAAAGCCACACTGAAAACATAAAGGAGAAAAGAATAGAAGCAGAAAGGTTTTTAAATGGATTTCTTCCCCCGTTTTCTCTCTTGCCCCTACCCAAAGTTTAAGGCTATTTGCATAAAAACATGGTGCTCATTTTTTTTCCCTCTAAAAATCCAACTACTTCTCCTTTTTACTTTCTTCCCCTGAAATCTGTGGGCCAGCATGTAAGACTAATGTCAGACTGTGGAGGAGCAGAATGCCTCAGATTTGGAAGTTCTTCCAAACTTCATCTAACTGCAGACTGGTTGAGATAGGAGCAAGTGTGATTACCCTGCTGGTGGCTTTTGGGACAGGGTAACGGGTCCTCAGTAGGAGATGGAGTAGCTTCAAAGAAATTGGGAAAGAGATGATGGACAAGGGAGCTATGTAGATTTATGGAGGATGTGGATTTTACTGTGAGTGGTATGCATATGCCTATATGAACTTACTGGTTTCTGCAAAACCTTGGAGAATATAGTAGTTTGTATGGGCAGATCCTGCCAAGTTCCTGCTGTATTTCACCTCTAATTTTGGAAGAAAAATAGTGTGGCACACTGCTTTTGGGGTACCTGAGGTCTCCTTCTGCAGGGAACCATCCTGAGCTTACTGCATGATGGAAGAACATCTGCTGTTCACTTTTATTTTTTCTCCCAGTTTCTAACTTCTTAGGTCCTTTCAACTCACAGGTGCCCAAAACACTGTAAGTAGGACTGCCTGACTTGAGGTGAGGAGGGAACAGCAGGAACAGATGGATTCCTCAGCACCAAAGGCTGGTTTCCATGCAAATACAGCCTGATGACAAAACACAAGGAGGCAAACACTGCTGACAAAGGGTGTGGGAGCTGGTGTCTGAAAGTTTCCCGAGGCTCTGGTGATTCTGTAACAGGTGGCAGCCAAATGGAGCTGCTTTCTAATCAGAAGGGATTTTTTTTTTAAATACAGCCTAAGTCACTGAACAAAGGAGAAGGAAGTTCCTAACAGCTCTGGTGTAATGCAAATGCACTGCTGTTATCAGGCACGTTATAGCCAGCTCACCTGCCCTCGAAGAGGATGAAGAAGGCACCACAATTTGCATATAGATAAGATCAGATTGTGTTCCTCTGTAGGAATTAAGGTGGGTTTAGTATCCTATTTGTTCTTTGCAAAGCTGTTCACCCCATCACCCCACTCTGACCAGCTCCTGACAACCCAGTTTGTCCTTGACTGGCGAAAAATTCTCCCAGAAGGTCTAACGTGTGGCAATCTGCCGAGCATCCTGCCATGCCTCTCCACCTTGGCTCTCAGGAGAAATGGGGAAAGAGGCCCTGGAGCCTGTGGTTTGGCTCTGGACCTCAGCCACACCAGGGAGCTGTAGCGATGCTTAACTATTAGGGTTACTGAGCTGTGATTTGCAGAGAGGGAAACTGAGGCACAGTGTGAAAGAAAGAGTGGCTAGTTTCGAAGAGTGGAAGCAGAGCTGACACCCACCTTTTGATGCAGAGAAGCTGGTCCTTACTTTCACTATGGAAAACTTGCTTTACTGAACCCCAGTTGGAGGCTGTGCAACTGCAGAGTCTGAATCAAATGTCTTCTTTCTTCATTCGTGCCTCAGTAGATCTGTACTAGCTCTGATGACTTTGAAATTACTCTGACTTCACATCAGCAGAATCAGGCCTAGTGCGTGGTGCAGGATAAAATGCTACTGAGTGAAGGTTTTATGTCGTTTGACCCTCTGAAGGGGGTCTAGGAGCCAGCTGGATCAGGTGGGAACAGGTCTGCTAAAAGCTAGTTAAAAGACTTCGAGTGGTTTTCTGTCTCGCTGTCTCTTTGGAACAATCACCGAGCCGTATCGAAATGCTCTGCCACAGCATTTCAGAGCGTTTAGTGTTCAGAAATTACAGATGACTGTGCTTTGCTCTAAAAAATGCAGTAGGAGTGTGGGTGTGTGTCCCCCCCCCCCGACTTATTTATAATAAAAGGTAGTTTGAAGCCAAACCTCAAAGTTCCCAGATTTGTTTTGATTTTTACAAAATGCTTCCAATCAGCAGACTTCTCTTAAAACACAGAATTTTTATCAAAATCAAGTTGGCATTTTCTGTCGGAAAAGGTGTTGTAGGGAAGTTTAACTATAGCTAACACAACAGAAGCACTCACAGACACAGCAGGATTAGAACAAAAATATATAGAATGAGAGCAAATGCATTCAAATCCACCTGCTGATGGCTACTAAACCTTTTGAACAGACTTTGTGGCCCTCTAATTCACACCCTTCAAATGCTCTACCTGCAGCAAACTACATACCAGTACAGCATCTCTGTATCCTGCTAGCGCCGGGGAGTGCCTGGTGTTAGAGTGAAATAAAACTATGCCTGCAAAGTGCTCTTTTTAATAAAATACGGGCTTTCATTTTAGGAAGTGATCTCAGCACAAAGTGCTAAGTGTTGTAAACAGTTTTCAGCAAGATATTTCAGGTGCTGAAAACTGACTACTTAGGTAGCTGCAGTTGATAAAAAGCAAACATAAAAGCAGAAGCCTTCTCACTGAACTCAGTAAAGGCAATATTCTGCTTTCTGTGGAGTTTTCGGCTCAAATCCCTCTGGCTGACCACAGTCAGCTGTGTGACTGGCGACTTCAGCTCATAATCTGTCTGTGAGCTATGTCTACAAGTTAACAGCTGTCTTTTGAGCATTCAGTCCTAGGTATGGGGTCTCTTTGCTTAGCCCACTTTGTCAGCAGTCTGAGCTTTGATTAATTTCTTCTATTCGTCGTGGAGTAATATGAGTTCATTCCGTGTTTGCCATGGAGTAGGAGCATTTCTGTAGATGATTAGTGTGGCTTGGATAATGGAGGGTAACCGATTGGTTAAGTTTCCATGGCTTGCATGCCTAAACCCCACAGTATAACACTTCAATGTATTTCATTTTCCGCGCCTTTAAACGGAGGAAATTATTTTCTGTTCCTTCATGGAAAGCCATAGTGCTGTACACTGGCGCCTGTTCTTTCTTTTCTCTTATTGAAACTGTATGTAATGTAGAGGAAAACATCAGGGACTGCCCTAGGACTAGCTGTTCTGGCTGCACCAGGTATTTGCTATACAGCTATAGGGATGTACACTAATTTGGGCTGTTGATAAGAAGAAATGACCACTGTTGCTCTTAATTTCACTGTATGGCCAGTTTCCTAAAGTGTTAATCCTTGAATGCTAATGTCAAATGGGTGACTGAAAGACAGCAGGGCGCGTTCAGAGAAGAAGCCAGATTTTCACAAGGTTTCAGCAGTGAATTTGTGGTTGCTCTTGCTCACGTCTGCTCTCATGGGACTGGCTGGGGCACGGTAAGTGCTTGGGATCTTGCACCTTTCATTTATATGCTAGAAGTGGGAAGCTCAGAAGGGCAACAGAGGTTATGATCATGGTCATATGAGCAGGTTCACTTGTGGCAAATTAAGCTACCCTGAATTTTTAAAAAGCAATAGCTGAAACATAGAGTTCTGCTACTTTAACCAAGGGAACCTCACAATTGCATTGCATTCACAGCTGGTTAAATTCAGAGCATACTTTCAAACATGGGGCCAAGCTGCTGTAGAGCAATTTTACTCCAGGTTTATGCCTTAAATTTGCTTCCCCCCACATTGTACTGCTCCCGGCCAAAGAGGTGAATGCAGCACAACTACCAGGGCCTCTGCAGTGGTGACGTCTACGTTCCGCTGGGAGTTGTTCTGTACAAACCGCTTAAGGTCTCCTGTCCTCCTGATCTCCTGGGTTGTGCTAGCCGTGAATCCCAGCAAGATCCCAGCTAGGCATAGGTGACTTGGCTCAGCAGGTTTTAGGGGTTCTCTTGCAATTACGTGCAAGGCAGAGCAGAGCATGGGCTTGGAGACGGTCGTTCTCTGGGTGGCAGGAGCGCTGGGGCTCACAGATGCTTTTCTTGACTGCCGTTTGTTACCCTCCTCACCTAATTGTCATGCCACTATCTCCTGTTCCCTCCATCTGTTTGGCATATCTGCCAGCTTTTTCTTTTCAGGCTTGGAGTGCAACAACAACAGGTTGTTCTGTTGGATTTGCGGTGCAGAGGCAGCTTCAGATACACAGGGAAGCATTGGTTGAAAAGAGACGATGGCAAGTTCAAACCAAGCAAAAGGAAATACTTCTTAGGCAACACGTAATTGAAGCTGTGGTACTCCTTGCTGCCAGGACATTGTGGTACAAAAAAGCCTATGTGGATTTGAGGAGGAGTTGGACACAGTCAGGGAATAGAGATCTCTTCAGGGCCATTAAAGACAGACACCAAGCTCTCACATGGAAAGTTCCTGCGTGGCAGATCGCTGGAAGCACGGGGAATGCTCTGGGGAAGGGTTGCTATGTGTTTGTCCTGTTCTCATGCTGTTTCTTGGGTATCTGTTATTAGGCATTGAATAGTGGACTGGCTTGATCTGTGGTCTGGCCAGTTGCTTCACTCGTATGCTGTGAGACCCCCAGACTGCCATCTTTCCAGCAATCAGAATTCAGTAACGTCTCCATTCCTTGCTTGTTTCTGCCCATTGCCTCTGGGTCCCTTCCAAACATCCCCTTCCACCTAATGAGAACAAGAGGCAATTGAGCTTACTTGTCCGGTCGATTGGAAGTGACAAGGCTGAGAGGCTGCCCTAAAACACATCTCTGGGTGATGTGCTGTGAGGGCAGAGCCAGAGAGTAGGAGTGAAGTGGTTAACCAGCAGAGGGTTCTGCCAGGCAGTGGGTAAAACGTGGCTGATTCTCACCCTAGAGTTGAAGTGCTAAAACTACCCGCAAATACTTCAATAAATAGCAAGCTCATAAATAACTCGCAACATTGCACTTCATAATAAACCAGTGACAAATGTTACATCTTTCTACAACGTAGATTAATGGTAATGGGGGTGGGAAGAAGGAGTGATGTCTGTGAGGTGGTATTAAAAATCACTTACATTTCACAGGTTCGCATAAAAGGGAGACTTGTGCAAAGTAATTAATCATGCATTATAAATGCAGCTTTTATTAAAGACAAGCAAAAGCATAAATACAGCCAAGCCCTTAAGCACTTGTTCTTTGCAACGGTTAGAAAGTGTTTGGAAATATGCGCCAACACTTGGGATCCAGTTTAGCTCTGTTGTTGGTGCTGGAAGAACAGCTGAGAAGCAGAGGTGGATTTGCTGCCTTATTCTTGTCTTTCCTGCCGTCTGGCATGGACTGCACTGGATAGCCACAGATTTTCCTATGCCTTGCAGTACTTGAGGTGTAGGAACAGCCCAGCTAGATCCTTCCAAGGACTTGTCCTGGAGATGACCTCTGCAGAGCACTGTTATACAGCTGTATGTGCTGCCCCTGCACTGGCTGGAGATTCCCCCAGTCATAGAAGACTAAAACCTTTGCCAAAGCGAATTCAAAATAACCGATAGAGTGTCCCTCCAAAGCAGCAGAGAGCGTTAAGAGGAGGAGAGGGAGCTGGTTTCCCTAAATGTTCCCTATGGAGAGCTGTCACAGCAGTTTCCCCATTGCATTAGGAAAGATGAGTTTGTCGATTATAGTGCTATTCTGCTCTCCCAAATCCTGGACCTGAGGAATGGAAACTTTGGGGGGTCCTTTTTATTCCCCCTGGGTTAGATCCGCTCTTTCAAGTTAAGTCTAAGCTTTGAAAGAGAGAAGGTGGCAGAACTAGAAGGTAATTCAAGAAGAATATTAAGGGGAAGGGGGATTTTATGACAGTACAGTAAGAGAGATGATTTATTTTGTCCTTCAAGCACTTTGTCTCGAAGGCTGCTAAAGCCCATTAAAACTTCTATCTGAAGCTATGGTGAGATTCACTCCCTGGAAAGGACAGAGGTTTTACCATGGGGAGCCAGAAGTGGTGATGGCTCTGATTTCATTAGCAGAGCAGTTATCTGAGCTAAAAGGGTTTCTGCTAAATTAGCAGGGGCCCTTGTTGCAATTAAAGTGCTACTGTTTTGTAACCAAAGTCACTGTCGTTTGTTCGATTTTTGAGGGTGAGCCAGAAGACCATATTCAGAATCAGAGAAATGTCAAACAGCAGGTACCAAAGGGATTTCAGGAGATCATCATATTCACAAATCCTCCTCAGCCCCACCTGTGCTAGTCCTTTCCTTGGACTTCTCTAATGTTCAACACCCCAAGGTTCAATGTCTAAGGTTCAACACCAGACATATCCAACCTACAGAGTGCATGTGGTGCAGAGTTAGGATGCAGTGTATAAGCAAGACCATTCCTTGCATGTACAAAGCAGAGTATGTTTTCTTGCTTGTGCAATGCAGCATTTCTTCGTGTGTGAGTTGGGAATTAGTCACTGTGCTAGCTCTTCTGCGTGACTTACAGTCTCTGAATTGTTTCTCATGGCCTTGAGCTCTCATGGCCCAGGACTGTATGGAGACATACATGGTGGAATAAATACTAGGTAAGTCTTGCAAGAACCCCCTTTGTCAGTGTGGTGTCAGCCCAGAAAATATTGTACATTCTGGAAAAGCACAAATCCTGATGTTAAAATCCTCCCATTCTGCTCAGATCCATCCTTTTGGCTGCCAGGTCCTGGTTCCTCCAACCGCAGGGCCTGTGGCTTCATTTCTTTGGAGACCAGCCAAGGTTGCTGCTAACTCACACCATTGCTGCGTTCCTGTGTCTGCTGACCACTCCAAGGTACGCGGGAGCCTTCCAGGACCATTTTGACACAGCAGCTGTCCTGAGCTGTCACACAGGCTATTAAATATTTAATTCATCCATGACTTGAGGACCAGTCGTGATCAAGGGACAAAGTAGCTGTGGTTCAGTAATCCTTGTTAAACAGAGCAGTTCTGATGAACAGCTCTGACAAGATCTTGAGAGTATTTTTTTAAATTTCCATTGGGGTGCTTGGATCTGTCACCCTGGGAAGAGGATACCCGTCAGCTCATAGCTGAGTGTCCTTCTCTTTCTCCGAGGCCCTAAGGACCAGATCCCATCTGGCCTAACAGTGTGGATGCCACATATGTCATGCCTTTTGTCAGGCTACTGGAACTGTAGCTAAGCTTTGAAAAATGGGTCATCTTTGAATGATTCTGATGAAGAGGAATTGACAAGAAATTCCTGCATCACCCAAGCCTAAACTTAATGGTTCCCCCTTTCATTTGGAGACAAGCCATGATCTGGAATGAAAGCACAACTCATGTTCTTTGCTATCACTTAATGTTCAAGTAAAATGAGTTTTTAGCAACTTGTGAAACTGGATATAGTTTTCCTGTTGTTCTCACTAAATACAGGGTACACAGAACTGCTCTCTTCTCTGTATCTTATCTGTGCCCTTCGATCTGCAGTCAAATCTCAACTGTCCCATGTCTTTCGTCCCCTTCAATCTGAAAACTGGCTTCTCCGTTCATACTGGACTGTCTCCAAACATTGCCACTGCCTGAAGGGTCCCCAGGCTCCAGCATCAAATCCAGCTCTAATTGCTTTTTCCTGGTCTTCATCACCCTGGAATGACAGAGGTCCAAAATGCCTTCCTGCCCATCTGTTTTCTCCAGCCGCTGGATGAAGATCTCTTCTTTGTCACTGCACTGTTTGACACACATAAGGCTACGAGCATCTGAATGGAATACAAGTCACTGAAGTTACAGCATGTGGGACACACAGGGGAAGAGCAGGAATGGTGCAGAAATCCCTCATTCTCAATCTCTCTAGGTGGTGAGAGATCTTACAGCTGTCACCTCTTTTATTTCTTGCCCTAAATGATGACTAGGCTTCTCTTGCCTGTCAAGTTGCTTTGCCAGCATTGTAAATACTTGCCATTACCCATTCGAACACCATTCAGCCAGCTGTTTCTTGTATCTCTCTTGCTTATAAATCCTACCCATAGTTCATATATTTATTTAGGGCAATTAGTTCTACAGCTCTGAACACTGCTTCCTTGGTCAGCCTGAGTTAGCAGTGCTTTTCATCCTCTTTCCCCCTTATTTTCTTTTTGCATTCCCTCTCCATGTTATCTTGCCCAATTTTCTTTCTGGCCTATTTTACTGCTGCTAAATTCAGAATCCTCTTTTTCCTACACCCTCAATTTCTCATTGAAATGCTGCCTCCGCTCCCCAGCGCACCTTGAACCCTAGATGTTAGCTAGCCTGTTTGCTCGTGGGTAACCTGCCCCCCAAACCAGAGCCTGACAAATCCAAACCATCCCCTTTTCCTTGCTGGATGTGCTGTGTTTCCCCAGACCTCGGCACTGCCTGGTCTCCAGCTTCCTTTGTGAGTGCCTTGTGCATTTCAGTTCTAAAAAGCCTTATGCCCACGACGAGCGGAGGCTCCCAGTTTGACTGTTGTCCTTTATACCTCTGGATCTTTTCCAGGTCCTGGAACACCATTCCGTAGGCTTCTAATTAAAGTCTTCAAAGAAGCAGAGAGGACGTATGGGGAGCTGAGAACAGCCGAGTGAACTCTGGATGCCTATTCCCTGACGCTTTCTTTGTCCTTAGCTTCTGTGGGCTGGGGTGTTTGCTAGATAGTCGGTTCTGATCACAGGAAGAACATTTTATACAACCACTGCTATTAGCGATAATGAGAATAAATGATACAATAATGAAATCTTATTATACACTTTTTGATGAGGGCCTTTCATCTGAAAGACTTCCAAGTGCTTTACAGGCTACTGAACATAGAAATCATTTTACTCACCAGGGAAATTCAGCCAGTGCAGGAACGGTATGTGGGGAACTGTTGGAAAACATACATTGAGCACGCGGGTCAGTTTAGTAGGGGGAGCAAACATACTGGATTCAAACAAAATTGTTGCCTAAATTTAGGGGAGGAAGCAGGCTAGAATGCCTTTTATGTGGAGCATTAAACAGCTACCCCTTGGCTAACACCTGTTGTTGGAGTGAGACAGATAGGAGATTTTATGATCAAGGCTGGTATTTTCTTAAAGGAGCTCAAATGCTTGACTGCCATTTAATTCTGGTGCCTAACTCCCTTTGGTTTCTTTGAAGATGCCAGCCCACCCCGGTTTCACATTCTATAAGGAGAAGGAACCTTCTGCAGCTGTGATTGCCTTTTTAACCCTGCCTGCAATGGGGATTCAGGGCTAGTTCAGAGAGTTCATTGCTCCCTAAAAAGCCAAGTCACAAGTATTTCTCTTCCTCCTCTACTGTGGATTTTATTTTCCCTTGAGATCTCCCTACCAAGTACTGACCAATGCTTGACCCTGCTTAGTTTATGGGAGGTTGACAAGATGAAAATCCATAGCAGAAAATTTCCTGAGCATATTTATCTTTTGTAAAGGGGAAAAAAATCAACACAAACCCCTAACCTCTAAAGACACCAGCTGCCTCCTGCTTATTAAATGGTCCTTGTTTCTGTTTATAGAAGTAGATTGAATAGGGCTAGCCCTGGTGCTCCCTGTGAACGGGAGCTGTGTGCATTCCCCAGTGATATATGAAGTTAATAATATTCGCAGTACAAGCATTATGCAAAGCAGGACATCCGTTCTGCTGGTTGGCAACCAAGGAGCGGTAGGCAAAGGTGACAACGCAATCAATCTCCAGGCTTTCCGCACTCCGTAGCTGCCTGGGCTGACACTGGCCCTGCTGAATGCTGGAGTGCGGCTGAGCATGCCAGCCATCTCCCCGGGCTCTGTCCTTGTGTTGAAAGCTGGATCTGTCACTGGGAACGCAGTATCTTGAGCTCTTGGGGTTGCAAACAGTTGGCATTGGTGAAAAGATGGGCCTGCTAATAATGCATGAACCTCTTGCAAAACCTCTTGCATCATGGGGCTGGGTGCAAGGTGTTTGGAAGGAGGAGAGAAGGGAATTCCCTGCCTTTGCTGCTTTGATGGTCTGAAGAGGAACATAATGGTCTCTCCAGGCCTCTATAAAAGCCCTGAAAGTCTGGAAGAAAACAAAAGTGGGTAATTGGGGCCCAGTCCATGATGCCCCATGGTGGACACGGTTGGGCTGTGAGAGCTCATAGCCTGAAGGAGATCACAGAGGCAGCAGCATTTGCAGACAAATTGAGTATGACCTTTCCTGACACACCAGAGGATTGAAAACCCCATCATGGATTGACTCATTCCACAGGAAAAACACCGTTAGTCTTACAGGACTCTGGCAGCAGGTGACAATACGAACGACAGGAGGAGGGCACGTAAGGGCAGCGTGGCAGCTCTGTCACAAGAGGTATTTAAGAACAGATTAGACAGCTCTGACAAACGTGTGAGGTGTTAAGACTCCTGCCTTGGAGCAAGTGGAATGGACAAGATGTCTCTCAAGTCCTTCCCAGCCCTGCCTGCTACTGCCTGTGATCGACACTGCAGGAGTGGGCACTTACACACCAAGGCCCTTACTCATCCTGCAAGAGAGCAGGATTCATCTGGGGCAATAAATTATTCAGGGTAATTTGTCTGCCCAGAGAGAGTGGAGCCCAGCGCTGTGTACAGACTGTCTGAGGGAGGTCCCACATCCGCTGAGGGGATGTGAGCTGCTCTGCAGGCTATTTCAGAGGCAGAGGTGGGTGAGGAGCTGCCGAAGCCATTATATGAGCTGTTCAGAACTGCCGTCTGCTTTCAGAGAGACGAGTTTGAACCTGTGATTCAGAGCAGGGACTGGTTACACACAGAGCTCTCTCCCTTTTGTCCACAGAGGCTGTGATGGGGAGAGCTGGCTGTACGAATAATTAACAGCATCGGTTGTTGGGGAGAAGTATTTGGGTATTTGGGAAGTATTTAAGTCAGGGATCGCTCTGCGGAGTTCCTGCCTTTAATAGCCAAGGGCAGGAGGGAAAAGGAGCCATGAGAAACTATCATGAAAATGATGTCTTGACCAAAATTCATCTAGGTTCAGTGCTGGGCTATCTGAGAGAGCAGTTATTTGTGTTAGGAGTCAGGAGAGTTATAAACAAGCGAAGATGAGTTTAAGAAACCCAAAGGCGTCTGGGTTTTCTGGCAGCTGTTCCAGGAGCGGGGATCATCAGCAACCCATTTTGCACCACACGTGGAGGACTGTAGCATTTCCAAGCTCTTTATTCCTGTGATGAATCTCAGAGAAATCGGCCAAAAGATTCAAGAGTTATTAGGAGGAAATGACTAATGCAGAGCAATAACAGGCCTTTTTTTTTTTCCTTAGGAAATCTAGGCTAAAAAGAAGCTTGAATAAATGCATGTAGTAGATTATTTACTGTAAGCTATTCACCTACCTCAACTTTAAACTAACTAGTTGAATGACTTGCTTGTGCTTAAAATAAATGTTTATTTTAACCTAAGCACATTGTAGAAAGCCTCAAACCCCCAGTGCTGCTATCGGCTAAATATATTTCCTCAGAGTATATACAAGGCTCTAATTAAGGTTTTGTCAGACATTCCATTATATGTCTCTCATCTCCTTCTCTTAATATTTATCACCCATTTTCACATCACTCAAGCCTTACTCTGGGCAATCATTCAGACCTGGCATGATATTTCCCCCTGAAATGGATTTAATCCACCAACAATGGTTTTAAAACTTCAGCACATGAGTAAAGGTTGTTTCCAGTTGGCTTTAAAACGGCTCTTCAGCTGTCGGCTGCCCACCGTCTGCCCCTGCCACATGCAGTTTGCTGTGGGCTGGGCTCGTTTCCCAGCGTGGGCTCTCTCATTTGGCTCTGGCCATGCAGGGACCGGAGGGAGCGCTTCCCATCACACCCTCACCCATGGTGCCTACGCACGGGTGGTCTTGCGATGGAGCCTTTGCTGACAGAGGTTGCGTGTCACATCTTGGCCCCAGTGCTGGCCACAGGTGTCTGCCCCATTGCAGCCACAGCTGAGTCCATGTTGACTGGAGCCGTTTCCATCACAGAAAAGCAGTGTTTCCATTATAACATTTGTGGCAGGTGCTGGCTTGGGTTTCCTAGGATAAACCTGGCTTCTCATAACTCTCCTGCTATGGCCCAAGGTCTTGAATGTCCTTCCAGGCTGGCATCAGGACTGCAGTTTGTCTGTGCTTGGTGTGAAGGACTCCCTGTGAGTTGTGTGAGGGTGACTCCACTCCACAACTGCACATTCACCATTTTCTGGGCTGTCTTGGGCCTGTGTATTGTGGTACCAAGCGAGTGGCTCATCCTCCTATCTTGGATCTTGCAAAGCAGGGTGCCAGTGAGACATCGCTGTCTGGGCTCTGAAACGCTGTAGTGGGACTCAGAAATGCCACTTCCAGTTCTGCTGCTCACCCGCCAGCTCCCTTCCTCCGGGAGGAAATGGTGGTTAGCATCTCTCATGGAGGTGGCAGGAAAGAAGGCTTCAGAGAGCAAAGAGCAGGGTAATCTGTGGGCATCGGTATGTAAGCATGCTGTGTCGACTATGCTAATTCATTTTGGCTGAATGAGAAGCATTTATTATATGTCAGGGGGAGTGTGATGAATGGGAAGTCAGGTTTTCCCCTGTATTATTTCAGCTCTCTGGTCTGTGGGTGATTTATTCAGTAGCGTTTATGGTGTTACTAGTCTAAAACCAAAGGGGAAATTTATTCAACCCTTTCCTGCCTTTCTTTTTTTTCCCTTTCTGTTTTATTATATTTCTGCCTTTTTTTTTCCTCTGGTTTAAAGTCTTCCTTGCTTTTTGGGTAGATGGATTACATTGCTGCACCAGGCAGCTTGCTTTTCTGCTGTTCAGCTCTCCCAAACACGGGCAGCTTTTCCAGGGACTTCAAATGCCCAGGTTGGGTGATGGGCTCTTTCAAAAGTCCCATGTGTCACCGGAGGAGCTGCTGTGCATCAAGCTTTTCTGGAAGGCTGGCCCCGGTGGTGAGTGGCTGAGCTTTTAAAAATCAAACTGTATGCTCTTTGAAAATAAAACAAATACTCTAGCCTTTGTCACATAAAATCTGATCCTGAAGCAGATGGGACAGTTTGGGGCAATTGGCTTGCCCCTGTGTTTTGTGTTTTAATCTCGTTTGACAGGAAAAAAACCACTTCTCAGTATCTTAAAATAAAAATTACTGTGTTTAACCACAAACGTATGTATGGGGAGGCTGGAAAGGCTCAGGAGATTTTAGGTACTTATTCCCCTTACTGTTCAGAGATCAATGCATATTGCAGGACCTGCTTGTATTTGCAAGCTAGCGTAAAGCAGCATGCAAATCAGTGCAGCTCCTCCAATTTAATCCCAAATGAAGGTTGAAACCTTTATCTATAAGGCTGCAAACCACACCAGCATTCTTCGTGTCCCTCAGGCACAGCAGCCTCTGAACGTGCCCACTGAATCAAATCGTGGGGCGATGCAACACCCATTTACCGCATTGATATCAACGTCTCTTTCTATCTACAGAAAACCTGCTTCCCTTCATGCATAGCCTATAGGGAAGCATCATTCATGTCTTGCGGTTTATAAATTGTGCATGCTGGGTTTGATCTTCTTCTGGTGTAATTGTACTTGGTTTAGTGTGGCTGCCCAAGAGACAGCAGTGGAGGATCAGACCCTGTTCTGGGACCAGTAACCCCTCTGTCTCTGGAGGTACTGGCAGGGTGTGTGGGTAGCACTAGCTAGTCACACTGAGACACAATTCTTTTGCTTTTGAGTCAGAGCACACAGAAACTTGTTGAAGGAAGTTTGCTGCTAGTAATAGGTTGGTTTTAAGTGGCACATAAACCTGCCGGCTCTTTATGGAGGCTGTCGGGCAATAAGGACATGGGGAATTATGACAGTGGAGGCATCGTACGATAGTGCTTTGCAGATGATGTCTCACAGGGGATGCGCTATTTATTTATCTAAAGGAGCAGGTTTGCAGTGCTTTTTCAGAAGAACGGCTTCCAGGCCAGGATGTCTCAGTGCCTGCATCCACTTCTTCATATTAGCTTTGACAGGCTCTAAATCTGGGGCAAAGAGGGGTTGGAGGGGCAAGGCAGTGCCCCGGGAGAGCTCAGAATGATGTAGAGAGGAGCAGTTTCTCGCTGGAGACCTGTGGTATTTTGCAAAGAACGCTGAGCTGCTTTTGCTGAGAGCTGCATTTTTTTTTGTTGCTATTGTTGTTTACAAACCGAGCCGTTCATTTAGGAGTGAAACGTTTAATTGCAATTGGCTTTTCTCAGTCGTGTACAGTCTTGTACCAGCCAGGGAAGGAGGGGAGAGGATGAGAGGCTGTAAAAAAAGAGAAAAATTAGTTTCTGTCTGGCTTTAACAATTGCAAAGGACTTTTACTGCCGCTGCAGCGGGAGACAGTGTGGCTCTGCCTTGTTGAGCAGCTGCCTTGTTGACAACTGTCCCCCTCGGAGCCTGCTGCGTGTCAGCAGCAGCGAGCAGATTCCTGCCTGCAGCGAGGGGGGCAGGACTGGGGTGCACAGGAGGTTGGCGCTGGCCCTGTGAACATGCAGGGCCTCTGTGCTGCCCTGTAACGCTGGCATAGCTGGGCAGTGGCCGAAGCCTCGCCCGTTTTATGGGACTTGCATTTAATTGTAATTGCCAGACCGCTACGGTGCTTGTAAAGAAAAATCTCAGCCCAAACTGGCAAGGCTGATTCTCGTTTCCTACCGGATGGTGTGTCTGCTTTCATAGCTTTTGTCTTGGAAAAAATCATCCTTTTGTGCTCCCGAGTGGGAGCTGATGAAACCTGTCCAGTCTGCCATGCAGTGTGGGTGTGCAAAATAGCTCTGCATTTCTACATGGCATTCTCCTTCCATCTGAAACAGGGCTGCAGATGGGTGGCACATAGAGGGAAGGGGTGTTTGTACCACTCACCATAGGTGTTTGACATCCCAGGCTAGAAGGAGAGAGATTTCTTCAGAGAATGATGCACAGCTCTTAAATTCAGCTCCTGCTGATCAATCTAATGGATTAAAAAGAGCCTAGAGCAAAACCCCACCCTTTTCATGGAAGTTATGTGGCATGAATACCACTCTGCGCTGGCTTTTGCAGGGCAGAACGCTCTCTGTACAGGGGGGATATAAAAGCATGGACTGAAACCAATTGCACTAAAATGATGCAGGATAGATTTCCCATAACATCCTTGCAAGGCAGGAGAATTACCATTCCCCTTCCTTTATTGGGGAGGGAAATGGAGGCCCAGAGGAACAGCCTCTCCCAAGTTCTCTGGTGAGAGGTGAGATGTGCTTGAGTTGTCTTCCTTCCTTCACTTCTCCCTTGTTATATACTGCATTTGACCCGTGACAATCTGATCTGCCTCCCACCTCTACCTCCTTGACTTCTGGGTGATGGCTCATCCTAGACTCCTTTCTACCTGGTCCCACAGGCACAGCCTCTTAGCTGTGTCTTTCGAGAAGCTCTTTCTGCACGCTGTAGTGAGCTGCAGGGATTTTTGTCCACACAGAAGAGCAGGCTCCGGTTCTGCAGGCAGAGAGGAGCCAGTCTGCAGTCCCTGCCTGCTGCAGGGAGTCGGCTTTTCTCCTAACACTCCGTTTAGAGCTACTGCTTTTTAATAGAGATTCAGTACAACCATTTTAAGATGGACACGAAAGAGCAGCGCCGCAGTGCATAAAAGCCAAAAAAGGACAAAGTAACGAGTCAGGATGTGACCAGTTCCTCAAATAGCTCGTGTTATTGCTTTGTCTTTCTGTGTTTCTCAAGTGAATAAACCGAGGTCATGATTATAAAAAGAACAAATAAATTAAATCCCAGTATCCTGAAGGCTGCCGATGTGGGTTGGTTCAATTAACTCGCTCCAGCGTGAGGGCTGTGTCACCCTTCCCTAGGGGTGCAGGACCTCCAGCGTTAGGCTGGTGGCTGGCTCCAGGAGTGCAGCAAGTGGAGGGTTGTGAAAAAGAGGGGATGGTTCCAGCAGAAGGAGTTACATACAGGGGGGCAGTGAAATTTCAGCCCTTCTGAGATCAGTGATGCTATTTGTTATCCACCTGGCCTGAGAGCTCAGCTGGTGTTCCTCATTGCACACATGACTTGCAGTGGGGGCCAACGAGCCAAGTTTCCACCAAAGCCTGCTCTCTGGCTTTGCGTGTATTTTTTGCAATAGGGTTTGGAGGTACTTTAGGAGTCGGGCAAAAAACCAAGGAACAGGCTGTTGTTGGAGCCAAGAAGAGCAAAGCTTTTTGTTTGGGGTGCAAACCAAAAGCCTTTCATTTGAGTCAAAATTGAAAACTGAAAACATTTTGCTCCATGTAACTTTCCTTAGGCCATTCAGTAAAACTGAAAATGGCAGCCTCAAAGTGAAGTGCTGAATTGCTCTTAGGAACTGGTGCAATAAAATGATTTGGCATTTCTGAAACAATATAAAAGACATTTCCCACATTTGGGAGAGGAATAGTACCCCCCCAAAATCTGTCTTTCAATATATTCGCCGTTTTTCAAAAAAATACGGTCCGTTCCTGCTTTCTACTTGCTGAGATCTGATTAAAGGCCCTTCGCATCCCTCTGTCAGACCATGCAGCGAGACCTAGTGCTCCCTCAGCACCAGGCAGACCTTTGCAAAATTATGATGCGTCCTCCTGTCCTCAGGTCACTAAAATGCACATGATTTCCAGCCTCAGCGGTCAAGACACAATGAGCTGCTCATGTCGCGTTGCAAATCCCTGGGCACTGGTATCTTTATGCTCCTTCCTGCTGAGTTCATTTGGGTTTCTCCTGGCTGGTATCTTCCATCTGTGGCCCCAAGGCACGTGTAGATGGTACTTGCAAGAAACTGCTTTCGGTATCCTCATAGCAGGGGAATGCCAAGGAAACGTGGGAATATGAATGTAGGGAAGATGCACAATGTGGGAGGCTATAGCCTCACACGTGGGACAGGTCTCCTCAGCTGTCCCTGGAGTCAGCAGGCAAGGGGGAAGGGATGTTTGGCACGCAGCGTTGGGCTGTGGGACAGTCTGGAAGGCTGGAGGAGGGAAATTCTCTTTTCCATCCCACAAAACAGCTGAGATTTTTAGAGCTGATCTCGGTGTGGCTGTAACTATGATACTGTAACAGTTTTTGTAAAAATGAGAGACAGCAAGCCTGGGAGAGTCTGGGGAAGAGAAGTTGTGGCATGGAGGAGAGGGAAGGCTCTTAAATCCCTCCTTAGCTTTTCTCCTGCCTGCAAGGGAGTAGGCAAATGCCCTTGTTACAGGATTGCTGACTATGCTAGAGCCTCATCTTTCCTGCAAAATAAATAGAAGAATGAAATTAAGCTGCGAGGGATTGGCATATTTTGTAAATAATAATTTAGAGGCAAATCCTTTTTGCTAGGCATTTCTAATTGTCTCCTTTCTGTGTACAGCTGGGTTATCTCGCTGCTGAGCAATTCTCTTGCAGATAGGCAGGGGTGTCTGTGTGTCCGTGTGCATGGCGGAGGGGTCCTGGCATCCTCCTCCCGGGGTAACACTTGTGTGAAAGGCAGCACAGAGGGCTGCCTCGTGCGTCCAGTACATTGGGACGTTCATCCAGGCTATCTGCTGCAGGGCATCTCCCCTGTAGCAGAGCTGATGGGACAAGACGTGTGTCCTCTCCTGAGCTGTTGCAGGTCACCATCCAGGAGATGGCATGGGAGGAGATGAGCAGAGCTCTGTGTCATGTGCAGCTTCGGGCGGGCTGGTGCTTAGCATGCTTCATTCACCCTGGAGGGAGTTTCCAGCCACAGCGAGCGAAGGGCTGCTCTCTGTTAGCGTTGCTTCTCTGGTGTGTGGGGAAGACTCAGCCTATGCCTCTGCAGAGGAGTCTTGCAGGCGCAAAGCAGAGTAAGAAGTCTCCTCCCAAGTTCTTGTAGGCAAGAGACCTTAGGCAGTGTTCGAGCTCATTGCAAGGGGTGAAAGACAAATACACTCACCACCTCCCTCATCAGTCCCATCCTGTGTATAATTTACGATACATCGTGTTACCTTTTTATTACTACACCATTTCTCAGGCTCTTGGCTGGCATGATTCCCAGAAGGCAATGCAGGAAGGCTTTTGTATTGAGACCTTAAACAGGAGGAGCGATACCTCGTGAGCCTTTGTGCCTATATGTGGGTTTAACATGCAGTTCCTAAAATAAGCTTTAATAAAATGTGGTTTTGTGTGTTAATAATTTCCAAGACTTTTTTTTCAATGGAATTGATACCGGAAAAAAAGGCTCAGAAGAAATCATAGCGGAAATGAGAGTCACCCCAGTCATCTGCATATAATCGCTTCCAGTATAGATTGCAATTGTGTTTGAATTATAGGGCAATTAGTCTGTCAGGCTGGTAAGTATTATACAAGACCACTGGAATTTCCTTGGAAGCTCTCAGTACCTCTTAGCCTTGGAATCTAGAGAGGTTTTAATATGAAAAGATGTGGTACTGGGCTGTGCTAATGCCATGTATTGATTTACTACCCGTAGCAGATGTTACAGGGCAGCTGACAAATTGGTGACACATAAATATTGAGGCCCCTGAAACACAGTGAGACTTGTGCAGGTGACAGAAATAGTCCTTAGGAACAGGAGCTTCCCTTGCAATAGCACATGCTGTGTACATGTGCGTGCAGCAAACTTCCCCTTGCTTCGGAGGCAGGAGTCTGGTCTCAGTGCAGGACTGAGACATTCATTCTTGAGTGCTCCCCTAAGTGTGGTAGGCATCACACTAGAATGCCTAAATTAACGAAATCTGGGAAGTTTTGGTGGGAAGATATATTTAATGCCTGGCCTCATTCTGACATGAACAATAACATAAGTGCCAAGGCAGGTTAAAAATAGGCAGCATCTCCAGCAAAGTTCAGGAGACCTGGAGCTGCAGGAAAAAAATCCAGTACAGAAACAGATGCTGAGGGCAGGGACTGAGTTTATTTCTTCTCAAAAAATGGTATTTCACATCTTCTAACACCTGTGTCTCAAAGAGGGCTGTCTAATGAGTTAATAGCAATTGATGAGTTTTTTCTTAAAGGTTTCTCTTCCTGGTAATGGACTGGCCTAAACCCTGCATGGGTTTGTGAGTAACCCTGCGTGCATGGCTGGAGTGGATCATTCAGAGGCTCGCGATATGCTTTGCAGCACCGAAGTGACCTTCCTGATTTCACAGAATCACAGAATCATATAGGTTGGAAAAGACCTTTAAGATCATTGAGTCCAACCATAAACCTAACACTGCCAAAACCACCACTACACCATGTCCCTAAGCACCTCATCCAAACGTCTTTTAAATACCTCCAGGGATGGCGACTCAACCACTTCCCTGGGCAGCCTGTTCCAATGCTTGATAACCCTTTCAGTGAAGTAAAATTTCCTAATATCCAGTCTAAACCTCCCCTGGCGCAACTTGAGGCCATTTCCTCTCGTCCTATCACTTGTGACCTGGGAGAGGAGACCGACCCCACCTCTCTACAACCTCCTTTCAGGTAGTTGAAGAGAGCGATAAGGTCTCCCCTCAGCCTCCTTTTCTCCAGGCTAAACAGTCCCAGGTCCCTCAGCCGCTCCTCATAAGACTTCTGCTCCAGACCCTTCCCCAGCTCTGTTGCCCTTCTCTGGACACGCTCCAGCACCTCAATGTCTCTCTTGTAGCGGGGGGGCCCAAAACTGAACACAGTATTCGAGGTGTGGCCTCACCAGTGCCGAGTACAGGGGCACGATCACTTCCCTAGTCCTGCTGGCCACGCTATTTTTGATACAAGCCAGGATGCCATTGGCTTTCTTGGCCACCTGGGCACACTGCTGGCTCATATTCAGGTGGCTGTCAACCAACACCCCCAGGTCCTTCTCTGCCCGGCAGCTTTCCAGCCACTCTTCCCCAAGCCTGCAGCGTTGCATGGGGTTGCTGTGGCCCAAGTGCAGGACCTTGCACTTGGCCTTGTTGAACCTCATACAATTGACCTCGGCCCATCAATCCAGCCTGTCCAGGTCCCTCTGCAGAGCCTGCCTACCCTCCAGCAGATCAACACTCCCACACAACTTGGTGTCATCTGCAACCTTACTGAGGGTGCACTCGATCCCTTCGTCCAGATCATTGATAAAGATATTAAACAGAACTGGCCCCAACACCGAGCCCTGGGGAACACTGCTTGTGACCGGCCGCCAACCGGAGTAAACTCCATTCACCACCGCTCTTTGGGCCCGGCCGTGGTTTCCTATTTCTGTGGTTTCCTATTGCCTGTCCCCCTGCCCTGCCTCATTTGTTTTGATTGCAAGCTTTTTGGAGCAGAGCTTGTCTTTTGTACAGCTCCTAGCACAGTGGAAGTGCGTTCACTTCAGCCTGGTTATTTCTAAGGCACTGCTGTAAGACACACACCATCTTTGCTTCTGGAGCTCCTATTCCTTGTCCTTTGCTTTATCCAACTTAACGTCACGCTCTAAGCACCACGACTTCAAACTTAGCTCAGTGCTTAGCAGGACCGCGGAAGGCTCATTCCCTCCAGCCTGAACAAAGGTTTTGGGAGGCTTTGTGTGAGCCAACATAAATAGCCAATTCTCCCTCTCTGCCTCTCTCCCCTGCTGCCCTTGGGAAGAGACCTCCCAAAAGCAAGGCAGAGACAAGTGTGTTCTCTGCTCTCAAGCAGTAATCACACTGGCAAAGGGAGGAGAAGTTCACCATCCCGCCAGGAATCTCAAGGAAAGCCTGCCCCATGTGCTGGCAGCCTCCCAGAGATTTGTCTCTGCCTGCTCCAAGATGTGGACATGAGGGATCTTTAATGAGAGTCTTGTTTCTGGCGGTGCTCCCTAATCATTTTCTGCTCTAGGATTCACAAGGTCCTGGGCTCTACACAACATGAAGAGCTTTAGAGATAAGGGTAGGAGGGAGAGGAGAGAGAAATTCTGCTGCAGCCTTGAAACCCCACCAGTGATGCTGAACTATCTCTGGATTTCTCTTTGCCTCTGTCGGCATTTCTCAGAAGGATGTTTCCAACCTTGACTCCTAGGGAGGGAGATGCGGACTCTGAAAAAATCCAATTTAATGTGAGACACAGAAATGTTTGGTAGATAAAGTGCTGTGGTTGTTCCTTGCTTTCCTCTCTCTGCCTGGAATTGAAGCAGCTCCCTCTCTGCTGTGAACCAGTCCGAGCTTTCACATTGCTCCTGTATGGATAGATCCCCTGTTTTTTCATGCAGAAGTTCATATAAGGTACTGCCTTCCCAAATTTGCCTGGCCTGCAGGCAGTGGATCTAAGGAATGTATGCACTGTGGGCTATAGTTCATGTCCTTGTTCCTCATTAAACTGAAAAACACAAACCAAAGCAAAATAAAGAGCTGTGAGGAACAGCAGGGCTGTTGGGGAGCCAGAATCTTAGAACATCTGCAATGAATCTGCATGGATTTGTAGCATCCCCTGCTTTCCTGGGTGGGTTTTCATAGGGTACCAGTGTGCAGCTCACTCTGCAGCAGATGATCACACACATGAAGCTGTGTGTTTAGTTTGAGTCATGGTGTTCTCCTAAGTCTATTCCTCCCTGCTGTGCTGATGCTAAAGAGCCTTTTCTCTGCTCTCCCCACCTGGCTCCCTAACTCTCATCCAATTTGATGGCAGGTATGAAGAAAACACCCTTCTCCACAACCTGGTGCTCTGCTTGCATCGTTATTCCATTCCAGATTGTGAATGAAAAATCTTACTGCATGTGAGGGTGTGCTTGTAGCTGGTAATTAACACCCGGCACACTCTGCCAATGCATCTCATACTTGCTTTACAGAAACCTAGAGCTGGAACAGAAGCCATCCGGAAAAACAATGTCTGCCAATCGAGTTAAACCTTAAGTAAAATCCCCAGCCAAATGTCTGCAAAGTAAATCTGGTAAGTATGTTGGCTCCTGCACTGGGCTCAGGAGGTGTTTTCCAACTACAGGGCCCAGGAGATAACGAACGTTAAGCGCTAATGGGACTTATGCAGATATATCTCCCCCTCTTGTATGCTGTGTTCCAGCTGGGAGCGGATGCTTTATGGGGAGTTAACTCCTCCAAACTTGTAGTGGAAGTGCTGACAGAGCCGAGTTTTAAGCGCTGCTAATGGAAACGTCTGCTTTCCAGATGAACTTGGGAACTGGGGTTAGACACAGTATACACAAAGGCAGAGAGTAAGTCCTGCACTAACAAATTAAGTTTGCAGCTTTCAAGTGAAGAACTAATCTGTACATTAAATACGCCTGCTGGCCATGTGGCCTGGCTCCAGTGTTATGGATTGCTCTCACCCACATGCTTTTTCCCCCTCTTTGTCATCCTTTCTGAACATAAGCTTACAGAAAAGCTAACACCCTTGTCCAAATACCTCCCTAGCAAACATGTCTAAACTCTAGCCAAAGCGGCTGTCAGAGCCGAGAGTGTAAATTTTCACTGCCCTGAACTCCCTACATTTTCTGGCATGTACGGAGCTGGGGGAGAGGTGTTTAATGGAGTTGGTATCGTGGAGAGCAGCCTTGTCCCCAGTGGCCAGATTGCCCTGTGCTTCTCTGATGTGACACCACTTCCACCAAGGATGTGATCTCTAAATGTGTGGGATTTTCTGGCAGCTATAAATTAAATGCCTGTCTGCAAGGGAATTGAGCAGCTGGTTCATTAACCCCCTCTGACAGCCACCGTCCGTACTGCTAATGCATGTGGGTTGTGTGTGGGTTTTGTTTTGTTTCTCCCAGGTCAGGGCTGAAGAGGTTACAAGCTGATTTGCCTCCCCTCGATCTGCTTGTGCTTCTGTGTGACTCTAGCTCCTGAGAAGTGTCTGCTGGCCCAGGGCACTCAGTTACCCTTCTAGATAGTCAACAAGCGCCAGGGCCATCAGCATGGCTCTGCCCAGCTCCTGACCGCTGGCAGGCAGGAAAGGCAAGGTCTCATGTGGCCTGGGTGCAAAGTGGGAAGACAATCAGATCCACAGTTTTGTAACCAAGATGCAATATTGCACCTGCAATAAGAAACTGCAAGGTGGCTACAGGCCTGAGACCTCCTGGGAGACACCTTTTAGTTTTAGACCTCTGTAGCTCTTTGGTTACTTGTGCCGTGCCACGAGCCAGCAATGTGTGTGTGCATGCATACACAGACACATATTTATACAGACAGTTATAGTAAGAGACAATTTGCTGCCTCAGAGAGTCTGAGGGTCAGATTTGGAGGGGCATTTGGATGCCTGAGACTGCACTGAAGTGGGACAAGACCCAAGTGAGTTAGGCACATAATTGCATAGAACAATTTTAAATACTTCTGGGCACACACATGCATCCTCAGGAGTCTATATTGTCTTAGAAAACCTGGTCCTTAAGCAGTAAGCAGCAGGGAGAGACACAGGAAGGAGCAATGCTCATTTGCTGTGTGGGAATTGTGGCGAAGGACGTACCAGTGACTTTCCCAAGGTTATGCGAGAAGGCAGTGGCAGAACATCCTCTTTCTTCCACTATGCTACTCCCCAGCGCCAGCTCTCCCCTCTCCCGTTAGCACCAGGGCTGAAAGATATGAGACTCACTCATGCAGCTCCCCAGCTCTCTCCTTCCTGTTCATTTCTGCTGGGTCTGCCTGTAGCCACCATACGTGAACCTCAGACCAACTCAAAGAAGTTTCTCATGAATCCTTGAGTTCCCAGAAGGGGCAACTACAGTTGCAGGCTGCGAGTTTGCTCGTGTTCTCCAGTTTGGCCCCCTCCACCCCTCCCATCTCCCCTCTTTGTTTGTCTGCTATTTTCTTTTGATTTGCGGCTTTACCGAGCACTGAGTTTGCAGCAGCATGTGATTACCCTGTATGGAGCCTTTCCCACTGACAGCATGATAAGCGGAGACAGTGTTCGGTGCATATACAATTTAAGCCAAGCAGGAGGCCAGTCCAACACCTCACTTGCCAATTAACTGAGTCGATATTGTGCACAGGATAATGTTTGTTGTTTGCCTCTGTTGCTAAAACACTTCCAGAGCGTTTAGAGCAATATAGCAATATCCTCACCTCCCCCCTGTAGGGTTGAGCTCTTCAGCTAAACCAGGACGCCGTTGCTCTGAGAGGAACAGCTAGGGATGGGAGGGGGGAACCAGGGACCTCTGCGGCTCTGTGGTCCATCAGTGTTTTGTGTGAATACAGCAGCAGCTGCTACAGGCCTCTTCAGGGTGTGGGAAGATGAGGGTCTCTTCCATTGATCAGCTGCTAAAGTGTGTAGATGCAAGGAACTGAAAAGGAAATTGCATCTATGTAGATAAAAAGGCCTTCAAGAAGATGTGAGGCAGTGGGCAGACCATCTGCAAAGCAACCACATAAAAGAGCCACAGGCAAATCTAGTTCCCACCA
The DNA here is from genome assembly GCF_035582795.1 of Mycteria americana. Lineage (NCBI taxonomy): Eukaryota > Metazoa > Chordata > Aves > Ciconiiformes > Ciconiidae > Mycteria > Mycteria americana. The sequence continues at coordinate 7,662,619 of NC_134379.1, read as the reverse complement.
ATATCCCTTGCTTTGTATGTCATAGTGAACCATGCCTCATTATCTGATTTACAAAGGCGGGTGTCTGTGCTGTTTCCACTGACAGCTCAAGGCAAAGGGAATCCAGCAGCGAGAAACTACAAGTGGATGCAGGCTTCTCCCATGCAGCAAGTGCCTGCCCTGGGAGCAAACCTGCCGGCAGACCCGCAGCACTTGGGCAGCATGGGAACACTGCTGCTCACCTTGGAGGCAGCTGTGGTTTCCAAGGGAGCTGGGGCTTCGAGCAAACAGCAGCACCTGCTAGAGATACTTGCTGGCTTACTTTCCATTCTCTGAGGGTGAGCTCCCACTTCTTTCTGGGGCTAGGTGGGATTTGGAGGCACGAGGATCTGATCCCTGCCCAGATCTCAGGTTGCACATCAGTGGGAATTGCTCATGCCTGCAGGGGAAGCAGAGACATGTTCTTGGCAAAGCTAGCCCACCTGCTGGAGGACTTTGAGAGATGCCCCAGGCAAATTGCTGTTGGTTCTCTCAGGGCAAGTTTCTGCCTCAGGTTTATTTCCTTTCCTGAAGAACACAGACAATGTTTTCCTGCCTCTCTGCAGCAACATGACGATGTATGTCCATGAGGCACTTCCATACCCAAGCAAAGGTGGCTGCAGAAGCAGGCTGGCACACAGGGCCATCGGCATGCAGACCGCGGGATGCACCAGCCCTCCTCGTGTGGTGGCAGTGGGGTGATGGCAGCACAAGAGAGGAGAAAACACACCATTTTGCTTTGGTATTTGCACCCTTCATCCATCATTATCAGTATTATACAACATCAGTGTCCACAGCGGCCTTGCCTGAGCTCAGAAAGGGCCTCTTAGGATGGTTGTGGACAAAAAGAATCCCTATTAAGCTGAGGCCTCATCACTCCACTCCTCTAACAGGTCCCAGGCCTGTGTTTCCTGGTTGGTCTCTCACCGTCCTTCACCATGTGCCATGTTCACTGAAAGCACCTGGTGACCACAAGCATGGGATGCCCCCCTCCCTCCTTCTCTTCCTCTTTTGTGGGCTTCACCAGGAAGTATTTATTAAGTGTCAGAGTGATAAATGAAAAGTCATATTTTATTGTGAATTATTCCAGCTTTGCAGTGGAGCCCAGATCTATAGCCTCAGAGAGTTATTAACTGCTTACCGCAGAGAGCTATAAAATCCTCATCATTTTCTCCAGTCTCTGCTCTGTCAGGGTGAAGGAAAGAGAGCTGGATTATCACACAAGATGGCTGGGAAACTGCTTCCAAAATTCTCCTTTGATTGGAGCCCAGTGTTGGCCAGAATGATTTCATCAGAGCAAGACAGGTCTCTCAAGAAACACCTTTGCTGAGGTTGGTTCTTTCCAGCTCGCTCTTCAGGTTGCACCACTCAAACTGCTTATGAGACAGCCCTTGAGAATCTCTCTCTGGTAGTGATCAGCAGTGGTTGTATTTCTTCCCTTGGTGGTTTTTATTCAGAGGCACAAAAGTAAACAAATGCCAGTCAAAGGTGCAGTCAGTGCTGTCTTTTGAATTTCTCTCATTATCTTTCTCCAAAGACACCCCAAAGATTTCCACATGGGTAATGGTATTCGCATGCCCTTCATTGCTGCACTTGGGACTTAAATACGTCATGTCCGTCTGCTCCTTGCCCAGGCTGCAAAGCAAATTCCTGGTGCAGTTTCACCACTTCAAATGCCTGAATAGGAGCTGAATTCCTGTTGACACCAATTGAATTAGGAATGTGCTCTTCACTTCTGTTACTTGATGAGAAATGATCTTGGCTCCTTGTGTCCTCCAATTATCTCAGAACAAAGACCCTACTGGCTTTTTCCATAGTCTGACTGCTGCCATTTCCCATTAGAGTTGCCTCAGCACTTTTGAGCCCTGTGCTGGCACATGCTGGTTCCCAGGCAGCTGTGGACGGCTGAGTTGTGTTGGCTCCCGTGCCCAGAGAGGAACTGGGTCCCAGGACCTGGCTGGCACAACGGCCTGGTGATGAGTACGTCCCTCCTAGCAGTTACCAGTGGTGCTGTCGAAAGGACTCACTGCTGTTTCCCAGGTGGTGCAAGAGCCATTGCTGCTCTCATCCCCATGGCTGACAAGGGCTCATATCTCAGTCATCGTAGCGCTTGTTACTGCCTGCTGCACAGAAAGGCCAAAGATTGACTACATCCAAAAGGCTGCCGAGGCCTTTCACTATGCCCTGGTGATTCAGGGCTGGACACTTGGGTGGTGCAGTGTAGGAGGAATATATGCTGACTAGGTTGGTTTGTTGTCACCTTTCTCACAGGTACTTTTTGTTTGTTTCTGCTTTGGATTTTTTTCCTGCTCCGTGGTAATGACTTCTTTTTGTAGTGCTGATAGTCCAGAAAAGATTGGCTTTAGAATCTACCAGGACATGAAAGGTTTAGGTTGATCAAGAGATGAAGACTGCACTCCATCTTCCCAAAGATTTTACAGCTAAATTCATAGGTACCCTGAGTCGTCTCCAGAGTTTGTTTGCTACTGGAGGATTGTCAAGAGGTAGAACAAACCTCTCTCAAGACAATTAATATAACAAAGACTGGATCATCTTCCATGCCTTCATATACGGGGGACTTTTCTCTACTGCCATATTCATTTCTTCTTGAATTCGCAATCTGGGAAGGGAGTAAAAATGCATGCACTGAGTGTACATTGCAGTTGGACAGGCTTGCTTGGAAAAGGGAGGGATCCTACTATGGGAATAGTTGAAAGCCAGCGGATTCAATCCATTGGCTTGTAAGATCTGATAGGTGTAATGATGGGCCAAATTCATGTTTAGAGCTTTACTTCTTAGCTGGAGATACAACATCTGAAGGAAGATCATCAGCATCATCTAGGTCATCCTCAGTGCAACAGTCATTTTATGTGCTCCAAAACGGCAGCAGCAGCAGAGGGGAGTGAGGAGGAATCATAGCTTGCAGCTTGGTGGACTCTTGGGGCGCTTGACATGTTGCTGCCTCCATTAAATGAAACTCCACTTCTAATTATATCCCATAATTATAGCCTTCAACCAATGTGATTTGTAAAGAGGGGGGTCATAGATACCGAGATCACTCTGAGATTGACTGTGCAGCGGATATCAGTAAACATCCTTGACTGCCTACCAGAGTCTGACAGAGATGTAAAGGACTAATGCAATAAGGCAGGGCACGCAGCTGGATTGATAGAAGCAGCGGTGTGGCCTCTGGCCCCTGAAGATATTACGTGACAAGGCAGTGAAAGCTGCAAACACGAGGGCAAACCATCTATTCAGCGTGACAGTATTAGACAGAGGTTAAGAATCTTGTGGACTGCTATCAACATCGATGAATGGTCTCCAGCAGGGATCTGCATTAACGCGTTGAGTGCCAGGCTCCCTCGTGTGTACAGCAGCTGTGTCAGACCAAACATCCCCATGCCAGAGACAGAGCCCATCACCCTGAGACCACGGCCAGGGCAGCAGGGTTTGTGTGTCCCTGGAAATGGGCTGCCCATCTGAGGTGGCAGCTTGCAGAAGCTGGGCAGCCTGGGGGGGGGATTCGGTTGCAGATGAACTCTTTAAGAGCGTGGGATGACAAAGAGTTTTCTTTTGTTATCTAGAAAACCCTGTGGTCAGACTGGTTGTGTTGCCATAAATGATGCAGTTTTGGCTTGAAATCCTAGTCATGGGTCTCGTGCTTTTCTACTGTGTATTTCTCTAGTGGCCTCCAAGAGTGGTGCAAGTTCATCTCCCAGGGTTGATACTAGTGCAACAGAGACTCTGTATGAGAAAGGGTCAGTCCTGTAGGTTATCCAGTCAGAAAGAACCTGTGTGTTGCTCTGCTCTGGCCTCTGGCACCCGTCAAGCTCAGAAAAGCTCAATGACTGACCTCTGCACTGAGTCTGGTAAGTTGTGGTTGCTCCTACGCTCTTCTGGTTTGGATCTAAGTGACGGAGAATTAGCACTGCTCTGTGGTCAGCTCTTCCAGGGAATAGTTCCTCTCCCTGTTAATATTTGTGTTTCAGATGCCATTTAAATATTTCAGTCTCAGCATACAGCCACTGGGTCCTCGGTGTATTAAGGCAGCTAAGGTGATGGAGACTGAATGAAAATCAAAACCAGATTGTCTTCTCATTTACCTGGTGATATAATTCCCCTTGGACTTAAACTGTATGGGAAAGGAGACAGGGCTGTTTAGAGGACATTAACTGATCTGCTGATTGAGATGGGAGAGTTGGTTTGGCTTTGCTCCAGCTGGCTTGATTTTGAGTTTGTTTTCCCTGGAAATAGGTTGTGCAGCTGCATGTCCAACTCACCAACTTCTGCACATCCCAGCCAATTTCAGCCCTGTTTGATGGAGGGGTAATTGTCTTAAAAGGGATGATGCCCATGCAGGTTTCACAGAAGTAGGGGTGAGGAAGAGGAAAGGGGTTTTGTAAGGCTCAAAGGCCCCAGCTCCAACTTCATCAGTATGTCTCATGGGAAAAAGAGGTCCAGAATGTTTCCCCAGTTGAAAAAGCTTCAGTAAGAGCTCACAGGTAGTTAACAGTAAAACACAAAACCATTTAGAAATTTGATTTACCTGTCCTGGTGTTCAAGAATTTCTTCTTTATTTACCTTCATAGAAATACAGGATTCACTTGGCTAGGAAGTGTGCAGACATATAATGAGAGACTGTCTCTGACCCCAGCCTCCCATAGACTAAATGGATAAGGTGGCCAATAGCCATTTTATGGATGGGGAACTGAAGCAAAGAGAGATTAAATTGTGTTCTCCAAGTCTCGCAGGGCGTCTGGTTGACTGTCAGCCAGTTCTCTCTTCCTTTCTTGTCTCTAATTCGATTCTTTGATCAGAGGGTTTGGCTTCTGTTTCTATAACTTGTCCAACCTTCTTCTTGTTTTCCAGCAGCCTTGTTACAGATTTTAGCAGGCTCTGCTGCGCTGGCACAAGCATTGTTCTTCTCTGCAGGATAGGATGTACGTCTGAGTCATTCTTTGCATGAGTTGTCTTTCTCTCAGAGATGTTTCTCTGGTTTCTGTGATACAGAATAAATTGCAGTACATAGCTTATTAGAAAAACAACAAAAAACCCCAAACAAACCTTCAAAATGAAGGCAGTTCAAAGAAGCAAGCAGCGAAGTCCAACATAAACAAGCTGTAGGAATACAATTAGAAACTCTCCCACTATTTTCCAGGATAGACTTATCAACAGCCGCTGCTGTAGCTCATCAAATGCTGGTCTGAGTTTACATTCACGTTTTCACCTTCTGAACTGAATAGCAAAGGACATCCTGCCTTTGGTGGGTAGAATCTGGCTGGGAATGCTCAGCTTGTGAGATGCTTCCCACTGGTGCCTGTGGCGAGATCCCGGCCAGCAGCCTTCCTCTTGAGGAGAGGAAACCGGTGTACAAATGCTTCTCTAAGAGAGCAGCACATCCCCCGGAGCTTGCCTACTCACAGGGCTTACATGCAGAGGCCTCCGTTGCAATAATGCAGCCAACCCGAGACGTTTGGAAAGCAGGACTAGGGTGCTCCACCCTGGCTTGAGCTGCAGCCGCGAGCAGGTCAGACTCCTGAGCATAGAGCGATGAAACTCAGTGCTGCTGTTAGAGAAATTCAGGCAAGCTCAGAGGTCTGTTCTGGAAGGATTCCCCTGCTTCTGGTGCTTTTTGCTGCGCGCTGCTGCCTCTGAACACCATGGGAGTTTGACAACCTGTGGGAAGGGATTCCAGACCAGCAGACTTACCATCTCTTGGCACCTGAAGCAGAAAGCACTTCTCTGTGCTGTGCTCTTTTTTCATTTTTGGAAAAAAACAGCTTCCCCCCCTCTGCACCTCTTAGCTATGCGGCTAAAATCTTTCCCAGCTAAAAATCAGACTTACCAAGAATGTCTTTATTGATTTACAGGGTTCACCTTTATGAACACCTCCAGTATTTCTCTTTGGACAAAATGAAGCAATATTAAACATTGTAACAATAAATCCAGGGCACCATCTTCTCTCCAGGGTGTAAGGTTATCCAAATGTATGCTCTTGTATTTATCATTTACCAACAGAGCTATTTAAACTACAATATTTGACAGGAGTGGTTGTGTCTGGTGTGATGGAGTGTGTATTATAAAAGGACAGTAAGAGAGACTTTGCATTTGTCCTTCAAACATAAAGTCGATTTTTGTATGATTGGTACTTCAAAGATCATCTTCAGCACAAGATTAACTGGGGACAATATTCAGTGAAGTCAGATGACTAAGACCCAGTGGCTTTCGCCGTGTGCTGCAGTCTCCCAGAGGGCTGTGTACTTCTGCAGCGTACGTAAAAGGTGCTTAAGAAAAGCAAGTTCACCTATGCTGTACTGCAACCTCCAGATGTGACATTTTCAGAGGAGTTCACACCCCTCCTGGAAGATTCTGAGTTGGGGGCAAAAAGTTTAACTCCACTAGGCAGTTGTGCCTTTAATACATTCTGCAGGAGTGACCACCGTCTGTAAACAGGCCCAAATCTGGCTAGTTTGAATTCTGCTTTTAATCTCAGAGTTACTCTGGTGAGCACGCAAGTCTGCTTCAGTCTCGGGAGCCCTTCGGGGCACCACCCCTGAACAGCAGTGTTAATGCGTTGTCACGTGGCGGGTGGCTGAGGTCAGATGGGTCAGGAACTGACCCTTGCAGAAAGTATGATTGATGAGGATTCCCTGCTGAGCTGGAGAAAAGATGTAGGGAAACTGTAGGGAAACCATAAGCTCAGTGTGAGGTACGATCCAACCTATACGATTCTGTGATTCTGTGATTCTGAGGTATCAGACATACACGGTTCACCAGTCAGTCTGTGGCATGCGGAGGCATAACCACTGACTGAGCGCAGGATGCGTGGAAAATACCCCCTGGATACAGCGCAGGGAATAAGGAAAATATGGTGTGATACCGGCTGGTGGAAGGGCAATGAAAAATATTTCCGTATAAAAGCTTTTGCTAGAAACTTACTATTTCATTTGAAGCAATGAGGAAAAATGTAGCCCCTGGATAAACTGGTGTGTGCTTACACGTCGCCATCCGGTTGTCACAACTTGCCCCGTATTTTGCCATTCTGGTTCTTGTCCTGCAAGAGAGACTGTCTGGCCAGAGAAGTGCACCCTGGCCGCTGAGCTGACAGATGATGTGCTGAGCCTGGAGCCGGGGGGCCATGGGCTATTACTAATTACTAGCATGCTTTCAGCTGCAGGCACCTTTTGACAGCGCTTTTCCCCCCTGCACTACATGTTGTACAAATAGAGAGCGAGAGCCCCAGGGTGCTATGCAGCTAGGCAGACATGGTAAAGTGTTTTTCTCAAGTCTGGCGAGGCAACTGGTGGCAGAGGCAGGAATAGACAAGGTCTTCTCTCTTACCCTCCTGCAGTTTCCTTGCTGCTATACTGAAGAAGATGCAGTTCCAGGCTATAGGTAGGGTGGAGAGACAGAAATATTTAAAATCAAGACTGGAAAAAAAGGAACAGTGCGCTCAGGTGTTTCATTAGTCCTCAGGTAACTCTGAGCTAAAGTGTCTAGATCATAGCAGGGAGAAGGCGTTAGTTTCGTAAGCCCTTGTTTGCAAAAATGTGAACCTCTCTGTATGCTCAGCTGTTGAGCCGGGATCTTAAATGACTCTCATAATGTATTTACCAGTGCTGTGAAGTTCACCCTTTTATACTAGATTATGGTAATAATGGTATTGTGCAGCAGATGAAATTAGTTTTTCTACACAGTTTTGTTTCATCTCAGTGGCTAAATGTGTGAAATAAAAGGTGCAATTGGCAACATTTTCATGGGTAAGCCAGTTTCCTCCCACACCCACCCTACAAACACAGATGCTTCCTCGTATCCTGGGGACAAACTGACTGCCAAGCAATGCATGAAAGGACTGTGAGAAGCAAGGGCTTTTTTAAGATGTATATTTGCCATTAGGATAATTTTGGAGTTTTATGAATTTTCAGACGATTGGGGACCGTTAAGTGCATCTCATGTGGGCTGGCATCTAGCATGGACTGTAGCAGCCCCGAGGGATACTGGTGTCATGACCATTTTTCTTTCCCACTTGCACACACCAGCAAAAAGCGCCCCACATAGATATAAAGACTTGTACGTAGCACAGGAGACTCCATTGTATGTGGTCACAACAAGCTAGTTGCCTCAGACTGAAACATGGGCAACCCTGCAGTGCTGACAGCACTCCTTAAACCCTGCCCAAGCACGAGCTCAATACATTTGAGAGAGCAGCATGCTGTGCGGGAGAATAGCACACATCCAGCGCTGGCCTGTGCACTGATGGGTGAGACTTCAACCAGGAACAATGTGACACATGGACAAGGAGAGCGCCGGGACCGTTTCAGGCATCTTGGGCCCCGTTATATCAACAGTTGCATTACGTGGAATGTTTAATGGACTCACTTCTTGGTTTCTCAACCCAAAGCCCTTTCTCCTGTGGAAAGTGTTTGCAGGAACTCTCTAATAAGAAAACTGACCTCTTTCCCCATCCCTTTCTGAACCGGGGGTTTGCTGTGAAAAGATGTCAAAAACCATCAACAGGGAGGATGTCCCTCAGCAAAAGTTCACAGCTTGATTCCAAAAATCAATTGAAACAAACCTGGCCAAGCGTCCATAATTTTTTTTGGGAAATATCAGTTTCCACTGGTTGGTCTTATTGAGCCAATGCACCAGAGAGAATTAAGACTCCTGCCATGCAAACTTTACCTCCTGTGATGCATTTTGGCAACTTCTCTTCATGAGCTGCTGGAATAGGTAAAAACTTAGGCTACGGGTTCTTATCACACATCCCAGATTTGCCTGGCCGAACGTCCAAGCTAGAAGTCAGCTTAGAAATTTCCCAAAGAAGATTTTGTTGTTTTCATGTTCTGAACAGATGGCAAGCTTTACCTTACGTTTTGCATGGAGTGGTCCAGTCCCGGCCTCCCACCTTAATCAGGCATATCTGCAGTCACCAGTGTCCCAACAATGAGACCAAGGTAGAGCAAAGCCTTTTCTTAGCTTCAGTAGCAAGTTCTTTAAGTTTAATCTGAAGCTGCTTTATATCAGGAAACTGGGAGACACAGAGGAAGAAGTGCTGCTGCTCATTTTGAAGCGGGCAAGAGAGTAGGTGAGACAGAAATGTGTATTATTATTACCAATTCATTGCATAACATGTGCTCCAGTAAAAAAGCAAGGCTTCACTGTGCTGAGTACTACTTGCACTTGTGAACATGTCACAGTAAAAATCCTTCAAAACTGTCCAGCCCGAGCTGAAATGCAGCCACCTCGAGCGTTGAACACAAAGGTGCTTTAACAGCCGAGCACTGACCATTGGCGACCAAAGAGGTGGATGTAGCCTTAGAAATAACAGGTTGGGAAGAAGTGAGTCTGAGTATCTTACATGCACAATAGCCTTAAAAGCCCCTTCCACCACCCTTGTGAAGAGTGCTTATGAATTTCATCAGAGGAGCTGATACAGCTGTGAGAAGCAGCAGGCTGGTTTCTCCTTATCTGCCTCACGTGCCTGTAAGCTTGTTAGCTTTCTCACTAAGTTAATGGAAGATACTACTTCTCTCACCAGTCCTTGCCTTGCTGATACCCTTAGCTCCCCACAGCACTGAGCCTTTAATGAGCTGATGCAGTCAGGGCCTTGTTTTTTATGTTTCCACTGACAAGTAGCACCTGCAACAACACACACGCCATGACAGCACACAGGGGAGCTACTTCACCACAGCCTGGAAGGGAAGAGGGATGCCCACTGTGATGCCAGTGCCGCATGGAGAGTTGGATAAACCACGTTTAACTTGCGAGATGTGACAAGATTATTACTCTGTGGCGATGGTGGGGAAGGAACCAGCTGCAGTGTGACAAACAGCTTCTTTCACACCTGCAATGACAAGCACACCCCACCATGTGTGAAAAGGGTGGAGGAGCGTGAGTCCAGCCCAGGGATGAACACGGGACACTCTACAGTATGAACTGCCTGCTACAGTATGAACCCATCTCCACTTGTATTCAGAGCTGTTGGTGGGTTTCAGATCAACCTCGGTGTTCAAAGAGGGTGGTGGTGGGGGTGTGTACATGGGTTTTTTTCCTTCAGTCTAATTTTTGGTAATAATCATGCGTAATTTTCATGCACTGCCTTGCATCTCAGCTTCATTCATCACCAACATGATGACCAATTAGTCATCTCTCACTATTAAGCAGTGCTAACAGCTACTTTAAATGCAAGCAGAGCCTTAATCTAGGTCTAACTCAGATGGACGGTGATACTTGTAATTAGGACATCAAACAGAGGAGAAATGTGATATGTTTATAGCTGTGGGAACTTTTACATTGAACTATTTCAGCAATAATTATGTATTATCTTTATTAACATGGCCCGAGTTAGTAAATAATGGGTCATGCTTTTGCATTTGGGGTGTTAAATATATATATTTTAGATTCAGGCTACATTCCAGATGTCAGTGCTCTCTAATTTGCTGTGAGATGCTGCCTTGCCAGAGCATCCATTACAGGTGCAAGTTTACCGGGAAAAGGGTGTCAGGGCTTCCCCCCACCCCGCCCTGGGTGGGTACAGATGCTAGGGCATACGACGTAGTTGTGTGTTTCCTTTCCACACTCCTGCAGTCCTTTCTGGTGCATCTTCCCAACGCATCTGGGTCTGATCATGCCTTGATGTCTCAGGCCAGGGGGACGTTTGGATGCTGCATGCCAGATGCACACCACTACCTGCTAAGACACGTGGTGCCATTTGCAGATGGCAAGTAATAAGTGCAGCACCAATTTCCCATCGGGGTATGTGCGTGTGTTTCTGTCTGTGAGATACAGCTGCAGGGCAAAGTAGTGGCATTTGTAGTTTTGCAGTGTGCCTCTCCAGGAACAAACAGGAACTACCTTCCGCTCTGTTTTTCCTTTCCCCAACAGCGTACATGACTCTGCGTCAATGTTAAAGCGCTGCCCTTCAGGGGGCTGCCTGGCATGTCCTCTCCTCCTGCTTCAGGCCTGGCTGGAAGCGCCAGGCTTGCTTTGCCAGCACCGCTCCTTCACTGCGCCAAACTGGGATGCTCCTGGTCAGGTACAAGGCACCTCGGGTGTTTGGTACCCAAGGGCTCCCTTTCAGCTCTCTTGTAGCCAGTTCTTATTACACATCTGTGCTACTCTGATTTGAACCTGGGGTTGATACAGTGCTTGCAATGGTGGGTAAAGCTGAATAAAGTTCTTCCAGAGAGAGGAGCAAAGTAATAAAGGGTGAGGAAGCCATTGCAATAAACATATATTGATATACATCATGAATATGCCTCCTCAGACATGCTTTGGCCTAAGTAGTGTGTGTGACAAAAATCAGATAAACACCTACCAGGTTTTGATGAGAAAATTCGAACTGAACATTTCCCTCACTGGAGGAGCTGAGAACCTGCTTGCTCCCTTGTTTTGAGATTAATAAAAAGGAGAGGGGGGAAACAGAGAGAAGGTGTTTTGAAAGCAGAAACTTTCTATTTAAAACAGTAAACAGGAAAAGGGGAAAAGTTCAGTGTCAAAATTCAGGGAGGGGGGGAAGAAAAATAGGAAAATGAGTTTAAACAAAATGTATTTCTTTCTCTGGAGATGGTTCTGTTTTTCTGTAGCCTTATTACTGAGCCTGTTCCTCTCTCTCCTTTTAAAAGAGGCAAGGGAGAACAGAAACCCGGTGTGTGAGAGTGTGAGAGTGAGGCTAGAGGACCACTTTGCACATATATTTATAACATTAGTATTGCAGTTCTTTGATTCCAGCTTTAATCGACCTTCTTTTCTCCTAATGAGCCACTCAGAGAGATGCTTGCCTCTTGCAGTGAAGTGTTATACTCTCCTTCTCTTTCTTCCACTGGAAATCCACATTTAGGATCTCACTAAAAGAATCCCTTATCCCCTCAGTTCTCACATCTGGGCTGATGTACCCAGGAGGCTCTTTGCTGACCACAGCTGGAAGAGTCTTGGCTGTGCCGCGGGTAAGAACTCATTGAGAAACGCAATTGATGCAATGCAACGGCCTCTGTGAGGGTCCTGAAATCTCAGGACAGCATCAGCCACATGGCCTCCATTCCATCCTTGAAGCTGGATCGGAGACACCAGGCTAACGGTACCAAATTCCCTGATGCTCTTTCATATGTCTTCTGTTTGGCGTATGATGTTTTCAGGGTCACCTCAAACTGACTACATCTCCATACGGAAATCCTTCAGTGGTGCATGTAACAAATCAATAACGACTTCAGTGTGGTGCTCTCTCTGTTGGGAGGCACTAATGAACCGTCAGGCGGAAGGCCCGCCTGATGTTCATTAAACCCAGGAAATGCCCTGCAGCACAGTACCAATTGCAACAGTAAAATAAAAGTGGAAAGACAAGGCGGGGTATCCATTCACTGGGTGAACCGTATCTCCAGCCAGCATATTCTGGCCTCTGTCCAGAAGCATTGCCAAATCAAGGGTAGGATCTGGGCTGCAGGCAGCTTCTAAGGGGTGGAGAAGACATAAGTGAACTGTTTGCTTCTTCAAATCCTGGACTAGACTCCTCTAAAGGAAATGATGGAGAGTTTTTTCAGGGCCAGTCAGTTTTGTGGAAAGATGAAATAGGCAGAAGAAATTAAAGTTGATCTAAGGGTTGACTTAGGTTGCCGTCTTAGGTCCATCTTAAGTCAACTGCAAGTTGGAGCCAGCTCCATGGTTTCACTCGGAAGCATGATATATAGACTGAGGGCTGGTATGGCGCTGTGTCATGTAACAGCAGCTTTTCTGTGACATCTGAAGTCTTGTCCTACACCGTTCAGTCATTCCCTCAAGTTCTGTCCATGCTGCGTTAAGATCCATGCTGGATCCATGCCCATATTGGGCTAAGATCCATCTAAGTTGCCCTCGGGTCTGATGCAATGCTTCAGTAGAGCATCAGTTTACCTTGGTTGACAATTCAGACCACACCGTTTCCCAGTTCAGGCCATTTCAGCTGGTAGAAGGTCTGCTTGCATGAGTGGTGTGCAAGGCACTGCTTCCCAGATGTGGCTGAACTCTCTTGTCATATCCTGATCTACTGTGTATACATTAAGCAGAACAATTTCCACTCTTCCTCAACCGCAGAAGGAAGCAAAAAGCATCCAATAAACTGTAATGGGACTTTTACAAGCATATTTCCCCAATGCACGTAAACTGCTACTGAATTTTATTGCATATCGGTGATCAAATGGACAAAGGCAGTTACCACTGTGAAACAGACTTTCAAGGACTAAGTGCTCTTAGAGTCTAAGTGCGTCATCTTCACTTTAAAAAAATCAAAGAATTGGAAGGCAAGGTGACAGAGAGGGCAGATTTTCAAACAAGCGTTTGCTGGCCTTCAGAACCATCAGTAATAAAACCAGAGCCAGATTTTCAGCTTCCCATGTTAACATTTTGACCAGAGCTAGATTTTCTGGTGTCCTCAGCAGCTCCTTGTGGGATGGTTGAAGATCAGCCACTGCAGTGATCCTTGTTGAATGGGTCATATGTGTCCAATGCGTGGATCTGTGGGTTGTACAGGTCGTTGCTTCACCAAAGAGCATCCACGAGACTGGAGATTGTTACCAGTGTCTGTACAGCACTGCACTGGAAAGGAGCACCTGAACTACTGGATCTGCCCGTTTCTGTCCTAGGCAGCCTGTCAGACAAGGCTATGTCGCTAACAGATGGACCCCGGACTCAGCAGGTGTATCTCACCTGATGGGTGCTGATGTAGTTGTTGCTCTTTGCCCAGGCGGGCGCACAAGTACCCGGGATGTAGGAGGTCAGGCTAGTCTCTCCCCACGCAGGCATCCCCTCCTCCTCTTGCCCCTGCCACTGTGCTCTTTTTCAAACACAGATCTGCTCTCCTGGGCTCTTAAGACAATTATCTCGTCTATGAAGAAGAAACCTTCTCCCTTCTTATGTTTGACACAGCAGAACTGCGTATTTTGGATTATTTGGGTTCTGCCTTTCATCCTGATCTCATTTCATTTGCTTTTACCTTTTCAGGAATGAATATCACATTTATCTCTGTCTCCTCTTTTACTCATTATTTCTTCTTCTGTATTTTCTTTTATTCTGTTCCTCACTTCTCTTTCTGTTTACCAGCCCCTCCCCACCTTCTTTTCTATGTATCTTACAGGGCTGCTTTATCAGAGCTTTCCAGTTTAGTGGATTAACTTTATTAGTTTCTTTTGTATGTGTCTAATTGACATGCAGTCTCAAAATCTATTTAATTTCAACAGAACTGACCTTTATTCCCTTGCAGGCAGACTTTTTTTTTCCTCCAGCTAATACCTTTGCTATGTTGCTGAAAAGCACAGAGAGGTGCAGCACTGTTTTGCTCAGAGGGCGTGGAGAGTTTAGGACAGCAGCAGTAATCACACAGCAATTGGACTGGAAAACAGATCTGAGCTTTCTACCCCACATAACCATAAATGAGTGAGCTTTAAGGGGGTTTATTTTTCTTTCCCCTTTTACTTCTAACAAAATGTCTTTCCTCCTCTGAGGATGTCATTGCTGCTGAAGGAACAAAGTGATGTATGGGAGCACCTGAGCCTGGGCCTGGTGGTACAAGCTGTCTCTGACAAGAGGAAGAGCAATCTGTTTCAAAGAAAAGTGCAAAACCTTCCTGAATGAGGCTTTTGGGATACTCCTTGCTTCCAGTTCCCTGACTGCCAGGGCCTGTGCTTGTTCTCCAGCACAAAACTTTCTCCCTTCCATAAAACCCCAGGGTGCTGTAGTTCCAGCGCACATCGCCATGGCTTCAGGCCTTGCTGGGGCATTGCAGGAGGGAAATCCAAGCAGAAATTGCCCGCTCCTTTCTGCTGTCTGCCTGGTCAGAAGGAAGTGAGACCCAACATGAATGTAGGACAACACTCCTCTTTTCTCTTAGCTCTTTTGAAAGACCTGAAATAGGCCTTTTGATGGAAAATCAGTCAGCCCCCAGGAGACCTTTAGCTCCCCCCGAGAGGGGCTCCTGTTCCAGAGCACCTGGCAGACAGATCCCCCTTTCGCAGGTGCTGTCCCTGCTCAGAGATGTCACATTTCTCTCTCCTCCTTATTTCTCCACCCAGCAGAGCAGAAATGGCAGTTGACAGCCTTTTATAGAAGATGTTTTCATTGTAATTTTAATGGGCTAATTTCTTTCCCTGAATTGCCATAATTCAGATTTAATGAAACATGTCTTATAAAATTAAAAAAAAAATACAATAATAAAGTGGAACGCCCCATTAAACTGAAGAACAAGGAAATAACATATGTAGAGATCTGATCATGCTGACCCTGCCATCCCAGCGATGCTAGCAGCCATCATGCACGTGCTTTACATCATCACAGATGACTGTGCTTCCCACCAGGAGAAAATATATAACAAAATAATAATAAATAAATGGAACTGGGAGGAGAACTGGTACCTCCTCCCTTTGCACCCCTGCTCAAGAGCAGCGTTCAGTCATTAGTCATTGCTAGGTAGCAGCACCGTCTAAATGGTCTTTTCTTTCTGTCTTCTGTGGATCCTGCTCTGAGATCATACACTTTTGTGCTCCAGGCAACCAGTGATCTCCACTGCAAGCAGTGCCAAGCGAGGACTGATCCTGCCATTGGTGTCTCTTTGGGAGTGAGCCTGTAGTGCTCACTCCCAGTGCTCCTCTGGGCAGCGGAGCCCTGGGCGTGCTACACGTCAGCAGCGTATCCCCAAGGTGGGAGATGACCCGAGAGGGGGTTTAGGCAGATCTTCCTCTTGTTGCTGCTTGACGCCTGCTGAGAATGATCTTGTGCCTTTGGCCTCCTTAAGATCCACGCAGGTAGAGACGTGGTTTTTTAAGGCAGATATTAAATGGTCTTTGATGATTTATTCTGAATCCCATTAACTGGGAGCTCAGCGTGGCATGGGTGAGGAAGGCTGGGGTGTTTATGAGACTGCTCTGTCCGTGATGGCTCCAGGCTGCCTCGTGTTGCACTAAGAGGGGAGAGCTGCAGCGTTCAGCAATTGCTCAGAGCTGAGAGCCAGGAGAGACCTGGCCAGGCCCGTGCCCGCGTTATGCCTGCTCAGCAATGCCATGTGTGAGCCTCCATGTATTGCAGCAGCCAGTTTCAGATGGCTATTGGCGAAGCCGCTTAAAAGTACAGTTCCCTGTAAAGCCAAACATAATAATGAGAAATTTGGGATTTGCAGCCTTGGTTTGTGGAAGGCTTGCTCCCAAGCCTGTGGGATGTCTCCCAAGTGTGTCTGCACTGGCATGGGAAAACCCTTGCACTATCAGGCAGGATGCAGGTTTGGGCAGTGGTACGTTAGTGCTCCTGTACCTGTACAATGTCTTTTTTGGGAGAATTCCTCCCTGAAAATGCTGACCTCCAGCCAAGAGCAAAAGCAATCAAGGGATGAAATTTATTGTGATGCTGAGGCAACATGCGAGATTAATGCTTCCCTTTCATCTCACGACCCTTCATCTCTGTGTTTCAAATCAGGTACCGTGTAAAATATAGCCCCAGCATTCTACCTGTGGAAAAAAAAATCAAAGAAAATAACCTGTTTGCAAGCGAAGGGCTGCACACTGCATCAGCTTGGGGGGAGTTATTCATTTTCCCTTTGTCCTTTGTAGTTGCATGGGTGGTCGTGCCAGGGTGGCCTAGAGTTACATCCCAGAGCAGCGCAGTTCAGAGAAGGGATGTATCAGCTGATGGAGATGCAGCTCTGCTCCTGACCTTCTGCAGTTCGGTAAGGGCGAAGGGGGTCCTTTGCTACTGAAAAAGCTAAAACATGCAATTGGGAAAGATACAATGAAGAAAGGAGGGGTATTTTCAGATTTCTAACATGCTCAACCAAATCGGACTCCTAGAGGGCAGACAGGGAGCTGAAAAGAAACCTCCTGCTTTCTGTACAGTTAATACCTCTTGCAGCTGAATTCAGCTGATCCGGGAAGTGAGGTGGTTGTGAGTCTATCCAGCAGGTGAGCGGGGCATCACCTGGGTTATAGACACAAATTTAGGCTAGCACGCCTTTTCTTCAGCCACTGGAAAGCTTCCATTGCCCCATGAGCAAATTGGTCTCTATTAGCCATGGAGGGAGAGGTATTGTTATGTATGACCACTTCCATACAGTTGATGGTGGAAGGCAACATGCTTTGACCCTACAGATTTCTGAGACATTGTGACAAGCAAAATGGAAATAGATGAGTTAGAAATGTCTTTAAAAATAAAGCCAAAGAAGGAAGAAGGAATCTTTATTCAAGCTTTAACGAGGTAGTTATTGCTGAGTAATTACGTACTAGCAACTTATTTACAGGAGAGGAAGGTTGCTAAAGTTCAGTTTACTTGTCTTGGTTAATTAGGTCCTATTCCTTGGGGATGAGCTAATTGGATGGTGACATTCAGTGAGATAATGAAATAAATGTCATGTCATATAAAGAGTTAATTAATGATAAAGAAATGTTCACCCTTCTAGAGGTACAGAGCTGGAGTTGTTGCAATATTTTGGATGCATTGCTTTTCTGTTGAGACACACTGCTTGGCATAAGTGTGACTTGGCATAAATGTTTGTGGGAGCACATCTATTTGGATGGAAATTTTGCCGGGAAGATTTATGAGGTCAGAGAAAGAGAAAGAAGAATGCAGGCTGTTACCTGGACCGTAGGGTGCTGCTTTTCAAATGCTGGTTTAGGAGATGGCAGCACTCCCACTGTAAATGAAGACCTTGAATAGTAAAAGTGGTTTTGCCCCCAGTAGTTGCTGGTTCCTATGTCCATCGCAGCCAAGACAAGTGGTGTGATTTAAACATCAGTACTTTGTGTCCAGGAACAGATAGGTTGCCCATGCAAGACTGAAAGGTCAGCAGTGTGGTGACTGCTGACACTTCTGTTTTTCTTTATGAGTGCCATAGAAAACTTGCAGGAAAATGCTCAGATGGTCCATGTAGAAGAATGTAATTTCTGGACAGATGCAGTAGGACAAAAACTTGCAAATCCACTGAGAAATTAATGGTATGACTTGTATCTGATTGAAAGAGGGTTGCTTATGTACGGGCCTTATGCTGGGAATTGTAGAAGAGAAATCCATCATTGGAAAGCCTCTTGTCCATCTGCTTGTTCCTCTTGAGGGACGAATGGACTCTGGAAAGCCCAGCAGCAGTGCTGGAGATGCTCACTGCTCAGCTGGGAGACATGGAGTCCATCTGGGCACAGGCTAGTGTCAGTGAGGGGGAGAATGGGACATGCACCTTGTGTAGATGTGCCTGGAGGGCAAATCTTGCTGAGCCCATCTGCTAGCAAAGAGTTTATGGGCGAGAGCTCTGGCCTTACTGTTGAAATGTAGCTAGGTCATTCCCAGTGAGTTCTTATTTCCTCAGCCTCATTGCATGAGCCACTGTTTTCTGCTGGAGCGAGGCTCTCATAAAGGTGTTTGCTGCATGGGGCCTGGTGCTAACTCATCAGCTACTGAGGTTATTTTAATGGGCATATTACTGTATTTCTGGCACCATCTGCTCCTCTCTCTGATTACTGATGCAAGGAGGGATTAAGAGAAAGTCTTTTCCCTCTTTCAGCAGGAAGGGAGTTATTAGTGCTCTAAACGCACGCATCGAATCTGTTCCGCATGCCCAGCAGCATCTGGCATTTCCTCTTCGTCTTTCCCCGTACAAATTGGTGGGGGAAATCTAATTGGCGAGTGGAGATCTCTGGCTGAGAGCTGCGCTGGGTGCTGGGGGTTGCTGTTTGCTTTTGTTTTCTCTGGGAGCATGTTGCGTGTCCCAGATCCAAGGCTGTTTCTGCAGGTTCTATCACCGGTCAGCAGAGTTGATCCTGCTTCTGCACGTGCATTCCTTGCTGTGAATGGCGTGGGAGCCATGTACCGATGGACAGAGCGGAGAGGGGGAGGCGGTGGGGGGCTCTCTCTGAGTTCATATCCACCCTTTGTAGAAATTAGCTTGCTCTCAGAAGAGCCTCCTACCCCTGTGTAATTCTTATTCAGTCCCACGTGGGGAAGGTCAGGACCAGCCGTGAGAGGGAGGCTGCGTGTGACATCGCTCATGGGCCAAGGGGTGCCTGGCATACCGATGAGATGGCACAGCATCCGTCAGCACCAGCAAGGAGGAGATGCTGACACTCATCAATAAAACATTGTCTGCGACAAATTACAGGGAACAGCAACAGGTGTCTGGGAAGCCACAAAGAGGTCATATGGGCAAATGGGGAGCCATCTCCCCAAGGCTAATCCTGAGCTTTGGTCCTGTTTTCTGTTTTCCAGCCTACCTGATTGCACAAACCGTAGAAATCACAGCACACAACTGGAAAAAAAGACTAACTAGAGTTTTAAAAAGCTGCAACAAAATTCAGTGCCAACTCTACTCTGAGTAGATTTGTTTCATTTGTGGACATCAAGCCATTTCTTGGCTACTATAAGCCCACTGCAGAGAGAACAGGCATAGATAGAAATGACACCTGGTATATAGCATGGCATGGGTATAACATGACACGTGGCATAACATGCAGGTCTGGAAGAGACCTGCAGGTGTCCTGGGGTGGACTGTGACTCTGTAGTGAGGATAGATCCTGTTATAATGACTCCCACATGGGAGGATTGTCTAAAGGTCTCAAAGTACAAGAGTTGGGAAAATGTGTTCTGCAAAGTTCCCCTCTCTGTGATGCTCTGGAGTCCGTGTTGGTCCATACTAACCTAATTCTCTGAGGTAATGATGGGAAAATACAGTGAAGATTTTGGGCAGCCATTGAAGGGTTTTCCAGGAAAGAGGGTAGAGTCCTGAGCTTTGCAGCAAGTCTTGGAACAACTGCACAATGTTGAGTGACGTTGGACAATACAGATGGGGTCTCGCAGGGGTTTCATGCTGCTAGTGGCTGTTCTGCACTGTTCACCACTGTGGTGGAACTGGTGGCAGTTGTGACAGGAGTCAATTCAGAAAGTCACTCCGTTAAGGCTGGACAACCCCCTGAAGTCCAACGTGAAAGAGAATTATAAGAAATGGCAGGTCATTGCATATGCAGGGCTGGACTCAAGACGCAGTCTGAAGGACTTTGGGGTAATAGGAAATGCAGGGCTGACTGTGGCTTGTTTAATATTCGAGAGGCTGGCTGGTATTTACTAGCATGCATATTGTCTGAAAGGTCAGTACACAATCTTACGGTTTCTCTGCACGTTTTCTTTGGGCCTGGAATGAGCAGTTGTGCTCACTCACCCATGGCAAGCAGAGAAACCATTTATCAGTGGTAAGTAGCTAAAACAAATATGCTGAGCTGGTTGGAGGAGTAAACCCAGACAGTAGAGGTGGGATCAAAGGAGCTACTTCTGGTTTTCTACCTGGCTTGAAGTTGGCTTTTCCCTTGAGGGGTCAGCAGACAGTGAAGTGAAGATAACCTACCTCTCAGCACTATGAGAGTATGTCTCTAGGGGGGCTTAGTCAGGGAAAAGAGGCGCAAAGAAGGGAAAAAAGGACTGGCAGAGACCTGAGAGGTAAAGAACAGGGAGAAAGGACACAGCTATGGGATTTTACTGTGCCTTGCCCTGGGTTTCTTTTGCATAACCTTCTTCACTCTCTAATTCTTCCTCTTGTCCATCATTTCCTTATTGGCTGTCCTGGTAATGTAAGAACAAGCTTGTTAGACTTCTCTAGGATACGTGGGATTCCTTTGACTTGGCTGGAGCTGGGTCAGCCCTTGTGGTACTTTATTTAACCTGGGTAGGGAGGATCCCCATGTCTAGAGGTTTCGTGCAACTCTCCAGGTTGCTCATTTTCTAAAGCCAGCACTAAGCAGGTTACATGTGCCTTCCCTATCCCAGGGTGTGAGGAGCTTTTTGTCCAAGAAGAGCTTCTCTGCATTGCTGCTGCACTGGTCCTCGTGCCGGATCCTAGCCTGAGAGATCACCTGTATTTCATGGAGGGATCCCGAACTCTTCCCAGAACTGCACAGGGTTTGGAGGTTGCACTGAACAATGCTTGTTTTATACCATCGGTGTGCCTGAACCCTGCCCTCATGGTGTTTGAGCACAGTGCATGTTGGGGCTAGAGAACAGTTCTGAGATTCTTGGATGACTTCTGCTTTACACAAAAGAAGGGAAGAAGAAAAGGGATCAAGTGTGGAGAGAGACGGGTGTAGTTCTGAGGATGCAGGCACAGATCACAGGGTTAGCCAGGGGATCTGCATGGCAGAGCATGTGAAGGGACCTACTGAGTCCCACCTGCAGTGGGACTCAGTACGCTCTTCCTGCAGTGGTCAGCAGCAGCTGCTCTGGGGAGAGCACAGAAGGGAGTAGTCCATCCGGGAGGCTCTCCCAGGCTCCAGTGATTTGCAGGATGTGCTGAGCTGGAGGTGCTCCCCTGGTTCTTGGTAGCCCGTGATGGATTTTGTCTTCCAAGACTATGTCCAGTTGCTTTTTGACAGGCAGCTAGTGGCAGACAGGGCAGTAGAGATGGGAGTAGGTAAGGGCAGAAGGTGGGATATATCACACACAACCTCAGACCCTTGCGGTGTCAGCATCTCCCTCTGATCCATCTGCTCACACTCCCTGGGTACTCTGGAGAGAAAAATGGGCACTTTGAGGGTCTGATTCATGTGCCCAGCTGCAGATGCCCACTTTAGAGAAGAGCGATCACTCTCCCGTCTCTGCTAGCAATGACAGGCGCTTTTGTGATTCCCAAGGTGACTCGAGCAGGGTAAACATTTACCATGTAGAAACCTGTATTTAGCCTGATAACTCTCATCCAGCTGGGAGAAGAGATGGATGGTTGAAGAGATAGGGACAGGGAGATATCACAGATGGAAATTCTTTATATTTCTTTATAAACTGTGTCCTGCAGCATGACTAGATGGGTTGTCTGAGCATCTGACAGGGCACTATAAGACAAAAAGTGAGAGAGCTAGAGAGCCACTTAGCCAACCGTGACATGTAAGCTTTGGTGAGCAGTGGGAAGCCAGCTGGACAGCGTGTCCCTTGCGGTGGGTGGCTTGTCCCTGGCAGAGCCAGCTCTGTGCAAGCAACGCACATCCAGCCCAACAGCAGCCCTGCTTGGCTGATGTCTGCTTTCCCCTGGCTCCCATGAGCAGGGTGGCTGGGCGCACTGCTAGCCTTCCTGTCATCCCTTTGAGGCAAGTTTTCATTGCTGCATGGATATTTTTTAGCAGGCGGTTAGGGGAGGATGGGGCAATCTGGGCCTAGCTCCTGTGAATGAGATGAGACCCAAACTCAGCCTGAGCAGAGGTTTGCTCAGAGGCAGCAGAGATCTCTCAGCTGGCTCTGCCACCGTGTGATGTCTCAGCTGCCTAATGGAAAGAAGATGGAGTGAGGTCAGCTAAAGCCCAGCACTCACCATGATGTGTGCAGCCATGGGGCTGGCTTGAGGGTGTCTGGAACTCAGTTTTCACCTTTCAAGTGT
Source organism: Mycteria americana (assembly GCF_035582795.1). Taxonomy (NCBI): domain Eukaryota; kingdom Metazoa; phylum Chordata; class Aves; order Ciconiiformes; family Ciconiidae; genus Mycteria; species Mycteria americana. The sequence continues at coordinate 7,640,256 of NC_134379.1, read as the reverse complement.
CCCATTCTGGTGGAGACCTCAGCCTACAGCACCCTCGCGGCCCTCAGCAGCAGGGATCATACCTGAGCTTCCTGATGGTGATCTGAGCAGCCAATCTTTGCCAGCATGCGGCCAGTGCTAACCAGGCTGGTGGACTGTGGCATCCTCAGACCAGCCGTCCTCTAAACGCTGCCTGGCTTGGATACCTGGCATTTGGACGACTACTCTACCAGCACTGTTCTGCAAATCAGCTAAGTGAGCTGTGCTTGTTAAATGTTCTTCAGGGCAGCAAAGACAAGTAAGCTCAGGAGGTGATTAATTAGGAGCAACAGAACTCTCTAACCTCTAGGTGTCTGATTTGAATCAGGCAAAGCTGAACAGAGGCTGGAAGCGATGCTGGAAGAGCAGGGTGGGCAGGATCAAAGTGTGTGAGTTATTCCTCACAAATAATCATCAGCTGTGATTTTCTCTGCCTGACAAGGTGCTTGTGACCTCTGGGGAAGGCTGTCCCCGAGATGCCTCCCTGGTCTTCACACCGTCGGGAGACTGCAGACAGCACAGATCTGCCGAAATCTGCATTGGAAACCACCCCTGAACTTTGTGCTCCCTTTGGGGCTGGGCATTGCTCTGAGGAGCTGAGCCATTCCTAATTTCTGTGGATCTTTGTCAGGGTGTCTAAAACAGAGATCACCACACTTGCTTGTCTCAGGCAAGCAGCCAAGTGAAGTTTTCATTCAAAACTTTCTTAAAGTGAAAATTGCAGGCTGCTGCCTAATGAAGAACATAGGAAAAAAAGCATCAGAGAGATTTTTCCCTTGATTTCCACCTACCAGCCTCCCAGTTTTGAAATTTTATGAAAATACTAAAAGCTGAGAAAAATGCCATCAATGAGGACTTTAGTCATTTAGTCCTGCTGAATACTCCAAATCGTTCTTTTCAGAGTGGAGTGGAAATGAAACATCAGAAAAAAATCAAAGCATCTGATATTTGTGAAGTGAAACATTTCCACTCATCAGTTTGGAACAACGTATTTAAAGGCTTCATAAATTTCCCATTAAGAAAACCACACCCAGATCTTAAAATATATTACTCAAAAATAATAACCACTTTCATTCTGGGTCAAAGAGATGTTTCAGTAAGAAAACGCAGAGGCAAAGTGGTTTAATTTTGTTAGAGGAAAAGTCTTAGTCCAGCTAAAAAAGCATGTCTTCCAATGGCTTGCTTGAAACCCTGACTGCACAGGTCTGCCTCTAAAATCACCTTTTCCCCAACTTTTAAATGCAGCTGAGGCAGCCTTGGTTCCTGCTGCGCCTCCAGACAACTGACAATGAGGTGACACATCTCCGGGTAAAACCGACAGCGAGCTGAAATTGGTGGTTTGATTTACGGAAATAGTTTCAAATCAATTGTTCTGCTATTCAACTAATTCTTGATTGCAGTGTTACATGGATAAGAAAGGCCCAGAATAAATTATGAGCTTTGCTACATGTTCCAGGCACTCCATTTCAGTAATCACATTGCAGCTGGCCCCACGTCACCTAAGAGCGAAGATCAAACAATGATGCTGGACACGAAATATCATCTCTCATTTAATACCATAATTCCTCTGTTTTCAGAGCCTGAAATGCCTCTTTGGTGGGCAAATCCACGTCATCTGCCCCTGGGCACTGATAGCCAGATACGTTTCAGCAGTACTTTTGAAGAAAAGATCAATTTAAAAGGGATGTTGTAACCTGGGAAGCAGCCAAGAGGCTTCTTCTAGCTGTGATTGTGCTTGACACTCGTAATGAAACAGAATTCAGATCACCGCAATAAATTTCCAAACTGTGAGTCTTCCAAAAAAAATGCTTAGCATTTCCCACAAGGCCCTACAAATTCAATCTGCATAAGCTCCAAAATAAGTGTATTTTCTACCTTAAACTAATACTTGGCAGCAACTTTCAATTGGCTCATTTAATTAAGTTGGTGTGCAGATCCTATTTTAATGTATTTAATGCCACTAAAATGACAGGCATACTGATCAAGGGGATTGTATTTTATTATTTTTATTTTTTTTTTAAATTTAGACTCACTAAGATTTCTTTTTCTCCTCACAGTACTTGCTGCTGCAAGCACATGCCTCCAGTAGGTGACACAGCAGAGCACCCAAAGCCAACCTGGGGGATAGAAAGGAGCAGGGCATGAAACGAGGGAATGAAATTAATGCAAGTTAATTATGGCATTTCATACCACAAGGATCTTCTGGATCAAGAAGGAGCGGCACATGATGACACCTATTTAATGAACCTTCTCTGCTGCTCAGCAAGAAATAAGAGGATTTGGTGGCCCCTTGGACAGTTTTGAGAGCATTGGCCTAAAAGTGAGACAGCTCCCCAAGGCTGGGGGCAGGCTGTAGGTTTTGCTCAAAGGAAATGAGGGTTTAAAGTCAACTTTGTGTGCATGTGTGCCTGCTTGGCACACCCCATGTATATGAATTTTTAGAACCTGATGGTTTTCAAACAAATTTGAAAGAGCGATGAAGAGCTCAGGGAGGTGAAATTCCTACATGCTTGGTGAAAATGGGCAGAACGGAAAGATCTAAATTAGTGTCCTGTTGAAGAAAAGGCAGTCTTTGGAGCTAAACAACATTATTAGGCCCTGGAAGATTTGCACACGGGAAGCCACGTGAAAGCAGGTTCAATGCTTTCTCCTACCCCTCAGTTGATTTTTCTGTGTCTCTGGCTTTCCTGAGGCTTCTTCAGTCCTTCCAGTTGCACTGAGCAGTCCCAGCTTGGTGGGGTCGGGCAGCGCTAGGTGCTGTGCAAAGATGTAACAAGAAACAGCCAAGAGGCAATAACTGTCTACAGGCAGACAGGCAAAAAGAGGCCAGGCAGGGCAGTTTTACAGCTCAGGCGCTGCTTAAAGCCTCCTCACTGGGGCTATTTGGATAAATTGCCTGATTCAACCTGCAGCCACTGGCTCTGTGTCCTCTGGACTGCCTCCACAGGCATGGGACGGGAGAGGGATTTCCACAGCGTAGTCCTGAGTAGGTGGTGAGATGGTCGAGATGAATCCTGTTGTAACACATCGTGTAGAGCTTTGCACTGGAAGTGGTTAAAAACAGGTTGTTATAAGTAACTGCGTTGTAATTGGAAAGAGAATTTAATGGCAGCCTCTAGCTGTCAGCTCTGGGGATCTAGTGAAAAAGCAGAGGCAGCTTCTCATGGCTCCAACTAACCTGGTATGATCTTGTGAAAACGTATATATTTTTATAAAAATTGGTCCTATCTGAGGGGAGAAATATGTGACTGTTGTATTACCAATTCTTTTTCTCATACTTGCTTTGTGTCAGAGCATCTTTTGATTTTACTGTTATTACTTGGAACGATTTTCGGTTATTTTCACCTACCTGTGGTCCATTTGCTTCAATCCTCTGTCCTTACAGATATGATATTTTTTTCCTTTCCTTGCTTTAAGCCTTGAAGTTAATTCCTCCCTCTCTCTCTGTGAGGATTTTCTTCCTGAAGCTTTTGTGTGCGTGACTATTTCATCTTTTCTGAACACCATTTTGACATCATCTGAACCGCAAAACTATCAGTTGCCCTTGCCATTCCCACTCTCCTCTCAAATCCTGCAGAAGGTGGTGAATTACCCATAGCCCAGCAGTGCTGCAAAGACTTAGTTTTTGGCTCAATCCTGTCTCTTCTTGACTGGCACTTCCCTAAACCCCCAGAAAGTGTGATGCTCGCGGATGGCAGAAGGAAAAGGATCTCACGGTTTATAATATGGTTTCATTTGCAAGTGGCTTATAAAAGATTAATAAATGATTAATAGGCATTATAGACATGAGTAGCATAATTTAGCAGGTGATTATAAGCATGTCAGGAGAAGGTATTACAGAATATTATAAGCAACCTATTGACTGTTTGGGCTTTATAGTAGTCTGTAAGCATTGATTAGTCATTCATTAAAACACCTATTAATCATTTACAAACCTTCTGTCACCTATTTTGTGAATACTTGACAGAAAACACAACCAGAAATAGTACATGTAAAAATAGTGCTTTCTTCCGTAGTCAGTCCTGAGAGATTTCAGAGCCAGAGGTGCCAAAATTCAACCCTAATCCTGACAAGACCTCTGCAGAGACCTCGCTATTCTGCACGATGGCAGTAAGTTATGCGTAGGCAGAATCAGGATCCCCACAGACCTGCCGTTTTATTCACGTGAGAGATGCTGGTTCTGCACATCTACATGGGACAGAGGACAGTGGGAGCTGACTTCCAGTCTCTTTGGCACTTTTCAGAGAATTTTATATTGAAAATAAGTGAGAAAGAAGAGGTTTTTTTCCTTAGGCCCATGATTACAATCTTGTCTAGACTTTCAGCTGTAAACTGAGGCAGTGTTACCCGTGGACCCACGGAGACAGATGAAGTCACTTTCCAGAGTGCAGCTTCCTCATCTCTGTCCCATCTTACTCAAAAGTTTCTCCACTGAGGTTAGTTGGGAGCAGTCAGGAGCTGCTTTTAATGAACCTTCCCCCCTGACTTACATGGGTTTTTTTAGTAATGCATTTTAAAAAACTGGATTTGGCCATTTCAGATGCTTTTTTCCTCTCCTGGTCTGAGTTTTCATTTCTTTTCTAAAAAGAGGGAAATACAAAAACAGGGACAAGTGTTTTGTTTGCTTTTCCTGGGGGAGGAAATCAGAAATATCTTGATGCAAGAGAAACACACAGAATTTGAGTGACAATCTCTATCTGATGCTTTCGGAGGCCTTCTGTGCTGTCTGTTTCCCTCTGGACCTACTTTCATCCTGGCCACAATTTTGCATTCTGCATTCTGTTTGTGGCAGCATCCCTCCCTTGTCTGCGGAGAGCTCGTATGCTGTGTTTCCTTGCCTCACGCTGGGGACATGAACCCCCCTCCTGTACCCCATTTTGAACATAAAGACAGTTTCCATCCAGAAGAGCTTAGTTTGAGATGACAGGCAAGTCAACACAAAGAACACATGGACTTGCACGTGGGAACAGTGATACCCAGTATCTGATTACTGTGATAAGCTTTGGTCCTGCTGCACCAGCTGCTAAGACACTGTCGGTGTTTTATAGGCATTGCAGTAGCAGTGATTTTTAAGGAGGGATGTGAAGGAAGATAAGGGAGGCTTCATAGATTTGTGCAGAGGATTAGCATAGGAGAAACTTCTCTCCATGGTCTCTTCTGGCCTCTGACCGAAGGAAACATATCAGCCACGTGCTTACTTTCCATCATGCATTTTGAGTGCTTTTCTCTGTCGGGACTTGCGTGGGCCAATTACCGGCTCCATCCCCGTGGAATGCTGCCCCTTTACATTTCTCACTTAATCGATTTGGATGAAATCTCCCTGAAAATCCTGTTTCTTTTCTTGCTCTTTTTTTCCCTAATGCAGCCTGCTCTAATACCTCAACAATCCTCCTTCAGATCCCTGTGTAGCCCATTAGTGTGTTTGTACTGTAAGATTTCCTTCCTTTCCCATAATGCAGAGGAAATAATTTCATGGTGTTTTTCCCTTTCTGAATATTGACATAGATGCTGCTGAAAGTGGTGCGCTCTGTTCCTGCTTGTACCCATTCACACTTGAGCTCACACTCTTGTTATTTGGTGCTTAACAGTTCCCCCCTTCCTCAGATGAGTGCTAATTGGCTAAAATTAAGCAGAGAGCGCTGAAATATCCTTCTCACCTCATACTTATGCCCCCTTCCCAGCTTTTCAGCCTGCTGGTGCTGCAATTAATCCTGTTCAATGCACTAGACGGCTCCGCATCACTCCTGACCCCGTCTGCAGTGTTGCAGACTCTCAGAGAGATGCTTTAGCAACCCCGTCACTTTCATTTATTTAATACTCCCTAATTCCCCTGCCGCTTCTTGCTGGTCTTGGGGTGAAGTGATTTGATCCGTGCTCCTCTGTTCTGGTTGCTCCTGTTCAGGGCTGGGTGAGCCACCGAGTTTGGAGGTCAACCCTCATCCTTCTGCCAGGCTGCTGTTTGCAGGTCATTCCCTAGCATGAAACCTGGTGTGATGCACAACACAAATTTGAAGCCGCTCCTGTGATTTCCTGGCTGTTTTCAGCAGGCCCTGCAGGTGCTCGGGGGACATCCAGGGACTTGGCTGGAGCTGAGCTGCTAACCAGGTCTGCACGGCTGGAAAAAGCTCAAGGTGTCCCTGTGTTTGGTGATCACACTCACTGTCCCACTGCGACATTGTCTCCCAGAGCTGAACACAACCCACGTAGTGGCACTCAGTGAGAGGAGACACAGCCAGATGCCCATAAGTAGCTGCTGGCCAGCAGCCCTATAAGATGGGAACAGGGCACCTGTATCCCATTAGCTCCCAGGTGACCCAGGCCTATCTACACAGGTGAGGATGAATTGACTGCTTTCCTCCATCTGCTCCCTTCCATCCCATCCCTCAGCAAGAAGCGTGGGTCTGTGGTCGGCTGGGCTGCCAGGCTGACGGGGAGGGTGGGCTGGAAGAGAGCTGGAGAGGCTGGAGGGTATGAAAGCCTGCTGGACACTGGATCTGCTGCCCAGTAGGTTATTGCAGTTGACACTGGTTGATGTGGAAGAGGTGAAATGCACCAACTTTCCCATGAATGTTTTAGGGGAAACATCATAGTAAGACAGATCTTCCTGGCTCTTGATTCTCCAAGTCTGATGTGGATTGTGGGGTTTGATACTACCCGTAGCCTCATACCTGATGTTCCCTTATGCAGACCTTACCTCCCCAACTTTCACTGTGTGCATGAGCCTCCTCTGGGCATGTGTTTGCAGGTAAACTCTTGCTGTCTGAGCTTTGCATCAGAATTTCTTCCTCTCTTACAGAAGGACTGTAAGCAGATAATCTGTGTGCAAAATGTGATCATGGGGGAATGTGGAGTTAGCTGCACTGAGTGATTTGGACAGTAAAGAGCCATAACCAAAGATGATTTCTTGCCCTGACCCAGATTCCTCTGGGAACGATGTGCACATCCCACAGGTTCCCAACATTAAACAGGCAAAAGAGCAGTGAGGATATGTTCACTGCAGAGTACCAGCCATTTGGAGACCATGGTGATTCACGAGTGCCGTGTAAGTATCAGACACAGACTGTGTTTAGAGTCAGATTGAAGAGAAACAGCACCCTGCCTCCTGTATAGTTCTGCATTGGCTTAGACCAGCCGTCTCCACACTGACGGGACTCTTCTGAGAGACAGGGAGTCTTTCTCTGATGCCAGAATGTAACAGGGGAGTTACGTGGGAGTGCGCCCTGATGCTCTGCACAGCACAGCTCGCTTCAGGCTTAGCTGAAAGCAGATCTCATCTTTTTTCCTATGTATTATGAGTGGTTCATCCGGCAGGGAGGACCATTCCTCACACAGATGATGGGACTGTCAGACATGCCACCGAGTGCTCCCTGTCTCATATTTCACTCCTCTTGTTTGGCCGTGTTGCATCAGGAAGAGTTGCTCTCTAAGCCATGCTGCTGGGAAGCCTTTTTTTGCCTCTATTGAGCAGTCAATAATCTACTAAAATCAAAACTATCCATTTGCCTTGTTCCTATCAATATAACTCTCTGCTTTTATTGAATCTCTCTGTCGAGCTAGCTGGTGATTTGATCTTTGTCGCTGTAGCATCTGACTGTCGCACAAATATATATGGAGGACGTGGTCTCCTTGGCTTGAGAGATTTATCTGTCTCTGTTGGGCTGGTCAGTAGAGGAAGGAAAAAAAGAAGGCAGAAAAGAAAGATACAGATGGTATGAGATAAAGAGAAACTGAAAAGGCAGATCAAAGATTGATAGAGGAAGAAAGGAGAAGAAGGACTGAGCAAGGAAAGCAGCTGGAGAGAAAGCCGGCCTCAGGACTAATGGGGTCGGAGAGGCAGAAGGGCTGATGGCACGGCAGTGACAGAATGCCCTGGTCAGAGTTAGGTCCTGCAGAGCTGGACACCGCACAGTGGTAGGGAGGGCCCTGCCCTACCCTGAAGAGCTCGTTTAGAGGAATAAGGAAAAGAGGAATTTAAGATGCCGTCAGATGGTGTCTGAGGGGACCGCTAATGAGATCGAATGGGGTCAGAGAGAGTGTGAGCGGTTTAAGGCAGCAGCTCCTTCCTAGGAAGCTGTTTAATCAAAAATACTGTATCTTGTCAGGAGTCAATGAAGCAAAGTTAAAATAGGCACGTTATTATGTAAATCCCTTCACAGCCTGCTGGGAGAAGACAGGCCTAAGAAAACCCAGGCCGGGGCTGCCACTGTGCTAGCTGACAAACACGAGCAGCCACGCTATCATTACCCCATTCTCCAGTGCAGCAAGAGCAAAAAGCCTTGTGCAGCCCCTCACTGCTCTCAGATCATTGAGCTTCCCACAGCACTAATCCTTTGCCTTGCGGACCTCCAGCCCCTTGGCAAGCAGGCAGTGAATTGCCTTTTTGTCTCCCTGAAAGCCAGCCTTGCTTGGCTGTGCAGGAGCTGGGAAGGCTTTGGGAGTTCCTGGGGGGAAGGATATCCTCCTACCTTCTGTTGTTAGTGAGTGGGAGGTTCTGCTAAGCCATCTCCTCCCATCTTAGGTGGATTTGTCCTACGTAGTATCGGCATCTCTATTCTACAGGCAGGGAACGGGTTGTGCCAGGAGTTGAAATCAGAGGTTTATGTCCCATATGAGAAGCTCAGCCTCTGGATTATTCCTGCTCTCTCATCTCTCAGCATCTTTTACTTCTGACATGCCCCTACACCTCTTTTCTTCCATGATTTGGGGGAAATCCTCAGAAATAGGCTTCCTTTCCCCTTCCAAATGACTGAAGACGTGTTAGGTAATTTGTGGGTCAGGTTTTTTTTTAGGTTTAAGCTTTTTTTAGTCTGTCACTTTTCAGGCCCTGCCATCCTATGGAAAAGCAGCATGCACGTTATTAGCAGGCACATCTCAGCCTTTGTCACCTGCTTTGAGTCCTCTTGCTTGGCTGAGCTGCTGAGATAAAGCGTTGTCAGCTCAGGTGGTAACATTCAGCCTCTAAGAAATCTCAACATAGAGCATCCACAGGGATGAGAGACAGCATCATCAGAAGGATGTAAATGACAGGGAAACCCAGCCAGCCCGAGTTTCAGTGCTTTTATCCAATTCTAGACTCCAAAGCTATTCTAATAGCAGAATTTCCAGACCACTCCTAATCCTGTTACAGCCTCTGTCTGCTCTTAGCAAGAGGGAGCTCCAGTCCTGGTGGCCTTTGTCAGACCTGGGGGTGGGGGGGTGGGGAGGGTGTGTGTGCCAAAATTTTCTCGGCAGATGCCAACAGCCTCCTAATAGGAAATCACAGCCAGATCTTATTCAGCTGAAATCTCACTCACTGTCTCAATCCAAATAGAGGCTTCACATCAGGTTTGATGGTTCTTGGCCCAAGCCTGCTTCTATGTAGAGCAGTGGGTGGATTTTGCCCCGTGACAGCAAGAAAGAGGTTAACCCAGGCAGCAGTTACTGAGCAGCTGGGAAGGATCAAGGAAAAGCTATTTTGTAGAGGGCAGTTTGAGAGAGAGGGGAGCTGAGGAGCCTGTTTTTCAAAGGGTACAGCTTTGGAAGGTCTAGGAAATTAGGCAGGACAGGTTTCCAGAAACAAATTCTCAGCAGGGAGCAAACTGAACTAGTTTCTTAGGCAATGCCAATGCAATAGCGTACAGAGGAGCTAAACTTGCATACAGAATCTCTGCGTGCCTTTCATTTCCTATCCTTGTATGTCCCTTTTTCTGCCAACTGGGTTCTGAGTTAATAACTTGATCTGTATGATGAGTGGTAGGATGGAGGTCGCAGGACACTGAGCTGGCAGAAAAGATCTCCGTCATCTTCAACAGAGCCTGGGAGGACTTCGGAGCCAGAAGATGATCAGAAGGGATCTGGGGATTGTAGGGGGGAAAAGATTAGATGTGCTATGGCTGCAGAAGATGACTGATGGCACTATATGCATAGAGGCAGGGGTCATACTCCCTTTCTCTGTGAGACAGCTGTAATATTGCATTCAGTTCTGCACACCTCATTATGAGATGGGTATTGACAAACTTAGGAAGTTCAAGAGAGAGCAACAAAATTATTGGGGGTAGGGGAGTTCAAAGGGTCTGATTAATGAGGAAAGATTAAAAAAGTCTAATTATGTGCAGCTTGGCAAAGTGACAACTAGGAGGGACATGATAAGCGTCTGCATATTGAAATAGAATAAATACCACAGATGGGTAATATTAATGTTCAGTGACTCAAGGGAAAGTCTTAATAAGAGGAGAAATCTCTGTGGTTATCAGAAAAATATTCTTACATCTGTTGCATTAGGCAATAGGGTAGTTTACTATGGGGAGAGGTGAAATCAGCTGGGAATTGTAGATCTGGCGAAGCTGCAGCAGTATAAAATATAACGAGGGAAACCATCCTGCAGTGGCTTGCTAGAGAACAAGGTGATGTGTATGTTCTCCTCCATCACCGTGACAGTGTGATTCTTTTGCCATTTAGGTTCAATTTTAGTAACACAGTCTGTGTGACAGGGGAGTTGGCTTCATGTCAGATTTCCACTGGATGTCAAACCATTCCATAGATTTATGCCAGTCAAGTGTTTGCCTCTGTTCCTCCAACTTTTCTCCCTCAAATCCCCGAGTGGATCCATCATTAAAATCATTCCAGTGTATTCGGTGTTCTAGCAAGCTGGGAGGTTCAATGGAGGTCCAAACTTTAACATAATAACACAGTTTAATGAATCCCAGTGCTAGAAATAGCCTAGGACGTTCTTCAAAGGTGTAGGCTCTCAAGGTATAGAAGAGCTTTCAAAGGGGACTTGCATCAGACGTGTCCCATGGGCACTTGGCCAAGCCATGCATAATTGCAGTCACTTTGAAACTGTGGCAAGAGCATGAGTGGTCTGTGTAACGTGGAGGCCATTAGGACTACTAGTCCCTTTCTCCGCTGAGCCGTGGAGCGTATGATCTCTAATAGCCTCTGTTCTTCCCCTCCCTGCAAAGGAGGTTGATATTATAGCTCCTGCTGGAGCACTCTGTGCCCTTAGCGGTAGAAGCCTCAGTCCTGGCTAAGATAGCATCTATCACACTTAGAAAGGAAAAGAATACTGGGGCAACCCTATCATGGCTTTTCAGCTCCTTTAAAGAAGGCTTGGCAGCTGGAAGTGCGGAAGAAAAGCCATGTGAGCGGCAAGCGCTCCGTGAAGCAGAGCAGGTCCGCAGACCAGAATTTAGCACCAGTTGGTATGAAAGGCTGTGAACTACAGGCTTTTGTTCTGCATTGCATGGAAATTGGCAGCAGTGAATTTGGATTTCGAGCCCTCAGCCGCAGTGTGAGGAGTCTGTAGCACGTATTAAAACTAATGGGGGGGGGGGGGGGGGGGGCGGAAATCAAATCAGGGCTTTATCAGCATGAAAGAACTTGGAATACAAAGTTAAACTCAAAGACTAAGGGGCTGATTCTAATTCATCAAATATCCCCACTGCTCACAGTCCCTAATGAAAACATGTGTGACAAGCCTGCAGGGTTAATTTTACAGGGGAAAAAAATTCCAATAAAGCTCCATGAGATTTTCACGTTAAATTAATGTAACGGATGCTTAAAAGCCTTTCTAATTAGGCATTGTTATTAACAGGAATGTCAGGTGAATGAAATCAACCCCTGAGCTGACATTTCACTCATGTGAACTTCAAAGTTGGTGTTTAATCTGTAGCACATTGCAGCTGCATTATAATGCGATCATGGGTTCAGCGCAGTAGCTGCAAAGTACGGGTGTTTCTAAGACACTTGAGTGTTTTGTGAGTCTTCTGCTGTACCATCCCTCCCTGCCACGAAGCATTCGCTTCTCTGTCAACCTGTTGGAGGAAAAATGATGTAAATAAAGCAAAGCAAAAAAGGAAAAAAAAAAAAAGGAGGGGGGGGGAAGAGAAGTGGTGACTTTGGGAGCTGAGATGAGCAGCTGTGTGATTCTTTTTCTGGAGATGTGTCCTCAAGGGACTGCCACAAGACGTCAGCTGTGCTGCGTTGTGGTGGGTGGAATCGGTCTGGCTTCAGCTAGATGTGTCTTCCAGAGGAAACAGGATTGCAGCTAAATGTGAATCAACACACTTCCACACAAGCTGGGTTTTCTGTCAGAAAAGCACTCACCCACACGAATGTTATAGGGAAGCAGAGACAAAATCGCTACCCTCCTGTGCCATTGCAGCAGGTGGAATAATAAATTTGGCGGCCACAAATCTTTCAGGTGTAGGAAGTCCTGTTTGCTTCAACATAGGGTCCAGACATGTCCTGGTACCGTGCATGTACCAACTAAGAGACAAAGAATATTTGGTATGAAAGAAAATGAATAGGATGAAGCATAGGAGAAGAGCACTTTTATTTCATTAGGAAAGGAAACTAGGGCAAACGACTTACCCAAGTCCTTTCTTCTACCTAGCATCTGTGGGAGAACCAGCAGTCTGCTCAGGATGTGCCGATCCCCAAGCTCGTGCCTTAATCACAAGGTTATTCCTCCTCTCAGGTCTCTCTGGCTGTATAGTCATGGGGTGGCACTGCCTAGAGATGTCTTCAGGCCCATGGGACATCTGCTCCACACATCCCTGCTTGGCCAGCTATGCACAAAGCACACGCTGGCTCCCTACAGCCAATTTTATAAGCAGGTGAGAATCCATAAACAGAGATTATTTTCCTTTCTCCTGAGCTCTGTACACACAGAGCTGCGTGACCGATCTCAGCAGGTTCCTGTTCTTCTGTTTCAGCTATAATCACACCGTGCTTGTGCCTTCCTCCATCTGTTCCCACAGAGGAGCTGAATACTAGGAGATGCTTTGCTGAACTCTCTTTTGTCTTGGGAATCTCATACCCGGGCCCCTGAAATCTTTGGGATTTCACTGCATTTTCTATAGTCACATTTTTGTAGGGTGCCCACAGTGGTCAGCTTCTTCTCCTCTTTCTTCATTACTGTTTCACCACCACCAGATTCACTCAAATATTATTTTTGTTTCAGCTAGGTTGTTGCCCTTATCCTTTCATGATGTGTTTCCACATCTTCCATCTGCCTCTCACACCTTACATCCACAAGCTTTTTTTCCCCCCACAGGAGTTGTTTGGAGCTAAACATTCTCTGAAGAGGAAAAACAACAGCTATTTCTGCTCAGTGTTTGGGCCTTAATTTCTCTCCTCATCAGACTTCTTTTAATTAATGCCTGTAGGAATTTAATCTGTCTACCTTGTTGATACCTCTGGCTATCAGCTGCTGAAAGAAGTGTTCAGAATCTTATCGGCTCACAAACATGCATTTGGCTTTATTTCGGCTGGTCTTCACATCTGTATTTTCCTAATGGCTTCTTTTAAGATTTCAGACCTTATTTCTTATCTCTTTCCATAGCCAGTTCATTGGCAAATTAAGCAATGTTGGTACAGACCACTTCAATTTCCTTTAGTTTGAGTTATAGATAAATTATCCAAGCTAACTAGAGACCATGCCCTGTCCTGGAGCCTCTTCCCTCTTATTCCCAGGGAAGCATTTATGCTGCTCACCCATGGGTCAGATCTCACACCAACCTGTGGCATGACCAGAGAGTTTCTGCTATTTGTCCTGCAAATTCCTCAGGGAATATCTGCAGACTCCCAGGATGCTGGTCCCCATCAGCCCCTTGCAGAAGCCTGAGACAAAGAGCAGAGCTGGGGTGGGAGGATGCTATATTGTTTCACGGTTGTTGGGAGAGGAGAGCGCATGGGCATGAATTACCGTTTCGTTCCTGGACAAAGCTAGAGCATGTTGCCAGGGAGAAGAGGGAGGCACAAATGCCTAATGAATTTTCTAGAGAAAGAAGGCAGATAAATCTGCCCTCACGGAGGAGTCTGACATGAAAACTTTGTATCACTTGTTTATCTCTCATTTTTCTCTCCCACACCCATACATCTATCCTTTCTTCTCCCTTTGCACACCTCAGGGTCTCTTGCACCTTTTCTTAGTCCCTTCCAGCCCGCTGATCCCATCACAGCACTTGTTTTTCCCTCGTGCATCTCTCCTCTGCCAGTCTCAATTCAGCTTTTCTCCAGGCAATCGCTGAACCCAAGAGAGGAGCATGGAAATCCCAATGCTGGATGATTTGGCATTGGTAAGGATTTTACCAGTAGCAATACAACACTGTGTGGCTTTTGAACTGGAGGCTTTGAATAGCATCCCTATCCTTATGCATACCTCCCAGCAGAGAGCCAGGTGGGGTCCAGGGACTCCCAAGGTGATTTTGGCTTAACCCAGTGCTACGGGAAGGTGGGCTCCCTGGTAAGATGGGCTGTACGCTAAGATGAATGTAATCTGATGTTGTTCCTGCAGTATCTCCAGGTACACACTGATTTACACCAGGTGATGATGTGCCCTGTGTCTCCCACATCTTCACTGAGTCATTAGCAGTGGAAAAGGCCTATTAGTTTGGATATACTCCCCTTGGGGCACAAGGGCAGGAGAATTCCCTGCCTAGTCCTGTCTACTTATTTTCTCATTTCATTTTTTGATGAGGTCTGCATGAGAAAACGGTTTTCAGAGCCAGCTGGCTTGTTGCTATGCACAAGGTATCGTATTGCTCGGAATCCGATTGCTTTTCTTATTGAGGGTGTCCGTGAAGCTGTCGGCACACACCTAATAAAGTTCATTGCCATTCTTAAATACAGCTTTTGAATAAGATACTGCTCTGTGCTGGGTCCAAAGGAAATTCAAGGCAAACATTTCACAGATCATCGACACTGAAAATCTCCCCTGACTAAGAAATAGTATTAGTTCCCCAAGTGGCCTCCTGCTTATGACTAACCATGGGTGGATTGTTAAATCTCTTTCTGCTCGAGTTTTCCAGCTTGAGAGATGGGAAAATTTCTCCTCCCACCTTCACAGGGGTGTCAAGAAAACAAAAAATGCGATGCATTCAGATGCTTGAGCAAGGGGGACAGCCCGTACATGCTCAGCTTGGGCTGTATGGTCAGTGCCACCGGCAATACTGCTTGCAGCTGGTGCGTCATCTTATGTGCACGTGGGAAAACTCACAGAGGAGGAAATGGCTTCTATAAGATCATCCAGCAGGTCCAAACACAACAGATAAGCATTTGAGCACTACATGCTTCTTCAGAGCTTGGAGTTAGCAGAGTCTGTTCCAGCCAGACTGCTCCTTTTTAAATGTATGTTATGAACAGTGCGGCAGAGGGGCACTTGGCATTTTTAGAGCAGAGGAGGGTGCAAACAAGGGGACAGACAATACATGACCTCAGCCTTCATTCACCTGGAGGCTGATGTTCCTGTTCCTAATGCAAAGATTTGTGTACTCCAAAGCAGATCTAATAAAAGACTTCTCCTCCTTTGTCTTACCCATATCCATAGGGGCTCTCAGCTGCAGCTGTACTGCTGCTGCCTGTTGTATATAGAAAAGTGAACCCATTAGGAGAAGTACCAGCAGACAGGCTGGCAGGTAGCCACAGAATCACAGAATCGTATAGGTTGGAAAAGACCTTTAAGATCATCGAGTCCAACCGTAGCCCATTCAGCAAATCCTGACTGTCAGTTTAGGAGTCCATTTGAGCAGCTATTTCCTAAGTCTTTGGTCCAGTTTTGGAGTCTTTGCTTTTGCTTGCAGTGCTCATAGGTTTTGGTACTTCGGCCCAGCTGGAGAGGGACGTTGCAATACCATGCAAGGACTTCAGCATGGGCTGAGGTTTGCATGCAGAGAGAGCAGCCTGAGCAGTGGTTCTGCAACCATAGCAGTATGTTTCCCAGTGTTCAGTACATTGTTTGCACACCTGTATGCTTTGAAGAGGCAGCCTGTGTCTCAGCTTGTGAAAATATCCCTCACAGGGGCCACATTTTGCTTTTAGGTGTTACAGAGCAAAGTGAGACAGGCATAGATCCAAGCGAAACATTCAACCTGGCAAGGTTCAAGCTGAAATTCAGGGCTGTGTTACTACACTCCATGTTTTCCAAGGGACTTTAACAATCTCTCTATTTCTCTCAGAATGATTTTGACAAATTGGAGAAATGGTTTGGAAGAAATAGGATGCAATTTAATAGAGATAAGTACTGGATTCTACATCTAGGCAGGAATAATGAACTGTTCACATGCAGGATGCAGAAATAGAGTTGACTAGGCAGCAATCCTGCCGAAAAGACTGGCGCTCATTTTTGATCACTGTGTGAATGAGAGTCAGAGAAGTCAAGTTGCTGTGAAAAATGACAAACAGGAGAGTCTAGACAGAATTATCACCAGCAAGACACACAAAATAGTGTTCCTGCTCTGCCCAGCATTACAGAGATCTCAGCTGGATGCCTGGGTCCAGTTTTGGGCACAAGTCATCGAGAAAGTTGCAAAGCAATAGAAGAGAGTCCAGAACAAGGAGGACTGACTGAAGACTAGCAGACATGATCTACAAAGGATTGGGTAAATTGGAATAGTTTAGTCCAAAGAAGAGGAACTTGGGCAAGACAGGAATAGTTCTTAAATATTAAAAAGGCTGATGCAAACAGAATGGGAATAATCACTTTTCCATGTCCATGAGGAGCAGTGCAGCTAGTACTGGGCAACTGCAGTTCCAATGAAACACTTAGAGAAACCTTCCTGAGCGTAAAGAAAGCAAAATGTTAGACATAATATCTCAGGAGGGGCAGAGCCTCCATTGGTGCAGACCATCAAGAATGGCCTAGAGAGACAGCAGATAAAAATGATGCAGTTGCATCAATCCTGTACGGAGACAGCAGACTGGGCTAGGTGACTTCTTGAGATCCTTTCCAGCCCTGTGATTCCAGGACCCTCAAAGTGTTGCCACATAGATTGGTGGCACCGCTTCGTGCTTGCTCAGCATCTGAGTTTTGCAGCAAGCGATACCATTGAGTTGGCTTGCAAAGACATCACCATCAATTTGGAGCACTGCTGCTCTTCCCTTGACCTCCCTCTCTAGTCTGTGAGCCCAGGAAAGCAGGTTTTTTGAGTGTCCACAAAATGTCCAGCGCCAAGAAGACATTGCTGTAAATAGCAGTAACTGTTTTGGCTTTATTGCACCATCGCAGGCAGTGTGAGCCTTGCTCCCAGCTTGCTGGGTTGTAGACCCCGTTAGAAATTTCTGTCGACAGTCAGTCTAGTGCACCAGCAACTGAGGAGAGAGGTTTCCATCCAGTCCCTGGTAGGAGCAATCCAGTAGCTACTCACTGTGGCCATCAGCTTGTGTTTTGCAATATGTGATGATGATTTTCTTGAGCAATGTGTAATGTTTTCCTGCAAGGCCTTGCATTAGTGGCTTGAATTTAAATGCTCCTTTTCTGGGCTGTATTAGCTGAAATTGAATAACCCAATGCAACCCGTGAAGAAACAGTGCTGCAAATGGAGAACGTTACTGCATCTGCTCCAAGAACAACCTTCTCTGCATCTTCCCCTTAAATGCCTGCTTTCCCCTGTTTAACAGAACGAGTAATTAACGATGTTAATTTTAATCTCATTTGCTAATGAAGGCAGCCTAATTGCACAATAATTGGCAGCAGCTATAGCAGAAAACAGAAAATAAACCCTGCATATGTAATTCACTCTAACTTCTTTCTAATTGCCTCTCCAGTGGCTCTCCATCATCAATGGTGTCTTCGGGGGATTTTGGTAATGAAGAGAAGCATGGGAGACAGAAGAAGATATTGCCACTAAAAGGAAGGAGCTGGCATGACAGGCCAGTACCTGCCTTTTCCCAGCCACCTAAGCTGGGAGGTGATGAATTTCTAGATGTGCCAGATAGAGAGCCAAGTTATGGCTGGATTCAATCACTGTAGTTCCCATGGACTGTGGGGACTATGGTTTGGCCAAAAAATCACCTGAAGGATCTCTCGGACTTGTCCTTCTCCCAGCTGTCTGTTCCCCTGCACACCTACCCGAGGTCCCAAATAGAAACTTTGCAAGGAGGCTTGTTCTTCTGGAGTCCCTTTTGTCTGCACATCTCAAGATGTTTCTAAGTCCATCACTGATCATTCCTGAACACAAGCAGAAATGGAATTTGATTTTTACAAAAAGGGAAACTCAGGCCCAAAGAGGATCAGCAGCTTGTCCTGGAGTTCCCAGGGCACCTGGCTAGAAAGGCAGGCACAACCAAGAGATGGGTGTCAAGTCTTGCTTTACTGTGAGGGTTAAGAGATGGCTTACAAACTGCTAGCTCAAGTACATCCTTGCTTTTCCTCTCCTGACTGTGGGGCCTTGCTGGCACCACCACATGTCACTAACCCGCACTCCAAGGCATTGCTCAGCGTGGTCGCTTTTTTAAACCCTGATGCTACACTTTACCTCTCCCACATTGTCCTGTCCTGTGCTGCAGCAATCCTGGTGTCTGGGGCATTAGCGGCAAATGATTCAAAACAGCTTTTTTCTTTCTTTTCTTTTTTTTTTTTTTTTTTTTTAATACAATCCTGCTTCTTTGTTTGGTATTCTTTTTAAATCAGTTCTCCCATGTACCATGGGAACCTCCATAGACACACAAGCATCAGAGGAAGTTAGGTTTCCCATTGAAATTGCGATTAGCTGTTTCTTAACTTCCTAGCAATGCTGGTGGGTGCACCTGGCAGTTAGGTGCTCTTTATCTTCATTTAAGGATTGTGTTGTATTTGTGACTGAAAAGATGTGGCTCCAGGCCAGTTTAGCCAGCAGAGCATTCATCCAGCCAGCCATAGCCTCTGTTAGCACAAACTGCAGTCAGAGATATCTGAGTTATCAGCACATCTCATCTGCAACACGATGGATCGAAGGCTCGGGAGATCTCCATTTGTCTATAGAGCAGGAGCTGGTGCAGCGCAGCTCTACCACTCTGCCCAGAGCAGGTCAAGCCTTGGTCTTCTGGGAAAGCTGTAAAATCATCTCTGCAAGAAAGGGCCCACCGTCCTGGTCGTGGCTTCTTCAGGGCAGCACAGGCTCCTTTCCAGTGTGGGTGAAGCGATGAAGCTGGGTGGTGCAGGCCACATGGCAGGATTTGAACCAGCTCTGCAGTCTAGGCATCTCACCACTGGCAGCATGCAGAGTGCGTGGCCCTGAGTCCTGGTGGCTCCTGACCAGCTTGAATCAGCCACCAGCCACGCACTCTGCTCTCCTCATCATCATACGTGGTCACTTGTGGACCATCTCCATGTATTTGCTGCTCCTTTCAAGACTGATTTCTATTCCCTTCTATACCATCCACTACCTCCTTTCCCAGTTCCACCTCAGTTAATCTGCTTCTGTTGTCTTCCTCTAATTAGCTCCTTCCCTGAGTTGTTTTTTCATCTGTGCAATTGAATAACAGTTGAAGCAAACATATGAAGAGGGAACAAGAGAAGAAGGATCATTTGATTGGCAACAGCTGTTATTTCATCCCTCAGAGGGGCCTGCTGGAGAACAGAGGGAATGGGGTTCTGTCTGGCAAGTTGGAGACCTTCCTGGCCAAGGTCTCATTCCGGGGAGAGAGGTGGGAGAGGAGACATTTGCTAAAGGACTCAACAGTGAGCAGCTTGGAGGAATTACACTGGCTGGAAATCCCAGAAGATGCCTCACAAAGGTTCCCCTGATTCACATCTCTTTTAGCCTGCTGGCCTTTGAATTAAAACAATCTAATTAGTGGAGCTCATTATAATCAGTGTCTCTGGCTGCTGAAGATCTCGAATGGAGGCTGATTCCTGAGCTTCTTAACAAGGTCCGAATTCAGATGGTGTTAGCAGGGTTTCTGGAGATCTCTGAGGACACAGGATGCTTTGTTGTTATCATGGTGTCACCCTGCTTGGACAGTCTCCCTTGGAAAGGCAGGCTCCCTCGGGAGCGATGCCATTGACTCAGCCTGGCCATGAAATGGAGGAGTCAGAGGAAGCCCCTTGGCTTTGAGACAGCTTAAGGATCAGTTGTCCACCCATCACAGATCCTCCACCCTAGGGAGCAGGGCTCTTTGGACTAAGCCAGGAGGAGAGGCTGGTTTTGGCTTCTGTTTCTTTAGAGGAAAGACACAGTTTGTGCATTCCCTGCTCAGAAGGCACATGATGTCTTCTCCTCCCCGAACCTGCTGGAAAGGATTGCTAAGTTGCTCGTCTTCTCCCACCACTCTCTGCAGGATCTGCCCAAGCAACTCTCTGTTGCTCCAGAAAGCCAAGCCTGCAAGGAACATGGTTATGGCATCACTGCCTCCATCAGTGAGTATCGCTGCCCTCCCCCTTGCTGGCAGTGATTCCTGACAGCCTGCTAAGCACAAGAAAACTCAAGACTTGCTGTGCCAAGGTGATCCAAACCCAGCCTGCAGGATCACAGGATCGACATCTTCCTGCAGGAGGCCTGTCAATTGGGAAATCCTCCGCTGACAGCTTCTGTGCTCTGCTTCAGGTTCTTCAGCTTGCTGCTCAAGCCAGAAGCAGCATCCATCCCTCCATCACTACCCACGTGCTCCAGGGTGAGCAGAGCTCAGAAGGGGAGCGCAGGGGCTCCAGCCTTGGCTGATGCTGGATAGCATGGGTGGCAGCTTCGCATCAGGCATCAACTCCCACATAATTTAGCAAAAGCACAGGGGCTGCTACAAGTGCATCTGAAATGCCAAGCCCCCTCCGAGCAGTAGGATCTGTTCTCTTTCTGACAGGCCTGTGACACTCGCTAACATTTGTGGACTGACCTGTGAGAAGGAAGGCCAAGCAGCAGGCAGCGTAGGCAGATGCAAACTGGGAATGCCCTGAGGCTTGGGGTTTTTTTTGTTCTCAAGGGATTCTTCAGCATGCCAGCTTGCAGGCAGGACAGGAGGTGGGGACACAGGCTGGGACCGTTTGTCACTATCAGAAGGGGTCACTGCTGACAGATGTCCTCAGAGCTTTTAGAGCCTGGAAAGCTGCTAAACACTAATTTTTTAAATGAAGTTGTCAACTGATCTGTGATTTGATTGTGCAATTGCAGCGTTCAGGATAAATCATGCAGAAAATCATCTAATTAAACTAATAAGGAGTCCAAGGCGGGAGATGTTCTCCGATTGTTGCCTTGGTCACAGGAGGAGGAGAAAAGGCCCTTTTGGACAATTTTTTTTCCAAGGCAGGGATGGAAATGAGACTAATACGTAATTTCATCTGGACCTTCCTGCAGTGTGGGAGCCCCTGGACGCTGTTGCATATGTAGATCCTTGCAGCAGTGCAGCTAGTGCAGAAACTTTGGGGTAATGTGGCTCCCCATCTCTCATCACTGGGTATCTCACGTAGCGAGGCCAGGCCAGGGTGTGGTAAGGGCAGAAAATGGTATTTCAAGGGCTTGCCCGCCCTGCTGACCTGCTGTGATGGAGGAAATACCATCCTCTGCATTTTCATCGTCTTGTATCTTGGCCATTTTCTTACTGTGTTTTCCCTGGCAGGAATGTCTGTGTAGCTAGATGAGGGATGATGTGGGGCAACTCGTTACATGTACTCAGCCACCCCTGCTCTCCCAGAATTACCCCAACCCAGAATTTGGACAGGATGGCAGTTCTAACACTTTGACTCCTGTAAAATTGCAGCAGGAGCTTTACTAACAACAGCTGGTTGGGACCTTGTTTTTATGTTGCACTTGAAAAATAGCCTCCCAGGAGCCCCACGCCAGTTCTGCCCAGTCTATCCATGTTCAGTGCTCATGAAAAGAAACACCATTGCTTTCCCCAGCAGGTAAATGCCCATACCCAGGAGTGGGGGTTAATAGGTTCCTAGTGCCGACCATCACCTCCTGAATTACCTGTAGTCCCCTGCCACAATGGCACCAGCTATATATATCGGTTTTTGAGCTCCCCCTGAGCAGTCTAGAAATGCAAGGGATATTCAAGGCAGCTCGTACCTGTTTCATGCACAAACCTACCCTCTGAGGGTCATGCATTTCCATAACTGCTGGGAAATACAGGGACACATCTGGAGGGAACCTCAAAACCTCTGCAGGCTTACCAGTCTTCCCAGATGTTTCCTCTCTCTTTAAACAACCCATACGCTGGGAGTTGATCACTTTGGGGTTTTATTTTTAAATTCGCTGGAAAGTGCGTTTTCATAGCTGTGGGACGGACTGGCCCAGTTTGGGTTCAGTTCAGCAAGTGCAATGGTTTTGGCTGAGAAGCAGAAAGGGACAGGGAAGTGAAGCAGAGAGCTGAACAGCTTGTGTCAGTGTTACACAAATCCGATGTTTCGTTCTGAAGTAACACCCTTCCTCCAATGCTGCTTTTAACAAACAAATAAAAATAAAAGAGTGGGAGTCAGTAACTGTTAAATCACCCCAAACGAAAAAGATAGTATTTTGGTTTTTGCCTTACATAAAGCATGTAGGGTGGCCTGTAGCACATTTCTTTTCTCTCTTTTTCTCATCTCTCTCGATTATTTTTGGTTTGGCCACTGAACTGAAAAATCCATCCTTTGCACTGCTTTAAGTAGAATTCCATGTCAGAGATTTTCTCGAGTAACGGCAGCAGTGGGGATGTTGGCGGGAAAGGCGGCAAGAACAGCGTTAATACAAGCTCTGCGCCTCGGGCCTAAGAGAGCTGTTAACTCACAATAACACCTTGGGGTATTATTGATTTTCAAAGTGACTGTCTTGTTTTTGAAAGCATAATTTTGTCACTCTCTGGGTCATTTTACTCTCTAATGGGAAGAAAAGTCAGAGGATCAGACTGCTCTTTAATGGAGAAAGAGCATCCTGGTTATCCGGCTACTTTGTGACACTGGGAAAGGGGTGTACTCATGAAAGTTGGGAGGTTGGTTGAAAGTCGTTTGTTATTTGTTCCCCAATTGTGCCAAGCAGGCTTGGGTAAAGCTGAATCCTTCTGCTACAAAACATTATTATAATTGCCAGCATCCTCTGAAACTACATGGAGTCTCCATTGAAACATCCAAAATGTACTTGATGGCAGTGGGAGGTAGGTAAGTGCCTGCCTGGAAGGTGAGGGAAATCTTTTTCTCCACTGTGTCCTAGCTTTTCAGCTCTCCAGTGGGAAATCAAGGAAAGCAGAATATTCTTGCAAAACTGTCCTGTAGTTCTTCTCATCAAGGAAAGGGTCTGACCCATTTGTGTGCTGGGAGGGATCTCCCCGGGCCGGCGGAGAGAACAGGGTAAGCCAGCATCACTGACATCTGCACCTCTTACCTCTCAGTCCATCTGACCTCTGTGCTGCTCCACGTCTTTGAGCCAGCTTTACCAGAGTGTGTATGAAGGAGATGTGCACAGCAGCCCCCCTCGCCCACAAATACCCATCGGTACATGAATATGTCCCCACTCCGACGCCTTTTCACTGTTCTGGCATTAGGGCCTGGCGTGGTGAGGAGCTGGAGAGTGAGGGGTATTCCCTGCTCTCAGGCATCCGTCGCTTAGGCGGAGTATCATCTACCTTTCACATCATCACCCCTAGCAAGGCTCAAACAGTATCTAATCTCTTGTGAAGCAGATCGGGTTCTCATGTTACTGATGCCTTCAGCTGAGTGAAGATAATCATCTCGGGAGCCTCTCCACGAGGAACGGCTGCTCAGGCCTGGTGTACAGAATTCAAGTACTCGTTGGCCGAACTTCAAAATACACCTTCCTTCCTGAGAATCCCATCAGAGAATATTTCTTCACTTCTATTTGACTTTGGCTACTACCAGAGTTAAAGACCCTGGGCTGAGAAGCAACAGGGTCCTTTTTAACTTAGTTTAAGCATACAGTGTCAGTTTGACCTCTAGGTTGTCTTTGTTGGTTTAATTTACCTGTAGGCATTTCCTACTGACCACTTCAAAGTCAGGTCTGTTGGCAGATGTCTTGTTCAAATCCAGCTAATGATCTCCATTGGAAGAACAATTTAACACTGCAGGAGCTTCTTCAGGGTTCCTCTCTTTGTACCTATGCATCTCTACCCATGCTCCGTGGAGAAACCAGGAGGAAAACATGTACGTGGAGACCCTTCCCATCCCTCCTGCAGTGCACCATGACTGGTCCTTTTGCTCTGCTACTTCTCCACCCTTTCATCTGCAACTTCCAAGGATGACCACAGTATTACAGAAACCTCTGATTTATCTAGCCTGTTATCTGAGCATGTGCATCAGAATGAAATATTCCACCCAAATTGGGGATCTTACCCAGTAAGAGGAACGCCATGGGGTTGCTTGGGACTGCTAGAGGATGCTCCTATGGATAATGGCACTTCATCACCACTTGGATGTGTGGGATGGGAGTCTGGGCCAGCTGAATGGAGAGACACCATCTTCAGGCATGGGGTTAGGTTCTTACAGCTAACTGAAAACGTGCCTCTACCAAAGTGGCCCTGTGAGAACGAGAAGGGATGTGTCACATTTGTATTGCCAAATTGCCAAAAGGCAGCCCAGCTACCGCAGATGCTGTGTAATTGCAGGCTGCATCGTAAAGAGGTAATACGGTGCCCCGGTGGGGTCATCTGGGCAGAATCCATGTCCCTGAACTTGCAAGTGGGATCCTCTGCCCTGACATTAAAGCTGGCAGCAGGAACATACCTGGGGCCCTTGCTGATGCCCAGGGACGTTTTGCTGCTGTGCCCGGCGCTGGCCAGAACCTCACACAGCTCACAAAAGGAGCCTCTTCATGTGGCTCAGCTCCCAAACCAGGGGAGCAGAGATCCTGCATGAAGATATGAGTTTGCCCGTTTCCCATGGAAATGGAGATGGAGGCATCTCTCCGTCCTGCTCTGCGGGGCATGAAGGTGGTCACAAGGGCTGAGAAACCTTTCGTGCCTTCTCAGTACAGCTCCCCTACAGTGGCAGAGTTGTTAAAAAATGTTGGCCTGAGTTATTGTCCCTTTAAGGACTTCAGCTGTAACTCCCGAGTTATCAACTTGCTTAGCATTTACTCGAGGATCTCGGGGGAAAGGGAATAGGTGTGGCTGGGGAGAGACCTTTGGCAGATAAGTTTCCAGCAGCTCATTATCTGCTGGGGAGATTTCAATGCATGTGAAATATGAAGCTACTAATTTGTATTTTAATATTCCTCTTGTGTCCCATCGTCCATATAAATTAAGTAAATTCAATCAAAGGCTATCCCTTATCTATTGGATGCGTGTGCCTTGCTGGGGAGCTGGATCAGTTACAAAGCGAGAGAGGACGGGAATAGAAATCTGAGATCTCTCCCGATATATCAAAGTCAGACAGAGGGAAAGCATTGATCGCAAGCAGCTAGACAACAGCCTGTGCAATAAAAAAAAAAAAAAAGAAAAAAGAGGGGGAAGAAGAAGCGGGCAGAACAATCTCTCTTTTCTCTTCCCTATCAGCATCCTGAGCTTTGAATTACAAGTGAATGAGAGCTGACTTATTCCTTTTTTGAGGGAGAAATGCACGCACAAGAGTCAGGGTAGCTAGAATTATGGCTCCCCTGGCCATCGTAGATTGGCCCCCTTGTGTGTGTGTAGTATTTTGTATTACTGTTTATGGGGCTAACTTTAATGTCTTAATATATATGTGCAGTGTGCCAGAATTACAGCTGGAGGGGGAACCATAACTTTGAACTTCCTGACTTTTGTGCGTGTAAAACCTCAGCCGTAATGTTAATTTACTCGGGGTTTTTTGGTTGTTGTTGTTAGTCGTTCCCCGCCCTGTTTCTTTATAGATACAAGAAGGACGAGAAAGGAAAGTGGCAGCGTGCTTATTTGAGGCCGCAAATGATAAATTAGCACTGGTAATTCCCAGGCAGGCTGTGGCTTTTGGTGCTGCTGGTGGGGAGGTGGGAGTTTAAAGGCTACGCTGTAGCTCAGAAGAAGAAAAGCGAGGCCCGGAGCTATCGCAATAGCAAGGTGTAACAGTGCTTGTGGGAAGCAGGAGCAGGACGGCTTAGGAGGGTTTGGTGGTGTTGTAACACTCACATAAATGTTAGGATGTGGGAAGCGGCACTGGAAAGCCGAGGGGCAGCTCATCTTCCTTGCCGGGACCAGGAAGGCAGAGCCAGGGAGGCAAGCCGAAGGGTGGTAGATCTTGTGCTAGTCTTAATATTAAAACAAGGAGAGCCTGGTTCTATTTACCACTGCCAGCACAGTTTTATGGCTCCACATTGGTTAGTTAGGAGTAGTCCAAGCCCTGTTGCTAAAGGCAGGGCAGCTCCCACCTGCAGCCAGACCCCGCGGGTACCAACAGTGCGTGGATGGTGAGGCCGGTGAGGGCTTCCCCGGCTGACCAGAGGTGGGCTGTTTGTCCAGGAGTGCAAGGCTTTGTTTAGTTTGCAGGTTGCATAACTTTTTAAAGGCTTTTCTCTTCCTTTTCATCGTGAAAAAAGCTTAGAAAGCCATCAAGTTTTAAGTGAAGAAATTGTGCCCTTGAGTGATGTATCCAGTTTCCTGTGTCTCTGTCCCATGCCGGTTCCCTGATGACTCGATCAGAGAAGACACACGGGGGATGGCTCTCCTCTGCTCAGCTGCATCTCTTCATCTCCCTCATTGGCGCCTCCGAGTTTTAAGGTCCCTAATTCTGTGTTGAATGCACTTGAAATCAGCTCAAAAGCTTTGAGGGAGGGAGGGCAGACAGACTGACAGATGGACAGACTCACGCACTGGAACAGTTTGATTGCTCCAGTGTTATTTCCATCAGCAACCTGATTGGGAAATAAATTAAGGCAAATATGATTTTGAAGGGGAAAAAACCTGTAAACTCCAGTTGAAGGAAAGTTGAAGTGAAAAATTTCAGCCCTCCTGAAAACACGTTGTTCCTTCAGGTGCCAGAACCCGTCTCTGTTGGAGACTCTCACGTAGGCAGGCAGTGGAGGAGGCACGGAAAGAGCAGGTGCATGGCAGGTCTAACTGGGCTGCCTGGGAGTGGTTTCTTCTGGGTGTCTAGTGCACAGAGCTGTGCTTTCTTCGCCTGCCAGGCACAGCCTGTGCTGTCAAACCAGGGGAATGCATCCCTCAAACCAGGGCACTCGAGTGCTGCTGCAGGGCCATCGTGCTCAAGAGCCTGACAAGAACATTGTTTCTCTCCCTTTCCTCCTAAAACTACCCCCTCTGCCATCCCTGTCCAAATCCCTCCCCTAAAGAACCAAGAGCACCAAAGTCCTGATGCCCTCCTTAGGCGGCAATCTTGAAAGCAACCTCAAGGTACCCCAAGAGGCTGTTTGGCCCCGATACAACCAGAAATGCAGAGGAGAGAAAGAAACCCCAGCAAAACCACGTTGTCTGCCGGAAAAATAACCGCTCTCCCTCTGTCTCCGCTCCCCTCTCCAAACTGCTTAGCAATGCTGAGCGTTTGCTGGCTGCCTCTGACTCCCCCTCTAGATAAAGCCGCAGCATAATGAGACATAGAAGGAGCGAGACACTCGCCTAAAGACACCTCTTCTTTCCTCCCCTTCTCACCATGCAAGGAGGGGGAGGCTCAGAGGCGGCTGCGCTGCCCCAGAGCCTTTCGCTTAAGCAGTGTGCAGCAAACACCGCGTGGCCCTCCCAAGGATTTCAGCTCATTTTCCCCAAGGCTGGTGTAGCATTAAGTTCTTATATCCGAAAGCAGCCTTTCAAATTGCTGCCTGGTGTGTTACATAAATCCTCACCAGGATCCTCAGAGACTGCAAGCAATTACACTAGGTGCTGAGGAAGCAAGCGAGAGCTCAAAGAAAGGTTAAAAGAAGAACGAGAAAAAAAAAAGAAACAACAAAAATCCCAGCCCTGGTAGCAGCTTGGAGTGGGAGGGAAGCCCACATGCTCAAGACAAGGCTGCGTGACTTGTGTGGAAATCGCTACATCTTGGCCCATTCCAGCCAGGGCCCAAGGGTATTTCACTCTTCTCTTAACCGTGATACTATTTGGTGAAGATCTGGAACATTCATTTAGGCCCTAAAACAGGAGAAGCTATTGTCAGCAGAGCCCAGAGAGTCTGTAGATGGTCCCTAGAAGTCCATGCTCATGCAGGCATTATCTGGATGCTCTCCAGTCAAGGACATTCTCCTCCATATAGACCTCCCTTTCTCCTCCCACTTATCTGGACATGCACAGTGCTCTGGGAAGGGCTATTCACACCATCTCACCTTGCTCTTCAACAATAAATGGCAAACAGCTGAAGTCTGTCTCCTTACAGCCAGCAGAAAGCGTGAGAGGTTTCTCTGGAGAGCAGTTCAAAGCTGAGACTGGCCTGCTCCAGGCACGCGTTGGAGCCCTCCCAGGGTCCGTCTGCAGCCTGAGATCAAGTGAGGAACTGGGACCCAGAAACTGAGCTGAAAGACCTGAAGTTCCCCGGGGCAGGTCCGTAGTGCAGATGACGTCTCCAGTCGTGGGCTGAGGTGCCCTGTGCTCTGGGCAGGCTCCTCAGCTCTGCCAACGCAGCAGCTCCGCTTTGGGTCTGGCTCAGTCAGAGCCAATGTGGGACTCCCTCCAGTGCCTTAAAATCAGCTGCAAACGTACGCTGTTACCTTCCTTGCCTTTCCATTTCCCCTCAGGGCAATAATCTCCATTAGCGAACATCTCCAAAGTGCTTCCAGATCAGTGTGTGGAGCCTGATGTCTCAAAAGCTTCCCCCGCACTTGATGCAGAAGTCCTGTTTTCCCAGAGCTGCCCTGTGCCTAATGCAGGCAGCGTGAAGCAAGCCTGCCTTCACTGATGTTTTGCTCTCCGTTAGTCCCATAATGTTGTTATCCTTCACGACCTGACAGCTCTAGTGCCTGGCCGATAGGTAACTTTTGGGGGAGGGGGGGTTAGGGTTGAAGTGAATACATCAAATAGATTTAACAGGGCTGCCTGAATTCATGGTGCTCATAACACATGCATTTCCCTAATAGACATAGGCATGGATTTAACTGTCAGGCAGTTGCATTAAGAAAATGGATAGCAGATCCTGGAGACATCTGAGCTCTGGGTGGAGAAGGAGGTTTAATCCAGGTACGCTCTTCTGGCAAATGTGTCACTGACTGGTCGGAAGATCCGATAACTATCGTTCTTAGCTATTCCCTGACGGCAGAGCAGATCCTGATAACCTGCCTTTATCAGAGGCGAAAGCAAAAGCGCAGGGAAGCTGGAACAGTAAGTCAGTAGCAAGAAAGGAGCCCACGTGCTAACCCACTGGACTGCTCAGGCGAGCCTGCTGTACAGCAGTGGGCTCTGAGTGATCCTTGGGAGGGAGCACAGTCAGTCTATGGACAACTGAATTAGCAAAACGTCCAGACTTCTTCAGGAGGGGTGCCAAGGGGCCGCAAGACAAGTGGGTGATGCACAGCCGACGGTCAGTCCAGAGAGGGTGGCTGGTGCTCCCCAAAGCATCCTGCAGGGCAGCACTGATCAGCACTGGGTCGGTGGTTTGTTCTCTCTGCAGGTTGAAACATGACCTCACTGGGCAAAAAACCCATCTTGGGACTTTCAGGTCACAGCACAGCCTCATGCTCTTGGGCTGTGTCCCCAGGCCCAGCAGCGCTTGGCTAAGGACCCTCACTTCCATGATATTTTATTTGTTTCCCATTTGACATCAGGCCCTTTCCCTATTTCTTTTCCAGGTGGGTGTAGTCTGCAGAACTGGCTCACTCCTCCTCAGGACAAGCTGACAGAGACAAGTAGCTAAAGAGGCTAAAAAAAATCTAACAAAAGTAGGAGGAAAAGGAGAATCTGTGGGCCACTGACATGTTTCCTGGTATCTCCAAGCATCTTTGAAAGACTTGTCTCTTCCTTTGACAGAGCCAGCTAGTCCTTCATCTGGGAACTGCACGAGTCTCAGACAGCTTCAAAGCAGGATGGCTGCATTCACATTCCCATCTGCGGGGACTTTCAGAGTCTATATTTAGGCTTTTCTATAGGATAAGGGACAGACAGCATGGTTTCTGCTGAAGCAAATTGTGTTTCTCCGACCCGCTTAAATCCTTTGGATGAGTTAAGAGACCAGTGGATAAAAGGGAATGAGAGAGTATATATACACACACTCCTTCTTTTGAATTTCAAAAGCCTTTTTTGATAAAGAACCTGACAGAGAGCTATCAAGGCATGATGGTGACCAAGGGGTGCAAGTTAAAATCCCTGTGATAGATTAATGCTGTTGGAGAGAATAGGAAGAAATGGGCAATTCTCAGCAGGGGAAATTGTGATTGTCAAGGGGTTCTTGCAGGTCAGCGTTAGATGGGAATATTGCTCAGTCTATTTACTAATGGTTGTGGCCAGGGCTGACTAGAGAGGTAGGTGAGTTTGCTGATGACACGTTCTTGTATTTGTTTTCAAGACTAAAAGGGAGTGGAGAGTAACTTTAACAGAGCTGGGAGTCTAGTGTCCTGATTTCCACCTCTGACTTAAGCTGGCCCAGCTCTGCTGCCAAGAAGTGCCTCTGATTTGCACTCAAGGCCCTTTTGTTTGCAGGCGGCGAGGGAAGCAGACTGGAGAGGGCTTGTGACTGAGCCGGACTGCTTATTCCCAGCTGCCGACATTTTCTGACAACCCATGCTGCTTCGTCTGGCACATTCAGCTGCCATATGTCCCCAATCTGAGGGCTGCGGCCGTGAGTGCCCAAGTCAGGATAGCTTCCCAGCATAGGAGAGGGGTTTCTAATTAGTCTGCAACCCTGCCAGGATGTTGTGAGAAGGAAGTTAATTAGCAGAATCCATTTGGACAGCTCACCAGGGAAGTCAGACTTGAGCTTCACCTCTTACTCCAAATTTCTCTGTTCCCCTGTCCACCCATCCTCGTGCACAGCAGTCTATCTGCCCCTCGGCGTAGCTGTCTGTCTGTTACCTATCTGGCCATCCAACCATCCATCATAATTGTCCTGCTCTTCATCTCTTGTTCTTAGATAGATCTTACTGCTCCTCCCATGGGACCACTGTTTAGGATCACACTTTTCCCTGCTGGCCGAGTCCTGCTTCCCAGGCTCTGCGCACCAGGCATGACCGAGCTGTGCTGGGCGTCTTCTTGTGAGCAGAGCCAAGCTCACAAGACCTGCTGATTCTTCAGGAGACTCCACCACAGCTTTTCTCCCTTTGCTCCCTTCTCCAGCCCATCACCCACACTCTCTTCTCTATTCCCCCACAGGAATTGCAGCTAAATTGAATTTGAGTAATTAACTTTTGGTCACACTCTTAATTGAGTAGTCAGGAGGGAGAAAAAAGAAAGGAAGTTAATTGAGATGAAAGGAGAGGACATCAAGCAACAAACTCTGGTTAATGCGTGTTGGTGAAGCCCAGGCAAGTGTTGCAGTGTTTGCAGTGGTCATGGAAAACCTCTGACGTCTTATTCGTAGACCCTGTGTCATACTGTGCTCTGGATTTGGGGAAGGGGAGGGATTCTCCTCTCTGGAAGGGACTGTTGGGATTGAATGATCTTACCATTTCTCTTCCCAAAATTTTCTTTGCACCATGTTGATAATTAGACAGTTTACATCTACACTGCAAATTCTAATTGGACAAATTGTTCTGGCTTGATGGGCTCCAAACACTGTCAGAAACTCAAACATGTGGGTGCTGTGCTGGTCTGAGAAGACCTTGTGGAGATATTCCCCTTCCCTGTAAACAAGGATGTTAGCCTCACCTCCCATCACAGCTTTAAGACTGTCTGACATTTTGATCTGCTCCAGGATTTATGGGAGGGAAGATGATGTCTCATCTGTTAAATGAAGTGCCTCAGATAAGGCATTTCTATTTATTAAGGCAGTTATTATATAATAATTAAGCACCAGTTTCTGACAGAAAACATATTTATGGAGGTTTAACAATGCAGCCTGTGAGAGATAAATAGATGCTGTAGAAGTGATTGGGGTTTCACACATTGCAGCTATCCATTAAACCTCAGGGAGAGGCACAGCCTGGTGCTTAGGACACTTCCATGACCAACAGCTGGATGAGAGCTGTTGAAAATGGAAAGGTTTTTCTGGAAGGGGAACTAGAGGTGCTCTGTTGAGCAAAGGCACTTTCCAAAGCCAGGGGAACCTTGTTCATGAGGGGTCACACCGAGAGTCAGCTGTCCCCTTCATCCCCCTGCTCCTACTGAAAGCCTCGAGGTCCTGGGTGGTGTTGACAGCTGGGCTGCATGATGGAAAGCTTCACCTCCTCTTCCAAGAGTCATGCTGGCCACAAAGCTCAGGATCCCTGGAGCAGACCAGCTGCAGATACCGGTGTCATCCTCTGCTTCCGCTGTCTCCATGGGAGCCCACCTCTCCTGCCCAACCAAAATTTGTCCCGACCTTGTGCATCCATTGCTCCCCCTGATAGCTAGTGTCAGCATGCCATGGCAAGGACTCCCGCTGATGGGGAGAGGAAGGAGGCTGCATTTCAGAATAGCTAGTTTTCATGCAGGAGGAGATTTCAGAGGGCATCTCCGTTTCAGTGCCTGCTTGGCCTAATCCCAGCGCTCCCTGGCTGAGCTCTTCTCCTGGAGAGGGAAGAGGACAATAAAGGGTGCAGGATGTCTCTAAAAGCTCCTCTAATTAAGATGTGCTACTCCTTACATGCCTTAGAAAATATGCTGCAAGCAAGGAGATGAAGAAGAACAATTAATTGCCTTCCTCAAGATCTCAGGAACTGTGACTGTAGGTGGCCTGAATTTGAGTCCTGCTACAGTTTCTTTGTATGACCTTGGCAAAAACCTTTCTTTTCAGTACAGCATGAGCAACCCCCAAAGATGCACACTGCAGCCCCTCCTCATCTGGAACCGGTACCATCAAACACTGCCGGATACGAATGTGCTGCTGTGATGCAGCGTGTAGAAATACCTGCCCTTCCTTCAAGCTGTCATCGCCGAGTCCTCACAGGGCTGCATGGCTGCGGTGGCATTTTCTTCTCTGACAGCCAGCTCTGCTGCAGCAGCCGAAAGGGAGGGGGGTAACAGGGAGCATGGGGAAATCAGGGGAAATGTGAAAAAGAAAGTTCTCTGAAGCTTGGTATTAGGCAGGGATTTGGGAAGGTTGGGAAGATATAAAAAGAACCTAAGAGATGCGTTTTCTCTGGGATTAAGACCACAGAGTCCATCTCACTGTGGCTTTTAGCTGCCTTGAGGCTGTGTAACACAGCAGCTTCAAAGAGGAAATCTAGAGAAACAGAAAATTAATGGTGTTTCCTCTCCCCGTGCCCCGCCTGTCCTGCTGCACTCCGAAAGGGAGAACTTTGTAAAAACTCAGGACAAGCAATTAATTTTAGAGCTGTGGTCCTGTTTGGACGTCACAGGCAGCTTGGCTCCTATGGGAGTGTTTGGGCACAAGCTCCCTGTAAGTCCATTACATGCTCAACCAGACATGCTTTCACGTGCTCCCTCCTGTCCACATGCATCCCACAGGCATCCCCCCATGCCTGCCCGCATGTGTGCAAATAGGAGGGTATAAAACCTTGCACACCCACCCAGAGCATCTTTTCTCCTTCTCTCTTTCTTGGCATGTCATTGCTGCAGTATCTCTTTTTTGTAGAACGTAGTTAAACCCAATAAAATAATCATTATTGCTGCAATTATTTCCAAACAGATTAAATATCTGCCATACTCCCAGTTACAGTATAAAACAGGAGGAACCATAAACTATCTCCGTGCATAAAAATGGGGCAGGGAGAAGGGAGGGATGACATTTCATCTGGCTTCCTCATGGGCCTGTGTAGTTACTGGGAACATTTGCATATTTTTAATGCAGTGCCTCTTTAATAAATTCCTCCCTCCAGACACATTAAAAATGGTGCGCTTGCCTGAACATCACTGAAGGATAGGGAGTGTTAGTGACTCCAGACTCTTATTTTAGCCGCAGAACAAACAAGAAGGGGTATATGTGTGGTATTTGATGGTAGGGGAGGAGTGTAGGTATGGAAAAGGCAGGCAGATCACTTTTTATTTTGTATACACCATCAGAGAATGCCATCTGTTTAATTTTTGACCTTTTTGTTGTCTGACCTCCATTGAACTTCACCAGAATTCTCCAGGGTAATACATTTTCTTTGCATTCAGGGGCAGGATTATTTGCTATTAAATTGGAATTCAAGAAAGAAGGAGACTTAAATTCTTCTCCTGACCTGTTAATCTTCCACGGAGTAAAAATATTGCCTGTAATTACAGAGTTTTCTTTTTTTTTTTTTTTCTTTTTGCCTTGAGTTCAGGCCAGACCCCAAACCTGCACTTTAAGCCTCTTAAGGCAAATACCTCTTTTCTGAGGACAGGCTGTGCTGTTACGTTCCCCTGTCAGCTAGATATCTCAGCACAGAGGTGCCGTGCCCTGTCCACTGGCACGAGCAATGCTGCAGTCTGCCTGCAGCCGTGGGTCCAGCAGCGAATACGAAGGGAAGGGGCAAACCAGCGCTGGGCTTAAATACGCTCTGGGAACAGGAGCTTGACAGCGACTCCCACACAAGCCCAAGAAGGTTTGAATAATCCAAGTCCATCAGGATGATGTTTGAGGGATTCACACATGTCGTAAAGATGAGTATGTTGCCTTGTCCTGCCACTGGCTCCCACTTTGACTTCAAAAGAACCTCCTCATCTTATCTGTTCCTCTGCTGTCGCAGATGCTTCTTTTCTTCTACCTTTTTACTCTTTTGTTCACTTCTGCTCACCCCGGTGGTGCTGCCTGGGGAGAGGTCTATGTCAGTATGAGGGTGGGATGGCAGATGTGGTCCATAGCTGTAACTCTGGCCAATGCAGATGGTGCTCCTCTGCAGTTCCTAATTGATGAAGATGGCTCATCTAAAAGTTTTGGTGATTTTTTTCTAGAAAATAGCTTATTTCCTGAACATTGTCAGAAAAGTTGCTCCCCAGAAAAGTTGCTTTCACTTTTCTCCCAGAACACCTGAAAAGTGGAAGATGTCTAGTCCACAACTGCTGTAATTCCGGCAAAATGGAACAATTTCTGTCTAGGTGGACTGACATGATGCTGGGCAAGACCTGTAATTTGGAGGCAGTCGATTCTTCATGTCCCCTTTGGACCAGGGGCTCCCAAGTAGACTCCCATCTCCAGTGATGCACTGCAATTGCCATTTCTATGCCACTCCTGGCTACTGAGGGTGGGGGGAGACTGTAGTATATCCCAAGAAAGGGTGTCCACAGCGAACTCCACCTCTCGTGGAGCATTACGCCATCGTCATGAAACTGAAGCATCTTGAGGTTGGCTTGAAAACCCAGAATTCTCACTGAGTTTCTTTCCCCACCCTCCTGTTGCCCCTGGTTCCTGGCCAGCATAATTGCCACTATCAGATAGATGTTAATAAATCAAGAGGGCTATATTCTGGGGTCCTTTCTGCGCCGTACACATGCCAGGTCTAATTCTGCCTGGCAGGCCGAAGGCACAGAGAATGCATATAGAATCAAGAATAAGAAGAGTTTTAGTTAATGCACTCCAGCAAGTTGCTTTCCACAGCACCTCAACTGACTATTTTATCAGCAGAACAGAGCACAGGAGAAATTGTAGATGAAACAAATACAGAAAATACATTAAGAGAGTAAGTAATGAGATCTGGCTGAAATTGCATCTTATGAAAAAGTAATCTGCAGCTTAGTGTGCAAGGAGGAGGAATTTGATGGAATAGAGGGGCTCTCAAGAAAGGAATGAAGGAGCACATTACAAACAGACAAAGACAGCCAGGTATGTCGTGCAACACAGGGAAGTAGTTAAATTAGGATGTAATGGAAAAGGTTATTTTAATATTCTCCTTTATGGATATTGGTGTCAATATTATCTCAGGGAAGGAGAGAGTGAGGGAGGAGGAAAGTGGTGTGTATTTGTAAAAAAGGCAAATAAATTGCATCATACAATTGCAAATCATAAATTCAAGAGTCCTTTCATCAGGAAGAACAAAGACGCAAGCGGCAGATATTGCTGGTGGTATCGTGGTAATACGCAGAGGTCGCAGGGTTTGCAGCGTTACCGTGCTCACAGCAACACAGCCACAAACGCACGCGTTTCCCTGCGCACACATGATGGGGTGGCAGCTCCTGCTTAGCAGGGCAGAGCTGAGCTTCCCGAATCCAGGGCTTGCGTCTGGCTGTGATGGGAGGAAAGTGACCCCACATAGGACAGGATTGTTTAGAGATGTCCCATGGCCCAGCAAAACCTTCTTATTGCTTCAGTCTGTATTTTGGTTATTTAGCCTTTCCCTGCAGCAGGATTTCTGTGTGTTTATCCCAGTGTTATGTGGTGGGGAGAAGGGGAGAGCAGGGGCTGTGGGATGCAGAGACCTGTTCTTAAAAGAGATTTTCCTACTCGAGGCTGCTGTATGGAAGGGCTTGAGCTGGATGTGCCCTTTCTTTAACCATCCAAATCTCAAATCCAAGGTAACCCCCTGGGCTTCCTCTACAGGCAGTGGAGAGGCAGAAGCACCTTCTCCAGAGGTTTTGTCACCCCCTCCATCTACAGCAAACGTCCACTGCAAGTGTCTCTGCTTTAGCTGCAGAGGGAGTCCAGATACATGGATTTTGGGTGGAGAGGTGGATCTGTCCTTAAACAACAGTCCCTGGGCACAAAGGAAATGGATCCATGGCACAGAGCAGTTCCTAAGGCAGAGGCAGCCAAAATTCAACCTTCCACCTCCTACCTCTTCCCCCTCCTTCCCTCCCGCTTGCATCCCTCAGCCTCCCAACACAACTGCAACCTCTCCCATCCTGCGGCAGAGGCCTTCCACTGGCTGGTGACGCTTCACATACCTGGGACTTATTAGCCGCTCCCTAAGACAGCCGTAATTATGTAGTTGACTCATTAGACAGACAAGCTGAGTTCATGTCGACTTACCAAGGTCAGTCAGGCGTGTCTGTGAACAGTTTTGTTTATTCCTCCCCTCTCCTTGCAGAAGGCTGGAGGTGCTAATAAAGAGGAGCGGAGCCATTTAGGACACGCAGCAGTTAAGAGGGGCCACTTGTGTTTCTCATTAATGAGCCCAGGATTTGAGCTGCAGTCTGGCGCATGCACGCCTTATTGGGGGGGTTTGTCATTCCTGCGTATTGGCCTCTGTCCCTTCCCTAAAAATCTTGGAGGGGGAGTATCTCCTGCCATTGGGGATCTCTGGTGCAACAAGAAATCCCAGGTTCAAGTCTTCCAGCTAGCAGCCAAGGCTCCCTGCACAGAGCTGCTGTTCTCAGGGTTGCCCCTGCTCTCGGCTGACTACAGAGAGAGTCAAGGCTGGATTCATTTAGACCAGAGCAGAATTTTTGCTAACTAAAGTTTGATGAGCTCATTTACTACCTGCATTGCAATCTGGCTCTAACACCTGCCGTTCCCAAACAAGCCAGGAAATGAATTCATTTCAGACCAAGCCAGAGTGGGTAGTTTTCTTTTGTAGTTTTGAATTTTTAGTGGATGGAGAAATCAGCAATGATTTCATTTGGGACTAAAGGAAATGCTTTGTTCGACCCCAAATGAGAAGTGGGATGGTTTTACCCTTTTGAGTGTGGTCGTATATAATGGGAGTCCGTGTGAAAAGAGAATGAGCCCCGTGTGCTGAGAAATTAGACTGGTCCCTATGAAAAATGTCACAGTAAAGTATTTCAGACTTGGGGTGGAGAGGGATATTGCTTTCTGCTTTGGCTTTTTCAACTGAATATTGCCAATGCAGATAAATCTGATTTTTTTTTAGCCCAGCCTACATGCTAATGTCACCCAGCTCCAGTGGGGTCAACAGACTGAATCACAGGCCCTTGACTCCAAGCGTTATTACCCAGACAGGGGGTTTGCGCACACTCCTCCTGTTGGTGTCTGCTCCTCCGACAGCACAGCCTCCTGCTCTGCTTTAGCCATCATCTCCAAACCTTCAGCTGCGAGGCAAGACACCCTACTGAGCTGTCCCAGTTTGTTCTCACGCCTGGTCTTTGCACAGCTTCATCCTCGACAGCTCCTCCTATTTCTTACCTGAAATGAACCCCATTGCATCCTCTCAACACTGCTGAAGCAAAAAAAAAGATAAATTAAAAGGAAGCCTTTTAAAAAAGTCTTCTCACACAGGCACCTTTGTTCCTGTCTCAGTGAAAAAGAGAATGGTATTTTCATAGTTGGGGCTGCTGAAATGTATGTAGATGAAATGGTACAGTGTAATTAATTAAATGATCTCCAAGACCTTAGGAGTATGGCCAATGTACAGAAGACATAATTGGGTACACAGTGTCTGAATAGATCATTACACACAAGTACACACATGTGTAGACTGTGTGCCAAGTCCAGCCACTGCAATCCAGAAAGATTACAGATGGACAGTCCTGTAAACCTACTCCAACCAGCGTCAGAGCCCAAGGCAGGGCTGCCTTCTCTGGGATTTCCCCAAGAGAACCGTATCCTCATGTGACATACCACTCAGGCAATGAACCTGGTGCTTCAGGAATCACAAGATCTGCTGCACGTGGAACACATACTTTCTGGGACGCTTTCAGATATGCCAGACTTTACTGTACCGGCATGAATCACCTGTGCAGCAACTCGTGCAAGAGTATTCTTTGCTAGTTTCGGAGTAGTTTCTCTCTGTGGCAATACTTATTACATATGAATGCGGAGTTGTTTCTTATTTTGCCTTATTTCTTTTATTTTTTCACTACTCCTGGGTTGGAAGGAATTTAGTGTAGGCAGGTGTAGTCAGCAGTCTGATGGACTAAGAAGCCTCAGCCTGCTTACATCTGCGTGCTGTGGTTCAGACTGATCTCAGGTTCTGGCTTCTCTGGGGGTTTGACCCAAAACCTGCTGCCACTAAAAGATCTGTCGGCCGATGTCATTGAATTTTAAACTGGACCATGCAGACTCAAGGCAGATCACAAAAAGCAGAGTTGTGAGGGAGGAGAGCCAGGGATTCACAAAGAAAAGGTGCTCTAAACATTCAAGAAGAAAAGTGGTCAAGGAAAATTATTTTTAAAGCTCACTCCATGAAAACTGTGTTAGGGAAAGAACACAATGCACAGCGTGTCTTGTAGCACAAAAGATGCTCTGTGAGAAAGCAGAATGAGCTACCTAGTGATTAAACTTTCCAAATGAGCCACTGTTGGGGGAGCAAACAATAACTGGAAATAAATCGCTATCAAATTTCCTTTTTCTTTCTTGCCACAGGGAGGAAGGAAAATAACTTGCCATTAGGAGCTGCGGGAGCTCTGCGGAGGGCTCGGTGTTGCAGTGCACTGCGATGGGCAGAGGCACGAAGCAGAGGCCATGAAGACAAGGGGAAGAGATGAAAGAGCAGAGTTAGGGCCACAGCAAAGCCAAGGAAGGGGGCAAGGCTGGGAAAGAAGAGAGACTAGAGGATGGTAATGACGTGCAGCAGCAATGCTGCTTCATGACCCTGAAATCTTGGATGGCTGTTTTCCTGGTTAGATCTCAGCTCACTTACAGAGGAGGCTGGTGCCCTTTGCTCTCTTTACACATAGGGAAACGGAGGCACGGAAGGCCAGGCACCTGCCTGCTGCATGGGTGGCTCTGCCAAGGCTTGGGCTCAGATGAGCACCCGGAGGAGCACAGCTCCTGCCCTGCCTGCTGTGTAGATCCTGGCCTGGGAGGCCGATGCTGGGGTGAGCTGCCTGCGAGCAGAGTCCCCATGGACAGAGGCACCTAAGGCAGATATTTAGGCTGGAAAAGACAACAGGAGGGTCCTGTTGTGCACTGCTGTTGGGGATTTCCTTTCGGTCACAACCAGCCCAGATCTGCAAAGGTATTTTTTGCTGGGCAGCTGTGAATCAGGGAGTTTTTGCTTGGCAGGTGTGAGTGCAACTTGTGAGAGACCCTGGTGTTCAGTAAGCGCCCTCCTCCTAGCTGCGTTGCCGGGGCATGCTTTGATCTGGCGCGTGGAACAGCGGGGCTGTGTCTGGGCAGTTGTGTCACTCTGTCCCTCCACACCTCAGCTTCGGCATTTGTAGCTTGATGAGAAATTCACTGATCTCATTTACGAGGTGCTTTTGGGATGCCAGAAAGCACTGCCCAAGGCAGGGGTGATTTCAGCCAAGTCAGAATTGACCCGAGTACATCATCCCAGGGTCGGCTGCCGCCTCTCAGAAAAGCCACAGCGGTTGGTCTTGCCCACAGCCCAAGGCAGGAGATAGCTGGAGGGTTTCCAACCCTTGTTTCCCTCTGGCTCAGCACCTCTTCAGATGAGGTGCAGGGGTCTGTAAAGCTGGGCTGAGGGCAGCGAGGGGACAGGAATGTTCCATACAGCAATTAGCCAGCACACAGCCTCTGAGGCCACATGGTTAGAAAAACCCGGCCATTTGGTAGGCCTGATCTAGGACGCTTTGAAAGGACATGCTTTTCAAAGACATTTCCTGAAAACCAGGTCCCTGAGGGGTACCACTCAATAGGACAACCCTCGTGGCAACTTCTGCTTTGGAAAAATTTGGGTTTTCTTCCTCTCCCGCCTGTTTTGTGACTCTCTCCTTTCCCTGACCCCCACCTTTCTCCTGCCATCCAGCAAATCATTTCCTTCGGCTCCTTCTCCAGGGTACTTTGCGCATGTCACAAAATCCACAAGATCTGAAGAGGGGGAGGAAAAGGAAAAATACAACTTTATAGCACAGGCAGTAAGAACCCAGTTTATTATTTATAATGTTCAGCTGTAAGCAATAAACACAGTCACCAAATGTAAATTCTGCCACTTCTCTTACCCTCTCTATATAATTCCCTGGTAAATTCACATCATTCACTGTCGGCCTTAATGTGCTTCTATTTGTCTGAGCTACAGATTTCTCTGTGTGATTTTTTTTCTGATGAAATAATATCTCCATGGACAGTTCTCTTCCTCTATCCTTAGTCTTCTAAATTAAATTCATTTAAAATTCAAAGGGATAATATTCTGCTAAAATGATCTGCTGTATCATTGCAGGTCATGGTGTTGGACTGTAAAATAAAAGCCTGTTTATAACTTATCATTTACAAGGCTTTCTTCTCCCAGAAGCTAGCAATGTGGTGGGTAGAGCCGTCTGAGGAGTTGAAAGGATGTCCATTTTCTGTATAACCAGAGGGAGGTGTTCACGTATCCTGGGCCTGTGGCACCCAAAAGATTATCTAAGTGGACTTCTAAAAGCCAACGCACTGTTGTTTGAGCATCCCCCTTCCCCAAGGCCTTAACTTTGCTCTTTAGTATGGTGCTTTGGGGAGTTCAAGGAAATCCAACAGTGGGAATCCCACTGTTCCCTTGCTCCCAGTTTCCTTCACTTGAACACTGTGGTCCCAAGCGGAGGCAAAGCCACGAGGAAAGACAAAAGATCCACATCCCATTTTCATATCGGGGATCTGCCTCTCAATACACTACATTTCAGGAGTGCAAAACTTGATTTTTCTGAAAGGTGGACAAAAAGTTGTTATTTCAAATTTCCTCACATCTCGGAAACAGCAAAAAACTTCTGTCAGAATTATCCAAGATAATTTTCTTCAATATTTCATTTTTCTGTTGTATATCAGAATGAAGTGAAAAGAAAAGATTGAGGAGAACAACTTCACTTATGTTTGTAATGAGCTAGAAATTTTACCGCTGTCAAAAACAGCTCCACTCCCACAAAATCTGTTCAGCTAGCAGTACAAAGGAGTCCTTAGTTACTGCGGCTCTAGAAACACAGAAGTGGCAGGTGCAAAATCTGTTCCAGCTTCCGCGAAGCGTTTCTGGACTCTCCCATCCTTAGCACTGGGCAATTTAGTAAACCTGGGTGAGAGACACAGAAGTGCCACCTCCATTTGATGGGGAGATTATGGAGAAAAGACTCATTTTTGCCACCCTCTCCTACACCCAAGCCCCATTGGCAGGTACCGCTCCAGTGGTGCAGGTTTTTCCTGCTGAAGTACCCTTACCTCCAGTATCAAGAAATTGAATTTGCAGCCGTTCCAGGCGCTGCGGATGCTGCGTTCCTCAGTGAGACAAGGCCAGTTCCCCCCTCCCTCGCTCGACTGTGAGCAGGAGCGTGGCCGAACGGCAGCAAAACATGTCTCATTAGTGATGCAGTGTGACTGACTTTAAGGTTTCTTCACAGCGCGACCAAACCCCGTAATGGTTTTCTTTCAGTCACTTAATGAAGACTGTTCGCTCGCACTCCTCATACATCATATTCGCAATGGTTCCTTCGGTGTGGTTGGTGCTTCAGTGGTAGTTCTGTAATTTATGAGACTCTTAGTGGCTTAATTATGCCGTCAGCTCCATCTGTCACTTAACTGATATGAGGAATGATGGGATGCCATTAGCCAGCTAATAGTTGCTGTAAAGAGTATTGTTTTATGCCATTAAATAGCGAGAACATAAACAGTTTTTGCTCCCCAATATCCATGCTTGCTTTGGTGATGATATTTAAGAGGCCGGTCTTGACATCTGTCCTTCTGCCTGAAAAAGTGCTGGAGGAAATAAGAGGAAACTATCGGCAACAAGTCTAATTAGATTTACCATCAAGATGACAATCATTTGGCTTCATTTTTTCTGTGCTGATGGAACTTCTTATTTGAATCTTGGGGCCTTCCTTGCTTCTCATCTTGATCTCTCATGATCAAGGCAAGAATGTGGTGTCTTCATCCCCATGAGGTAATTACTGGGCTTGCAAAATTTGCATCTGAGCTCCTCAGCTTCTTTAGCATCTGCCCTCTTCGCACGTCTGTGAAGTATTATTCATTTAATAGATGGAGAGCTGAGGTACAGGAGACTATGAATTAGATCTGCTGGAGGACAGAGGCACTTGGTTTCCATTTTAGATGGCAAAGTTAAAAATTTAAAGCCTATAAGCCCCTCTCAATTATTGTTTGGAGAGGGAGCTACCTAAGGTACCTGGAGCTACCGAAAATCTAGTTTTCAGCATTAAAGTTTCTCAGGTGCCAACTTTCCTGCTTCTGAGCTCACCAAAGATGGTTTCAGCCCCGGCAGGACTTTGCAGCTCTGAGCCTCGCCTGAACCCCATTGCATGGCTGGCAATTTTTGGCAAGGCTGGTCTCGGTGCTGTTGGATGGTGGGCATTTGTGGAGGATGAGGGCATGGTAACTGGGAGGGAACTGGAACCACGGAAGTGTGTGCGCCTTTCTCAGTTCTGCTGGTTTAATCCCAGACAGAGCTGTCTCACCCACTCTTGTTCTTCTGCTCCTGCTCATCCCACATTTGATTTGGTTTCTGCAAACGTCACCTTCACCCTGCCTGACAGCATCCACTGCACCAAGCCAGGAGAAATCCTTCTGGTTCAGCCGTGCAGTGTTTTCAGCTTTTTAATTTCTGAAAGGTGCACGTGGAGTGCCCAGTGCCAGAGGCATGAAACCCAGTGCCCGATGGGTTAAGGAGGTAGCGCCCTGCATGCCCAATGATCCCCTTTGCAACAAGTCTATGAGCCCCATTCCCAGGATACATCAGGTCCTGAAAAGAGGCAAATTGCTGAGAACACTCCGTTCCAGTCCTCTTGGATGGTGCCCAGATTTCTATTAAACTGCCGTGACTCCTTGATGTGACCTACATCCTCGTAAGCGAGGGGTTAATGCACGTTGGCTGCTGGTCACTCTCCCGCTCAGATAAGTAGCCATCAATCAGCAGGCGATCTGCTGTAGTCACACAGTAATAAAACTGGAGAGATTATTTGCTACTGTGTCATTCATAATAAATGTATCCCAAAGTGCTTTGTAGAATTAATTAATAGACAAAGGAGAGAGAAATTAAGAGCTGAAAACTAGGAATAAAAGCTAAGGCTTGAAATGAGATGTGGAAGGATCTCCTGGAGTAAATGTCTGCGGTGGGGCAGCAGCATGGAGGGGGACTGCTCGGAGGCACCATATACCACTGGGTGGCAAGGCAGAGAAAAGCAGGTGCAGATTTGGCCCATAAAATGTGTCATCCCCCACGTCGCTGATGGCAGTTGAGGTTGCGGCTCAATACAGGAGCTCAGAGCAGGATGTGGGTCATCCTGCCAGCCCCTTTCCTGGCCGGCTGTGCATCCTTCACGGAACTGTTGCTTCCTCCATGCCTCAGTTTCCTCCGTAACAGGCAGAGACTGTATTTTGCAGGACACCGCATGGCTTCATTCATCAGTGGTTATAAAGTACATGGCAGTGTCTCAGTGAAAGGCACTCCATAAATCGCAGATTTTATGGCTTAATATTATTTATGGGAACATGCCACTTAGGGACTTCCCCTCTATAAAAATGGTGTAACACGTCAGGGTCAGCCCAAGAACATGGGCTGTCCTTGGTCAGGGCAAGGAGAATGGAGTCAAGAGAGGAAGAAGCGAAAAGCTTCCTGTTTTTCTAAGGACCATCTATTTGCCTGCAGTCCCCACCTGCGCAGTGCTGAGCACCT
This sequence comes from Mycteria americana, assembly GCF_035582795.1. Classification (NCBI taxonomy): domain Eukaryota; kingdom Metazoa; phylum Chordata; class Aves; order Ciconiiformes; family Ciconiidae; genus Mycteria; species Mycteria americana. Next base: position 7,596,250 of record NC_134379.1, on the reverse strand, counting down.
CGGCAGGTCACCCGTATTTTCAGGTTCTGCACAATTCATGGAAGTACGTGGAGGAGAAAGCGAGCGGCTGTGTTAGCACTGCTGCTGAAGAACAGGCTGCAGGCGTGCTCAACGTTTATTAGACACTGAAGAACCCACTTGGGAGCAAGACATTTGATTGCCCTAAGTGGTGGAAAAGGCTCAGTCAGCATCTCTGCCTTGCTGGGGCCAGGCTGTGGGAAAATCACCTCCACCAGTGTTACTGCTCACCAAATGAGTTACTGTAGGATGTGATGTGCCTGGCCCCAGGGCAAGACAGGTTTCGGTTAGTGGGACAGACCGGGAGTTGCCATTCAGCAGCACAGCACTGGGTTCAGGTCTGCCTTACGCTGCTGCAAAGCCTTGAGCTGCTGCTGAGCCCATGCTGGGGATAACCTTCGTGCCCAAAGCATAACCTTCATCCCCAGAGTCCTGGTGGACACCAGTCTCCAAAGCCGGGGGACGTTGCTTGGGGCTGGGAACAGGACAAGTCCCACACAGCCCTGCTGAGCAGCCGTGTCAGGAAGCACGGGTCCTCCAGCCCTCATTCCCCCTTTGTTAAATTGCAGCGCTATAAAACAAAATGTCAATTTTCTTTTTAAACGTCTTTTATGGAAGATTTGATGCGGCTTGGTAGATTGATAGACTTGGTGACTGACGGCTCCCATTTATCCTCGCTACACGGGCGTCAGGCGTGCAGGATTTCCCGGCGCAGGCAGCCCTGACGAGGAAGGAGCACTGGGAGGGGGCAGTGGGCCAAGGAGGTGGTCGTGACCCTCTCGGTCAGTCCAGGCACCGTCTGCATTACCAGACTGCTGGGCTAGTTTGTGGTGTCTGCTTGCTATCAGGCTCAATTATCCAACACAGCATAAGAGCCGTCTCTTGCAGTCGGCAGCTAGCTCTGAATGGACCCGTGCTGCTGTGGCAGAGGGGAGAATCTGGGCAAATTAACAAGGCCATTAATGAAGGTTAAAAGCAGACCGCATCTCAGATCATCCTTCCCGTAGATTCCCTGAGCCCTGTCCTAACCCCCGTCCTTCTCTTTGTGAAGGCCTCCAGGCCTGCAAACCCTCCCTGATCTTCTGATGGAGTTATGTCCCCCCGATGAGATACATCTAGCTTCCCCAGCAGCTAAATGCTGCCAAGTTTGGGGGAGCAGCCAGAAATGTCTCGCTGTCATGGGGCAGAGCTGGTGGTGGGCAGAGGTGCATGGACACATCTATTTCCAGCCAGGTGCTCTGCTGTGGGTTGGTGTGCAGGGTTTGCTGCATTTGTGTGGAGCATTTCTGTAGAAGTGAGGGATTTCATCCTTCTACAACCTTATACAGCCCTGTGGGGCTGACAGCCCAAATAGACTCTGCACCCTGTCGGATGACGCATGGGGTGTGCGCCTTCCCCTTTCAACCCATCAGGGCAGGAGATCAGCCAGTGCTGCCCATATGGACTGGGCAACACACCCAAGCTACCTCCCAGCCTTCCCCGGCATGTGTGTGCCTTCCTTTCAACTCCTCCTTTCATTTTTCCCCACATCGGTTCAAAGGGACAAGAAGAAAGTGGGAAGCTGCAATACCAGACAAAAAGTCCCTGCAGTCGCAGGCTGTGTGGGTAGAGATGGCCCCGTCTGTTCTGCTGACTTGGTGCTTCCACTCGAGTGAGAAGGCACCGTCAGGAGCAGGCGGTGGGAAGGGTGGGAACAACCATGCCATTTGTGCTGACAAGAGCAATATTAGCATAACAAAGACTAAATTTTTCAGCATCCAGTAGATAAGCTAAGAGATGCAGAAACAGCAAAGGCAGCCCCGAGTAAATAGACTCTTTTCTTCCTGTCCTCATCTGTTCTTTCCTCTCCCTCCCTCACTTCATCGCCAAGCTTCATAGCACCTCCGACACACTCCAGCTGTCAGCAGTGTCCAAAATAATCCAAGCAAGTTTATGTGAGCTGCTGTGTTCCCCCCTCCCCGAGAGGATGCTCGTGGAAAGGCAGAGCTCCTCCGAGCGAGAGTGCCAGCTGGAGAACAGAAATGCACCGTATGGTGCAAACGCTCCTTGCACCGGTGCTCAGGCGAAGGAGGGGGAGAAGGTGGTCGCGCAAGGGCTAGCGAGGACGAGATGAAGGCCGTCTTGGCAAGGGGGCCCAGGTTGTTGGCCAAATTGGCCCACTCTTCAACTGATGCGGCACAGTTGGAGTCAAGGACGTGATGACACCGGGACACTCTGCCAGTGGATCGCTCTACGCAAGGGTTGCCAGCCCATGGAGATATTGCTTCAAACTAGGGAATTCTGCACCCAGCAGCTCCTCTTCCCATCCACCACGGCTGTCTTTCATCGTGGTGCCTCACTCAGAGGGTGCACCGTGTACAAGAGGTTGGATTCTGCTCCTTGCTGCAGAAAACACAGCCGTGTCAATTATTCATTTAACACATTCTTTGGCAGCGGTTGCTCAATTCACTGTGAAACTGGGTGAGAATGCAGAAAACAAAGGAGCTATTGTATAATTGAGCTGCATCTCTTCAGTAGAACAGGCTTTAAAAATGGCACTTTCTCTGAGAAAATTCCAACAGGATTATTTTTTCCAACAGCCTAATTAAAATAAAAACCTTAATTTTCATTAAATACTTATCAGTGGTAAACCCTCAAGTTTCCATTTCTTGGCTTAAAAGCTTTTCTTGGGTGACTGAATGTGGTCAGTGTTTGACCTCAGACATCTCAGCCAAAATGTTCTCCAGGTTTTGGACCACAAGTCAACATTTCCCAGGTTTGCAGGCACTGTGAAAAGTTTGGTTTCATCTGCAGCGGTTCTACTGAAAAGCTCTTTCATTAGGAAAGTGTCACCCATCCTTCCCTATTAATACTAGAGGCTCTCTGTTAATTTTAGCAGCCTGCATAGTCAGGGGAAAGCAACAGATGTGCTGTGCGGTGTCCATACCAAATAAACTCCACTGGTTTTGGTCTTTCTTTCTTCTTTTCTAAAACAAAGTATAAATACCTACCACCACTGCCTCTTCAAAGGGGAGAAGGACAGGGTTGCCAGGTGAGCAAAACTACAAAAATATTCTATTCCTTGTTGGGCCTTTAATGAAGCATTTACAAGATCAAACAGGAAGCAGTGCCCTCCCACGGCCTTCTTAAAGCTGTAATTAATTGCAAAGTAACTAGCATATAATTGCTTTCCCAAGAGCACCCCAGAGAGCAGGGCGATACCTTGACAAAGGTGCTAGAGCAAGCGAAAGTTAATTAACATTAAGAATTAAGTGGCTAATTGCATTGTTCTGACAGCACAGCTCACCCTCCCAGCGAGGTGGCGTTTGGAGAATGTTTCGTCCCGGCACCAACCTGGGGGCCGTTCCTGGCTGCATCCTTCATGGGGCCGAACCCACGTGGACATGCAATGTCAGGAGATGCTGGAGGTGTCTCAGCGTCTGCAGCGACCCAACAGACCATCTTCCAAATGAGATTCTGCCCCAGCAGATGGGCTCGGCCTCTTGTGTCCTGCTGGATTTTGGTGGGTCAGCCCCTGTGGGTCCTCCCTGTGGGGTCCTCCACCTCCACAGGGGACACAGCAGAGCAGATGCTGTGGCTGCTTCTCAGCCAGCAGCAATGGTAATGCGAAGCAGTAGTGGTGAAAATGAAGAGTAGAGGACACACCAGTCACCTCCCCATACAATAATCCTTGTGTTCCTAGCGTTTCCCAATTTCCTTGTAAGCCTTCACCTATTCTAGGTGAATTCAATTAGCCAGAGGGATCAGGAGCTCCAGAGTATTAAAGGATTCAGCTGCCTGCTTTTAATATGTTAGAGCTGCTTCAGTCTCCCCCATCATTGGGACAATGAGAACTGCATGTGTAAGGACCCCAGTTGAGATCCCAGGGTTGGGAGCGTTACAGGGAGGTGGCTATGACTCCTACGCTAATATGAGCTGTGAGGGTGCTCAGAGCTAGAAGCAGCCCTTGAGTTCCAGAAAGCATCTGCATGGCCTTTGGAGAAGGGGCGAGTGAGCCCCTTCACGTAATGACAGCTCCGAGCACGAGCCTCCTGTGTGTGGCTGGTTGCCCCGCGGGGCGGTGAGCCACTGTACGAAAGATGCAGAGTCTGGAGGAGGGAGAGCAAGGCCGGTCCTTGGAGGGAGCAAAGCTGTGTGTCTGGGACACGGGTGGCCCGGTGGAGAGCTTGACACAGCGTTGCAGAGGCAGACGCTACCCGTTCTTGTAGGCTTCTCCTGTATGGAGGGGATTTTCAAGGCACGGTCCGTGCGTAAACCTGCTTCTTCTGGCGTGTGCCCCTTGCATGCGCTGAGCAAGAGCGCACGCACAGGCTGGCCATGTGCAAGGACCCGTGTAACCGTTGCATCCAGCCCACCTCTGTCTGAAGGGCAACTGCTGGAGTGGGAGCTGAGTGAGGGTAGCCGTCAGAGGTGTTTTACTCTAGAGACATCTTTTCTTAAGATTGTCCTGACCAAAGGAGCACCGTATCTGCAAGGGTATTTTAGCACTTCTGGAAATCTGCTAGATTGCTAGGCAAACAGGAGATTTTACCTTTCCGTGCTGTTGTGTTTCTCTCTGGGTAGCACCGCCCCTCCCCTCCTTTTCAGGTTGTGCTTTTCCCTCTGGCCTCGCCAAGCCACACGCCACAAGCTTAATCGGTCATTTCTATTCCACCAGACTGCGGCTGCCGCGGAGGGGCCTGGGGAGCAGGCTGCAGCTCTCCAACGCGGCAGGTAACAAGGGAGATTGAAACTGCTTATGTGTGGGCATGAAAATGTTGGAAAGGCCATCCCGCTGCGGGTACCAGCAGACGTTGCTTGTGCTGCCTTGTTCTTCCAACCCCGTCACAGGCTCTGTGATGGAGGTGCAAAAGGAAAAGGGCTTTGGTCAGGGAGTCCTGAGATGGGCATGGTCTGGGACCATGGCTGGGATTATCATCTGCAGTTCTTGGGGAGGGCGAGAAGGGCAGCTGCTGAGAGAGGCTGTAAGGGAGCGTGTGCTGGGAATGGTCTCCTCTCTTCCAAGTGGGATATGCCTCAAGCCGCCCTCCCATCTCCAGATCAGTCTGTGCCATCGTGGGTTGATACTGCAAGATTTGGAAATGGTTTTCCTGCCCTACCCCCACCCTGGGGTCAGATCTCCCTTGGTGGAAGGAGGCCAGTGAGCAATTTAGTCCGTAGCTCTTTGCAGGGGGACCTGTGTGGATGTGGACATGGTGCCAGGGCCACCCCGTTTGCTGCAGGGCTCGCGTGAATGCCCTGGGTAGGAGGAAGGTTTCACTTTCCCCGCACTGAGTTACTCTCATCTGACAGCTCCTTCCTTGGAGGCGCTTTAAAAGCAAATTGAAAACCTGCATATTTGCAGAGGATTAGCGCAGCACGGCCCTGAGCTGCTTCGCTGTGGGAGCTGTATTGGTGGGGTGGCAAGTGCTTTGCTTTGCACAGTTTTTTTGTGCAATGCGTTAAGTGAGAGGCAGTTTGGAAGTGGTGTACCCTTTGGGGATGGACAGGAGCTAGCTGTGCATGTGTCACTTCTGGCCTGCGCTGGGGTACATTGCCAGGAGACCTGGGGGGATGCAGAGCGGGCTGGGATGAACTGTGGTCTTTGGTTGATCAAAGAGGAGCACGTGTTTTGGCTGGGGATGTGTTGCCTGCTTCCTCCCCTGCTACTCCGTTCAGCAGAGTTTGCATGGAGCAACTCCATGTCCACGGTGTTGTCCTTGGTTTTCTAGATAAAACAAAAGCTTGAGCTAGAAAATACCTGTGCAGGTGAGAAGCTGTGGGTTGGCAGATATTGAAAAGGAAATTAATTCTGGTGCCAAATACAAATGACAGCTCAGTCAGCTCAGCACTGCAGACTACTTTCCACTGTTGGTTGTATGTAAAGGTGTGGAGAAACACCCCACAGCTCCCTTCCAGTCTGTTTCATCCCCGTGCGTATTCAGGTGCCTTTGGAAGCCATAACACACTAAGCCCTGGTGCTTTTTATAGCTTGGACTTGCATTCCTGCTGCTGCAGGGACCCCACGAAGGACTGAGCACAGTACTTCACACTAACAGCACTGTGATTGCACAGCATGGCTCATAGCCCTCTCACAGCATCGCAGGGTCGTGAACTGTGAGGAGAGACCGTGAAGGCTTCGTGGCTTTCCTCCCAGCTGTGAAAGGCCAAGGCAGCCCTGACTCCACAGGATCCTGGAAAATGGAGGCTGGATGGCTCTGAGTCCCACTGAGAGACGTAGAGTTTCCTCCACCTAGCATGGGTGTGTAGCAGTCAAGCAGCACACTCAATGTGTGCTTCTTCGAAAGCCCTCTCCAAAATAAGTGGAGATGCCTTGCTGGCCACTGGAAAGCTCTTCATCCAAAGCTTGGAGACTTGATAGCTCCAGATCCGTGAGCAACACTGGGTTTATTTTATTTAAGATCTTGTGTGCTTGACTGAGCTTATCCTGCCCTCTCTCTGCTCCTGCTGCTCCCAACCAGACAAGCCCCTCTCTGGAGGGCGTATCATGCCTCAGCCAGCAAAAATTAAGGTTTTTCCAGTATTATCTTCCTGAGCTGTTCAGTTCTTCATTGTATGTCTTCATTTTGACCCTTCCTGCTTTCCCCCAGTGTGTCCCCTGCATTTAGGTGCCTTCTGGATTGGGTGACACCTCTCTCAGTTCAGAGATTCAGCCTTTAGTCTGATGGGCTCCCTCCTGTCTGGCCCATAAATTACCCCAGCCTTTAATCTCTCTTGCTGACAGTTTACAGTCTGGCGCTGGGTGCTAACAAATTTCCTCTTCTCCCTGTGACTGGGCTACCTGAAATCACTAACCTGGAGCACGGCTCATCACGTTAAGCGCTGTCCATACACAAAAACTACTCAAGCCTTCAAGGACTTAAAGTTAACTCTCTCTGGCAATGCTCTTCATGGGACTAGACAGATGTTCATGATCTGAGCGTTAGCATCCATGAAGGCAAAGGTGATCGGGGAAAAAGCCTGGTTCTCCCCTGGTGCCTTGTGCCCAGCCTGCTGCCTGTTCAGGTGCTGCAGCAGAGAGGAGAAGCCACAGTTCCCCTCTCGGGTACCAGGAGGGGTGCTGCCATCTAAGCACAAGCCTTTTTCAGTGAAGAGGGTTTATGAGCCTATTTCTTAGATAACAGCACTTCCCTTAACCTCTCCCCTGGCTCTTCTCCCTCTGTTATGTTGCTGTTAATTCTGGGGATATTTCTTCATCTCCTGACAGTCCAAATGCAGCAGTGAAGGTAATAAACAGAACATTAGCTGTGCTTTGTCAGAGTGAACAAGGCTTCCCTGATAAAGAGTCGCCGGGGCCCGACAAGAGGAGTTGCTCTCCCGGGCAACATCTTCATTGTGTACGGCTCCGAGTCATTTCCTCCCGCTGAGGAGCCGCGCTCGCCTCCCAAACGCTGGGTGAAATAGTGATGGCCCCATTCCTCTGGCTTGCCGCGGCAGGGGAAGAGCAGACCAACGCTGTGGCAGAGGCCCTGTCTGGGTCTGGGAGAGGAGGAGGAGGAGATAGAGGAGGAAGAAGAAGAGGAGAAATTGGGTGTGATTCCCAGCAAGCCCGAGGGAGCCCTGAGTTGATATAGTGATAGCTGGGATGCCCAAATTGGGCAGAGCTGGTCCTCAGTGTGCTGGGAAGAGGTGATGCAAGAGGCTCGATCGGTGAAGAGAAGGTCTCGGTGGTGGTTTGCCACCAGCCCTCAGGTTACTTTTCAATGAACATCCCCAGGACAGTCTCCAAGGGGGCATGTGGAGTTCAGTTCCCGCTGGATGGCTTTTAAGAGGTCCCTTTAGCCGGGTCCCCAAAAGGAGCAGTGGGGTCTGTGCTGAGCCAAGATATCTCCCCACAGTGACAAACCCTCTCCCAGCCGGTGCCCTGACCCTGAGTGGGAACAGTGGGGGGCCTAGGGGGATAGCAGGGCATTAAGATTTGACTCACTGGCGGGAGAGCAAAATCTTGAAGCCCGTGTCCCAGTCTCGCTCAACTGCGCCTATAAATGCACACGTGCTTGTCTGAGCTGGGGAGACAGGGCGGTTGGATAGGATGGCAGCCGCAGTGCTCCTCGCTGTGCCCTCGGAGGTAGAAAGCAGCGGGTGGGTGTTGCAAAAAAATCGCCACGCGGCATGATTCTGCTTGTGCCGCTAGAAACCATACGCCTGCCCTCAGACTGTGACAAATTCCCCGGCCCCCTGCCCTTCCTCTTCCTAAACATCCTCTCTGAGCATCCTTCCGCCCTTGCCATCTCCCAGCCGCATCTTACCCGCCACCAGCGAGTTAATACTGAAATGAGGATAATAAAGTGCATCAGGCAGGGAAGGCAGAGGAGGCTGCTCGTTCAGTTGGCCTCTCGCGTTCCTGTTTGTGTTTGGGTGTATGTGAAATATCTGCCCAAAGGGGCCTAATGTAGCAGAACACTGGAAATGCTTTCAGGCTGTTAGGTAGCCGCCCAACATGGCATTACCCCAACAGCTAATTAAACTGGTGCCCGTCCCAAAGTGATGAGTTTGCAGGGAGGCTGCGAATCTGAAAGAGATTGATGTCGCATGGCTTATCAATTTTCAATCTCAACACAGCGAGATATTTATCAGGCTGCAGAGAACAAACACTTGTAATATTTAAAGGGAGAAGATTTTAATGGAATCCATTGCAGATCACCAATTTCTCTTCCCCTGGGCTCATTCCTTTCCTCTTCTTTCAGTCATTTTTTTTTTTTTTTAAATCTTACAATAGTCAATGAGGGAAGGAGGTTTTCATTTAAAATGCTGGTTCCTTTCATCTCCCCCACCCTCTTTGCCTTCCTAAAGGTTTATGCATTTATTTGGATAAAAGGTTTTAAACAATAAAGAACTGTCTGCAGTAATTTGTGAAGATAATAGATTATCCTGGGAGGAGGCCTAGGTTGAAAAATTTCCTACTGCAGAATTCAGTCCTTGTCATTTAGTTATTTTATTAGGAAAGAAAGAGAAGGAGGGCAAGAGAGTAGGAGAGCGAAGAATACAATTACTGAGCTGAATTATTTGCTGGAGTAAATCCTCCCGTTTTTATTGAGCAGAATCTGAATCTGGTCCTTTCATACACTCGCTCTCAGGTCAGGGCCGTGCAATCAGTACTGAGGGCTGCCAGGTAATTTTACCAAAGTCACCTCAATGGGAAATAGCATGATGGCTCCATCCCCGGGAAGTCAATTGGATACGGTCCTGGATGAAAAATATTCTACAGCTTTCTCCAAGGAGGCCTAGAGAAAAATTGCCTGATCTCCAGGAGCAACCCCTGGCATGGGATCCAGGCAAGGTCAAGCTAAAATTTATCAGTACTTCAGAGCTGGACCCGAGTTCGCCATTTAAGAACTCAGCTTTAGATTACAGGTCTATTCATAAGTGCTCATTAGTACACCACGAAGAGATATTGTAATGAATACGGGCTGGCTAAATCACTAATCAATAGCTAAAGGGTTTAGCTGATTCTTTTCAGCCACAGCTTATAACTGCCTTCAACACCTTCCACTGACGGTTTTAATAAACACATGCTGCTCCTGTCTAGGACATGCGTCTAAGATTGACTAATCACTTATAAACAACTTGTAAATGGATGGTTAATGAGAACTGCATGAATAATTGCTTTTTCATTTTACTGCCTAACCAGAAAAAATGCAAAATGAGATTTCTTTTTCAGAGTGGCCCAAAATAGAAAGTTTTTCAGCTTTTTTCGTGCCATAAAGGAGCTCATGCACGTGAGCCCTCTCCACCTTCACAAAGCCTTTGAGATTAAGTGGAAGAGTCTGTATAATACAAAATAAAACAGATTTCTGTTTCTTTTGTTTTACACTCATTTTACTCACTTTTGAAAGTATTTTAAAAATTAAGTTGAGGCAAATGTAATCTTAGAGTAGTGTTTTGAATGGAAATGGTTTTATTTTCCTGTTCTGGGAATAAAAGATCTTTTTGAAACCCAATGTGAAAATCTTCTGGCGTAGAGGAAAAAAAGCCCTTTCTATCATTTATTAAAGATGGCTGAAAGAATCTCAGAGCACTGCATTCTTCAAACACTCCTGTCATTCCTCCTGCAGCTCTGTCACTAGAAAGATATGCTTGTAACCCGCATATGAAGACTGACCTCCAAGAATATATACTTGTGGACAATTTGACATTTCCATGGGCTTCTGGATTTATCGGGTTGGTTGCTGTCTCCTTCCACAGATAGTTCCACCTTGGGAACTCAGAAAGTGGCGTGGACTGAATGCAAATAGGATCTGCATCCAGTTTATTTGCACTTGCTCAAACTTCTGTGAGGATGTTTTATTCTTTTTTAATGGTAAATTTGGGGTTGTCTTATAAAACCAATCCCTACTTGAGCGAAAGAAATTCAAGAAGCTTCAAATACTCTAAACCAGACTAGTTTGCACCAGGTTATAAACCCATTTTGCATTAAATCAGTTTTTTTCCATAAATGAGACCTTCACTATAATTGCTCTGGGGCAGCTTATTCTGATTTCTTTGCCTCTTTGGTTCTGGTAATTTGCCTCCAGCAAAGCACTCAGGACAGACAAACTGCAGAGGAAGGTGGGGAACGCTCAATAGTAGAAGTCTCGCTGGCACAAGCTTTTCCTCTCTTCTTCTACTCCCGTCTTACACCTGACCAGCTCCTCACCTAAGTCAGGAGGAACCTATGTGGGAAGATTGAGCCCAGCCCAGTATCTCCTCTGATGAGTTATGAGACCTGGGTGCTCAGTTTCAGGGGTTGGTTCTCTGAGCAGGGGCTCGGGGGCTCTCCGTGGGGAGCATCTGTGAACCTGGGGCATCGAGTGTCTGCAACTTGTTGGGGCGATGGCAGAAGGCTGGGATAATGAGGTTGAAAAATGAGTGCTTTCTGATTACAGTAGATGGAAAAGTCCTGCCTTATTAACACAGTGGATTTTGCACAGCCAGACAAACCCAGTCTCACCTTACCTACTGGGAATGGGTTGGCACGGCTCTTTACCCACAACAAGGTAGAAACTTTGGAGTCAAAACAAGACCCCCATGGTGTCTCTCGGGCGGGTTCCAGCCCTTGCTCTGTGTCGCCAAATGCACCCCACTGGGCTGGAGCACAGGGTGTGAACTCAGCTCTGCTGACCCAGACACATCTGGGCACATCTGGGCAGCCGCATCCCGCTCCCGCTCTCACACCCTCCTGCCAGCCCGGAGTCAGAGCACCGCCGGGACACGGGCCGGGCTGTGCGTGCTCGCGCCGTCTGCATCTATTGCCTTACAACCGTGACAGCTGCGGGGGGGAGAGATTAAACACAGTAGCTGCTGGAGGTATTCCCTGCTGCAAGGATAAGAAGAAGAGCAAATAGTGGAGGCAGAGTAATCCGTGTGGTAAACATGACCGGTAAACACCCTCAGCGGGGATGCACTGGCAGGGTTTCCATGACCGACCTGTGAATGGTGCTCCTGTAGCTGGACTTGGGGTGATGGCTGTGGTTACGCTTGTACGTGCACCCTGGTACAGACACCCAGGCGATCTGGTGGGTGCGATCTGTAATGATCTGGGGGGGCAAACCTCCTGGAGGCAGCTAAATAAATCAGCCAGTGCAGCGACATCCACCACAGTTTAGTGAGCACAGCTGGTCTCTCAGAAGGAGTTCAGAGATAATTCCACCTCTGCATTGAAGACTTTCGATGACTGTTAATGAATTTAAATGATGGGGATTTTCTTTTCATGCTTCATTGCATATGCTCCTCACATTAAGATGCTAATTAAGAATACATCAGCCCAAGCTGGGAATGATGCGGACACTGAGCAAAGTGGAGCTGAGACAGTGTCTTTGGGGCTACTCAGTGGGACCTTTTATTGGAGTCTGAGAAATTATTTGCTTCCGCAGGTCTACTAGGTACAGGTCCCAGAGTGAGTTAAGATTTGCTGTGGCTCTGGTGTCTTGATGTCTTGTTTGATCCCACTGGGGTATCTGAGGGTGGTGAGGGATGCTCGGGCAGCAAGGGATGCTCGGGCAGCTGGCTGTCAGCACTAAGCGTAGACGTGTGCGTGAGGAGGGCAGCCGTTCTGGGGGCCTCTGTAGCCAAGAGGAGAGGGCCTTTCTCAGGGCACAGCTGGGCCATGGGCACAGAGGACAAATCCTTCAAGGGCTAATGAATACAAACTCACCATCACTGGCTCAGGAACTCAGGAAGTCCCTGAACTGCAAACTGTTGGAATTTGTGAGATATTCTAGATAATACCACAATATGTTCATGATTTTCTGCTGTTTTTCCCAGGCAGCCAACTTTGGAGACAGCTAGTCTGGCCCAGTGGTGGTACTCCATTTTCAGGTGATTCAAAGCAAGGCCTTGATTTCTTTTGCTAGGTTTTGTTTGCTGGAGATGGCACACACTTTTGGTTCAGATAGTGCTTCCTAGGAGGCATCAGCCTGGAGCTAATATATCTCACCATCAAGTGTCCTGTTTGTAAGGAGGGTTTGGCGCTGGGATGTCTTGATGTTCTGTGTGGGAAATCTCCTTGTCTAAGGTACCAAACCCTGCCAGGATATCTCAACAGCTGTGATGATTGAGAAATTATTTCTAAAACCTGGACTGAGCTAAAGTCTGTGATAGCTTCTTAAAGTCAAGGGGAGGGTGACAGAGAAGAAAAGGTTTATAAATCATGAAACCTATTAATCTAATCCTAGAACAAATTTACAAATTCTAAAATGGATTTGCAGAGCCGATGGAAAAAAATGGGTTTTGCAAGTCTTGACAATTACTCTTTCCTAAAGAGCTTCTTGCTTTCCAGAGCAGCTTTGTGTTTGGGACAGTTTAGTGAGAGATTGTTCCGGCAGACTGCCTATGGCCTCTCATTATGAGGAGGATTGAAAATGCTAATTCTTGCTCTGAAACTCTGTGCTCCGTCCGGGGAAGCTCTGTTGGCTGTTCAAGGAGATGATTTCTTACACTTAACCACTTAACTGCTGCTCTACTTTCTAAAGATATCATGACAGAAAATACCTGTAATTGCAAATGATTTTTGAAACAGGGGCGACACTCTTAATGGCGCTAATTGGCTTCCAGGCTTCACAGCACTGGGGCTCTATCCACATGCACAGCAAGACTGTGACTGAAAGAGGCAAAGAAGTGGTTTGCCTGAAAATGTGCGGGATTTAGAACTTGGCTCTCATGCCTGTTAGGAAGCGGCCCTGGAAGATCACAGGGGACCTGGGTTCATGGAGCATGGGAGAGTCGTGAGATGTGCGCCATCACCAGCCCAGCCATGCACATACACCCACTGAGCAGGGCAGAAGACATTTAATGTCTCCTGGAGGATCCAGGGCAATGAAGTCACCAAGCCACTGGGAAAATGAATGAAGACCCCCCAATGTGGAAGGAGCAAACTAGGAGATGGAGAAGCAAGGAGATGCACAGCTGAGATCGTAGATTTGGCCCAAGTGATACCCGAGCCTCAGGAGAATACTGGAAGGAAACACCACTGTCCCCAATTTACACCCACATTTTGGGCATATTTACAGTCTCACATACACTCCTATAAAAGAGAAAAGGCTTGCTTGTGCTGCAGTCACTTAAGAGTAGTTTGTTAAAGGTTTTCACAACATGATCAGTATTTTTGTGGCATTCATCCACATCCAAAACTGGAACAGCAGAAAAAAAGGCTGGCCAGAGGAGTGAGAGGCATGTTTTGCAGTGGAGACTCTTCGCTTATTAAGCTTAGCAAAACAGAAGTTGAGTGGGAACAGGATCACTCCCTCTGTGTATATCACACTGAATAGCATCATGGAGGGAGAAGGATACAGATGCTTAAATAGAAAATTGGCATGGGAGAAAATGGGCATAAATACATTTCAGATTTAAAAAGATTCTACCGACAGAGAAGGAAAGTGGTTGTCTTTGGCCATGATGACCCACAAGAGAGATGCAATATCAGTTCTGGACTCCTGAGCGACATGTGGTCCGTATGGTGGCAGAGACAGCGGATATGGATGGAAGGAAACACACGGTACAGCAATATGGGCTTCTGCCGGGGAGGTTGTTTATCTCTGCGGTGATGGAAAATCCAGGACCCGGTTGGTGGGGGAGATATGGAGAGACCGTACACATGTGGTTGTGCGTATGACAAATCAAAAGGGACACGATAAATTAGGAAAGGGAAACATTTATTTTCTAGCTTTTGAATGCGTGTCACACCCAGTTGAGAACAAAATTAATTCATTCATTAAATCCACTTGCCGCATCAGATGAAGTAGCGGCGCCAGATTACGGGTGGCTGCTGATTCACCGGGGGAGGCTGACGGCCCGGCAGGGAGCGGAGCGGGCCCTCGGCAGTGGGGATGGCCCAGCCCTGCCACCGGATGAAAGCGCCGGGGAAGCTCAGCTGGGAGATGCTCCCGGCCGAGGAACCCCAAGGGGGAATTTTGTCTAAATCAAAGGAAAGTTTACAGAGGGGTTTTTCCCCCTTTGCTACACAACTGCACGTGGTATCTCAGATTATGGCTCCTGCGATGTCTGTAGCAGCTTCCACCTTTTCCCTTCCTATTTTCAGTCTCAGAGGGAGACCATGCCATGTGCTGACTGCTCGCACCTGGGGGTTATTCCCTTTTCAAGAGAGGCTCTTCCAGTTGTGCCGACACAGCAAAGAGAACGGCTTTCCCAGGGCTTTTTGAACAGCAGAGGTGCAAATTGTTTGCCCCGTCAAAGCGACTGCGTTGGTGCAAGGAGCCCTGCCAGCTACTCGGGCTTGAAACAGGCCACGTCCCCGTGTACCCCGTTCAGGAGTGCAGGGTAGACACCGTGCACCGGCATGGCCCGTCTCGCATCAGCAGAAAATACCATGCTTCAGTGCGCTTTCAGCACTGTAAATTATGCACTGGGCTTCTGAGCACACCTCTTCCAGCCTGAAATACGTGGTGCTCAGCAGTCCTGCCAGCTACCACACGTCCCTCCTGCAGCCCCGCTCCCAGCGCAGGCAGGTCCCACGTCCCCGTCCGGGTCCATGTGCCACTGCACTGCCCGCCCAGCGCTCGCCGTGACCTCAGGGCAATCCAAGCTCAGTAGTGGATACTGGCATCTTACTGGTTTTTACAGCTTTCTGGAGGTGAGGGATTGGGATTTACTGGTGCACAGATTGCCCCGGGGCGTGATACATATTGTGTTTATTTGGAGAGTAATGAATTGCACAGATGCCTGAAAACCGGTATCTCAAATGTTATTCAAAGGCCAGCTACAAGCTCGTCTGACTGCAGCCAATATCCCAGCCCTCTCGGCGGCTGGATCTGAGCCAGAGCGTGAGCTGAAGCGGCTCGAGTGGCACCGACAGATCCTCTCCTGCTGTCAGGAGGCGGCAGGCGCTCGCATCCATCCTCGTGCGTCGTTCTGGATGGGGCAGGACAGCGGTGCCTCGCCTGGGAGCTGTGGCACCGGGCCAGGGCCAGCTCTCTGTGGTGACACGCGTGTTCAGGAGTACACCTCCACGGCCGGGGGCCTCCCTCGCAGCCCCCAGGCTCAGCCTTTCGCACCCACCTGCGGGCACGGCACAAGCCGCTCCGGCAGCACAGCTTCGGTGTTAGCGGGGTGCGAAGGCAGCACAGCTCCCCGCTAGCTAGAGACACCCGCTCCTGGATGGATGACAGCTGGCTGGAGCCGAGCAGGGCAGCAGGGGGGCTGGATCTGCCAACACAGGGAAAAAAAGCATTTCGGAGAGTTTGGAGCTTCCTCCGAGAAAGCCTCTTCTTGGTCAGAAGTTCACATCTACAGATGGTGGCCTGGTTTTAGCTGTGCTCCTGGATTCCTCTCACATGGGAACGGCCATGAATGATGTTTTCTGTCATCCCTAACTGGCAAGGAGATTCTGCCTCATCCTGGCAGATAACGACCTGGCTTAAGTTATTCATGACTTCATCACCCCTTGGCCAGACTACAGCAATGCGGTCTCCTGGGCACAGAGCCCCGAGCCAGCCCCATGCTGTGCATCAGCACGGAGCCCGATGGCTGCTCCTGCCCTTCAGGTGTCCAAATCCACACAGGACACTTCTGTCCCCAGGGCTCCACATGCTGCATGCACCCACGAGGGGACAGTCCCTGTGCTGGACAGGAACCAGGCTGAGGGAAGAAAATAAGGACTCTGTAGGTGTTCAGAGAAGCGCGGAGATTTCTGGTGTTTCTGCACTGGGGTTTGAAGCTGACCTTGAGTTTTCCCATAACGAGAGTCCAGGACCCGCGTGTAGAGGCTGACGCATAAGGCCTTTTACCTTTGTCCATAGGTCTTGTAGGGAGAGCACCATCTCAGAGCCACTGCAGACAGCCAGGTATCTCCAGGACCTTCTTCACCTCCCATCTTGCTGCCACGGCTCCTTTGTGAGCATCATCGCTTTGCACCCGGACACTCATCACTGCCGGCAGGCAGAGAAGTGGGAGCAGAGAGCAGGGGACTGAGCACTCCTCCCCAGCACCACTCGCTTATTCATCGCTGCTTCTCCCTCGGCTCCATAGGACATTTCACCTCTGAAGCAGGAGAGTCATTCCACACTACAGCCTCAAAATGATCGTCAGCCACGCTGTGAAGCAGCCACTGCTGGTTGTTTTGTTCCCGGCTCTGAATGTGCGCTTGGAGAGAGGGAAAGTGGATGATCTGAGATGAGAAAGGGACTGTGATTCTTCCACTCCTCCTTCACCGCTCTCCAGATAATGTATAAGAGAAAACCAATCTGTGCAGAAGAAACAGGAGCAAGGAGTTTTGGTGCGCTTGCAGGGAACAAAACAAACTGAAGAAAATAAGGCTATTGAAAAAGTGTCAAGTTGGGAAGAGTGGGAAGATGGGGCAGAGCTATTTATTAATGCACGGAGCTGGAGATCGCAGAAGGTAGACAGGCCAGCTGAAAGGTCAGTTCAGGATCTTCATGTTTTAATCCTTTAGGCGCAAGACATTTAGCGAGCAAGGGTAGGGAAGCATGCCTGGGATGTGATGACAGCTGGAAGGTAGAGAGGTTTCCTCCTCATCACTGGGGTACAGTGTGCTCAGGCATTGCTGAGGGTGGGAGATGCATCCTTCTTGGGCCCTGAAGAAGTCCACCTTCTGCCAAGGGACAGCTAAAGTCCTGCCGTGAAGAAGACTGCTCTGATCAGGTCCCCACTGCTGACACACAAGCAGTCATCGTACTTCTGGGGATGAAAAGTGGATCCACACTTCCTTTCCTTCTCCGTTTGGTCTGCAGTCCAGGAGCAAGGCACCCCGCATGCATGGGTCCCAGCAGAGGGGGAAGGAGGCATCGCTGGAGTGACTGACACCTGATTTTGCCTTATTGAGTAGACATCGATCAGCTGTCTCTGCCCATAATAATGATAATAGAGTTGATGCTAATCAGTCTGTTTGTTTCCAGAGCTGGATGTGTGTGCGTGTGAGTGTATGCCAACAAGGCTCATTTGGACCGAGAAATTACAGATGGAAATGATGCATTAATTCAACCAGTGCATTCCCTTGCACTCCTTGGACATGCCCAAATCATCCCCCCAGATCGTGGCACACGGAGCCTTCCCGTGTTCCCAGTTTGTATGATAAAGGGAGGCAATGAAGGCCTGGAAATACGATACAGAGATGACCTTCCAGACTTTACCTTCTGTCCCTATTTGTAGCCCAGATTTGGTGCCTTATCTTCAACCAGTGTTTCCTGATCCTGTAAGCAGAGAGCTACCAGCCCTCTCTGGAGGAATACAAACAAAATCTGTGCGCTGTGCACAAAATCTGTGCACCATGTGCTGTGGCCACAATGATTTTCATTTATTGCTTCTGTTTCTTTTTCTCCACCCACAATTTGATTTATACACTTGCAGATGAAGCGTCCCTTCTTCCTCTGATCCCACAGGGACGATGGCTAGTCCACTATGAGACTCTGAGATAATCTTCCTTAGGCAAGTCACTGCCTTTATGCAGTCGGTGTCTGCTCACACACTCCCTGGCCGAAAGAGCTGTCTCTCTCCTGCGCTCAGTGCAATGGGCTTCTATTATCAGCAGCTTCTATCTGCAAAGCAATTGATAATAACAAATAATTAAAAATGCATTTCTGTTTGAGCAGCCTCTGGGTGCTCTCCCTAGCTAAAACAAGAGCTTGTCAGTGTGAAGGGCCATAGGAAAATGTGTTTTTCTCAGCTGTGAATTGTTGCTCCTGAACCCTTTGTTATTCCATTCTGTGTCCATCTTATCTGTTGCTGTTCTTCAGGTCAGAGGCTGTATCTTCTCTGGTTTTGCACTGTGGGATGCCAAATGCAGGCAGTTTGTTGGGTTTTTTCCATGCTGCTTGCTTGCTTGTTTGATTTTGGGGCTGGAATGACATGCGGAGTGGATTGAAATGCTCCGTTGCTGCTCTTAAATAACTCCCTGTGTAGACGGCCTTTTTCTGGAATGTGAACGGGGTATCCTGATTTAGCTTAATCCACTTCCAATTCTAACCTCCGTCTTTGCCTGGAGTCAAAACGTTTGTGAAGGGAGCTATCACAGGACAGCTCACCCGGACAGCTGGCCCGTGGAGCTCTATCCTAAAATCCCAGCCTCCGCCCCTGCAGTATTTACGGTCTGCAGAGGTCAGAGCTGACCCCCCAGAGCTGGCAGGAGGATCTGGGGAGCAGCAACCGGAACGTTTCAGAGGAAACTAACCCCAGCCTCTCTCCTCCTCCCACCCCCTGCATTTCTGTGGCAATTTAGGGCATTTATTTATCTGGCATATATAAGCTTTTAGAATAAAATAAAGTGGCCATTTGCAGGGGTGGATGTGGCTGTGATGCGGGTAAGGAGGCTGCACAGTGTCTTACCGGGCCCGTGATACGAGGCAGACACTGCTGAGCTAAACGTGGGGCCACAACCCTCCGGGGTGCACCTGCTTCTCCCCTGTCTCCCATTTGCCACCCTGCAAAACCATGTTGCCAGGGTCTCTCTGCTGGCCATGCCACAAACGCGTGGTGACCCAGGGGCTCCAACTCCTCCCTCCACAGACGAGCGCCCAAAGACGCAGGTCCCCCCAAAAGACGGCCATGCCCCAGCCGTGGGGAGAGCATGGACACGTCTCTTCCACCCGCGAAGGAGCCGGACCCGTCTGCAGGATGCATGGAGCCACTGGGTGTCAGTAGCATCCCGCTTCCCAGCCGCTCGTGGACGTGGAGGCAGGAGGACGAGCTTTCCTCCATGGAGAGCAGAGCTCTCCCCCAGCACCCACTCGGGAGAGCGGGTCACGCTGCTCTCGGGAAAGGCAGCTCGCTCCTGTGCTCAGGGGAAGGTGGTACCAGCTCCATCCCACTGGAATTGCTGGTCGTTGGTTGGGGTTTCCCACCCCTGGAGCTACAAGGAGAGATGCTAGCGTTTCAGGAGCTGCAGCAGTAGACTCCGAGCAGCGGGATACCCTGTGCAGACTCGGCTCCTTGTCAAGTACTGTCTGCTTTGGCCAAGGTGGCCGGTTTTTCGCAAGCAGGCCCAGCGCACGGGATTTTCTCCCTGCCACCTCTCTTCCCCCTGCAGCTCCTGGAGCCACCCAGCCCCGGCTCTGCTCTGAACCTGTCCCTACACTGTCTGTGTCACCCCTACCACCCCCCATACCCCTTCTCACCCATTGCACCAGCCTGTGGCCCCATGAGATGGCGCTGGCTGGTGATTTTCTAATCCTGTGGGGGTTTTTTTCCCAGCCTTTAACAATTTACTAAAATGAAGCTTTTTGCAGGGACTTATCACCTGTGGAGTGACATTTCTGGACCAAACCAGAAGGAACAAAAAGTCCTGTGCCCCAGGACAGCCAGTAAATCCATAATTCCGGCACCCACTTGAGTGGTAGCGTAGCTGCAGGACCATCCTCATTCACAATCAGCATCTGAGCCGCTGTCTTCCATGTAATGTGTAAAGACTTGACTAAAGAGCTTCCCCTGCTGTAGGTGGAGTCCTCGCAGTTTCTCCTGGTGGAGATGTTCCAGCTGCTGTTAATAATTCAGCCTTCCTTAGGTTGAAGTGAGGGTGTCTCCATAGCCTGCTAGTCTGGCTTTCATCGGCAAGATCAGATACGCTTGTTCATGCTTTCCCTGTCTCCCCGCACAGCCCCATGAATCTCATGTCCTGGCTGCATCCACCGGGCTGTCCGGGGACGAGAGATGTCTCTTCTAGGTGTACAAAATCCCTGAAGACCCCTCAGTTCTCAAAACAGGGGAAAACGTCCAAGGTCTTGGAAACGATGCTGGCAGGGACGCCTGCCTGCTCCTGGCCAGCTGGCTGGGTGCAGGTTCTGCAGCCTCTTGGGTTTATTGACTTGCCTGGTCACGGACAGTGGGATTTCCCCCAGACCGTCCACTCCCTGCGATGCATTTTCTTCATCAGACACGAACAGGCTGTAACTTGCCCAAACTCATGTGGGGAAGTGGTGTTCGTACCCAGCCCTGCGCCCATGCGCATGGGAGAGCAATGGTCCCTGCCGTTTCCTCCTCCTCCTGTCGGCAGGTCCCCGGTTTCCCTGGAGCACCTCGGGGTGGAAATGCCCATTTCTGCGGCCTGCTGCTTCCCAGCGATCGCTCTGTAATGCAGTTTCCAGGGCCATTATTTCTTGGCTGCCGATACCGGCCTGGGCCCTCACCTTGGGAGTTAATGGTGTAATCGGAGCTGTGGTGTGAGGCCATGAGGGAGACAAGCTCCATCAATCCTTTTCCGTGTACACAAGCCCTTGATTAAAGGTTACGGGGTTAGCTCACTGTGCCGAGGCAGGGAGAGGGGAAGGTGGGAGGAAGGGAACTGGCTAAGAGCCCTGTTTTGAGATGACTGCTGGGCTGTAGGCACTCAGGCCTGACACGCAGCTGTTATCCGCCATCCCACTCGCCCTCCAAAACCCTCTTCACCTAACGAGAGCTGTTTGTGCCTCTCCATGCTGGGAGGAAAGGAGCTTTGTGAGAAATCAGGGTAGCAGCGGAGGAAGAGGCTGACTTCCCCCTCACAGCTCTCTCTCCCCCTGCACGGAAGGTCAGGTCCCATCAGCTCGTCCCTCCTGCACGGGGTCCCTGCCAGCCCCTCCATTACCTACCTCTGGGAGTGGAGCTGCACCCCCGAGTCCCAGAGTGGGACCGAAGAAAGGCAGATGTGTCCGGTTCAGGAGGGGACACAGTTGATGTCACCCTGCGTGGGACAGGGAGAGGGTAAGTCAGAGCAGCCCCAAGGCTGCTCTAGGTGATGGTGAGCCCTGGGCACACACTGAGTGGTGCCAAGCTTCAGTCCCGTCCACGTCCTCCCTCTGTTTGCTTGCGTGCAATAACAAAGCCTGGGCCAGCGGTTTAGGCTCAGCACGTGCCCTGCAAAGCCCAGGCTCAGCTCCAGGCTGCGGGACGTCGTAAGCACCTGGGTGACCTGTCAGGCACCGATAATCGCAGAGATGCAAAGCAGAGCTCCCATCTTATTTGACATCAGGTGGCAAACAAGGCTTACCCTGCACAGATAAAGACTGATTTGCCTTCACTTAGACTTGATTGATAGCTGTCTTGTGTGGTTATCAGCAAGGAGATCTGTCATCCCCCGCCCAAGGGCTGCAGGTTTCGCCGCTGGAGGATTTGATTTAAGACGGGCACGCTCAGCTGCAGCTCTGGCCGATGCGTTGCGGCGCTGGGGGCCGTGGGGTCAGCCAGCTCCTGGCTTGCTGCTGACAGCCAAGGCCGTCTTCACACCTTCCTGGCCCTGTCCCACCTCGTCTGGAGATGAGCAGCGCGTTTTCCTGATGCTCCTTCTCCAGGCGAACCAGGGATTGCTTTTAGCCTGGCAAATGTGACGCGTTGGCCTGCTGGGAGCACACATCCCTGCCTGCTCCTGCCTGTGCCTTTCTGCCTGCCAAGTCAGAGTGGAGAGGAAGAAAGCAGGAGGAGAAGTGTCCCAGGACAAAGAAAACCTTTTGCTCTTTCTCTTCAGAGACTTTTATCTTTCCTCTAGATGACAGACTTCTGTACAAGTATTTTCAAATTTGGATTTATTTGGTAGCAGCAAAGTTGTGTTAAGATTAGAGAGGACTTAAGTGCTCTCCAGTTATGGCCAAAGGCTCATAGATCCTGTGGCCTGGAGGCAATTTGATGGGAAGCATGCTGAGGCCACACAATATCAGTTCACGTACTGAGCTTGGGAATGATGCTTTGTTCAGAGAGAGAGAGCCGTGGTTTGATGCCGCTGCGTCCCACACCAGCCTGGGGAATACACCGTACGGAGCAAACTGGTGCTGAAGAGCTTTCTGCGTCGCTCATCTCCCTATTTTTGCGCTTTGTGCTTCCTTTTCTTTCTTTGTTTTCTTTACTTAAGCAGCTTCAACAACCAGAATTGTTAACTCTTGGTGGGTTTTTTTTTTCTTTTCTTCCTTCTGGCCCAGAATATTTCAAACTTTATTGTTTTTCTGGAAACAGCTATTTATTTTCCTCTGCTGTTGCTTTCTGCTTTCATCTCTCTTCTGTTCAAGTCAGTAGTCCCCCTTCTTGTGAATCTGTTTTCCCCTGAGACCTTCCTGTTTTTTTATCCCCTTTTCCATACTGTCTCCTGTCAACTCAATAGTTTTTCAGCCTTTCTCTCCTCATTTCCAGCCCTTTACATTTATTTTTCATTACGGCCTCTCTCTTAAACCTCCGCCGCATCACCACAAAGCCTCTGCAAAGCAGCCCTCCAGCCTGGAGACATGCAGGGAGCATCTGATGGAGGGCAGAGCCCAGAGCAATAA
Source organism: Mycteria americana (assembly GCF_035582795.1). Taxonomy (NCBI): domain Eukaryota; kingdom Metazoa; phylum Chordata; class Aves; order Ciconiiformes; family Ciconiidae; genus Mycteria; species Mycteria americana. The sequence goes on along the minus strand of NC_134379.1, from coordinate 7,573,559 downwards.
CCTCTGCTCTGCCTTTCCAACTTTCTGCAGATACCCCTGTAACAGAGTCCCACAACGTACTGCAGCCCTGCATGAGCCCCGGAGGCCCGCGTGTTTTGCAATGAGCAAACACACAGAAAGGTTTGTAGTTCATGATTGGGCTGGAAATGTGTATAGCTCCTGCAAAATCTAAAGAGCTTCCAGGGTGTTTCTGTGTCACTGCATCCCAGCCTGTCCCTGTCATTGTGCTGCAGATGGTTTCTCCTGATACGTGTGGCAAGGTGTTACAGGGTATGCAGAACCCCATGTGCTTTGGAAGATGCTCTTGAGCCCCTGCTTTCAGGCTCGCTGCCTCTGTAGCTGTGGAACCTGGTTCTGAAGGTGACCCTGATGCCATCCTCCATGGGCCTTTCAGATATAACTCTGGTGTGTCTGAGGATGAAGGCTGTACTTTGGGGACTGGAGGTCTTCTGGTGCCTGTGTTGGGACAACTGGGTCATTGCTGCAAGTGGAGCTCTCCCCGTTGCGTGGGAACATGCTCGCAGCCCTGTTCCCATGCAGCCCTGCACGCCCTGGGATGGCATTTTAAATAGGTTGCTCTGGGCTCCTCTCTCCCCTGCCCCTCTCCCCACAGCCTTGGGGATCTGCTTTCCCTGGCCTGGCCTTGGTGGCCCTCACACCTCCCAGGGCTCCTACTGTCCCTCAGAGCCCACCGCTCCACGCATCAGCAGTGGTGGTGGCTCCTGCAGCTCTCAGCAGCGCGTTGGACCTCTGGGTGAAGTACTGCCTGGCATTACCCCCGTCCTTGTCTTGGCACAGGCATAAGATAGGACACAAGGGAGGATCCACCAACCCCAGGTCCCATGAGGATGGCTCAGCCAACAGCAGGCATGATGGAGGGATGGAGTCACCCATCAGCCCACATGGGCTCTCAAGGAGGATATGATCACTGTCCTCCTGGATCTTAAGTCTCTGGGTGGTGGAGCCACCCCCTTGAGCTCTTTTAAGTGTTTGCTTTTCCTTTTCTTTTCCCTCCTCTGATTTTTATTTGTGAACCTTGTTTCGGCGATTAACCTCAGGGCCGGTGTGTCTCCTAAGAAAGATGCTCTCACTTCATTAAGAGATAATGGAAGCTGTCAGAGATTTGAAGGATTGCACTCGTGATGGGAGCAGGAGGGGGAAGAAATATATTCGCAGCAAAGTTACATTTTCATGTAAATTGTTTAAGGATTTAAATGGTTTCTATTAGAAAGGGTCACTGGGGCTGTGCGGAGGGCTAAATTAGTCCTTCTGTGCAGAAGCATAATATTGTCTATAAATGAAAAGGAATAAAGCAAGCTGTTAATTTTTTTTTTCACTCTCTTGTTTCATCTCACACTCTCTCCCTCTGCCTCCGCAGGAGCCTTCCCCCTGCCTTTCTTTGGTTCTTGGGTCTTTCTTCTGGTCTGTTCTCACCTACAGACTATACTTGGCAAGTTTGATTTGGCCTGGCCCTGCCCAACGCTGACTTCTGGCCAGCCAGCCCTAGCCTGCTATCGATGCACTGATGTTGTCATCCCCATAAACCTCCATGGCAAATGCAAATCTGCTGCTTTGGGTTTCAAGGCACACAGAGCCCCCATGGGGAGGGAGAGACCCGGGTGATCAGTTAATTTGTTAATGACTATCCCAAGTGGGTTGTTGGTTTGCCTGCTGACATGTTAGGTGGAGTCACTGCTCCATTTCTCTGCTCCAGGCTGGCTGGTAATTCATCCACAAACACATCTTCATATAAATAATCACAGGACAGTAATTTGCTCCAGTATTCACAGATGAACATGTTTTTGCACACACCATCGCCTCTCTAAATGTGATGGCACCTGTGGGGAATAGGTCTCCCCTCCCCGTATGGATCCCAGCCCTGTTCAGGATCCAGCCTGCTTACAAGTGGATGCTGTTGAATGGGGTGATTTGCCTTTCCCTGGGAGCATTGGCTTCTTGGGCATCCTGATAAAAGGCCTTCAGCTATTCACACCCAGATGTCTGTCTCACATGTTTGCAGGTGAGACCACCTTTTCAGGACCATTTAGAGGCAAAACCACAGTCCCACATATATATACGAGCCAGCAGAGATTTGCGCAAGTGCTCCCTTGCTATCTATGTTCATTCTTGAAACTTTGTGGTTTACTGCAAAGGGGCAGGGGCCTTCTCTATTCATAGCTGTGTGTCTGCACTGGTGCATCGATGAAATGGTTAAATTGCACTGCAAAGAGCAGTCCTGCGCTGCGCACCAATACCTTGCTGGCGTTCACGTCAGTGATAAAGGCTAGAGGAATAAAATAGCTATAGAGCGATCAGTGGTTTTCATTCACAGGGAGCTGGAGGGCAGGAGCAGAGCACAAGGTGCAGACACCAAGACAGGGAGAGGTGTGTGCTATGTCCTACGCTGGTCCCTGGTAGGATGTCCTGATCTCCGTGGCGTGCTGTAAAGCCTCCTAAACACCAAAGCACGTTGCATTCAGCAGGATTCACCCCCCTGGCTCATCCCTCACATGCAGAACAGCAGAGATCAAATTCATCTCTCAACTCCGGAGGCTCAACTCCTATTATTGGAGGTGAGGCACTGATTGCTCTTCACACACATGCATAAGGCACCTGTGGAGACCTTGGGAGTGGGAGGTGTTTAGGGAATAGTAGGAGGTAGAGGGTTTTGCATGCTGATGACTGGGAAGGGAGGAAAAGCAGGGGAAAAGAGGAAGACCTATGTGAGAAGAGCGGAGGCTAAAAAGCTGTGACTGGGAGGGAGACACTGGGCTAGTTTCTGAAGGATTTTGGCAGCAAACAATTAAAAAAGGGGGGTTTCTTTGCAGATGAGGAAGGCTAGGATTTTAGTTCCTTCATAGAGAGCAGAGGAGCAAACTCACTGCAGGCCGGGAGGTTTGCAGGCAGGGCAGGTTTGCGTGCTCAGCTGCACGCACGCGTGCCCAGCAGAGAACAGGAGCAGAAATACCCTCTGTCTCTTCCTTTTTCAAGGACCAGATTGTAACTGGAAACACAAGGACAGTGCAGTCAGTTGGTACCACACCGTGCAAAGCCGTGCAGCATGTATTTGTACCGCCTAAACTTGGGGCAGGGGGGATCATCTCTCTGTACTCCTTCTACAGCCGGTGGGGAAAGATTGGCAGCTCCAGAGGGCAACTCTTGTCCCCTAAATGAGGCTGTAAAGTGTGAGCAGGTCTCTGTCATTCATTTATTTGGGCAAGGCTAACACTTCACACAAGAGGCAACGCTAGGCTAGCCAGCTGGTAGAGAAACAGGTCTCTGGTTTTGATCTTGGGAAAGAAAGAGATGTCTTTGCTCCTCCAGTTTGCAAGATCTCAGAAACAGGCCTGCCTTTCAGGATGAGAAAATCTGCAATACTGAGCAAATTTCAAGCCAGTCAGAGAGCACAGAGGGGGGCATACACCCAAATATATACACCAACATGACAACATTACAAAAAAAAAAGGGATCTTGCAACTGGCAAGGGGTAGAGAGATCGTGTGCTGATCAGGATCTCCTGGTCGTCAAGCTGAAATTCCCCTCGATGAGAGATACCAGCTACATCCTCCCCTTCCTAGACAGATCTATCTTCTTGCTCAGTTTCTCACCCCTTGCTTCTCTGAATCGGAGGGTGTCCCACAGCTTTGCTCCTTTCATGGTGAAGAATCCTCTAATTTCAGCTGAAACATGTCCTTGAGCTTTTTATCCCCATCTCTTCTAATGCCAACTTCAAATAACTCTTCATCCTGTCCCCCAAAATGTTCCTCTCTTTGTTCAGGCAGCAGCTGCATCCCCTCCCTTTGCAGTCTACCTTTTGCCAGGCTGAATGAGCCAAACTCTTGCAGGTCCTCAAGGAAGGATCTTCATTCCACCTATTCTCCCACCTGTTCTGGTTTCAATTAATCTCTGTTGAACATGGTTCACTGGAGTCATAACAGGACTCCAAACAAGGCCTCCTCAGGGCTTTGTGCAATGACAGAAGCAGTCTCCTTTCTCTAAAGGGAATATCTCCCCTGACACCTTCTACTATCATATTTGCCTTTTTTTCAGAGCCACATTACATCAGAGATTTATCATCACCCTGTGATTGGCAAGTTCATCTCTGCCTTTCTCCCCCTCACTTGCTTCCAATGGATGAGCTCCCAGCTTAGAGCAGAAGCTCCTTTTACAGGAGTTTTTGTGCAATTGCTGTTCCTCAAGGTCACCTAATTTCTCCCACAGGAGAAATAGATTCCATTCAGCTTTGGGGAATCAGCAATCTTCCTAAATCCAATATGTCTCTCTGTGCCAAATCCATCAATGGAAATGCCAAGGAGATGAGTCCCTTGGACATTTTTTGAGGAACTCCACTTGTACTCATTGAATCCGTCTCCTGCACTGCAGAGCCAGCATGGATGCCCACATGGATTAGATGTACCAGGCTTTTCATGCCTGAAAGAATTGGTCCCCTTTTCAAAGAAGGGTGCCAGTTAGTGTCAGACCACTAGATTTGGACTGATGTCCTCACGGGTCAGCTCAAGGTCTGCCAGAGAAATCTCGTTTTCATCACAGGAGTAGCAACCCTGAGCGCCTGTCTGCCAAGGGCAGCGCCTCTGTGAAGGTGGTTTTTGCTCCTGGGCTGCTCGGTGGAGGAAATTTTGGCTGTTGATTCAGGCCCTATCTGATTTTTGGCTTGTTATTGGGATGCTGTTTGCTGAGTGTGGCCTTGGGTGTGGGTTGTGGCCATTAGGTGATGTGTTTGCAGAGCCAACACGGCATGACCTATCCTCTGTAAAAGGATATTGCGTTGGACCCTGTTCTCTGCTCACCTTCAAAACTGACTAGAAATCGAAGCATACTACTGAGGTCAGAATAAAGGCTCTTTAGCTGTCACAATTACTCTTGCCCCATTTCCTTAAGCGTGGGTGCTGTGTTTGGTAAACTCCAGGCATATGGTTCCACTCCCAGTTTGTTACATGCAGTAAAATTCTTTGTTGCCATGTTGGCAATTTCATATGCTAATTCATTGCAAATAACCTCAGCTACTGACCTGTTTTAATATCTCCTTCCATTTAATTTAAATGGCATCAACTTCTGATCACTGGACTCATGTTTATTTTCTAGGTCAACCTCTTCTGTAATGTCTTCACATTCACTGAAATACTACTAAAATAGCCTTGTGTCTTCCTGGATCAGTAACCATTTGGAGACAAAGTCTGTTTATTATCATGCTCAGGAATAAGTGGTGCCTGCAATAAGCAACATTTGCTCTGCAATCTGTGCCTCAAAAATTAAAGCCTCCGTGATGACTCAGTCCCATTCTGACTGGGGATATCTAAACTCAGTCTCCAGCACGACCTACAAACTCATTGCAGAGTTTTTCTCGCAAACAACTTTTATTTTCATCAGCCTAGCCCATCCTTGTCCCTTGGCCTACCCTTGCTAGTCTGATTCCACTCCCTATGTTGTGGAGGTAGGTATGGTGATTATGTGATTCTCTTCTCTCTCTGGGTCCCTATATTTCTTACAGTACACTTCTGAGATTTGTCAGCCTTAATCTCAGCATGCAACACCCAAACCTAACCAGGGGGAATTTAATCTCTGGAAATAATTCTCCTCCCTTGAATAGCTCAGCATCCTCAAACCTTTCTCACGGCATCAGCATTTGGTGGGCCTGCTGGACTGCATCCTTTTGATGTGCTTGGCTAACTGCAAGAACAACCTCTGACGATCACGCAAGCCTCTCTTCTTTGAACGCCTTCCAGTTTGGTGCTGGCATCTGCAATAAATTCCTGTGGGATTCTGCCAGTGTTACTGGCCCAAGGTAATGGAGCATCAATAGCTTTTACCTTAAACCCTTTTTTTTTTTGCCCTTGGCAGACACCACAGCCTTCTGTTCTTTGGTCCCAAATAAGCAGTAGGCTCATCATTTCTTCCTGACAAGTCCCCACTCACAGATACCTGCCTGTTTCCAAGGCTGTGCGGGTCTATTTTTTCCCCCATCTGGTCTTCCTCCTGTTTTCTGATTGTCCTGTTGTCCCTGAAGTCCTCTGAGAAGCATCCTATCCCTCCTTAGGCTTCAAACCATTGCAGTCTCCATTGTCTCTTCTTTTCTGCTGAGACTGATTTCACGTACCCATTCAGAAAGTCCCTGTTGGTCTGGGATCTTCCAGATGTAAACAGTTTCTTTCAGAAACACATCTAAGAGTGATATATGTGCCAAAACTCCTGAATCCAGTTATGTTTATTACCTTTTTCTTTGTGGAGCATTTCTTCTAATTGTTACCATTTTTCCAATCTCTAGACTTAAGCAGTGAAAATCTCCCAAATTCCCTCCTAGGCACTCTCACATGAGATCTCGTGTTTGCTTTCTTCTCCCTTTCACGTTTTTTTTGTTTTCCCACGTAGTGTTTGGTACTTGCTGTGCCACAGCCTGTACTCAATGCTTTATTCAACGCATTTTTCTACAGAGCAGCAGCTGGAGAGGATGCTTGGTGAAGGGGCTGTGGGTGTCGGTATAGATGTTGCTGGGTTTCAGGATGTGGAGAAGGAAGTTTTTCTTTCTTTCTAGCATGCTGGGGGGAGTGAGTGAAAGGGATGGAGGTGGATGGCCACCCTTGTACAAACTGCCAGTCTTTTTCACTGGCAGTCTGCCATGGCACCCAGAAGAGTGGAAGGGATATCCCGGGTAGACAATATCATACCTTTCCTTCCTCCCATTTTACCAGCCCTTGGCTGTCAGTGAATCTGAGCTTACACCATGTCTCCACTGACCTCCTGGCAGTGTAAGGACACCAATAATCTTATATTTTATTCAGAAGCTATCTTACAGTCAGTCCATGCCTTGTTACAAGGGGAGCACTCTGCTGCCTGCTTCATCCTACAGCCTTTCATGTCCTCCCTTGGTCCTTTGGCGTCAGGCAGCTCCTTCAGCTCTTGGCCTGAGTTTTGAAGATCTGCGTCTCCAAGAGCCATGACTGGCATGGCCTCCCCACACAGCTGCTGAAATACCGGCAGCCTTTTCTTGGGGGCAAGGAAGTGCCCCGAACCCTCGGCTTGCTTCTCCAGGTGCATGGGGAAGGTGGAAAAGATGGGGTGGTGCTTGGGGAGAGGGGGGCAGCAGTCTGCAGCTGTGCTGGGATTGTGTTTCACCTTGGGGTGGGAGGAGACAGATCCTTTGTAGACCTTGTAGGTGCCTGCACCGGCCGGGGCGTGAGATGCAGTGATATTCTTGCAGCCATTGAGGAAGATGTATTTGATGGCCCTGGACGTGTGGGAGAGCTTGTGTTCGGGCAAGGGGGAGAGGCTGCTAGCTGCACACTGGGGAGCTTGTGCCGACATCGTTGCTGGCGTTGCCTAGGGACAAACCACATGATTAGCAAGGTGATGGAGCTGGTCAGGAATTACCTAAAAAAATGTTTTTCCCCCCAGAAAAATCTCAATTTCCTGAATCCTCTCTCCCCCTCCCTTCTCCAAACAGACCAACTTTGACAAAAGTTACCTCAAGAACAGTAACACAGCTCTAGCATAGACTTTCATGTCAAAATCAGAAGTAGATATCCACCAAAATTAAGACTTTGCTGTGTTTGTTGTAAAGAAGAGGCTTGAATCTCAAGCTCCAGTTCATAGATGACACCCAGTTACCACCAGCCTGGGTGTAGGAGTGTGTTGTCAGAGATAGACAAGTTGTCTCTGTCATTTTTGGAGCTATTCCTCTTTACAGGAATGAATAACCACTGAATGGATTTAGGATCTGAAACTGCATCTTCGGGGAAAGGCTGACCCTGTGCACTCTCAGGCAGCCTTCTGTGTTCTTCCATCATGACCCACTGAATATTAAAGCTCTCTCCCAGGTTTTGTACATCACTGTGTAAAATGCAGATTCTTTGGGGGGGAAAAAACCCCAACCGATGAGGCCTACTCTATGCTTTGATACCTGGCAGAAACCTACAGAGTTGACAGAGAGAGAAGGCAACCAACCCAGTTCATGGATAATTCATCTCATGCATAACTCATGCCCACACGTTTCATGGATAATTTAGGATAAGGGCTTACAGGATCAGGATCTCACATGGAAGTGAAGGGTCTCTCGTGAACAAAGCTGATGGGAAACTCTAGCTGTGGGACAGACAGTTTCTGAATGTGGCAACATGCCAACGGCTGGGAGAGCAGAAAATGGCGTGGTTCCTTGAATGTTGGTATCTCCCAACCTGGCCAAACTCAAAATATGTTTGGCACAGTCTCCTGTCTCTGAGAACAGCCAAAATTGGATCAGTCAAAGGAGATGCAAGCATCCCAACATCACTGTGTAGAAGGAGGAGGTCTAATATCCTGGGGCTTGTCCAGAAATCAGAAAAAGCACCTTCCTCTGCAGTCCAAATGCCCAGCTATAGCAAACAGAGAGATGACACAGCCAAAGGGACTGGACCTTCTCCCAGCAGATTACAACAGCAGCTGGGGCATTGCCTTAGATGGGGTTCAGGACCAATGCACAAGACGGCAATCACTCAGTGAGATCATTGCACTGGTAGGACCCGCTCGCAGACCCCGATATGCCTTCGGCTACCCCAGAGCTGCTCAGACAGACCAGCATCCTCAGCTACAATGTGGTTTGATTGCGGCTGGTGGAGACTGACCCAAGGCCCCAGTGGCCCTTTCTGTGCCAACGTGCTCACGATTGTTGCCTGGTTTCCATCCATTTTGCAACAGTGTTGGTTGGTATCTCTAATATGAGCAGAATGTAATTAAGCATTTTTATCGTTATCATTTCTGCTTTTTCCTTTTTCTTCTCTTCCAAATGCAAACCAGAATGGGATGGTTGATGTTTTTCCCATGGTGTGAAAGCACCAGAATGTCATGCGGTGAAGGAAGAAATCTGTGCTCTTACTTAGGCTTGGGCCGTATCACGGTAACATGTTTAAATCACCGATGAAGAAGGCAGACAGCACCGGAGTCCAGCTCCTTGGATTCGTAGGAGGCCGCATCTTAAAGCTCAACTTGCAGGCATCAAAGATTTAAACAGACCAGTCGAAGGCTGAATTATTAAAATCACCCTACGTGAAATGCTTCTCTGCAAGAAGATGAGCAGTCTCCTTCCTTGGTTCATTGTCTCTGCGGGGTGTCAGAAATACTAAGGCTCATTCTGCCCTTCCCATCCCCCTTGAGATACTTGGAACAACTGAAGCACTCCCAGCTGCCAAGAAACATTGAATATTTATGAATCCCCTTAATCACAGAGGCAGGGACCATTCCAGCCAGCCTAGTTTGGCATGCTTTTGGCCTTGCCTCCTACAGAGGATCAGAACTTGCTCCCAGAAGGTTTTTTCACCACCCTGGAGCAGATCAAGTGTCTGTCCAGTTCAGGTGGCAACCCCTAGCAGTAACTTCAGGGACAGAGATGCCTCATAACTGCCCCTGCACCTCCTTTTGGGGTAGGAAATACAGCTGAAATTGCCTCAGGATGTGCCTCCACAGCTTCAACCTTACAAGCGGAGAAGCAGCAAATCAAAGGGAAGTCTCCTGACTTCCTTACCTTTTTCTCACCATTGCTGTCCCATTATTGCACTGCATATGGTGTTGGCTTCTGCCTCCAAAAGAAATGCAAGCCCAATACAGCCATCAAAGTGAAACAAGCAGTGTTTTTTTTTTCTTTCTCATTCTTCTATATTTTCCCTTTCCCCAGCTAACAGTAACAGACGGAATAAGGAGAATTAATCATGAGAAAAGAGGTTGTTCTTTGGTCAAAATGAAATCCAACTGGGAAGTGCAGGGTTTTCTCTTTTATCTTCTTGTTTGTGTTCCAGCATGCACAGAAATAATTTTTGAAATTCTTCATAGGCATTTAGTATGAAAGGAAAAATCCTTGAGTTTTTTGGGGTTAGGGGGGGATTTGTATTATTTTTTGTTAAACATGCTTATTACCTTTTTTCAACTGGCTCTATCACATAGTATGTTCAGAGACTCTGGTTTGAGACAGTTTCTGAAACTGCATGTCTTTGACTGATCAAGGCACTTGGGTAAACTCTTTGTGGGTGCTTGCAGCCTTCACAGATAAGAGATTCATCACGGTAAAAGGCAAGTTATTTCCAGTTGAGTTCACTGAGAAAACATCTGGCTTTTAAACAAATTTCCAGGTAGAAAACAGGACGCGAGGCTTGTGCTACAGTGGAAGGCTGTAGGAGGACTTCTGGCGGACCTTTTGAGCAGAAGAGGAGTGTAGTAGGGTTTCATTGCTGCCGGGTAGGCTTTGCAGCAAAGCAAAGCACCATGCATGTCTGTGAGTTATTTCCAGTGCTCACCAGTATGGACCCAAACCCAAGATCTTCTAAACCCGAAATGCTGTAAGAAAAGCTACAGTGAGAGTGGTTCTGATCAAGTAGCAACTTGGAAAACTCAACAAGGAATCGGTGTGCATGGAAGCTGAGATGGGTTGACGATAGCTGACTAATGCAAGTCAGCTATCTCACTGCTCTCACTCCTGAGGCCATATGGTTTTATGGAGATTTCTCTGCACTCAGCATTGGCCTCCCTGGACCCAGCAGGAGTGGAAAAGCTGCTGAAATGTTTATTAAAATATCTAATGTTCTTGGAAGACTCACCGAAATCCTAGGTACTTTTCTGTTTGGTCCTGCCTGACGATTAACGTCTTCAAAACACTTCTGCAAGGGGCTGGATGCCATCTACCCTGGCTTTGGGGGATTCTGGCAGGGGTTGTGCGTTGCCATTGTGACATCCCATTGTCACAGCAGGCAGAATTCTGGGCTCCAGGTCACGAGGGACCGAGTTCTGACCTCATGCGGCACCAGTGCGAATGCAACGTGCCTTCATCTGTGTTGAGATGTGCATGACCAGAATGGGAAGGATCTGAGGACCGTATATATCGCATGACTTCCCACCACCTGACTGGAGGTGTCACTATTCTCTGATTAAGACATGGGATTTGCAGGTCCCTTGGAGAGCACGTGTCTCATCAGATGTTGGAGGACACCTGCATTGTGGTCACAGGATGGATGTAGCCATGCTCACACCAAAGGTGTGATAGCCACTGTCAGCACATGTCCTGGCCTGTCAGCACGTGTCCTCTATCACGTGGCCAGACATGCAACCATCACCCAAAGGACACCTGCATTTTGGTGACATGATATTCTGCTCACATGTGGCTGTGGGACACTTGCAAATGTGGGATTTGGAGGATTTTTTGGGACTCTCTGGGTTTTTTAGTTCCCCTGAGCAGAGGTTGCTTGTCCTCTCTTGATAGCTCTCGAGTGAGTGAGGATCTCTATGACCACTTCACATGTTGTGGTAATGCTGCTACCAGGCTGAGTGAAAAAAATCTGGTACCTCATGTCATATCAGAGCTACATAACTCTCCAGGCTTGCTGAAGGTATAGCAGAGCCTTGTACACTTCTGTAGGGCTCAGGCTTCCTGTCCTAAAACATTTTTTGCAGCTGTTAAACAGCTTGCTGCATTAAAACCCATGAATGAATTGAAGTCATTCTTGTAAAGAAATAGGTTGCAGGATTTTTAGCACTCTGGGAATTGGGAGCAACACTGCTTTGTAAATTAGATCTATTAAATACTTAGTAATATCAAAATTTCATGCGGTACTTTTCTTCAAAGAAGTCTGAGGTGGCTCTGTTCATCAAGCAATTTTCCCTTAGACTGACCTGGCCTTTCAGAATCACCTGGGAGGTCATATTTGATCCCAAGTTAATTCCTAATGAGATTTCCTACTTCCCCAAGGCTTTCTACTGACATATACGAAAAGACAGACCAGACCAGAGCCTTTTATCCAGACATTTCTCAGCTTTGAAGAAGTTTCTGCAATACCAAGCATTGCCAATCACATGTCTTTAACAGGTCAGAACTGAATAGTTCTGGTCCTTAGGAACCATGAGCCTGGATCTGAGGGAGATGGTTCATTCCTGCAGTGGGTGATCCCCACTGCTGCATGTATTTTATCGAAGAGGAGGGTGGGATGGTCCTGCTGAGATTTGGCTTTGTGCAACGCTTGGATGGTGGTGACTTCAGACCTCCAGCTGTGGCTAACAGGCCCTGGAATACCCAAATACACCATGAAATGGTAGCCTTGCAATCAGCACGTCCTTATAATAAATGAGCCAACCGTTCTCTGAATGTGAGCGCTTCTGGTGGTGCCAGTGGTGTTTGCTGGTATTATCAGTTCATCCCAGGGTTGCTTAAGGCTGCCTTTAGCTGCAGATCTCATGCGGTACAGCACACAAATTACCCTAGCCGCTGTAAAACACAGCTACTGTGGGACACAGCTTTAGGAAGTATTTAGCAATGCACAACAGATTTATGAAACAGGCAGCCCAGATCCTGGACTGCTGGAGATTGAGTTTTGAAATCTTCCAAACTGGAGATGGGCTAGTGGAGAGAGAATCCCTCCCACCTGGAGCTTATCTCACACACGCCAAGCACGGGGAGCCCACACACCTAACCCACCAAAACCCCTGAGCTGACAGAGCCCTCCTCTTGCAGTCACATCATTTTGTAAGGTGCTTTTATTCCTCTGCATGCATTCGTCTTGTTTATTCCTGCCGTGCATTGATACAACAGGTCATACATTTGGAAGAGGCTGCCAAAGATAATATACATCCTGTCATAGTAACAAGATCATCAGAAGGAAAACTGAAGAGATAATAAACCGGCAGGAAAGCTGAAGAGTGAGAAACAAAAGAGGAACAGAGAAGAAGTGACAATGTTATCTTTGTTTAACGCTCCTCTGAGTCACCATTAGTTATTTAAGATATTCATCTGCTCGCTCCCAGCCCTGTCAAATTAAGAGATCCAAGGGGTGGTGGTTTTTTTTCCATTGCCAAACAAGTTGCTTTGGTCCAAAGGGAGAGAAAGCTTCCATGAATGATGGATGCATTTTATTGCAGCTCACTTTGGAGGCTAGAAGGAGGCAGTTTACCATTGCACAGGGCCATATGATAGCACATGGGCCTTCTTCTGGGGATGAATGGTTCTGTGGCGGCTGGTCCACAGGTGCCGTAATGTGAGGACAGTAAAGATAAGGAGGACGTTAAGGATAAAGAGGACAGCAGCACCCTGGAAATAAAGCACCAGACCATTCCCATGGCTGGAAACCAAATGCTGCATGGATGAGGCATGGGGCTGGGAGCAGCCTGGGACACCTGCCCTTTGGAGAGGGGTTGTCAAATGGGGGGAAATAGCCCCAGATCAGCTGCTGCAGTTGTCCAAGCAGAATGAGTGTAGGTCCATCGTACGGTGACCACAGGCATCCAGGAGAGATGACGCTGTGGGAACTGAGTGGGTGACCAAGATGTTTTCATAGAGGGCACCAAACCTGACCCCCAGCCCCTCCAGACACCTGGACCAGGAGACACCTCTGAGTCGTCATTTCTGCCATCTCGCTTCTCCTTCACTCCCAAAGACAGATCTCCAAGTCAAGTGGAGAGACCTGGGAGCCATCTGTCCTGCTGCCAGGTGAGGCTGCAGCGCGCAGGAGCATGCGTGCACCCACATGTGCCCGTGTGTCTGGGGAAGCGCCTCTTCCCTCTGCCTTTTGCTCATGTTAAATTAACCCGGGATCCAGGAGAGTAGCAAGAACGTTAATTTAACATATGGGCTCAAAATAGTCAAGACAGCCTGTCCCTGAGGGCTTTGCAGAGGGAAAGGAGGCACCTGGCAGGGAGAAATGGTGAAGAGGGAAGGAAAGAAAGGAAACACAACTGGCTGCAGGCTGCCTGGCTTCCCTTGATTCGTGTCTAGGGCAGAGGAGAGGGCAAAAAGGGTGATAGGAGGGATGGAGAGCACAGGCTGGGTGACTTCTCCCCTTGCAGTGGGGCAGCTCTGCAGAGCACGTTGGACAGGCCTTGGAGCAGTATCTCCCTCCCGAGCCCCCTCGGGAAACAAGAGGCCTGCAAACTGGTGAGGCGTGGGATTAAATAAATTAATGGTCTGAGGAAGGTGGATAGGAATCGTCATCTTGCTGGTAAAAAAAACCCAAAACAAAACCCCACAAGAATTGAGGATTTATGGCACGGGTCAAAGGCTCACAGTCCCTTCTGGACCCAGGCTGAAATCTCCATGGGGTCCCTCATCCCTGAGTGTCTGCACATTCATTGCCAGCATGAAGGAGCAGGACAAAAATTATTGCAACCAAATAATTAGTAGCACAGCAGCTGGGAGGGCTGCATAGACAGATAATGTTGCAAAATTGTTAAACAGCGGATTTTAGCCTTGTCAGGGGTTTCCTGCTAAAGCCAAAAAGAGCAGGGGAAGATCTGAGGCGTCAGATGGGGGAACTCTCCGTACAGCCCACTTGTCAGTGACTGATTTGGGCCCTGTGTAACTCCTTTTGCACACTACGCCTGCTATATAATCTGCTGTATGAGACCATTTTGGCATAAACCAATCCTAGCAGAAGCTCGCCTACCCTCTTCTTTAAAACCTCTGATAATGGAGGCTAAAATCCATCCTGGTCCCCACAGCAGCCTGCACCAGCATTGCTCTGAGCAGTTTTCCTTGTGCTGACTTGTGCAAATCCCTGTGGACCCTGAACACAAGATATGCCACCAAATAACGGAGCCGCCAAGTGGCACCTCTTTCCGGGGTGGAAAAAGAGATGTGAGACCTGAGCTGTCCCTCCTACGGAGAGGATTTTATTGATGCCAGGAGAGACCCCATTGCTTGTCCCTGGCTTGGGCTCGGCGTGGTGTCAGGCAGCCGTCCTTGCCCGCTTGGCTGATGGGGTTAACGGGGTCTGCCCACGTGGACGCTAATTTGCACCACGGCCACCTGCACGCTGGAGCTGGCCCGAGCCCCCCCAGCCCATTTCGCACATGCTATCAAACATCTGCTCGGCCGTAATGACTCTCTGTCACTGCCGACCGGGGCCGTATTCGAGGCGGTGACCTCGGGCTGGAAAGCACCGGAGCCCATCGCCAATCTGCCGGACCAGCTGTCGGCCATGTTAGCGAGCTGCTGCAGGCAGAGCGGGGCTGGCCAAAGCCTTCCTCCCGCCGCACGCGAGGCTCAAACCGAGGGCCAGCGTGCCGGGAGCAATGCGGGCTCTTGCGGCTGCAAACACCATCAATATGAGCCGACGGCTGCCAGGGGGGTCTTTGGAAAAGGTATTGGAGACCTCAGTGCTCTTGCCTGGCAAAGCCCCAACCTTGTGTACAGTGAAAGGAACCAAACATAAAACCTGCAATGTCCTCTGCTTTTATTTTATGTGTTTATTTTATTTTGTGTGTTTATTTTCAAGGGGATTACCAATAAATTTAATTTCAATATGGTTAATCCCCATATATATTTACTGAGGGCAATTAGCTGGCATTTATATTAAATATACACAATAGAGAGTTGAATATACAGTTTATATAGTATAATTAGATATATATACACATATAAATAGATGCATAACTCTGTCTGCAGTGTGTATTGGTGAGGAAGGACCAGGGTAATGTGCCGTGACAATATTTATCTCATACCATATTTATACCCTGATAGCTAGAGAAGTACAGCAGGGCTCTACAGGAGCGGCTCTGGGAGCAGCCACAAGCAGAGCGGGTGCTGCAACGCAGACAGACAGACGGGTGCGGTGCCAGGGTGATTCTGGGGGGAAAAAAGGGGTTCAGGGACCTGGGGAGGCAGCAGCAAGGGAAGACCAAGCAGAGTAGAGGACCCAGCCCTGAGGGAAGGAGCTGCTAACCCAGGGCAGATGCTCAGGAGCTGCCCTGGAGCAAAAGGCACAGGAGGTGGTTTGGGTGCATCTCCCCACTTTGCTCACCGTGCTTCTGCATGTTTTCCCAGAGTGGATATATTCTAAATCCTGCGTGTGAGCACTGTAACTTGCAGAGCGTGGAGGAAAGCCTCCAGCTGCTAGGCTGGTGCCGGGGCATCACTTTGCCGCAGGATCAGCCCCGTGCGGCGAACAGGGGAAGCCAGTTCCCTTCGGCACTGGGACAGGGCTGCCCAAGCCCCAGTCCGGGTCCAGGTGCGGGAGCAGATGTTGGAGGAAAAGCCGATCTCTGAAATGTGAAGGCTGCCAATCTTCCTTGGCTTTTTCTCCAATATTTTTTCCTGAGGTGAAACTCTTCCTCGTTCCAGCTGGAGTCTCGCTGGTTGGGAGACAGTGGCGGGGAACCGGCTGGATGGTTTCCCTTTCCAACCTGGCAGCTGGGCTCTGCTTGGAGGGGTCCGCCAGCCTTCCCAGGGCAGAGTGGGTGAGGGAGACCTGGCACGCCAAGGTCCTGCAGCGCTTGGCTCCCCTTGAAGCACCGAACAGCATCTGAGAGGGGCAGCTGGATTAGAGGGCTGGGGAGATTTGCCTTTATTTCCTACCCCTCCTTAAGAAGTCCCATCTGAGCAGGAGTCAGCTGCCATCTCTAGACCTCATTCCACCAGGAAGAGAAAGGACTTTGGAGTTGGTTCGAGACACAGATTTTTATACCCAGAGAAGTCTGACCCCTGTGGAAAACTTCACGCACTTACCCTAGCATTAGGGCCAGGTACAAGTGTCTGACCAAGAGGTTCCTTTTGGAAACTCCTCCAAAAAGGCTATCAGTTATCTGGATATAGCAAAGCCTTGCACTTTGCAAACTTGCAAAAGCATGCAAGATTTGCTAAACACGCAAATCAGTAGTTTATCACTAACAGTAATAAAAACTAACACTGCCATTTTCCTGGTCAACCTACCCAGCAGTCATTCTCATTGCTGCTGGAACTGCACATCTGAGTGATGGGAGCTGCCCGTGCGCGTGCCTTTAACTCCATCATCCCAACCCCCTGCGAGAGCAAACAGCCTCCCTCTTTCTGCATCCAAAAGCTGTGGACCATCCTCATTTAGACCATCCCAGACCTCAGTCCATGGCTGAGTCAGTCCCAAGTCTAAGCCCTTGTTTGCTTTAAAAAAAAAGTCAATTTATTTCTTTGTATGCCTTCCACCTGTTCCTATTTGGCTGGCATGAGCCTGTTTTTTAATCACACACAGCTTTCACCCTGGATTGCACAGGCAGTGTTAAAATCCTGCCTGCAGCTAAATGTGGTGTGAAGCTGTGCTGCCTTTGGAAGACTCTCAAAGTCCTCAACATCCCTCCTTACCTTTGGGCTTCTCCAACCTTGGCCCAAAAATAAAGGACCAGCTGAAGTCTTGAAGTGCTTTGCCTCTCGCTTCCCCTCAGCTCTGTCCTGCTCCTCCAGGGCAAAGTAAGCCAAATGACGGCGTAATTAAACCTTCTTCTCACTTAAAAGTACTGTTCAGGGAATTTGATTCCCAACCGCTATTTATGGCTATTGATTTCTGCACTTCTTATTACCGCGGTAAGTGACCTGTAACCAGAGCGGCAACTGGCGGGTTTATCAATCTCTTTCAGATAATTAGTAACACAGGAAGTTGGAGAAGGAAATAAATGGTGTGGTTGAGAAAAGTTTGCTTACCACCCAACGAGGGCTACCAGAGCCGGCAGAAGAGGCAATGCAGACCTGCATTTCATCATGCCCAGCCTGGAGGAGCTGGCCTTGGATGTGGCTCCTGGCACCTGGTGGTGATTTGGGCAGTGGAGGGGACAGTATGTGTCCTGGACTCTTGTCCCATCAGGAGCAGATGCAAACTCCTGCCTTACAAATGTCTCCTTGTCTTGGGTGAACCCACCCTCTGATGAAAAGCCCCGTGCGCAGGAGCCCAGCCCGGGGATGGGAGGGTTGGATGAGTGGAGCGAGCACCGGCATCTGCGTGACCATTGATGAGGCCAAAGCGCGATAAAGCCCTTTCAGGCAGATCCCGTGCGTTACTCCCTGGAGACCAAACGAGCCCCGTTCCCAGTGGCCTCCTGAGGTGAGGGCTGGTTGGTATGCTCAGAACCAGGGCCAGAGGGATAATTATCTTTTTGGCCTCTTTCCTATTGAAATGTTGCCTGCAATTAACTCCTACCAGAGGAGCCAGACAGATCGTGGCCCTTGTTCAGACCCGGGCAGATTGACCCACAGAGCAGGACTGGGTGCAGGGGTTTCCTGGGATCGTCCGATGAGCGAGTGCCCGGGGTTCGTTGCATTGATCTCACGCTATTTGTTGGTAAATTGCTGTAAGCAAACTCGGCAATCTGAAGATGATTAAACGAACCAGTCCAGCCAGAATAAACCCCGAGCTTTTATTAGCAAGACCGGAGCAGCAGGTTATCTGCAGGTATGTTTAAAGCCCTTGTGATGCCCCTGCACCCTTCTGTGCTGGGCACTGCCCCTAATCATTAGAGCTGGGGACCAAGAGATTTCAGGGGTGCAAAGGGTGGCTGGAAATTGAGAGTTAAAAATGAGAATTAAACCCACGTCTCCTCAAGGCTGGGACAGGGCCTTAACCCCAAATAATCGCTTTGCTGCTCCTAGCTGACCTCTTTCCCATGCAAATAGCTTTTCAGTGGAAGGCTAATTCATTCTCACAGCTAAAAATGATCATTGCTGTGAGAAAGTGTTCTGGGCATGAATCCTTTTTGCAGCAAATAGCAGCATTAACAGGTTCATTTTCTCCCAGAAATGCTATCAAAATCTCTTTAAGCTGCTTCCAGAGCATGCCACAGATGCACTAAACGAAGCCTGCAAAATGGGTGGGAGATGTGATTGCAGTCAGACCTCCCGCCTCAGCCTCAAAACCCGACTCAACACCGTGCTGAGCAACATCCATGTGTGATGGCTGCAAGAGTCCGTGTGTTCCCTCCTGAGGTGCCCCAGGAGCATGTCCTAGAGATGGCTCCACTTCTAAGGAAATGAGCCTTTATCTCCTGGAGTTTTCTCAGAAACTGAAGGAATAAGTAGTTAAAGCCCTGAAAGCATTGGGTGGATCATTGCCAAAACTGGGAAAGAAACATGAGCTGTTGATCCTCTGCTTTATGCATCAAGCGAGGTGCAGCTCACTGCCGCAGTCCCAGGTACGGCTGCTGTAACGCAGGCTTGCAGGTGTAGTGCTCCAGCTCAGTTACGGGTTTAGGAGCCATGTTATAGACTGTTATTGACTTGATCTGGGGCAAATTCCAGCTGCTTATTAGACTTCTTGTCCAAAGGGGACGTTTTTCCAGGGACTTGGTGACTTTTGTGCAATGCCAAGCACTAGCCCCAGCTCTTGAGGACGGCAAATTAGAGGTTTCTTCTGGCTCTGGAAGAAGCATGGAGGTGCAGCTCTACAGTCAGGTTTTGAAGCAAGAGGGAAGGCAGGGCTGAGCAGCATTTCACTCTGAGCAGCCGCAGCCGCGAGGCTGTGGATTCACAAAGCCCCTGGATGTGCTGAATGCAGCAGCTGGCTCTGAGCAAACGCTATCCAAAGGTCATCAGCGATGCTCCCTTTGCAAAAAAGCCCACACGCCTTCCCCATGACAACCTGTTACATGCTCCAAAGGAAAACAATATTGCTCTTTTTTTATTATTTACTTTGAGACTGAATTGCCTCTCGCATCCAGCAAAGCTGCTGCTTCTACCTTGTAAATCCAAATCATGACTTTTTGGGGTGATGTGAGTCAATCCCTCGGTGGGCTGAACGGGTCGTTTTTATTGACCCTGTGGTGCTCTGCCAACACACTGGGGAGAGCTGGCTGAGTTTCCTTGGCATTGCCGGGGAGGACCAGCAATGGGGAAAATGGAAACACTGGGACCAGATAACCCTTCTCTTGCTCCAGTTTCATATCACAGTGATGCAAACCTGGAGTAACATGGCAAGGAAGCAGGAGCTGCAATTCTACATCTGTGGGGAAAAAGAATAAAAGAAGGTGGCAATCCCATCTCTGGAAAGGGATAGCACTCAGAGATCTTCCAGGAAGCCCTGGAAATGACCATGTTTTGCCATGGCTATGCTTTCCTTCATCCATCTCTTGCCTTCTGCACTCCTGAGGACCTGGCTCCTTTGCCCTGCTCCGCTCTGAAAGGCACCCAAATAAAAAGCAGATGTCCCCAGGTTGGTCTTGCTAAGCGCTCTGTTCACTTGATAGACAATGGCTCTGCTCCTACCCTTCCTCCAAGGTGGCTGAGATATCGCTGCCTAGCAAGGTCCCAGCAGGGCTGCCCCACGGCCCCAGCCCCATGGCCAGAAATGTGTGAATCACCCGCTGGGGCCGAGCACCCCGGGTGCTCGACGGTGCTGTGCCAAGAGCAAGTCCCCGGGCTGCAGCAGGGACAGGCAGGGGGAGAGTTGAAACTCCCAGGAAATTCAGGATAACTCAGAATGACCACAAAAAGGCAGGATCCGAGCCAGAATTATGGCACAAAGACTTTGATGGAGATGTCACTCTTTCTTCAACAGCATCCACCTGGCATGAAAAGCAGCTCGGAGGCAGAGGACAGGAGCTTGAGCACCGACCTGGTGCTGCTGTGTGGGCCGGCCAGTGCCCAAACCCGTTCGGCACTGAACATGGCCCCTGGGGCCGAGGGGACATTTAATTGACCCGACTCCAGAGCGTGCCAAGGAAGCAGGTAAACTAGGGACGCGGGTCTTATTCCGGGATCCATCACACGCCCCCTCAACTACCTTGGGCAAACTGCTCATGCTCTCTTAGCAGCAAAATAGCATTAACATTACTGTCCTACTTTGCAGTGATGTTTTGAAGACAAATTTGTGTTTCCCTGGGGAGAGGGACTAAAGGAAAACCTGTTCACCAACCAAAACAGGGTTTAGCCACCCGGTTTGTAAATGGCATGCTAAGGAGCCTGAAACTGCTGTCTCCTGGGAGAAGCGTGCTTTTTTTTTCCTCCTTTTTTTCCCATGGAGGAAAAACTATCAAGATAAATTCATGGATATAAAATCAAAAGATCTTTGGTAACCTCTTCGACTATTAAAGTAAAATAACGATAATAATGAGCACTGCAGTTTCACTCATCTCAGAAGATAAAAAAAAAAAAGTCAGGCCAATTTCTTTTTGCTTGCCAGCAGATAAGAGCCTGACCCAGATTGGCAGAGCTCAGCTTCCTCTGCAGCTTTGATTTTCTTGAGGGAGGCTTAGTTCTGGCTGTCAGACCCCGAACCCCGAGGTTGCAAACCTCAAGCAGAGCTGCCAGTCACTTGCACGTCCCGGTGGGCTGGTGGGGTGGAAGGGGTGGAGGGCTTTTGGTCGGGTTTTCGATGGGCAGCACCACAATTTGCACTCCTGCTTTTGATGCAGCTGAATTTTTCTGCTAATCTGCCCATCAGGCTCACAATGAGAGCTGCTGGTTTCTGAACACACAATCTGGCAATTTATTCAGGTGACTAAACAAAAGGGAGGGAAAAAAATACCCTGCTCCAAGTTGTGAGTGCTGAGCCCCTGGGAATCGCAGCCTGAGGTATAGAGAAATAGCAAATAAATGCTGTGGAGGGGACGACATTTCTGCTGTCCCTCCTGCAGACATAATGCCTTTACATTAATTATATTTACAAGTAATTTCTGCCAAGCCTTATAGTTTAGTATTATAAAAAGTTCCTTTTGTCACTTTTTTCCCTTTTTTTTTTTTTGCACCACTGTGAAATGGCAAGTTAGATGGAATAGGCTAAAATAATGCGATCTGATTGAATAATGAATAAAGATTAATGAATTTTTGCTAACGTAAATGATTACATGGTAATTGCTTTAATAATATAAAATTATTTTCTGCTACAAACTATGATTAATGATACCAACTGAGCATTTGAATCGTGTGCCTTGTTTTTTGTAAGTTCAGTGATTAAATAACTAATATAATAGTTTACTCTTAATTTTTCTATAGGCAGCAATCATGGGCTAATTGATTCAGACACAAGGGTTGAGCGAACCTTCGGTTTTATGTATCAAAACTCTTAGTCACTTCTTGACTCTTCAGCAACAAAATTAAAAGGAGCAATAGCTTCTTTTCCACGTCATGAACTTGTTCATTAGTTATATTTTAAGGGTAGTGGGTTGTTGGTGTGATGTGTAATGGTCCTCACAGAGACCAGGGCTGCGTGCTGGGAGCAGAGCAGGGATCTGATACTAGGGTGAGATGGAGAAAGACTGAGCAGCGTCCCGTCTCAAAGCCTGGGGGCCAAGGAAGGGAGGAAGGAAAAAGGGTTTTTTCCCCCCATTTTGTGGGGAAACAGTCCCGTTTTGCAGATGTTTCCTGCTCGTGAGACCTTCCGGGACAAGGGGACCTCACCACCCTGCGCCCCAATTTGCACCCTGCTTTTGGCAACCATTTTGACACCTCTGAACTATTTGTCTCTTTGGCGACAGAGATAAATAAGCCATGGCCTCCCCCCCTTTGCAGGATGTTAATGAAGCGTTTAATCATTTGGTGTTTCTTTTGCTTTGGCTTCTTTTTATTTTAGTTTGCAGGAATCAGAGAAACACTCAAGCATGGAAAAAGGCGGCTATTGAACGTCTGTATCTGTTGTTTGCCCCCATGATGGGGAATTAATTGCCTTTTGATTAATGAGCCCTTCAGAGCTGTGCCTGAGCTGGGACTGAGGGAAAGGAGGAGAAAGAAGGGGGGAGAAAATCAGCTGCTCTGCTCTAACCTTGATGTTTTCTGGGATGCCAAGAAGGGGTTAAAGAGCCAAAAGCTGGAGGTGCCGTGGGGTGGTGGTGATGGTGGGAAGGCAGAGGGGGGAATCGTAGTCTTGGCTGTGTCAGAGGAGAGAGAGAGAGAAATTCAAGCAGCAGTTTAATTTTATGAGTGCTTTCACACCCCTTGAATGGAGAAGGGGAAAATGATTTAATTAAAAATATATTTACTTTTAATGCAACCATCAATATTTCCATCCGTGCTGATTGTTAAGAGGGTTTGTGTGTTTGCATGTTTAAACATTTCCAGGCTCTGCCTCTCACTTACTCCTTCTCCATCAGCAGCCACTCGCGCACACTCACCCGGATGCCCGTGCACACTCACCCGTGCCCCCGTGCACACTCATCCAGCCCCCCGTGCCTTCCCACGTTTGGGGCTTGGGTAGTTTTTGGTGATCCCCCGAAAGGGCAGTATTAGCAGGCTCCCACCCTCCAGATCTAGCTCTGACAGCTGTGGATTTCAGGCTCCCTGCATCCTTTCCCCCGTGATCAGTGCGTTTTGCTGTGCACGACCGTGCTGGGTTTCTTTTGGAGGTACCGGCCAACCCCGGGGCCCCCAGCGCACCCCGAACTCCAGCCCCGCTGCGCTCGTGGGCTGATTGGGGTCTGCAGCAGAAGGGGGCTGCGGGGCCAGCTGGGTCCTCTGCCCTGCCAAGTGAAGGGGCTTCAGGTGCAGAGGCCGGGCGAGCAGGTAGGCACGAGCATCCCCTAAATACGGGAGCTGGGAGCTGCCCCTGCTGCTATTTCCTAGATAATTTAGTCAATTGAAAATGGCAGGATTCAGGGATTTTGGCAACAACATGCAAAGAGTTGTACAGTAAAGCTCCAGCAGCCCTTCTGATTTGTATTCCTTCCCAGCATCAAAACGCTTCCCAGTTACCCATTTGCCTTTCTTGTTCCTACACTACACGGATGGATTTAAAGGATTTCTCTACAATAGCCTTTAAATCTCCTTGTCGGGTGCTGCTGAATGGCGGCACAGTTTGATGCGGCTCTGCTGTCTGAGTCCTCCCCGTGTTGCTTTGCAGCTGACCGCACGAGGACAGGGGCTTTGTGTGAAATACAGCTGGAGGAAGGTGCGTTTGGGAAACAAAAAGTTTGGCTTTTGAGTGAAACAAATAGCCTTTGACAGTTTGACCTTGAAGCTCAGCCACCACGCCACCAGAAATGGCAAGGCTTGCTCAGTTATCATCTTCCTTTCTCTCTCCAAAGAAGCCCTTGTCTCCCAACACTGGCAGCATCATTCCTTATTTCTAAGGCTTGGACCGTATTGGTTTGGTTGGTCTTATTTTGTTGTTTATTTGTTGGGTTTTTAATATTTGCAAAGCCACCAGGAACAACCCTACTCACAAGGCTGAGTAGGTTGGTCTGACCATTTTCAGCCCCATCTTTCCTTTTTCATGGTTGTTGCAGCCGGAGATGAGGCTCTGGGTGGAGTTTGCCAGGGGTAAGATCATTTTAGGTCCGAGCTATGGCACGAGGTACTGCAGGACCCACGCAGGTGATGCCAGCGGGCTCCAAGCTCCCATCCCCGCCGATGCCGCAGAGCCGAAGGCAAAGCAGCAGCTCTGCCTCTCTTTATTGATGCAGCTCACGGCTTCATTTCCGCTCTCATATTTCAAGTGGAAAATTTGGTGAAAACAAAAAATTAGCAGGACATTCTTAGTAGAGTAGCAACAAGCAGTACAATCTATTAGCAACAGCCTTTTTTGTGCGTGCACAGTTATTGCTCGGCGTATGTTTACAGCAGAGTTGCTGAAGGATACAGCCGTCACTGAGATCTGAGAGACTGTGAATCTTCTTTCTCCTGGCAGGTTTCTGGTCGCAGCCCGTCGGAGTACCCCATCACTCCACGTCTCCCCGAAGGAGAAGACTGTGCTGGAGCCTGTATCCTCCAGTGAGACGCAAATGCAATTTGCTGATTTTTCTGAAAATGGTGTTGAAACGATATTAATCCCTGGCTCCACATGAAAGATCAAAAGAGCCAGAGAGGCAGTGTCAGGCATAGAATGGAAATCATGCTCTGCAGAAAGAAGAGAGAGAATTGGAAACTTCCTGGAGGAAATACCCATGTATTTAAACCAAACCCAGCGGCAGCCAAAGTTGCCTTTGCTAGACCCAAACCATTGAACAGAAACGAGGACAGAAAGCCCCAGAGGGCTTCTGTATTTCACTCCCTTGTCCGGAGAAGGCTCTTTCTGAGCCATTTCTAAGACAATGCTGCAGTCAACCCTTTGCCTTTTATTGCCACAGTCTGTTCCACTTCTCATCAAATATAGCCCTGGATCTTTTTCTGCCGAGCTGCTGCCCAGCCCGTTGTAGCCCATCTGGTGTTTGTGTGAGCGACTTGCCATTGAGCCGCATGCTGGTCCTCCCTGAATTTCATCAGCTTTAGAGGATATCTCAGGCCCTTTCTCCAGTTTCCCATCAGTGGGTCTCAAGTCTGGTCTGAATTTGGTATCTTGTCCTCCAAAGTGCCAGTAGCCTTTCCTGGGGTGAGCCCTCTGCAGATCTAATAAACATCTCCCCTCTTCCATCATCTCGGAGGTTAATTGAAATATCGAATCGTACCAGATCAAGACAGACCCCTGTTAGACACATCCCTCCTTTCTGACAGGGAACCATTGATAATCCCTCTCTAGATACAGCCAAATTGCAATATAGAGCCGTTTCCCAGCGTGCTGATGAGAATGTCATGGGAGACAGCTTGAAAAGCCTTCCTGAAGTAAAGATAGATGACGTCTCCTGCATCTTCCCCCAGCACCAGCCCTGCCACCCTGTCATGGGAGGAAATTAGATTGGTTTGACCTAATCTGGTCTTTACAAATTCATGTTGGCTGTTATTCATTTTCCTGTGTTCTTCCAGGTGCTCGTGTAGGCTTTGTTTGCTCTCAGGATGCTTCTGAAAATTAGAGGTAAACTCATTCTCCTCACTCCCGCTTCAAAAAGGCAGGTGTTGCATCTGCCCTTTTCTACATTTTTGCATCGTCATCTTCTCAAATATCGCCGTGTTGGCTCTGAAATAGCATTCGGTGGTTCTCGATGTGCCCAGGGATGGAGCTGGCACGGTGCAGCCGATGCGAAAACGCCTGCCTTAGCTAAGTATGCTCAAAACTCTTCTGTCCCTTCCTAGCCTGATATCTTAATCCTCAGTGTTAATTGTGTCAGACACCAACTCACAGTTGATCTGTTTAGTAAAGACTGAACAGAAAGGGGCTTTAGCCTTCTCAGCATTGTCTGTCGATAGCCTTCCCTCTTCAGCCACTCTGACATTTTCAAATGGGATGGTTTTTTTTTTTAAATTCAAAGTGACTTTTTCTACTGTTTTAAAATGTAAATCAATTTCTTCTAAAAAATAGAAGCATTTTAATAACAAGGCTGCAAAGGTTGAAAAATAATGCTTTGAAATAGCTGAAGCAAAATGTTTCTTGCTACTTTAGATCAATTCTCTTTGGAATAACTGTTAACAGTTGGGCCAGAAATTGGGGGTTTTGTCCCCATTTAAAAAAGGGAAAAAATTCAACCCCTCCCAGTTTCTCATAATGTTGTTTCTCAGTAATCAGAAACACCATACTCACCCTGCCACGCGTTGGCTCAACCAGAGCATTCGGTACTGCTGCAGCTATTCCCCTGTAAGATTTCTCTGGGCCAGAAAACTCTGGATTCTCACGCAACTCCATCTGTATCGACAGCAATTGGTGCCACCAGCCTGCATCCACAACAGGGAAAATTGGACGAGTATTGAGCAGAAATGTGTCTTGTCCCACGCACAGCATCTGAAAGCTAGTTTTAAATGCAAATAGGATGGGGAAGACTATGGAAATTCAATAGCGAATGTTCTTTAAGTTTCTTTCCATACAGCACGGATCATTAGGTAGAGCTCTAGCTGCCCAGAGACCTCTGGCACGGAACAGAAATATGAAATCAGATCTTTCTGTTTTGCTCAAGTCGAAGTCAGCGCCATCACGTGCGATGCTGCGTGAACTTACTCACCTGTTTCAGCTCCATCTTAGAAAAGGGTGATATTTCTTTTCCCCTGAGCCCATCAGAAGATCATTCCAGGAGCACGCCACTCTGGTTAAAACCTTCTCCTGACTTCCAGTGTGAATTGATTTGTGGCCTAGCTCCTCTTATGCAAACATTGTCCTTTAACTTAAGTAGCTCTTCTTTCCTTGTGTCTGGGTGATGGATTGAGCGAGAGCATGTTTGCCATTTCAGCTGTCTCCCACAACAGCTGCTGCTTCAAGTGAGAGAAGGATGGCGGTTATCTATATAAACAGCTTTCTCTAAAAAGTGATTGTTTCCAAAAAGCAATGATCAACTTTCTAAAATCATCACTTAAGTGCTTTTAGTGGATTGGAGATTTTCATTGGAGAACCGAGTCGGGGGTTCCATCCAAAGAAAATGATAACTTCTCTTCCAGAAGTCAAAGTTTCCATTTTTTCCCCCTTGAATTTTGGCTGAAAAGCCATCTGAAATAGAAAAAAAAGAATTGTTTCATAGGAGAAATCTCCAGGCTGTGCAGCCTAGCTGGGATATAAAACTCTGACGCGGGGTCTTGGGGTCAGTTCCTGCATCTACCACTGGTTTTCGATGGATGACTTCGAGCAAGTTCTTTGCCCCCGGCCTACGTTTCCCCACCTGTAAAGCAGGAAAAGGGAATTCACCCAGTTTGGGAGCAAGGGGCTGAAAGAGACTGTGGGGTTGTTTGAACAGCCGGCAGAAAGCCAAAGAGGTGGGAACGACAGCAAGGAGAGGGACAAAGACGGGGTAGAAAAGCCCCAGCGCTGTTCAGAGCAGGGGATGGGAAGTTGCAGGGACCATTGAACGGGGAACCTGGTTGTCCTGTCCCACCATTCTTCTGGACTCGGACTTCACTGCAATGGTTCTCGTTGGAGCAGGTGAACGTGGAGCACTGCACTGGCAAACACAGCCGTGGGGGCTGATGTTCACGACTCTTTGGCGGCCGCTGTTCCCCCCACAGCTCTGCTTTACGCACGGAAGGGGCACAGCACCATTTCGGAGGTGACCGATACCCCGCTGCTGCGTCGTGCTGATGTGCCAGAGAGGGGGAAGAGCAAGGGAAGGACGTGCTTCACCGCAACAACTGTGGCGTAGCCATTTCCCAAGAGCATCGAGAGAGCAAAGTCTGTTGTGGAGGGTACTTAAATCACTAATTAAAGCTGTTACCCTCTGGATGACACTAGTACGGCCTCTTCTGAGCTTGTTTGGAGGCTAGGGGGGTGGAAGAGATGGATCATCATTTTGTTTTTCTGTCTTGCACCTTTCCCTTTGCTTTTTTTCCATCGTCCATGCTGCCTGGGATTCGCTCCTTTATCCTTACACACGTCTTGCTTAACTCCCATGGTTTAAAATTAATATAATATTGATTGGAAGGGTTTGGAGGGATTGCAGGTCATTTGCATTCTCCCGTCACTCTTCATTTCTTCGCCCAAGCCCGTCTGGGCGAAGTTTGGCGGCTGGAGCAACGGAGGTCTGGTTGCTATAGCTACCAGCGCTGCCTTCCTCCCGGCGAGGAGGAGGAGACCACAGGACTTAAGAGCAAAGCCATTTTGTGCAAACTTCTGCCTTTGAAAGTCAGCCAGGGACCCCGCGGCACCTGTGGGTCACCCTTCTCCTTGGCCCTCCCCTCCAGTGGCAGCACGATGCCGGGGAGGAGGAACCATCGCCCACTCCCTGTGGGCAAGGAGGACTTGGTTGCAAAGCTGGGGATGGGCAGCGTCTCCGAAAAAATCCTGCCTGTCCCGTGTCAGACTGGGCACGTAATTCAGAGGCCTCTTACTTATGTCCTCCTGGAGGACGTATGTACCATGCTGGAGAACGACACGGGGGATAGTTCACAGGTACCTAGAGCCCTTCGGGACCCCGTGGGGTATCGCAGTCACCTTCCCAGGGCTGGCAGGTACGACCCGGCTCTCTGGGGTGGCCAGGGATGCCAGGGGAGTTGTGCAACATCTCAGATGGCATTAAACACCCAAGTGGGGGGGCTGATCCCTTTTTTTGGCTTTTCCTGCTGCATCCCCCAGATCAGTACAAAGGACTGAGCACTGCACTACCCCCCCTGCACCCCAAAACCTGGGGGTTCATCTCCCTTTACACTACGGAGGGTACGGTGCGCGTGAGGAGGAATAGACCAAGTAGGTCTTGTATAACACAGACTCCCTTTGTTTCCAGGTTACTCTGGATTGTCTGTAATTATGTCTAGGGATGCATGCCATGATAATTGTTGATTATTTGCAGCTCCTGTGGGACTGCTTCCTTGTGAAAGAAAGGCAAAGAGCCTGCACGTAGCATAGACGAGAAATTCAGATCAGCAGCATATTTCTGGAACGGGCTCAAGAACTGAATAAATACGTGAATAAATTAAATAAATAAAAGGTGTGGGGGAATGAGCGAGATGGCCTTGCCGTGTCAAGATAACTGTACCTTGTCCCCCTGCTCTGCAAACTCTGTTGAGCAGATTTATTAGTTTTAATTAACAGGAGGGGGAAAAAAAAGGAGCTGGGAATACATCCAAATTCCAACTCACAAAATCACTGCTCCTTCCTCAAGATTGAGAGAGAAAGAGGGTGAATGACCAGAATAATAATCAGAAAAGAGATCTGGGTGCCAAGAAAGCCATTTCTCCGCCCAGCCTTTGCGCTGGCTCCTAGGATGAGGAGGAACTTGTTCAAAGCTGAATGGGAAGTCCCAGCAGGGTCAGAGTTTAGGGCTGGAGCCCGTATAAAGTTTGGAGTGGGGCAGATGAAACCTCCTATCAAAACTTCTCCTTCAGTAGAAAACTGGAGCTGGGTTTAAGCTTATGTCTGTGTGTAAAGTACTGTTTTCATAGAAAATGTGAATTTTTTCATTATAAGTCCTCCTCCCCAAGAATGAGTGGTTTGGGTCAGCCAGTTGCTGACGTACCCTCAGCGGGCAGGGTAGTGTCCCTGGGCAGCGACGCGGTGATGCACCCCTCCTCTGGACCAGGCTCCTTCGACAAGTGCCAGCTCCCAGGGCGTGACAAGGGGAGACCATAGTGACGTAGTGACGTTCTGTGGCATTTCAGAATACCGATATTTCCCTTTTTCCATTCTCCAGCCCTGGTTTGCAGGCAAACCCAAGAGCTTGGGAAGGCTTGGGAGACTGTTGTGGAGGCCCAGCCAGGCTGAGGGCTCCGTATTCCTGCTGGAGGCATTGCGCATGGCCGGCTCTCCAAGGACCAACCGATGAGATGGCAGGTACCCGTGGGGAGGATCTGGGTGCACCACATCCTGCTCTGTTGCAGAGATTAGCATTGCTGGTGGCTCCTCTGCCCCTTGCCACAGCATCCCGGTGACACCATGGCCAGCCCCCATCACAGGGACGTGTCCCCATACTGCGCTGGGCACTGGGGGATGTGATTTTCATGCCCAAACAATATCAACCCTGCTACCCAGGGGGTGCACTCATAGGTGCTGGTAGAAAGGTGTTTAACTGTGGTGTTGCTTAGTCCCAGTAGCAGAAGAGCGTTAAAAAAATAATAAAAAGTCAACTTTCAGCCCAGAAAACATTGACAGTTCAAACCATCGGAAAGAAAATGGTGCTTCCTTTTATTTATTGAGGTTTCTTTCCTGTTGGCATCAAGTCAACATTTCCTGCCAAGGATTTGATGAGGATGAAATACATTTTCGCCCTGTCAAAATGGTCTATGAGGGAGCCCCAGTCTGTAAGTGCTGTAAGTGTCTCCCTGCCTCCCACACGGTGCAGCACAGCGCAGAGCCCCCCGAGCAACTGCTCACTGCAGGACCAGCAAGAGTGCAGCCTCCTTAGCCCAGCATGCGTATCAGCTCATTAGCCTTGATGAGTAACCAAGAGATAAGCTGCCCCTGGGCTTCTCCTGCAGATAGTATTGTTTCGTGGCAAGGTAGGTCCTGATCCAGGGAACTTGCCTCTTGCCTAGTGTAGAAATTACCTTTACAGCCTCTGTGCCATCAGCTTGTCCTTCCAACGAGGCTGAACCTCTTCATGTGGCCCCGTGAAGGTCCCAAGATCTGCAGAGAGTTGGAAGACAGCCACAAAGCATAGACTGGGAAGGAAAACAGGCTTTGTTTTTTCTCCCATGTTAAAGTTGTCCCTTTTCAAGTTTTCTTTCAGCCCGTTAGGAACCATTTTGGAAGAAGAGCTGGAAAGAATGGACTTGGATCTGGCTGCCAACATCTCCAGGGTTCAGAGGTACTTGGACCACAGATTGTGCCTCGGTCCCATCTCTGCCCTTTGCAGATGTTCATTAAAGGAGTTTCACGAGAAAACACGGCATCACTCTCCAGGAAACAGCAGCTAGAACATTTTATCTTTGACTTTCGCGACTTCAACAAGTCCCTCAGGGAAGAGCACAAGCAAGTTTTATTAAAAATAAAAAACCGTCATGGAGAGGACTATCGCTTTTTCTTCAGAAAGGCTCTTGGGGCAGAGCAGGACATAAATAAACAGTCCTAATAAAGGCTGGAGCGACCCAGCACAGTGATGAATGCACAGGGGCCCTAAGGCCACAGCCAGGTTTGATCCGTCTTGTGACCAAAACACTGGGAACAGCAAGAGTTCCCAGGAAAAACACAGCACAACATAGCACCACTGTGAAAACCAGCCCCACGGCCCCACAGGAAAAAAATCCAACTGAAAACCTGGCAGACAGCTGCGTTCTGGCCTTAGGATGAAGATCTATCGCTTGCTTTATCCTCATTTCATTGAGTTTTCAAGGCTGGTCTGGCAGAGGACACATGTGGCAAGCTACCATGGGAAATGCTGTCCCAAGGGTGACTCCACAGCCGCGGCAGGCAGAGCACTTCAGGTGAGGCAGGAGAAAAGTGCTGCTCCTGCTCCAAGTACATCTGAGCTCCATTGGTTGACTTGCAGGCCAGAAAGGTGCAAAGTCCAACTGATGGTTGCCTGCCGCCTGGGAAATTTTAAGGGCTTTCATCCACCTGAGATTCTTTTGTGTCTAATAAGAGCCAAACCCTTGCTACCTACCACCTTTTCTTCAGTTAGAAAACCAAATATAACTGAATCTGGACTGTGATTTTTGAGAAGTTTGTCGCAACCCGGTTATCTCCAAGATCTCATCCCATCTGTTCTTGAAATCTGCCCAGGTATGCCAAAGTTTGATGGTGGAAAGGTGACAAATAGACACAGAGAAGGTGTGATTTTACAGCTTCATTTCCCCAGGGAAGCAGTCCAACAAGGGCTACTGGAAGAGGTCAGATCTTGGGTCTGATGGCATATGTTCAGATTACTTCATCAGAGGCCTATTTGAAACATTTCCATCGATGCTGCTGGCAGAAAATTGGTCTTTTGTTTTTAACTAAACTATGTTGGTTTTTCCCACTTGAGAAATGTTGACACTGTGTCAAAAAAAAAAAAAAAACAACCAAAAATACAGGCCGACAACAAATGTTGAACAAATAGAGATATTTTCACTTTGGAACCAAAAATCAAAATAGATCTGTTGAAAACAGAAATATTTTCATACTAACAGCACCGCTTGCAACTTAAGCTCACATCGATTGCTAATTACACGGCCAGTCCACTGGCAAAATACTTGACAGGTAGCTTTGGACCAAACCTCAAACAAGCAGCTAAACCAGCTAAACGTTGCTGGCTTTGGGCTCCCTCCACGTGTGGCATCTAGGTTTGTTTCATTGCTGCAGAAAATGGTTTCTGCGCTGCGTTCAGGAACACGGCTGACTTTCTGGACACCAAATTTACCCTTCATTTCAGAGCAGTGATTTATTGACTGCGTTAGAGGACGGTCTTGGGAGTCAAGGAGGTGCCAGTGCTGAGCCTGGTGTTCATGTTGCTCCTCTCCGTTGTCCAGCTCTGAAAGTCGTGGTGGCCCCACAGCTGCTCAGTGACCGGAGGGGATGCACGTGCTTATGTGTGTTACCGTATGTCGTGGTTTAGCCCCAGCCGGCAACTAAGCACCACGCAGCTGCTCGCTCACTCCCCCTCGGTGGGATGGGGGAGAGAATCGGAAGAGCAAAAGTAAGAAAACTTGAGGGTTGAGATAAAAACAGTTTAACAGGTAAAGCAAAAGTCGCGCACGCAAGCAAAGCAAAGCAAGGAATTAATTCACTACTTCCCGTGGGCAGGCAGGTGTTCAGCCATCTCCAGGAAAGCAGGGCTCCATCACGCCTAACGGTGACTTGGGAAGACAAACGCCATCACTCCAAATGTCCCCCCCTTCCTCCTTCTTCCCCAGCTTTATATACTGAGCATGACGCCATATGGTATGGAATAGCCCTTTGGCCAGTTTGGATCAGCTGTCCCGGCTGTGTCCCCTCCCAGCTTCTTCTGCACCCAGCAGAGCACGGGAAGCTGAAAAGTCCTTGACTGGTGCAGCAACAACTAAACCATCGGTGTGTTATCAACCCTGCTTTCAGCACAAATCCAAACCATCGCCCCATACCAGCCACTATAAAGAAAATCAACTCCATCTCAGCTGAAACCAGGACACCGTATCTGTCGTGATACATACTGGTTTAGGAGGAGCAGGACTCCTGCTTCCAGGTTTGGGGTCGGCCTGAGCTGGCAAGCCCTTCCGCTGAGGGGGAGCCCATGAGGCTCTTCCCCTCCATTTTCTCCTTGTCGGCACGTTTTGGCAAATGGGTTTCTGGGGGGAGCAAGCGAAGGACAGAAATCCCCGCTCTGCCGAGAGCACTGGGGCAGCGGGGTCTCACTGGCTCCAAAGCCTCCTGCACCCAGTGCACCGAGTCAGCTGGGAGAGAGCCGAATTGTTTACACATAAACATCTTGGCACGAAGCCACCTCCACAAGGGAAAGGGAAAAAAAAAATCAAAACAGAAAAAACATGAAAAATTAATAGGGTTTTAGACAATTACATTTTCCAGGACTTGCTGGATTGTGGCTTTCAATCCTCAATCAATCATATTTCAATTGGACTGATTAATTTTCCAAAATACTTCTTTGGCTGGCTTGGACGTGCGCTCCACTCCTGTCCCCGGGGAGCAAAGCCAAGCCCGGGGCTGGCGGTGGGGTGCTCGCGCGGGGGGCCAGCCCGCCCCTGCGCTGACACCCCCCCCTCGCGGTGCAGCTTCCCCCCTTGCACCCCCAGTTTCTGCATTTTGCTCCAGGACGGGGCTACGTCCCGAGACGCGTTCACGCTGCTGCGGCCAGCTCTGCCCGGTGCGCGCTCAGCCCCCGCTCGCTCCGCTCCCGCGTGCGGGTGCCTGCTGCTCCCAGCCCTTCCCTGCCGCCGCCTCCTTTCGCCTCGGCCTGCTCGCCCTGGCCTCCACGGATGGCCCAGGGTTAAGGAGAGCACTTTATTGTGCCTAACGAGGCGCTTTGCCCATCCAGCTAGAGAGCAGCCAGCTCAGCTGTGGATTGTCTTTCGCTTTTTATTGCCCAGCGGGAGGAGCACGGGGAAGGTCTTTATGTGATTTTAGAGAAAGACAAAATGCCTTAATAGCAGCCGGCGCTGCCTCTCGGGGACCCAGGGGACCCTGCAGCAGCCTGTAATAATCATCGTAAATAAAAGGGGACGTATCTAGCGTGCAGCATGGGCCGTTAAAACAAGCCCTAGGGTGGAAGGGATGTCTTAAAAACAAGCTTTAGAGGATGTTTCTCTCCGTTTCTCTCCTCATTGCCCCTCTAATTCTCCTTCCCTGCATGGCAGAGCAGTGGAAGGCTGGCACAGCTCTCCTTTCTCCCAGCCTCGATTAGCTTGACAAGCTCATGTATATATCTTTATCTTTACTTTTTTGCTCATGTGGTCTTAGGGAGGAGACTCCCGCATACTTAGGCTCATGCCTGGCTTTCTGGCCTAGTAAAACTGAGTAAAGGGTGTGTTTAGGCTTCTCAGTCCTCCCCCACTGACGACAACACAACGTGGTCTTCTCCGGCAGCTTTACCTTTTAGTCTTTTTGTAGCTTGGTTGTCCCAAGTGCACTTCTCTGGGTGTCACGGGGCTCTACGGGCATCCCTGCCTTGGGTGGGACAAGAAATCCAGATTTCTAGCCCTGTGGTGCAGGGCGAAAGGTAGAAATCACCAACCTTCACAAGAAAGAAAAGAAGAGGTAGATGGGGAGGGATGCAGATTTTACCGGCAGGGAGGACGCAGGTCCTTTTGCAGCGGTGACGCTCGAGGCAGCCGCATCGCGCCCAGGCTCCTGGCACCGAGCAAGCAGGCAGCATTTAAGTCAAAAACAAGTTTTTGCAAAGCAGCCCCTCTGTTTTAAGTAGCCCTGGGAGCAACACTGGATGGGGAACGGTGTGGGATTGGAGCAGAGCTCCTTGGGACAGCAGCCCCTACCCGAGCCCGCGGGGAGCAAGGGACTGTGGCCTCAATAAACCAGAATAAACTTCCAGGAGAGAGGAGGGCTGAGCCAGGCTTTGGGGAGCACGTGAGGAGTCTGTGATGAGTCTGGTGTGGGCTGAAACCACCTTCTTTAATGGCTCAGGTTAGGGACATGGGAGGTCTCAGGAGGGAAGGGGCCTAAAAAGACTTTTCAACATAGAGGATGCACGAAATCCTTTTCCTTTTTTATAATACATGCTCATCTCTCTCAGGGTGCTTCTCGTGGCTTTGCAAGCAACAGATTGGCAGCTAAAACAGTTTTTCTCTCTTTTCTTTAGTTTCTTTTTCCCTCTGCAAATGTTTGGCAGAAATGAGAACCTGCAATAAAAAAAAAGTTGATTAAAAGCCCTGAGCCCTAGCTGCGAAAATGTTTTGAAGCAACTGTAACTACCTTTATTTTCTACATAATTCTTTCGTTCCATTGCATTCACACCCTTCACAGTTTCTGCACGCGGCTGTCTATAACTCTGCTGTTGAGCTATCAGCAGTCGGAGGAGTGTTTTTCTTGCACGTGCAGGGAACTGCTGCACCACGCTCTCCTTCAACCCCCCCCAGGCTGTTAATGGCTGCAGGAGATCTTCGAGAAACATCTGGGAAGAGCTCGCGGGAGTTTTGCCACCCGGGGAAGCGATCTGGGGCGCTCCCCGTCCGTCGAGCTTACAGCCGGCCCAGTGAGGGCTGCGAAGGTGACGGCAGCTTTGGGGAGGGCTGACCACCGTCCCCAGTCGCCGCAGCACTGTTCTCCATCCCGCATCCTGCTGCCTGGGCACAGCCTCCCAAATTTAGCTCTACAGGGTGTGTGCTCCATCCCAGGCTCCCCTTCCCGTCACCCTGCGTGTGTTAAGCTTTCTTTTCTCCCCTGCATCCAACAGGGCATCACCTTGCCCGGAACGTAATAGAATTGCCTGTGCTATCCTAATCAGGGTTGGTTTGTGCTCCCATAGCCCCTGCGGGGCTGCAGCACAGGAGAAGGGAGCTCAGCCCTGGTTGCCACTGCTCAGCCAACACACGGTAACTCCCATCTGAGTCCTCGCGGCGTGAAGGCAAACCGTGAGCAAACCCGAGGCGCTCAGCTCGTGCGTGAAGGGCCGACACGGGTAACTACAGTATTTCGATGTGCAGGCAAGAGGCCTCGTGCGTTTGTCCCCCACCGACGTCTCCTCCGCAACACAGACTGTGTGTGGGGACAAACACATCTCCTCCGGGACGTGGCTGCTTCCCAGCCACGCTGTACGACAAGAGTTCATCAAGCAATTAACATCCTTTGCAATAAAAGCACTTTACTTCCTCCTGCCACCTCTCCTATTAAGTCCGTCCCTCCCCCTGCAAGGAACATTTTGACTTTGGAAACACGGCCTCTTCGGGAGAGCTTTAATGAGGGCTGGAGGCTGCGGCGGAGCTGAGCCCTTCCCGACCATCTGCCCAGCTAGCTGGAGGCAAAGCTAGAGCATCCTGCTCTTGGGGGGGTTGTGTCCTGACCATATCCAATAAATATACCCCCAAATCACCCACCAGGAATTGCATTTAATATTTGCGCTGGTCTCTGAGCTCGTGCGGAGAGTGCGTGAGGAAAGGCAGGGCCGGGCAGGAGAGGGCTGTCAGCCTTCGCAGAATAAATGAGGGGCTTTTCCACTGCACCTAAACAGCTCCCCCCAGCTCTGGAAAGATAAAGAGAATAGGAACCAGGTCCCAAATCCCTCCTCAAGCAGGATGGGCTGGCCCATGTTTACTTACGCCAATAAATGGAAGGACAGAAGGACGGAAAGGAAGGGAGAAGGGAAGGAAAAGGGAAGGAAGCGTTTAAATGGGACGTGGATTCAGGAGGGGGTCCTGCGGGCACCTCCGGACCTGCAGGAGCTGATGGGACGGAGCTGGCGGTGGTGGTGGAGCAGGGTTTCTTCCCTGCTTGCCTTTATGAGCTCCCCAGGATTTAGGGTCCCCGTGCTCCCCTCCTTGTCTTCTTCCTCCTTCACATGATTAATCTCTGCTTTGCCTCTCGCTTAGAAAGAACATAACTATAAATGCAATCATACACTTTATGGGCTGTGTAAATCTGCTGCGTCAGCTAAATCAATAAGGCACTTAGGGCATCAATGGCCCTTTTCCCTCTCCTGTTCCCCTTGTGTCACGCATCAGTGGAATGAGTTGCATGTTCTCAGCTGCCATCAGCTTGATCCTCTCTGCTACCAAATTCAGGTCCCCACACCTTGCGGGTGCCTCAGAGGGAGGTGACAGCCCAAAAACGTGCAGAGCAGACTTGAGCATGAGGTGGGTGATAAAGCAGCACTGCCCTCCCAGCCCTGCTGAACCGCTGAACTCAGCCCTGGCATAGCTCGGGGGCCACCCACGTCAAAAAGTCCTCCTGGGAGGCACAGCGGTCCAGACCTAGCCAAGCTGAGCACCTTCCGCAGCCCCCACGGCAGGCTTTGCACCCTCCTGCGTGTCCTCGCGCCGTGCCCTCGGGCATGAAGCACGTGCCTGTGCTCGATAACCTCCTGTGCCCAGCTGCAGCCCAGCGTTGCCCTTACAGCAGCCACTCTCAACTGGAACAATATCCCCGAATAGTAATTTTGTGTTTGCAGCCCAAGGCACCACAGGGGCCCAGGAGACCTGGGGCCACGTGCTGCGGACGTGCTCAGGTGCCCATGGGTTAGCAGTGCCACGCAGAAGGAGCCGTGATTTACAAGCTGTGGCTCACCAGGAGGAGCGGCGGCTTTAAAGTCGGTGAATGTGGTACAGGAGCAAAGTACGACGTTGGAGAGGGGAGAGGTATGGAAACCACGCTGTTGCCACCCTATAGCCCAAGGAAGGGCAGCCCAGAAGTCCCCTGGCCACAGCCCAGAAGCCTGTAAAGCCACAGCTGAGTGTGCTGTGCCTGGGCTTTGGCGTCTTTTTCCTTTTTAATTTTCCCCTGCTCTTGGCCAAAACCTACATCCGCAGAAAAGGTGCATGAATCAAACACGGCAGCAGCTGCTTCAGCTGCCATTGAACCTTAAAAGCAACACCTGGGGGGCCAGCACCAGCGATAGCATCCGCGGCAGCCTGGTTATATTGTCCCTGTCACAAATCATTGCAGTCCCACGTGTCAAGGTACCAGGGCAGTGAGTGCAAGGAAGGGGAGATGACCAGGTTGAATTCTACCTGGTTTTAGTGACACAAAGTGCACAAAAACCTTTCTGAGCCCTTGCTCAGCCTTGCAGAGCCCTGCCCAGTCCCCATGCTCCTGCCCGTGTAATTCGGTGACAGGCAACAGCCACCATCTGGGAAACAGGACGGGACTGACCCCGGGACCTCTGGCGCTGAACAGAACAAGCTGTTCCCGGTGAGCCCGGAGACCCGGAGCTGCCGTGGGGCGGCTGCGATGGATGTACATGGCACCGGGGCTTGCGCACAAGCTGAGTTTTCCATCTCCTGCAACATCTGGTTGTTTCCAATGTTAAAATAAGCTTAACAGAAATTTCCAGTCTCGGGGCAGAACAAAAGCCTCCCCTTGCGACTGCAAACAGACCGGCTATTTGCATTGATTCGCACAGTACGTTGCAATTATAAGTGGAATCCCGGTGTTTCAGCTTTGGCTGGGGGAAGGGTTTTTTTCTAAAGCCTGAAATTCATCCCGTGTTGCTATAGCCAGCCTTGACTTCACATCAGCGCTGCCACGCTCCCCTGGCTTTGCTTCCTTTGGGGCCAAATTTCTCAGGATGCAGTGTGTCACGAGGAAGGAGGGAAAGTCCAGGACCAGCCTCCTGCTCTGCTCCACCTGATGCAAAGCAAACCAGCCGAGAGCAACCCTTTTGGGTGCATTTATGGCTATTTTGCACCATCAGAGCAGCCAGGGGCCAGTAATGAACCTGGTCCCGTAGCAATGAGCTGGAGCCTCACGTCCAAGTCGCGTGCTGCTCGGCACAGTCGTCAGCCGCCTGGTAACGCAGCGGCACTGGCGTGGCTGAGGCGAGCTGTCCCCCGGCGTGTGCCACGAGCCCTGCCCCAGCCCGGGCATCCCAGTCTGGCTGGGGAGAGCGGGGCTGCCCCGTGCCCGGCTGCCTCCTGCACCCTCCGTCCTGCCACTGGCTGTAGGTAACTCGTGTGGCTCGTCAGGGACGTGCCACCCCAGCCGCCACGCTTGCTTCTTCTGCCCACATCAAAGGAGCATGTTGGTTTTAAGTTATGTATTGTCTGGGGGCACTGTTTTTCTCCTCTGAGAGGTTTCCTGGAAATTCAGTTCATATCCTGCAGCTAGAATGAAGTCGTTTTAATGCCGCTGTAGCTCATCGTGCTCTGCCTTGGTTCGAGAGCCCGGCCCTGGCTGCGCTGGGCTGTATGGCTGGGCTGTGCCACGGGGATGGGAAAAGCAACCCTCAGGATGGAAAATGCAATCCTCTTCCTCCCGGACAGCTGCTCCAGCACCCAGCACCCGTCCTGCGGGCACTGCCAAGGACGCAAAGGGCCAGGGCTGGAGGCGATTCCTATCCTTGGGCTTGGCCTCCCTCTCCGTCCTGCGGCAGAGCTGGCAGCAGCAAGGGGAACTGAGGAGGGCTCATCCCTCGGTTGGCTGGCGTGGGTGGAGGTGTCCCCAGCTGGTCCGAGCCGAAATTCCCCCCCCCCCCCAGGTTTCCCAGCAAGTCATCTTTGTGCATGTCTTTGCCTGCAGCAAGAGGGGACAGGACTGGGGAGTGCAGGAGATCTCTGCTCCTCTGCACTGCAGGTGGTTGAGTTCTTTAAAATAAATGCAGCCAAGGGGACAAGGTGGCACGCTGTAGGGGTCGGCGCTTTGCTGTATGGGATCACACACTACCCTAGCAATTCCTTAAAGAAAATGGAGGCAAAATGAACGCATTTCCCCACGACTCTTACACCAGCTTGGTAGCCTTGGCTTACCAGGGACAACTCACTGCCTCCTTAAAATACACTCGGGCATCCAGGTGCTTAGCTGACGGGCCAGGCTCAGGGTTACAACACAGCTGTGTGCTGGCTGGAGGCCTGGGGCATCGCAGCTCCCGCAGCAGAGTCTCCAGCAGCACCCGGCTGTCCCCGGGGACGCGCTGCACCGAAGCTACGAGGGGACCACAGAGCCCTTTGAATGGCGCTGGAGCTGCAGGGGTTCGAGGCAGAGGCACGGCAAGCTTTGTAGAGAGAGGCAAAGGCTTTTATCAGACCAAATGATGCATTATGATGGATTAGAGAGAGAGATAAAAGACCAGTGGGTCACAGCCGAGGAAGCCTGGCCTGGGAACTGGACACACAGAAGAAAATGTGGTTATCAGGTGCAAACAGCAACACCCGTGGGGCACTGCAGTGGTCCAAGATGGAGAAAAAGCACACAAGCCATTTCTGTTTCAATTCATAGCACTGAGTCAAGTATTTTGACTCGGGGAAGAGTTTTTATGGTTTTCTTTTCCTGTTAATGTGTTTTGAATTTTTTTTTTCTTTATCCCTTCCACAGAAAGTGGAAAATTTTTGTAAAAGGCTTTCTGAAATCTCCAATTTTCAGTTGAAAAACAACTTTTTTTTCCCTTTTTCCTGGGGTACTTCTGGAGTCTCTAATGCGCACTAAGGAAAGCGCACTGATGCTTGTGCTCGGAAGAATTCCCTGGGCTGTCGTTCTGCTCCCAACCATGGGTGCACAGCTCGAGCCCCACGTGCTGGATGAGCCACGTTTCCCTACGGCAGCAGGTTAAAGGGGCTTTGCAGGCAGACAGGGTGCTCGCTCCCACGGCCAGAGGATTCCCCGCAGCCCCCAGGAGCCGTGGAAATGGTCTACGCCGCCAAACCCTCGTGGGTCCCGGCACCCCAGCACAGCATCCGTGTATTTAAGCCCGCTTTTAATCTCCCAGCCTAAATATCTCCCCCTTCAGCAGGATGCAACCCAGAGGTTTTTCAGCTGCTCTTTGCTGGCTGAAAAAGTCAGTGGGGGCAGCGGAGGGGGATACATGGGCCAGTGTCGGGGTGCAGGGGAGAGCACCTGGCAGCAGCCACTAAAAAGGGCAGAGTCCAGCCACAGCCGCCTTATAAAGTGGGCATGGAGAGTGAGGAGGCTCCAAATCCTAAAATAAATCCTATTTAAAAAAAAAAAAAAAATCCTAAAATAGGATTTACTTTAGGATTTGCGTCTGGAGGTACCTCCCTCTCT
This sequence comes from Mycteria americana, assembly GCF_035582795.1. Lineage (NCBI taxonomy): Eukaryota > Metazoa > Chordata > Aves > Ciconiiformes > Ciconiidae > Mycteria > Mycteria americana. The sequence continues at coordinate 7,532,580 of NC_134379.1, read as the reverse complement.
CCGGTGGTGGAGAGCCAGCGCCGAGGAGAGGTTTTAATGGCAAAGTTCAGCTTTGTGCATCCTCGGAGCTGTGTTTTAGGGAGGGATGCTGGGCTGTTTGGGGGTGAGGGCTGTGCAGGGCAGTGACTTGGGAAGGGGATGGAGAGGGGGCTGGGCAGGGCACCCTGGCAGCAGAAACCTCCCCCCATGAATTCGGCTCCAATGAGCTCATTCCCAAAGCAGTTTTTGCTTGGCAGAAGTATTCAGGGGATGACTGCAAATTAAAAACAAACAGAAGAGAGCCAAGAATCATTTATTTAGAGAACATTTTGCAGGTTTTGTTTAGGGTCTGGTTTTAGCCTGGCACTTGTTGATTGTATTTGCACTGGAAATAAGATAAATGTGACACCTGCTCCATTTAATCTTTCTCTCTCTTTTCCTCCCTCCCCCCGCCTTTAAGAATTCACCAAAAGAGATTGAGAAAGAGCGAGAAGTGTTAGATCATGTGCCTGATTAATGATTCTCTGGGGGGAAAAGAAATCATTTAACCACGATATAGAGCACTTTTGATTGAAAAGAACTTTAAATTCCATGTTTGAGCCGGGAGCAAAAACTGGAATAACGAACTGAGGAAAGCTCATGTCCACTGAGTTTATCACCGCTGGCCCAGGGGGCTTTGTATTACTGTTAAAACAAGCAATCGAATGAGTAAATACGCAAACAGGCTTCCAAATACAGAAGCAAACAGGGAGATGATGGAGAGCCGCTAATGAAGGGAGGATTCAAGGAGTGAAAGAAGCCGGAGGTTGGATTTAGTATTGGCACGCGGTGAGGTTTGACACGAGGATGCCTTGGTTTCTGTTGCGTTGTGCTTCTTTTAAGCGTGCTGCCGGCTCAGGCTTGCCCCCGAGTCACCCGTCCCCGGCAGCGCTGCAGGGTGCATCCCATCCCGCACACCTTGGAGCTGCCGGTCCCAAGGACACCCCCTGCGCCCAGGGAAACCCTCCTTCTCGGGCTCCTTTGCAAGGCCAGCCGGGAGCCTTTTCCCTGGGGGAGGAGGGCCAGCCGTGGGTGTGGGCAGCAAGGCTCGGCGGGGGGATGCAGGTCGGGAAAACAGGCTGGCCCTGAGCAAAGCGCCCAGCGCAGGACCGAGCCCTGCCGGTGCCGCGCCCCACTGGCCGGGGACCACTCTAATGGATTTCTTACGTTCCTCCCATCGCTCCTTCTGTAACGAAAGAGTATTAAAACCAGTAATGCAAAACTGTAGATTGTTTTCCCCCATCTTTTCACGTGGTCTTTTAACATCCAAGGAAACAAACCAGCAATTTGCAGTTTCCTCCAAATAATCCGTAAAGAATGAGTGAAGAAAATATTGTCACAATCGTGTTAATTCTGTCGAGGATGTACTAATGAGCTATCGCCCTGCTCAGTGAATTGCCTGCTCGTTTCTCCCCACCCTCCTCCTCCTCCTGACTCCCCTGATGCCGCGGCATCAAGGACTCAGAGTGTCTATGAACATGGGAAAGTTAAAGCAGAAAGGGAATGGCGTGTGCAGAATAAGCTGTTTGCTTTCCTCTGATTGTTGCTATTAATAAAACATTACATTAAATCAGTGCTGGAAGAATATAATTGGGATCATCCATCAAATTTCTAGAGGAGAAGGGCCCCCATTCGTCAGCCGAATGGAGCAGCCGCGGCTACCCCGGCGGTGAGCGTGGAGAAGGGGTGGCCTCGCCTCCCCATGTTTTGGACCCATCCTCTCCCCATAATCAGCACCATTTCTGTCCATTTTCTGCCTTTCTTTTGTACGGGCAAAGGCAGGAGCTGGGGGCAGAAGGAGACATCAGCTGCGGACCCCGTGGCTGGACCGGAGACCGCTGGGATTTGGGATTTGGGATGTGGGTTTGAGGGCGGTCTCAGTCTGCGGCCAGCTCCTCCTCGCAGGGACAAAGGCTTCTCTATCGCTTCTGCCAGCAGAGCCAGAGGGAAACACCCCTCAGATTCACACCAATAAACTCCCTTGCAATAGGGAGCAGAACAGTCGTAATTTCATCCACTTTTCAGGACAGCTGAAACCATTAAATGAAGGAGTTGACTCATACAACACGAACCGGAGATTTTTCCCAAGCCCAGTAATTTGTGTTGGGCTAATGCACCTCTTCACTAGCATCATATTATATAAAGCGGCAAATAACTCATCCGTGTGCTCCCAGCCGAGCACAGCGACGGGGCTGGACTCGGTGCCGCTGGGCTGGCAATGAGGACGTTCTCTTTACCTGCAGCTGGCCCCAGCCGCCCCCCTTGGCCCTCCGCTCCGGGGCTCGAGGAGAAAACCCCGTCAAGGGCTGCAGGACTGCCGGGTCTGCCAGAGTCACGCACCCCGCGTCAGTCCTCAGTCTGATCTCTATTAAAACCCTGCGCTGGCAGCTTCTGACCCGCAGCGTCCAGACTAAATTTCCAGGTGGTGGCGGCTTTGTTTAGTCCCATTTCTGTGAGATTTAATAAACCCTTTAATATTTCCTCCTGGTGAGGGTATTTGGCACTTTAACTTACAGCTCTGGATGTCTTTGATAAATCAAACAGGTCAAATCCCTTTGGTCTGTCACTTCACAGCATTTTCTCCAGGTTCATTCCCGTAACCTGTTCCTGAATCCTCAGTATCTTTCTTCAGACCTGTAAGACAGGCTGGACGTAATGATGTCCCAGCAGCCTCAGCAAGGCAATTCATTAGAAATGTTCTTTATTAAAAAAGTAAAATGCCCACTGATCGTTTTCCCATATTCATGTTTTATTTTTCCATTCCTTGTTATGCCAAGAACAGCAAATAAATGATGCCATATACATACATCAGACTTATAACAAGCACTAATGATTCTACAATAAAAGGAGAATGATAACTGGGAAGACAGAGATTAAGAAAAATAAGATAAATGCATGTGGTAAAATATTTTAAAAACATGACCCTAATTTCAGAGCATCAAGGCATGATCACAGCTAAGAATATGACCGACCATCCATCAAAATCCTGTCACACGGAGAGTTTGGGACTCATTTGAGACAATGAAGAGCTAAAAGAAATGCCGAGTTTCTTACAATATTAATACATAACTAAGCAATCCAAGAGGAGGATATTACATTAATGGCATAAATGGATCATAATAAAAGACCATTCTGACATGTCAATACTCTTACTCGGTTGTATTAGAGAAATCAGAAATGGAAAAGGCCTTTTAATAAGGGCTGGTGCCTGCGTCGCTGACGGAGCCCCCGGCAGCGCCCGGCCCGGGGAGCGGATCTGGCCGGCAAGGTGCCAGGCTGCGGGGGGAACATGGCGGCACAGCTCCCGGCTCTGCCTCGGGTCATTTTAACCTGAGCTCTGCCTCAGCTTACCTCCCAGGTCAAAACTGCCTTCTCCTTGTCCGCCTGCCTCCACGTGCTTGCAATGCTTTTGGGGGGTGCGACCCTGGGTAGGACTGGGGGACGCAGTGGGACCGGCGCCATCCCGGCTGGGTGTCGGGAGCCCGACCTCCGCCAGCGCCGGCACACGAGCTTCCCCGGCAGCCACTTGCTGGTGCCACTTCCCCGAATCCAGCGCATCGCCCGCTTCCCTCACTTGAATAATTGGTTATACGAGCACCGAAGATTAATTACTGGCGCTTAATCTCCTCAGAGAGCACTTAGCAACCACCACGCATTCGTCTGGCTTCTGCAGCAAGGCAACTGCCGGGTGCCCCGCTCGGCCCCAACACCCCCTGCTCCCCGCGTCAGGAGCCGCTGGGTTTGGGGTGTCTTTGCAGGGCGCTCCTGGGGTACAGCCACATCGGCGCCCGCACCAGCCCGGCATCCAGGCATCGCAGCAAAGCCCTGACAGCACGAACCATTGCTCCACCGCGCCGTAGAACACCAGCGCCGTGCCACGCTCCCACGCCAGGCAGCGGGAATCGCCGGCGGGGGAAGGAAACGGGCTCTTCTGAGCAGAGAGTGCGGTGCCGTTTCTCTGCCGCTCCAGTTGCACGTTATTATTATTGCCCACTCCGCAATCAGTTTGTTTTGTTTCTAGAAACCTGGCGTGAGCAACGCAGATTCGGGGAGAGGAAGAGATGCTTTATGTGCCGGGCTGGAAGGTTTTCAACAATGTTTTTTGCTTTTGTTCGGTTTTGGGCAAAAGCCGGCTCTTTAGTGATGGGATCTATTTTTTAATGAATTGGAGATTTGAAAGTTTGGGGAATAGGAGCCAAGGGGAAATGAGAAAATGTGGTATGGAGCTGATCCTGCTGCTTCGAATTTTCTGATCGCTTTGTGAAATGAATCCAACCCTAAACTGTATCTTGAGTCTCCTCGAAAGAGAGAAGGACCAATTTGCTTTGAGCTGAATGGGACTGAAGGGCTTTTCCCTCTTGCTTTAATTAAAAGGGATTCCCATTTAAAATAAAATAAAACCAAATAGAGAAGCCAGAGGAAAGTCTCCTATGGAGAGCAAGAAAAAATAAAGGAATATATTACAAAAACTGGAACCAGATAGAAAATGTTCATTTGGGGGAACGTTTTGACAAAGATAATGGCATTTTTCTTGTTTTCCAGCCAGACTCAGCAGACAGAGAAGAAACAAATGCCCCAGGGTGTTTTCTGGGGTGGCTGAGGGTCCCAGGAGAGGGGGCTGTGGGCAGGGAGGATGCTGCTGTCTTCTCCTAAAATCCCCACGGCATCTTGCCAGGGACTGGCCGGGCAGGGCGCCGGCCGAGGGGGCTGTAGGGGACGATGAGGGGTTTGGCCGTGGCTCTTTTACCCAGACAAATCCCACCACGCGCAGGCGGTGCTGACCCTGCCGGCGGCGGGGCGCAAGGAGGGAGCGGATGCTTTGGGTGCCATCGCTGTCGTTTCCAGAGTGGAAACGCTCCGCAGCAGGACAGGGCCTGGCTTGGGCTCTGCCATCCACGGAGGAGTGAGCCACAAGCAGGAATCTCCTCCAGCAAAACTCAGAGCACATCCAGCAGTTGACAACCCGTCTCCTCTTGGAATGGTCACCCATTAGCTCATGTCACGGTCCCCTTCGGGTGCCGGCAGCCCGCTGGGGGCTCACGCTGCGGGGTCACGGGTCTCCTTTCCCAGAGAGTCCCTGTGAGCCCCATCATGTGCCGGTTCCATCCCATCCCCGATCCCCTTCCCTCCAGCCTCCCCAGAGGGTGTCAAACCCCATCTCCATCGGTCCAAGGCTGCCAGGTCCTCCGCGCTCTCCCCACGCCCCCTTGGGCTCGCCATCATGGCTGGTGATGGCATGGGGGTGACAGCGCTGCCACCCGCAATCCGGGATGCATCACTTGAATGTGAACCGTGGCCTTCCACCTCCCCGGGGCGGAAGCACGGGGGGGGCTGAGAGCCCGGGAGGGGCTGGGGGAGCGTCAGGGGGACGGCCGAGCATCGCATTGGGGTGGAGGTGTGCCACAGCCTCCCAGGTCCCCCCTCCGCTCCCCTGCAGGCGTCCTGGTGGGGATGAGCCAGATGAGAGACGGTGCCCAGCGTCGAGACGTGACTGCCCCCAACACATCCAACCTCCTTTTCCCTTTCCTCTTCCAAGACCCATCAATACTGCCCGTCAGAGAGCTTCCCAAAGCACCGAGCAGCTCATCTCACAGTGCTGCAAGCAAGGAGGATCAATGGAGGATGTTGTCACCAACATTAAGAAGGAGAGAGGAAGCAAAGATGAGGGGCACGAAAGGACTGCGAGAATTTCTCTGACCATAAACAACCCCTGTCATCTGTAGCCATTTCCCTGAAGGACAGGAGGACTCCGCTAGAAAATGTTTAATAACTTGGGTTTGTGGGACTGTGCAGCATTTCTAAAGACAGAAGGTGTTTGTATCGCAGTGTCCTCAGTCAACAATAGTTTCTTACCGCAAATTCAGTACAGTACCTACCCCAGCTGCACCAGCAGCTGTGCTGAGCTCTGTAGGTGGGATCAGAAAGCAGGTCCTGCTCATAAGCATCACCAGCACCATGCAAAAGCTCCCTTTCAGCATTCGCACCACAGCCCTCCTCTGTTTTCCAGGAAATCTGCCTGGAGCGTTTCTGTATCCCAGCCCAGCCTTGTTGTCAGCGAGTTTGTTCTCCTTGACTAAAGATTAGCTCAGAGGGATCCTGCCAGTTCAAATCACACTACGGACTAGACTCTGTGGCTGGGCAAAACCACCCCTTTCTTGGCTACGCTACTTCCCGCACCCGAGCACGTTGTGACTTCCACCAGATTCACCTCCCAGCACAGATGTCATCCAGGCACCGTGTAATGTAAGTGGGTTCAAAAGGTGATTAGGCAAATTAACTGAGGACAGGGTTATCATGGGTGGGTAAGCCCCAGAATGATGAGACGACTTCTGAGTCAGGATTTCCTTCCCCCTGAAAGCAAGAGAAGTAGGACTGGATGCCTCCCTCTCCTTGTGATCGGTCTCCACGCATCTGCTCTTGGCCACTGTCACAGCCGGGATGCAAAGGACCATGGATTGGTGTGACCCAAATACAGCCCTTTCTTTACCCTTCCCTGCCTGCACAGCTCGTGGTCCGGGGACTCCCCACGAACCACGGCACGGGCACAGCGGAGAATACATGGTTCTAGATTTTATACTTACTGGCCCAAGCTCTTCCCCAGATTTCACTCCCTGTTTGAGAAATGGAAACATAAATGATCTGAGCAACTTCAGGCGCATTAGTCCAGCCCCCAGAGTATACAAGGCTTTAGTACAAATTTGGAGGGAAAGAGTCACTAAAAACACAGAGCTAAATAGAAAATGACATGAAATGCAGTACGGAAGATGTCAGGCTCATCTCATGTTAGGTGCCGGACAGAGGAAATGCTGTAGATCTCTTCTCTCCATGCTCCAGTAAGGTGTCTGATACAGTGCCTTGTGGGAAATTATTAATGAAGACAGGGATTAATGGGAGAGTGGAAAGTGCACGAGCAACTCGCTAAAGAGGAGCTGACAGCTTGGTGTGCTGCACGCGGTGGTGTCTGGCTTACAGGAGATCGGCCCTGAGGACAATTGAGTAATTTGGTTCCTGACCTCAACACAAATATTAGGAATGCATGAGTGACAGCGTGGGGAAACGCCATCAGTGTAGAGAAGGGAGGACGAATGCCTCTGATGGAATCACTGGTGGGATTTATCTGCAATACTCTTTACTCTCTCGTCTTCTCCTGAAGGCAAATTCAAACAGGGAAAGGGCAGGAGAGGACTCTGCTGCTGCTGAAGTGGAGCACCCATTTGTTGAGAGGAGACACAGAGAATGGCTTCCTTGGCCTCTTAAAAAGGAGGTTAAGAATACGTCAGGGAAGGAGAAGAGCTCTTTAGGTTAAAGGACTATCTTTGCAGAGGAAAACTCAGTAGAAGCTAGGCAGTAATACATTTAAGCTCAAAATTAGGAGACGTAAAGAAGGTTTAGGAATTAAGGAAGAAAGCAGCCTACGCAGTTTTAAGACAGAGGCTGATAACGTTAATGCAAGAGATGATCTTGTTGCCTTCAACAGCAGGCAACTGGATTGATCCAGGACATCCTTTCCAAGAGATGGATGTAATTGGTCCCGTCTATGGTCCCTGTGCCTCCCTGGGGTAGTCTCACGGGGGATCAAGCTAGTTTGCAATTCAGTTTTGTTGCGTGATGCTCCAGTGACAGCTCTCCGGCCACTTGTCCTGCTCTCCAGCATGACCTCTCGCCACAGGGTGCCTTTCTACGATCAGCCAAGCAAGATGCACCTTCCAGTCATGTAGAAGAAAACACGTCCTCCTGGCGTGTTCCCAGCGAGAGCCCCTGGCAGGGTCCATCTGCCCCACAGCAGCCTCACATGTGTCAGGCTCAGGCGTATGAATAAAACATCTTCCCAAGAACCTCGGTTTTCCACTTGCTGAACCTAACCTCTGATAGCCGTCACCAGTTTCCCTCTCGTACGCTCAGCAAACTCAGAGTCGGAAACATTAAGCAGATCAAGGCTGAAGACACCATTAAGGAAAGGAAACAAAGCAAGGAGAGAGAAAGAAAGCTCTTGTCTCCAACCCCAGCTTTCTCCTCCTCCTTTTACTTGGTTTTCTATTCCTGCTGAGGAATTTATACTCGGGCTCCCATGGTCTGGCTTCTTCTTAGGAAAAACAAACCTACCATATCCCAATGGCTTCTTGGTGCTGTGCAAAACATAAATAAGTAAAGCTTTTGATGTCAGGGAAAGTTGGGGAGCTCAGCAGCCCTGTTTGCACAGCTTTGAAGTGAGGCGAAGCTTTTGCCGAGGTGGGTGGGCAGAGGACGCTGCTGGTAGGAGGAGAGAGGAGCCGAGCTGGGTGCGCAAACGGGAGCCTGATGGGTTGGGAGCCATTGGGGTGGAAAGGGCTCTCAGTGTTGCGTCTTGTCCCCCTTGACACCCAGAGCTGGGGGGAGCGGGGAGAAGAGGCTGGGAGGGTAGCAGGGACTTGGCAGGGAGCCGGGGATTGTCCTGGACATGGGAAGGGGCCTCTGCCTGTAGCCTCCATCCCCAGAACAGTCGTGATCGCTTGAGCTGCTTTCCAGACCCTCCTGGTGTCGTTCCTGATGAGGAGTGACAAAGGCTGAAGTGAGGTTCATGCACACATGGAGCGCAGGGGTGCAGAAGGGTGGTGGGCTTGTTGGAGTGTGGTTCACATGAGGGATACAGCTAGAGGCTCCACAGCAAAAGATGAGAGAGAAAGAAGAAACAGAAGGGAAGGGCAAGTGCACTCCCAGGTCCCAGCCTGGCTTGCGGTCTCCCACTTGGCTTCGGGTCCCCTCTCTCACGCCATGGAGAGCAATCACCATCTAGTTTCCATTCTGCTGAGCGTGCCGCCTCTCTCCAGGCCAGCTGGGGGCTGGCCGGCACGCGGGACCTCCTGTCAGGTCCCACCCCACCCCAGTCAATGGAGAGTAACAGGTCTGTGACTGCACTTATGGGAACTGCTTGCAAGGAGAGTTTAGGGGATCTGCACCCATCCTAAACCATCACTGCCCCCCGAAATGCTATGAGCAGAGGTCAGGCTGCACAGGAATGCACTGTCAGCTGATCCTGTCATCCCTGTCATCCCCGGGAAAGCCAAAATAGATTAGGAAAGACTAAAAAAGCCATTTACACACAGGTAAGCAGCCACGATGCGGAAGGGAACAGAGGAGGTGCACGCCGCAGCAGCTGTCGTTTGGCTCAGCTTCCCGTCACCGAACGTGGCAGCACCTCTTTATCGTGTTTTCCAGCTCCCGAGTGTGTCACTCAGCGCTTGACACCCCTACGTATCGCTCCGACACATAAACTGCTGACTAGGAGCCGGCCCAGGGAGGGAGCTGCAGCCCAGAACTGAGCTGGTTTTAGTTGTTTTGGGTTCTGAATCACATCCTTGACGAAAAGCAAGCTTCAGCTGCCTCCTAAGTGTGGGTTGAAGGGAGTGATGGCTTTCTGCTGGGTATTCATCCTCATGGCGCTAGCGGTATTCCCTCCACAGCTCCATCCATCACACTGTCTGCTCAGATACCTGCTGGGGAAGGGGGGATGTAGGCGCACATCTGGCTGCCGGGAAAACCTCTGGAGGGGAGACCAGCATAGGCACCCACCTCGAGGGCGGCTGGGGAAGGTCTCGCAGCTGGCGGCCACAGGTGGGTCCCCACGGTCTCCTTTGAAGCTGCTCCACTTAGTTTGAACAACTAAGTTTTCACTAGAGCTGGGATTTGAACCCAAATATAATCCAGAGCTGGGGAGCTTTTCCTCGCCGCTCCTCTTTTTGATCCATGTTGTTTATATCTATATATATCTCCCGCAGGAAAGCCGGAGGCAGGGAGGGACCCCGAGAGCCCGTCAGCCTCCCTTCTCCCTCCATCGCACAACTTCTCTCGAGAAGCTGTGGTTGCTAAATGTACTCGGAGCTCAGCCTTTCCGGGAAGGTCCCGCTCAGGCTGAGGCAGAGCAGAGCCAATTCACGTTGCGCTTTTGTTTGTATCCCAGTGGTTTTGGATTGATCACTAAAAAGCTTTTTTTTTTTTCCCCATTTTTTTGGTTTCTTTCCAGGATGCTGCCTACCATCCCCCTTTTGTGCATTTGCTATAGCTTTTGTAACCTTGAGGTATGAGGAGGTAAAACCACTCCTAGCTCTGGTGCTGGAGTGAGGACACGGCGGGGAAGGTGCCGCTCGTGCCCGCAGCCGTGGCATCGCGGCCGGATGCTGCTGTCCAAAAAATGGGGACGGGCGTTTGCACGGGTGCGACTGTAACACAAGCAGGGCCGCAGGGTCAAATCCAACCCTTTGCTTGATGCAAACGGCAGTGCTTGGTGATCCCTTCTTCTTCTGGGCTTCATGAGGGCTGTGTGCTGCCAGTCACAGAGGGAGAAGAAGGAAGCCACCCCTCCACCCTGGCCATGTTTTGCACCCCAGCTCGCAGAAGCAAGCTTTGACCTCAGCCCAGGCAGCGACAGGGCAGTGGGACCAGTGACACCGCTGCAAAGCTGGTGCCATCAAGCAGCTACAAGGGTGAATGGTCATCGCCACCATGATAATGACCACGAGGGTCACCAATGTCCCATGGAGCCACCACAGATTGTCCCACTTCGCGCTGGGACCTCTTGCAAAATGGGGCAGGACAAAGGTCTGGACAAATCTAGGCCTCACCTCATCCTTCAAATGGTTTTGCCTTAGACTGGGACACCAATGGATGGAGATGAGCTCTTGGTGACATGCTCCAAGGCACCCTCAGCCACCAGCACCACTACAAGGACGGCACAAGGGCTGCGGAGATGATACAGCCCAGTGCCAGGGAAGGGAGCCCATTGGCTCTACCAGCTGTCAATCAGCCAGATGAGCCACCTTCCTTGCAATGGCTGCTGGGTGGGTGGGCAGCTATAAAAGCCTGGGCAGTGGCCAAGGGAAGTCCTGGGTGGTGGGGCTCTGCTTCTGGTCTTCTGAGTAGCTTTGCAAGGGTTTTTGGGGTTGGGTTTGGTTTTTTTTTTTTTTAACCTTTCCTTCACTGATTTAGGGTAGCTGGGGGGCAATTTTGTTTAATTGGGTTTCTCTGGGGTGGCTGCTGTGGGGTATCTGCTGCTGCAACGCTCCTGCCTGTGGGAGAAGCTGCATCTCAGGCCGTAGGGGAGCCTTTACCCTGAGGGCGGCTTCGGTGCTCGCTGCTGCCAGAGCCACCCCACTGAAAAAGCTGGGTGATGTTGTTGCTTGCAGAGAGCCCGGCGCTGGGTGTGATGGGCTGGAACCCGTGGTGGTCAGCACGTGGATGGTGCGTGGAGGACTTAGGAGGTGCCCCAGGAGCCAGCTCTATCCTCCCAGGTACGGAGTGTGTCTGGACCTGCCTAAATTTGGGTGCTGCTGTGGGGCAGGGGTGGAGGGTGGCAGTTCTGGAGGACTCTCCCTGCAGTTCTGTGGGGATCTGTTTAATTGATTCAAATCTGCTATAGCTGGGATGGATGGGTGGTGGGGAAGACCTGTTCTTGAGTCCGAGGTCTTCTCTTCCAGGGTTTGGCCGGCTTTGCCTCACAGCATCACTTTCACCGGAGCGCTTGTGAAAGGGAGAGTGGAAGAGCTCACAGCTTTAGCGCAGGCTATGCACAATAAGGCAGCCACGAAATCGCCTCTGGTTTCGGTTGAGGAATCAATGCCAAGAAGCGAGTTGCAGCCCTGTATCGCTGTTTGAAGCGTGAAGTCTGAAATCGCCCAAGGGCAGTTGCAAAGTCAGGCTCAGCCCCTGCGGGGGACCAAAAACTGTGGGCGAGAGGGGGAGGTATGAGCATCCCTGGCACATGTGCCCGGTGGTGTCCGAGCCGCAGTCAGGGGGTTGGACAGCTGTTCAATATCTTCTCTGTGGTCTTTTCATGCACTAAAACCCTAAAGTGATTGTAGATCATAGCAACATTATGCAAACCTTCATTTACATAATCATTATGCAAATCGAGATGGATAACCAGCTTTAACCAGACTCAAGTTGCTTTCAAGTGCCTCTCTCTCAGCTGGTACTTCAATCACTTAAAGGACAAAAAAATAAAAGCCACCAAAACTGCTAACTTTCTTCTCTTGGTTAAGCACTTCACTGGGGCAGGGAGGGAGGGGACGTGGCATGTGCAGGCACTGCAGTACCCGAGTGTCCTGGTGGGGTCACTGGTGGCTTTCATATCCAGAAGCCCCAGAAGGGTTGTCCAGAGCTGAGAGCCCTCTGCTTGAAACTGGAGGAGCCCAATGCATGCTCTGCTCCATCCCAGCTTTCTTGAGACCTTTGGAAAGTCTCTGGGCCTTCTTCATCTGAAAGTACTTTGTGGGATTGTGAGGAAGCTGCATAGGAAGCAGTGGGATATTCAGATACTGTATGGGGAGCGAAGCTGCTCCTGTTGCATCTGGGGGGTTAAGAAGTTTAACTGTCTCCTGCTAGGAAAGGTATTTAAGGTATCTAAGTACTAAATAAATATAACTGCATGGAGGAAAGTGAAATAGGTATCTTGCTCATGCCATCACTTCCTTCCTGGTAGGGAGGGATGAGTCCCAGAGCATCCCATCCCTTGTGCTGTGGGGGGTGAGGAGCTGGACCGGGGTGTGTTCATCCCCTCCAGGAGGGCTGCCAGGGGCAAGCGTTGCACACTTCCACCTCCAGCAGTACTCTTTTGTTTCCCCTCCTTCTGTGAAGTGCTTCCAGCACAGTAATGGTTCAGTGGCTGGTGCTGACAGCCCTTCCTGGGGAGCTGGGTGATGTTAATTCGTCGCTGGCCCTTGCTGCTGGAGTGCTGCTACTGTGCGAGCCCACATCCGTTACGGGACGCTGCCGCTCGCGCTTGCCTTCCCCGCCAGCCCCGCACTGCTGCGGCCGCCCCTTGTCGCTCACCGCTGTCTCCTTTTTCTACAGCTCTGCCTCCTGTCAGTCCTGGCTTTCCTCTTCTGCTTGCCCATCTCAATCCCTGCCTGGGATGGCTTCTGGACATGTGGCTGCTTTCCAGCTCTGACAGCCTCCGTAATGAGAGATGGGAGCATTAACTGTTAGATGCTCCTCATTTTGTGCTCTGCAAGGAAACTCCTCGTAGACCAGCTCTTGTGTGCCCCGTCTGTGTTGGGTTTGTGCTAGGCTGGGTCAGGATCCTGTGTGGGTGGCTGCTCGGTGATCCACAGATGCCTGCGTGATGTAGCCATGCAAAACTTCAGCTCTTCTCCCTCTCCAGACCCTGGGAGTCCTTGGGTGGTTCCTAGCTAACCAACTGCTCTTATCTGCTGCGTCTTAAGGGATCTCGCTGGATGTCCCCAGAGAAAATAGATTAGGAGGAGTGTGGGGTGACCCAGACAAGGACTTCTATCAAATGGAGAGGCGTCAGTACATTATGGGGGACATGAAGATGTCATGCATAGACCTCATTAGTGACAGCTGCCCAGGGCTTGGTGCAAACCTGCCTGACCCACCCTGGATGTGTTTGCATCTCCCAACCCGGCTGACACAGTCACTTGGGCTTCCTGCACCCACCTGCAAACTCCCTGGCTCCATGGCAGGGAAGTAGAGGCCAAAAGGGCTGTGGGGTCCCCCAAGAGCAGGGCTGGAGCTGTAATGGTGGAAGAATGGACCTGTGGCCCTCAGGATGGGGGATATATGTGGGGCTTCAACAAGTGCTGTGAGCGCACACCTCTGCAGGGCAGTGCTGGAGAGTAAATGGTGTGACAGTCCTCTTCATGGGTCCTGCACCGTATAACTCTTCCCTGCTGCAGGTCCTAGCTCCAGCCTGCTGCTTCTCTGACCATGCTGGCACACTGGTCTCTTGGCCTCCATCTTGCAGAAGTATTAACCTCCGAGTTGACTAAAGGAGGAGTTTATACTGAGCAGGGCTATCAATCCGCAGATATGCAAGCCCTTCTCAAGGTCTGGACTCAAACAGAAAGGAGGCACCTGAGGAGAACTTCAGTCTGTTTAAATATGAGGACCAAGGTAATAGACTGTCTGTAGCCCTTCATGTCTGGCCATGAGGAGAAGTGCTGATGGGTTAGAACTGGCTGAATGTCTCCTGTGGTTATCAGTGTGTTAAAAGGAAGGACTAAAGCCCCTCCTGTGGCAGCAAAGCTGGAGGGAGTGGTGGCAAGGGGCAAGACCGTGGTAGGTGCACAGAGGCACAGACGATGCTGACCTGCAGGAGCATCTAAAGTTGGGGAATGGGTGAGAGCCTGCTTAAACACGATGAGGTTTTACTGGCAAACAGGCTAAATTGCTGAACCATCTGTTTGCGAGCTTTAGGGAGATGATTCAAGAGTCGGGGGTAGAAAGAGGGGCGACTTCAGGAACACTTTGTGTCTTGAAGAACAAAACAGCCCCCAACTGAGCTGAAATAATGGATGATTTCATAGTGCAGTGCCTGCACCCACCGCAGCCCAGCCTGCTAACAAACCTCATCCCCACTGACAGAGGAACATTAATTGCTGGCTGGGAAAAAAAAAAAAAATATAAAAAGAAAACCCATGGTTGCCTGAAGTAGGAGTGAATGTAATTTGATTACGGCCCCTGCCTACTGTGTGGGTCTGCCAGGATGGCAGGACGAGGCAGTAAGCAGCGTATTGTACTTCAAGTGGTGTGAAACTGGGCTTTTTTTGTTGCATCCTCAATAGTGCACAGGTGTAGGGAGGAGGGAGAAACCAGCCAAATAAATGTGTTGGTGAATGCCAAAAAAAGGAATGTGTTGCCTAAAAATACAGGTAGCAGTTTGAAGAAATCAAAGAAACTAATGGACTATGAATGACCAGAAGGGTCAAAGACAATAAGAAAGCACTTAGAGTGGAGAATTCATTTCTTTGTCAAAAATGGCTCTGTTAGAGAGACATGGTAAAATTGTAAATAGCAGAGTGGAAGAGGTAGGAATGCTCCATAGATATTCCAAATACAGAAGAAAGGAGGCAGGCGGATGTATTTGCCACAGACAGTGCTGTGGCTGGCATATAAAACCTGCTGTTTGTAATGCAGGAGGCTGCACGGCAGCCTGGAGAGCATCTAATGTTTGTCAACCTGAATGTGGAGCCCTAAAGGAGGCAGCCAGGCAGTTCACCAAACTGCTGCTTCCTCCACCCAGATCTTCAAAAGCTGGGAGTATCCCAGGGGCTGGAGGGATCCCAGTGTAATTGCAACTTTTTGGGAAGAAATCAGGTCATCCTGAGGCAAAGTCATGGGAAGATCCATTAGAAACGTGATCGGTGAAGGAGCAGGCACTGGGAATACCTTTTCAAGTTGGCATGGCTTGGTGAAGGGTAGGTCAAACTGAACTGAGGTCTTTATGACAGGTCTCTGGTCTGGAGGCATCCACATGGCTATGGGGCATTAAGATTTGGGTGCATTTAAGATTCTTCAAGACCTTTGGCTTAGAAGCATATGGCCTCTTGTTTCCTTCAGGTGTGTTGTGGAGAATTAAAAGGGTCCTTATTTGCTAGGTGGGTCATTGATGGCTTTCAAAATGCAGGTATTAATGGAGGGATCAATGAATGTTTGTTTCCATCGGGATCTCCTATGGATTCTTTTCCTGGTTCAGTGTCATTTAATAACTTGATGAGGAAAAGGTAAAATTGCTGGTGTGCTGTGAAGGAGGCATGGTGAGGGGGAGCAAATATTGAGCAGAAGAGGCCCCAGCGGCAGCGATGGGATGAAACAATCCCACCATTTGATCAGACAGGGCCACACAAAGCTGCTGCTACAAGCTGCTGGGAACCAAGAAGAGCCAGTTTATTTATATGTACATGCACAGGGCAAAAGATCATCCTTTAAAATGGTGAGTAATCAAAGGGCTCTGCTGTCAGCACAGATAACTGCCCCAGGGGCTCCTCTCAACACGGAGCAAGCAAAGGACTGCTGGGGTCCCAGGTGACCCCTTTCCAAATGGTCAGTGCCCTGGGTCCAAGCTGCAGGGGGGTCCATGATAAGCCTGTCCGTTAGCTGCAATCAGCATTATCTGTAATAACCGTCATTATCGTTGTGGCTAATGGCTCATTATCCAGTGCGGAAGCGGGTCAAGTGAGTTGTTCCAACAAGCTGTGAGGTCGGGCCTGAGCAAGGTGTGAGAATGAGGAGGACGGATCGGCCGGTTCTATTGCGTGATGTGTAAATGTGGGATTCGGGGGATTTTTAGAGTGGCTTCAGGAGGAAGGCTGGCCCAGAGGACAGCCCTGACGTGGCTGCCGAGACTTGGGTCCGTCAGCATCCCTGTACGGGCCCAAGGCGAGACACGGGTCTAGCGCCAGCTCACTTTGGATAACGCTTCGTACTGGAAGGCGACTAATCATTGAAACAAGGTGTTGCCGTTCCCCTGGGGAGCGACGGGGCCGGTCCCCCTGAGTCACCCATCTCAGCACAGCTGTGATTTGGAGGGGCTGGGTGGGGTGCTTACATGCATTATTCTTTTTTAAGATGAAAATAACTAAATAACACTCCGAGCCCCCTGTTCCCACACTGGAATCACAACTGGCCATGAATAATTTATTTTCAAATAATTAATTATTCAGCTCATTTCTTCATTAGCTGAAGAACCTGAACTCAATTAGCTGCTTACCTCCACAAAAAAAAACCCTTCTTCTGAAGCAAATAAATAAAATATGA
This sequence comes from Mycteria americana, assembly GCF_035582795.1. Taxonomy (NCBI): domain Eukaryota; kingdom Metazoa; phylum Chordata; class Aves; order Ciconiiformes; family Ciconiidae; genus Mycteria; species Mycteria americana. The sequence continues at coordinate 7,516,032 of NC_134379.1, read as the reverse complement.
GCAGCTCTTCACCAGAAAATACCCACCCACTGGTGACCCTTTATACCAGGTTCCCTGAAGACCTTTCTGAACGTGGTATTCCCACGCTGCCACTTACCCACGGTGGTTGAATTGGATCAAGGACCCTCCATGCCCCCCCAGAGACAGTCCCTAAAAAGCTGATCCAAGCCAACTGGGATGGGGTTGACAGATGACTGGGGAATCTGGTTAACCTCTCCCAGCCTGGCATCCGGATGGGCTTTATTTAAACTGCTGTACTCTCACGTGGGGGGATGCTGCCTTCTCACGCCTTTAAAATATTGTAATATTGTGGCTGTGTATCCTTGTTCCTCTTAAATTTTATTCTTTGGGGTGAGACTCGCTCCTGTGCTGTGGGCTGTGGATGTGAACCCTGCTGGGGATCCACCTGCCTGGTCCTGCCTTCACGGCTGTGCTGGCAGAGCTGGGCAAGATGCTGACCCCCCCCGCCCTTAGCTGGCATTTCTCATCCCACCGGGGCTTAATAGGGTGGCTTTTTGGGGAGAAAAATGCTATAGATTGGCAACTGTTGCTGCTCTCCTTTCCTTGCCTGCTGTGCCTGATGCAGCCAGTTCTGCTGGTTCTGGTCGTGCCTGCAGCTGCCCAGCTAGCGTGGCCGGGGCGTCTCCTGGGAAAAGCTCCTCATGGGACCTCTCTGGTTCTCCATGCGGCCACTTGGTTTTGCTGGTGGCTTGTAGCCAGCAGCAGTAACAGCTTGGCCAGGCCCTTCGCTGAATGCATCTGCAGAACTGCTGTGTTTACCTGCCTCGGTTTGCCGGCGCCTGGCCATTTGCTGGTCTGTTTGAGCTTGTCCAGTGGCCTGTAAGTAATACAGCTGCTGGGTCTCCTGCATTGGTGTCCACTCAACGGAATTAGTTCATCGGTAATGTTGTGCCTAGAGAGCAATGTCATGATGTGACTCATCGTGGTGCTGGCTAGCATGAGGTCCGGTTGAAGTCATTTAGGGGAAAAAATGATGGTAATAATCAGCTGTGCACAGGTCATAGTTTCCTCGGTGTCAGCGCAGTTCATCTGTCTGCCGTGGGCTGGCCCTCCTGGATGGGTTACAGATGAGCAGAGGGTCTCGGCTCTTCTCTCTGGTGCTTCACGCTTATGCTATCTATTTACGCTTTCATTTTAAGGGGCAATAACCTCTCTACCATACTACACCACGCTGAAAGTCTCTGCTGGTGTTTTATAACTCCCAACGCTCTCAGCTGCGTTGGCCTTGGCCTTGCTCTTTCTTTCCTCCTCTGTTCAATATCAATCCAGGTTCTGGGGTCAATCCTTTTTTCTCCTTTGTTCCACCGTCTCTCACAGCCGGGGGAGCCTGTCGCTTGGGTTGTGCAATTCATCCTGATTGCTTTCCTTGAAGAAGTCTCTCCATAACTCGCTGCAGAGTTGGAGCATGCATCTGCCTTCTCCCCTCCTCCAATTGCTCAGAGGCCCCTGCTCCAGAGTTTCTGCACCGGGCCTGTGATCCACTTGCAGCTTTTAAGATCAGCTGCGGCAGACTTGGCAAGGAAGAAGCTGGAGATGTCAGGGATGCTTCCCCAGGGGCAGAGAGCTCTGATTTCACATCCGTGTGTGCATCCAGGGGGAGGTTGGCCAAGAGCAGCTCCAGGCTGCACGGAGGTGTCAGGCAAGGGATCAGCTGGATGTGCCTCTTGCTCCTGCGGAAGAAGGAGCTTGGGGAAGGGCCAGAGCTGGGACAAGCTTGCCAGTCGTCTGGCCAGTAACTCCCAGCAAACTTGGAAATGCTCAGCGGTCTATGGCTTGCAATAGCGGCTGCTTCTCTCTGGCAGTCCCCAGGCTGGCCCAGTGGAGCCAGCCTTTTGGTAGCTGGAGGAAACACCCCAGTTCCAGTGACTTGTGGACTCTGTGGCTGTAGTGAGTTGCTGCAGCTCAGCCTTGACAGAGCAGGGTGCTGCGGGTTGCCCTTGGCCACAGGGCAGTGCCGGGGTCCCGGCCGGCTCCCATGCACCTGCTGGGTCCCTGTGTGCCGCGGTTCCCCCATGTGCCAGCTATGCCTGCTCCTTGGCACTCGTGTTGCTGGGTCAGAAATGAGGTGGCTTCAGATGACTTCTTGTTTTGATTATTTCTTTAGATACCCTGTGCTGCCAATCAGTCTCTTATTTTCTTCTACTGCAAGATGTGTCTTTATGGTTTCCCTGCTGCCATCAGGGTTTCAGTCCACTCGAGTGATCCTGAAACTTGCTGACACAGTGTTTTGGTTGTGCTGGCGTGCTTACTGCCATATCGAACCCCCCATCCCCTGGTCACCAGCATTTAACCCTGCTTTCATCTCCTGCTGCCTGTGATGGCAGCTCCTCTTTTTCTCTCCATATTCTGTTTGAGATGCAGTTTTGCTTGAGCCCGCTTTGTCAGCTCCGCACTTCCCTGCATTTCTGCTGACCCTAGTAAGAGCTATGCGTGCTTTATCACACTCCTTTTTTTATTTATTTGTATTCTTTTGCTTTGTACCAGAGCCAAAAGGGCCTCGGAGTTGCTGCTAAGTTCTGCAGCTGCACGCTCTGTACACCCTGTACCTTTGTGCATGTTCATGCAAAATTACTGTGTCCTACTTCGGGTGATATCCCTGGCTGCCATCTAACTTCGTATGATGCAACCCACACCTATTGCAAAGCCTTTGCTAGAGGCTGCAGGTGGTTTTCTGTGTGTGTGTGTGTGTCTCGATGTGCTGGCTGTATCTTTGTTTTTATCACACACTTTGGCAGGTTGTAACGACTGCTTTTATCTGTTCTCTTGGCAATCTTGGATAGTCTGGTTCTTCAGACAGCTTTTGCAAATGCTAACTTCTCTTACCTCAGTGATCTTCCTCCTTGTATTTCATCAGGTCAAGATTAGACTGTGTGCTGAAGGATATGCATCTTGCAATTGCCTTCATTATCCGCTTTAATGGGGTTGCTCACTCCTTGGTTCTTTCAGGGCCCTGCGTTTTCTCATGGAAAACTTTTCTGAGCCTAGTGGACGTGAGGACTGGGGGAGGAGGGCTGTACTTTTGCAACTAGGGAAGAAGGAGGCAGAGGGAATGCTGTAGTAGACTCTGTCTCTAGCATCAGCAGGGTTGCTCTGGGGGGCTGATCAAGTCGCTACCTGACTGTGCGTTGATGCAGCCCCCTCCCCGCTGCCCACGGGAGCAGCTCCCAGGCCTGGGGAGGGATCAGTGCCGCTCCCGCATGGACGGGGCATCCCTGGAGAGAGGCCACCGCAGCACCAGTGGAGGCCACTTCCTCCATCGCCTCCCAGGGGCTGGGACCGCTCTCCCACTACCCCCTTCCTTGCTTCAGCCCCTTCACAGAGGGAGCATCGCTGCGAGCACCGAAGCCCCTCCAGGGTCCCTGTACCTGGGGTCAGCAGCGTGGTCCAGCCGGGTGTTCACGTTGCCAAGCAACCCGTCTCCCACCGCTGGGTTTCCATGGTGATGGAGCAGGAGTGCGGAGGGGGGGGTAGAAGCCGAGCAGATGCTGCTTCTCAGAGCTGCACCCCTGCCCAAAAGCCTCACACGGGCCCGTGGGTGCGGGGATGCAAAGGGTGCAGGAGCTCCAAGGGGAGGGGGCAGAGGTGCAGGTGTGTGCACATGGGAGGTGATGAGAGGTGACCTCGGTGGGCTGTCAGACCTGTGCAAGGGGGGTTCAAGAAAGCCCGCGTGAAGGCTCGGCGCTTAACCAAACACTATCGGGTGCCTTTGAACGTGTAGCACGAGTCACTGAAGGCCAAGACAGCAGAAGTCAGGCAGGGAAAGCGCTGTGTGAGCCTGCGAGGCAGGCTGTGTTTGATTGCTGCCCTCTTTGCTGAGCACAGGCTGCTCAGGCTTCCCTGTCCCCGATGCCAGTCTGTATCTCACCCATCATTACTGGCCTGCTTGCACACAGCGTCCCCTGCTCCGGCTGGTGGATGGACAGCGAGCGCTGGTCAGCATGGCGGAGAAACACCCCCCGACTGGTTCTCCTTCCAGGTGGTTGAAATCTCAGTGGCAGCACCCTGTTCCTAGAGTGCTGTCAGCTGCGGACGTGCTCCTTGGCAGCCTCCACCACCAGGTAACCCTGGGCATAGGGCACCATCCAAAATTGCTCAGCGTTTCTGGGTGCTTTGGCCACTCTTTGGCTGCTCTGAAGACAGCTTTCCTCAGACTGAGATCCATCTTGGTGCAGGACTGTTGGCAACGTGGCTCTGTGGGGATCAGATTGAAGCAGGTGCAAGGACAGATGAGGTCCCAGATGGGTGGTGAAGATCAGAGCAGGAGAGAAAGGAGGAACTTGTGCTCATGGCCCATGCCAGGAGTATTCAGCCTTGTTCAAGAACAGTCCCTGCTCGTTCTGGTCCAGGAAATGCTGGATTTACCCTTCTAATCCCATTAGGAATGGCAGGGACTGGAGGGACAAGCGTGCATGGCAGCTTCCCTGCTGGATCAGGGCTTGGAGCTTAGGGCCTGTGTGCCAGAGGGGGACCGGGGGCACTTTGCATGACAGCTGACAGTTCCTGCTGCCATGCTGCCCCTTTGCTTTGGGGAGAGCATCTGCTGCCCTAACCCTCAGTGGCGGCTGACCCCTACCCTGCCTGTCCCATCTTCTCGCTCTTCTTTCCCTAGACAAAAGTGCACAAAAATCTCCCCAGAAAGCAGATGATCTGGTTAGGTTTTGCATGCAGAACATCTGTGGACAAGACTTCCAGTATTAAATGGTAACAGGTCTTTCTCCACCCAGAAGAGACCGGGGCATGTTATAGAAGAAACGCCCAAAAGCTGGCACCTCCTGTAGATAAGAGCTGCTGAGGAATGAGACTGGAGAGGAGCCTGGGACACCTATTTTGGTCCTCTGCTGTCATGGAGGTGACATCTCCCAGCCCCCTTCGTGGGCTGGCTCCTCAGGCAAAGCCTCTGCGATAGCAATGCCAAAGCTGGATCATGGGAACAGTTGGACATTTCCTTCCACAGTTATTCACAGCCAGTTTCTGCCCATTTGTCCTTGTGCCAACATTGTCTTCTAGCTTCAACAGCTTTTCTCCCTTCTGTGTATTTAGACCCTGATGTATTTATAGCCGACAGTGATATTCCCTCTTGGCTTTTGTTTTGCTAACACAGGCTCCCTCCACATGGTTTCCCTCTCTCCTGAACATTGGTGGCCAGATCCCAGGTTGTCTCTTCCCTACAGCAGCATTGCTCCTTACCCTACAAGTGGGATGTGCTTCTCCCCTTTGTGTATCCAGACTGTGTTAGCCTCCTTCACAGCCATGTGGCAGAGTTGTCTCCTCATCCTCCTCGGATCAACCCAGCCCTCTTTCTGAGGGACTGGCAAAAATGCAGAGAAGAATAATTTTAATCCACGTACCTGGCCTTACACCTCACGCTGTAAGGCTACAATTTCATTCCACTTCTAAGGTACTCAAATCTTGCAGTACAATATCTTGTCTTCCTATTTTGCAACCAATTTCATGTGAATTCTCCCCTGGGGAACAAGGGCTCTGTTCAAAGTGCTAAGCAGGCTTGGTCTCACTGTATGCCTTAGGCAGATTAGGAGAATTTTATTTTAATGATCAAATAAAAGGAGGATTTCTACATGGAGGCTATGGTCCTCTGGTGCTGCTGTGGTCATGGGGTGGTTCCCCTCTGCAGATGTTCTGAAGCCACCTTCAAGGCGTGGTGTCTGATGTCAGGCTGGTGAAGTTTCTCATCTTTTCTGCCTTGCTGTTACTACCTCCCTGTCTCTTCTGTCCCAGCCCATGCAACGTTTCTTCTGTGTATTCCTGTAGCTTTCATCGTCAAGTGTTTTAGTTTTCTCTGGGTGCATGGGAACACCTGATCCTGCAGACAAAGGGGATGTGGTAACCCAGTTTGTCTGGTGTGAGCTCCCCTTGCTAAACCCTCGTAACGTTGTTTACTTACTTTCAATTAGCCTTGCAGTCTGAAGCCTCATCCTCTATGAGATGAGATTAATGGGCTTGTCTTATATTTAAATACAGCCCCCGCATGTGCTGTATGCCAAACCGATAATACTTTATCTTGATGTAATAAAAATAATTGCCAGCAGAAACGCTTTCCCTTGTGCCTGTTCTTCACCACTCCAGGGAATTGCTTGCTCCTGTCTCCGGCTTGCCCATTCCACTTCCTCATATGTCTCTTACCTCCATGGGCAACCTCACCCTGGTTGAAAACCGAGGTCAAGTAGTGCTGGGATGTGCCCTGAGTTGTCCTTTAATCTTTTCCCTATTCTCCTCACATAACAACCCTTGTTCTTTCTCTCTTTAAGCCAGAAAGGCTCTGAGGCTCTATAACTAGCTATTTGTTTCAGTACCTTTTTTGCAAGGTCTAACTCTGACTTGATGCACTTTCCACTTTGTTGAAAACTTGGTGGCCTCCATGACCTCCATTCCAGGACTCCTCTCTTCCAATCTGTGCAGGGTCCCTGCTTCTTCCTAACACCTTTCTTCAAGTGACTGCTCAGCCCATTACCTCACAGGCTCTTCTTTGCAAGCTTTTATTTTTAGTTTCTCTTCCTCCTGCTCGGGATTTCTTGCAGCTCTAACACCTTTTGACTTGATGCAATTCCAGGCATCCTGCATATTTGTGTCCATGACCTCTTTCCAGCTGACTTCATTTAACCAGTTCCTTTTTGTTTCTCGATGTCCACTCTGCTTGAAATCAAGATCCCCAGTTGCAGGCTTATTTTCATTTGTTCATTCACTTAATCACAAGTTGATTTAGGTCAAAGTATTCAATTCAGGGCTCACTTCTGCAATCAGTCCTTCCATAACATCTCCCTTTCTCACCAAAACTAAGTCGAAATAATCATTGCCTCACAGGTTCAGGTGAACATAACCCTGCCAGCTCTCACATCCAGCTTTGTCTGCTCTATGGCCGCAAGCAGTGTTTGCTTTCCAGACTCGCCTATAGACCGGAGCTATTGAAGTGGTTTCCACAGGGTAAATGATTGAAGTGCCCCAGCAAGAACTGCTGCTTCATCTCCCAAAGGGGAGGTTTGCTGCATGAAGAGGTCACAGCTTGATCCCCGTAGTCCCAACAGTTCCTATAAGGAGGATTACCCCAACCTGGTTGTTCAGACCACTTTTTCCTTCCACTTTTTCCTTCCTCTCACCCCTTTGGGTTATTCACCCATCCCCTACATGTCTCCTCCATAGTGTTGGTCTCCAGTGGGTCTTTGGAGAAGACCATCACTGCTTGCATTGAACTGCAACCCAGCGTCATTGCGTGCAAGCAACCAACAGCTAAAGGGGTTGGTCTTTAGGACTTGCCCACATCTCCCCATCCAAGCCCCGTCTGCTTGTGCAGGGTCCCCTTGCCAAAGCTGAGCCTGGCCTTGGGGAGGCAATGCTAATTCTTCAATTTTCAGGGCTGTGTGTCTCAGCCAGAGCATGAGGGAGCTGGAGGTGGGCAGGAGGCCAGCGGGCACAGCCCAGGCAGGGGACTGGAATTAGGCATCGTTCTTTAATCCAACAGAGGTGCCCCCAGTTCAGTGTGGGGTGGTGGAGGTGGCTGGGCTGGACTCTGCAGATGGAGGCACCAGACTGCTGACTCTTAGGACACTTGATTATTTTCTGACACGGCCTTTTTTTTTTTTTTTATCCCCCCAAGGAAACAGTGGTATAATGAAACGTGTATCTCGGAACTCGTCCAGCAGGCGCTCTCTCGCAGGGCTTGGTTGAGTGGATCAATCTGACCTCCTAGGTCAGTGTGACATATGATAGAAATGGCGAAAAGAGCAAAATTGAGCTGGGAAGGTTGTCAAGAAGGCTAGAAAGGAAATCTTCTGCTTAGCTTTTGGTTTCTTGTGAGATAAAGCTGAATTTTCAGCAGCTCAGGGAGAAATGTAATTTTCTGGTTGGCTTTACTTGCAGTCCACCTGACTGCTCTTTTCCCCCTTGCTGCTCTGTGTCCGAGATGCCTGCATCCTCGTTCCCTCTTCTGCACTCCAGCTGCCATCCTAGGCCCTTGGAGGATCAGACCTGAGCCTGACAAGCAATTACTGTCCCACCATGGGACTGGACACAGCTGGGACCCAGCCACCAACCACCCCAGGACCTGCCAGAGCCCTGTGTGCCAGCACGTGGCAGGATGGGGTCTGCTGGGGAGGCGGGTGGAAAGGAGGGGTGAGGAAATCATAGCAAATAGGAGCTGACTGCCCAATAATTGTGGACAACAAGGCTTTTCAGCAGGGCCATAAATCAATGGCAGATGCAGACACAATGGGTGGTGGTTATTGATTTCTTTTTTTTTATTTTTTTTTTGTTCCCCCTGTTTGCTGCCTGGCAGAGTGGAAAGGCTCTGGAGGCAGTGCTGCAGGGGCTTTCTATCTGCTCGGCAGCTCGCCCACCTTCCCTCCCCGCTCCTGGCTGCTGTGCGGGAGGGCAGCACTCACGGGTGGCCAGCATCGATAACGTCCATCCATGGAGCCTCCTGTCTGCTCCTGTTGCTGTGCCTGAGCCTGGCTTGGCATCCCCAGAGCTGCCTTTGAGCCTGGGGGGAAATCGAGGCCGGAGGCAGAGGTAGGGATGGGGCTAAAAAAGGGTGGACCACAGCTCTGGCCAAAGTCCCATATCAGCACCTCCAGCCAGCCACCTCCACCCTGCCACCATCCACCTCACCCAGCCAGCATCTTTCCCACTCCCCTGCTGTTCATCTCTGACTCGTCGTGTTCCTCTGAATGCATCAGTCCCTGTTTCTTCTTCTCGCCTCTCCATCTACCACTTGCAGTTCTCGCATGTGATGTCAGGAACGCGCCAGGTTCTCTCTGTGGTGTCCCTGCTGCTCTGAGGGGGACAGCTATGGGGAGAGGCACAAGCCTTGCACTACTGCTGACCCAGGGGATGCCTTCCACCCTTGCAGTTACCAGCAGTGCTAGGGGAAGGATGGGGTGCCCATGGACAAGAATAATGCTGCTAAAGGAAATCCAGCCCCCAGGAGTGGGTGAAGCCATGGGTTCATGGCTGGACCAAAGTGCTAAGAAATGGGGCTTTTCTCCCTGCTTAACCTTTTCTTAAGTCCTTCCCTCCCCCTCCCGTGCTCTCGGGTGGCTCAGCCCTTCAAGGAGGGTCTCTGTGCAATGTCTGTGTGGCACTTAGGGCATGGGAGCCCCTCGTTACCCAGAGCTTAGCTGGTACTTCTGGGTACTACAGTAACAGCGGGGGTGTTGCTGTCCTCTGGCTCGTGAAAGCAATGTTATCCACGTGGGGGAGAGGGGATATCATTTTAGTAATGGCTTTCTTTCCAGGATGAAAAGCTCTGCCATTAGAGCTGGTCTGGGCAGTATTTTTTCCCTTCCCTTTTGTTCAGGGCTGCGCAGAGCACTTTGGAATTCATAAACTGGTAATTTACTGAACAAGTCTTTGGAGAAGGGAAGTAATGAAAACTGCCATATAAATTACGGGAGCGTTTGGGATCCTGTTGCTGGCGGGAGCAGGGCAGCTCCGTGGCCTCTCGTGGAGCCGGCGTCTGCGTTGAGACACCCGCCGAGGAGCAGGTGCCCCGCAAAGCCACGTCAGAGGTGGGTGGAAATGGGATCGGGGCTGCCAAAAGCCAACCAGTAGCCACGTCCTTGGGAGATGGAGCCATGCTCGCTGCGGAGCAGAGCAAGCATCTCCTGCAGAAATGCTGTTCCCCTGCCCTGTAAGAGGCAGGGGGATTTACTGGCCCTGTAGCATCAGCAGCCCCAGCGCGGAGGGGCTGTGCAGGCCTTTTGGTTGAGCCGGTCTCTTCCCCCTCCTCCGCACCTTTCGCTGTGGGCAGGCAGAGCCCCTGCTGCTCCCAGGCTCGGCCACGCTCCCGGTACGTAGTCTGCAGCGATGGAGCGCGCTGGCTGCGATGCTTTTGGACCAAGGAGGAATTACAGAGCTTTTACGTGATTCACAGGAATCGGCAGGTATGATGTGAGATCCTGCTCCCAGCCTGCAGCACATGGGCTGGATTTGAACCTCCCCAAAGCTCTGGGTTCAAAATCCTAGCCCGAGGCCGTGCTGCAGAGCTCTGGAGATGCCGCGGGCAACGAGCAGATACACGGTGCTGGCAGGAGGCAATGTTCCCTCTGTGGGGCACGGTCGCCAGCCTGTGATCTCCCCGCTCCTCTCTGCGTCCGTCTAGCAAGATGCGGGGCTGCTGGCCACACGTGGCAGCCTGTCCGTGCACTCCCAGGCTGGGAGCAAATCCTTGCAACGCACTTTTCCCCCTTGGCCGGGGGCACCTGGCGGAGGTAAAATTATCGCAAGCCCCAGTGTTTTCTGTGTCTCTGGTTAATCAGGGTAATGGGCCGTTCACCTCCAGGTTTTGGCTCCCATTCAACACTCTGTCCTTGCAAGGCCGTCAGGGAACAGGGTCGGGGGGAACAACCCTCGCTGGTGGGGCGGCAGCGCGGGCACTGCCCGTGGGCGCTCCGTGGGGCTGCAGGGGCGAGGCTGTTGTCAGGGGCGGTAAGATTTTGGTTGCCTGTTTTTATAATTACTGGAAGCTCCTGTCTGGTTCCTCCAGCCCAAAGTGCTCCACGGCCACGGACGCACGGGCTTGCTCCGTATCAGCAGGGAGATCCTTAGCAAGAGGGAACCAAAACATTAATAAAGGGTCACCGGGGTTTTCGTCCTGCCATGCAAAGGCAAAAGCCCATTTTCTGGATCATCTGCTCTGGAGTGCTGTTAGGAGGCCCGAGAGATGTGGCTTCTTCCCCGTGGCTGCCAGGTGGCCACTGCTGAGCCCACCGTATGTCTTTTACAACTGCATGTGTCTTCAGTCCCGGGAAGGAGGGACGTTTGGTTGAGCACTTCCAAACCAGAGCTCCTGGAGGGCCCTGCGTGATGCTGAGCAAAACCCTCACGGGGAAACGCACCCTGCCCTGACCCCCGGGTCTGCGTGGAAACTGGTTTTGGGTTAAAAATGGTGTTTCAGTGAGTCCTGGGAAAGGAGAGATGCAAGGTTTGTACCTGAGCAGCATAAATAAATAAATGAATTAATGAACGGATTAAATGTAAATTGTGGCAACTTTAAAATGAAAGTCATAGTTTCCAAAAGGGCTTTTAACTGGTACTTATTTCTGCAGCAATATAACTGCCAGCAAGAGCTTAATTCATTATCACCAGAACAAAATGAAGACACTGTAAATTTGAAGTCCAATTTAATTTCCCCAGAAAGAGCTTTTTTCATTTTTCTTTCCCTTTCCTCTCCCTCTGCCCAAGGAAGGAGGATTTCCATCACTTAGAGCTGTTCTGCACCTCCTTGCAAATGGGATTTTCTCAGCCTGCCCAGCCGCGGGCACCCGCTTGCCAAGAGTGAGGTGGTGGCCTGTGGTGGGTCCATATGTTGGGGCTTTGTGCTGCACATCGGCCCTGCAAAGGGCCAGCATTGCTCTGGAGAGTTCAGGCTGTAAATCAGTACTGGATGGGGAGGGAAGCAGAGGCTCAGAGGAAAAAAGCAGCTTGTCCTGGATTGTCTTGGGTTTGCGGCAAAAGACAGGCAAGGACCTGAGTGCCCGAGTCCTAGCCAGCTGCCCAACCCCATGGCCATCAATGTGGTCCCTAACGGGTTTGCAGGGTCCATTGGTCGCCTTTGAGGCAAAATCATCCAAGTTTGGGGACCTGCTGCTGGGCAGATCATGGCTTGTTGGCGAGTGCCCCAGGGAAGGCAGGGATCTGGCAGGGGATGGAGGTGGCCACGGCCAGCTCCAGCGATGGAGCTGGGTCTGCTGCCGGGGCTCCTGGGGCAGAGTGGCCGCCAGAGGCAGCTGGACCCATCCCTCCCCGGGGGGCTCCGTCTATAATCCAGCCCTGAACTCTCCATCCCCTCCCCTCCGACCGGCCTCTTCCTCCTCCTCAGCTTCGCCACCAAGGAGAGGAGCGAGAGGTGTAGCTCGACTCTCAGCTCCGTTAACAGCGCAGATGGCCTGTACATGGGGTTGGGGTGCGCATGCATGTGTGCATGCACGTGCCTGCTTCCAGAGCTATAGAAAACCAGTAATAGCATGTTTCTGCCCTAAAATGTAAGACAGACGGAGCAAATGGGGGAAGGGGCCTGATGCAGTGGGAAGAGCATGATGAAGCCTCTGGTCTCCATGGAGTCTTTGTTTATACTCATCTCATTTCCCCGTCTTCTTTCTTTTTCTTTTTTTTGGGTTTTTTTTTGTTTTTTTTTTTTTTTTTTTAAAGGAAGTATTTTTAGCACGTAGGAAAGAGAGCAGTGCACTGGTTTGCAGGATGCAGGGCAGTCGGGAGCAGATGGCGTACAAGCTTCTCACACTGTGCTCCCTGTAAAACACCTCCGTCTCCAGTCACCTCGAGGTACCGTGGTCCCGGGCTCCCCGTCCTCCTCCGCAGCCCGATTTCCCTGGCTCAGCGTCCCCATCCTCAGCTCCCGGGGCAGCTCTCAGCAGGGGCTGGACGGCAGTGTGAGGCTGATGATGGTACACGAACCAGCACCTCGTGCAGGTGGGCCAGATGCATTTGGAGGAGCAAAGGAGGGGGCTGGTGTGCAGGAGAGATGCGGTGGCCCCTGGCCACCACCATCCCCTTGCTCTTGCAGCTCTCTGTCCCCTTCCTGCACCCAGTAACCCAGTAATCTCTGTGCTGCACCAGCAAACCTCCTTGCTCACTCCCCAAAACCCTGGCAGCGAAGGGAATCCCTCTGGGTGTCCGAACAGAGCAGCCATCTCTGCTTAGCTCCTCGGCGCGCTCTTGTTAGACCATCCCCGTTGCATTTAATTATAGATATTACACTCTATTCTCCTGCAAAGAATGACTTGCAGGGTGCTCCCGGAGTTCATTTGAAACATGAAATTACCGGTGCAGCTTTCATACGGGAAGAATCGCTGCTGTGACCTGCGGGTAATTAATGAGACAGTGCATGGCCAGCAGCCCCAGAGTAATTAGCAGCAGCAATAGGAGCGTTCTCCGTGGAGTCCCGCTCAGAGGCGCGCATTTCTCCGCCGCGATGACAGCCCCGTCGCGGTGCTGAGGCTGGATGCGCCTGCAGGGGCATCGTGTTGTTGAGAAAACAGGTCTGCGGGACTTGAGATGGCTGCGTGAGAGCTGCTAGGGTGGAAGCTTGGTGCGGGAGCCCCGGGGAGCCCCGGAGCTGTTGTTCTCCAGCCCTCCGTATGAAAATGCAGAAAGGAGGAGGAAAAACATGAATGAAACGGGGGCCGTTGGGGAATTGCACCTACGGATCACATTTGCTGGGGTCTGCTCAGCACGGGCATGGCCGAAACGTTCCCTTCTGACAGTGGGTATTCCACCCTGTGAATCAAATATTCAGTATAATATTTAAATATAATTAATTCATGTAACTTCAGCTTTTATACTATACTAAAATATTCATTTTCAGATAGTATAAAGGTTGAGACTGCATCCATCAAAAATTAAGAAAAAAGGTTAAAGCTTGGAACAAAACTTACCCTCTCCTGTACAACACTGGATGTTGGAGAGGTGAAACAAGGGTGTCAAACTGATTCACCACAGTTTGCTCCTTGCAGCTTTGGCCCCTCCACTGCACAACGAAGGACTGGCACAGCAGAGCTGCTTGGGCAGCATTGCGGGAGAGTGAGGCTGCTTGGGAGGCACCTGGGTGCTCCCAGGGCCAGGAGAGGAGCACAGCAGCTCTGGGAACTTGCTGGGCACAGAGAGCTCCTTTTGCTTTAGCATGACTATCTCATGTGCAAATGAAGCTGGAACCAATCTAGCTTTTATCCATGCACAAAATAAAACAAGCTCCAAATAACACACCTTGCAAACAGCCTGGAGGAGACATTCCCCCCTTCCATATCCTCCAGGCTAGAGAAAACACTGGTTGGGTTTCAGGGTCCTTCTGGAGGAAGCTGGGGTGTAGCAGAGTTGCTCCAGTAGCAGAAGTTTTTCCTGGTGGCCCTCTTCCCCAGGAGCCTGGCTCCATCTCTGCCCAAGAAGGAGGATTTTGGTCTCCTTCCCACACAGCAGAGTCGGGGGGATTTGAGCCTGGGTCTCTCCCATCCCCGAGGATCGCTGTAGTCTGGGGATACAGGATGCCCAGGAAAAATTATTCCCATGCAACACTTCAGCTGGACATTGGTGTGGGTGTGATTTAGGCAAGCTAGGGACCGGGGCCACCGGCTGACCCCCGTGGCACCGTGTTATGAGCTCCTGCTGGAAGATTTACATGGGGGCACGGTCCTCCGGTCTGGCTCACAACTCAAAAAGCACTTGGTGGAGGGAAATGGAGAGGGAAGAGTAATGATTTCAGCCCGAAGGGCAGCACAAGCTATCTCTGGACTGAGCTGGGACAATTAATACCTCCAAGATGGGCTTAATGGATTGTTTGAGATTTGAGGCTGCGAAGTACAATCGAAAGCAAAGTGTTTGACTATTGTTATAATTGTTAACAGGCTCCTTTTGAAGCCCCGTGCAAAGAAATGGATAGACTTCAGCCATCAATAATATTGCTGGAGGAGAAAATTGAAGGGATATCTGCCCAATTAAATAACCTACAGGGCTGGAATTGAGAATCAATGTGGCATGAACGATGAGGTATGGACTACCGACACTGAACACTAAATCCACCGCAGCCTCTGATTTAACAGAGAGAGGGATGGGGAGGAACGCCGCAGCCGTGATTTCCTAAGCTGCACACGCTGGCCTTGGCGTGGCCGCTGCGAGAGGCGGGAGGTGGCCGGGGAATGGCTCGGCATTGCCGTCCCCTGGGCCGGGTCACAGCGAAGGCATGAGATCTTCAGAGATCTTCGCTGCTCAGGTGGGAGCATGGGCAGAGGCAGGGCTGGCGGTGCCGGGGGGACACACGCGGGGACGGATCCATGTCCCTGGGGAGCACCCAGGAGCTGCTTGTGGATGGCAAACGGGGACTGCTGGGAGACGGATAGGCTGTTTTCTGGATATCTTCCTCCTTCCACTTGCAGGTGACCTGGGGAAGCGGAAGCGAATTTGCTGAGACAGGTTTGAGTGTTTAAAGTGGACTTGTTGAAAATGAGCAGGGTGGCGAGGGGGAGAGAAGGGCAGATGGCTCCGGGGATGAGGCAGGGCATCTGCTGAGGACACAGGGTTGCGGCTGAAGAACATCAGATGTCCTATTTGCAGTGAAAAGGTGGAGAATAGGAAGAGGGTTTGGGGGAAGAACCGTGGATCTTTTTTTCTCCTCCCTGAGGAAAACCCAGACTCGATCGCTGGTGTCCGTACGGATTTTGCAGGACGTATCGCTCACTAGCAATGGTGGGACAGCCCTGCCCGAACATCACCGGAGCCACCGAGGTAGAGTGGGCCCTCTGTCTCCGTGGAAGTGTGATCCCATTGTCTGGGCCCCTTTCCAGCAGGGATTAAGGGTAAGAAACATCTGCTCTCTGTGGCTCATTCCTCCTCCTCCTCCTCCCATCTTCACCAAGACCTGCCCCACTGTGGTGCGGGCACTGAGCTCCTCCTGCGGTGGGACGGCGGGCGGGGGCACAGCCGAATCCACGCTCTGCCCCTTTAATTTTTTTTAAAGGAGAAATTAATTTTGTCTTTGCCTAAGTACCCGTCACTTTAAATTAATATCTCTGATAGTGAAAATGACGAAGCAGCCAGGTCATTAGGCAAATTTTAATTAGAGGCTCAGATGGCCTTTACTAATAAGATGCTACAATTCTTTCCTGGCGTTCTCACTTTCCATCCACGGGGTCTTTCCAAGCCCACCCAAGGATGCGTATCCGTATCGTTCCTCTTCTTAGCACCCACGTGCTCTTCTGCATGGGCATCCAGCATCGAGTTAGAGCTTGGGATGAGACAGGGATATCGCTCAGTGCAAGCGATGCAGGAGACCCCGTTTCCCTGGGGACACCCATTGCATCGACTCGGCTGTACCGGGAGTTGACGTTTGCAGCAGCACGTACAGCGGTTGCAATGGCTTAGGTGATGTCAAGGCATGGCAGCATCTCTCGGTGCCACGGGAGAGGTTTTCCCACCCCGGCAGCCCCCAGGGGGGGAACACCTCAACGATGGGCTGGCTTTAGGTATCACTGCAACAAGCCCACACGCCGCATGTTACCTCAGGAGCCTTTGCCAAGAGTAGGGAGAAGTTTGTAAGGCCGGTGCGTTATGAAAGATTATTTAGTAAGACTTTATGCAGAGAGTGAAGCTGCTCCCCCATACGCGTTCCTTTCTCCTATCCATTTTCAGTTGTTAAAAGGGGTAAGAAATTACCTAATGAACCCCCCACATTTTCTCTGTGCAAATAGATGTGGGTTGGATCTAGGGAGAGAGCACCCCCGGGTTGGCTGTAAGTACAGCCTCCAGCCCAGCATAATAAAAGGCTGAATCCATTCCCGGGCGAGCCAGGCTGGTCTCCTGCTTCCTTACGGCACAGCCAGGGAGGAGAAATACAGCCAGGGAGCTCTCCCCGGGCCAGCACATGGCCCTGGCCACAGAGAGGGGGAGAACAGGAGGGAGGAAGAGAGGAGCAGGCTCTTTTCTTCCATTCTTTGCTGGGGACAGGATCAAATCTCCTCTCCTGGTGTGACCAAGCCTCTGTGCCCTGCAGGTACACATGTTTTTGTGCTGGGTAATTTTACAAGTGAGATCCATCCATTAAGCTGCCGGTTCCAGTCACTCCATCCGGTGCAAAATAACCGACAAATGGGGCTCTGACCTACTTAATTTTTTTTTTTTTTTCCTCTGTCAGCGCAACGCGGCCGGAGCCGGGCAGGGAGCAAGGCAGGGACGCAGGACGTCTGTGCCTGGGTCCCGCTTCCTTGGGGCTGGGGGCGGCAGATGAGGGGGTGATGGGGCTCCTCCTCGCTGCAGCTGATCCCGCACTGCCTGCACAGAGTTACAGCAGCTGCTCCGCCGTTCCCTCACCCCCACCAAAATGCTGCAGGGAGGGAACCTGCTCCGGGAAGGGAGCCGATCCAGGACGAAAGCAAGAAAAACCATCCGCTTTCATGACAGAACTTGCTGTGTCCAATCTAGAGGTGAAGAATTTCCCGCAGCCAGGAGAGCATCCCTTTCAGCCGTTGTCATGGTTTAACCCCAGCCGGCAGCTCAGCCCCCCCAGCCGCTCGCTCACTTCCCCCGGTGGGATGGGGGAGAGAATGGGAAGGGTGAAAGTGAGAGAACTCGGGGGTTGAGATAAGAACAGTTTAATAGGGAAAGCAAAAGCCGCACATACAAGCAAGGCCAAACAAGGAATCCATTCACTCCTTCCCATGGGCAGGCAGGTGTTCAGCCATCTCCAGGAAAGCAGGGCTCCATCGCACGTAACGGTGACTTGGGAAGACAAACGCCATCACTCCAAACGTCCCCGTTCCTTCTTCTTCCCCAGCTTTATATGCTGAGCATGACCCCGTATGGTATGGAATAGCCCTTTGGCCAGTTGGGGTCAGCTGTCCCGGCTGTGTCCCCTCCCAGCTCCTTGTGCCCCCCCAGCCCGCTCACTGGTGGGGTGGGGTGAGAGGCAGCAAAGGCCTTGACTGTGTGTAAGCACTGCTCAGCAGTAAGGAAAACGGCTCTGTATTATCAACAGTGTTTTCAGCACAAATCCAAAACCTAGCCCCGTACCAGCTACTGTGAAGAAAATTAACTCTATCCCAGCCAAAGCCAGCACAGCCGTACATCCCGAGGCTGCTCCGGGTGCTGCCGGTTGCTGTACCGGGCTCTCCAGTGCCAGCAGGGCTGGATGGACCCGTCCCTTCCCAGCCCGTGGTCCAGCCCGGGGACATGGGTTTGTGACCGTGCGTGCCTCTGCCACGCCGGCGTTGTTATTCCCAGCACTTGACCATCCCTATGGATTCACATGCTGCCTGGAAATCCTCAGCAGGAATAGTTTTATTGTCAGGAAAGGCGGTTTTCTCAAAATGGAAACTTCCCGCAAGAAAGTAGTGCTTTCAATCAAATGTTGGTTGGGAGGGTGAAGGGAAGGGAAAAATATGTCACAGAGCATTTTAATAAAGTGAAAACATCCTTGTTTCCACACCTTGAGAAGGGAAAGCGTCAATTTTTCACCTCCAAATGATTTTCATGCTGACATTTCTTTTATTCCATATAATTGGGCAGCTCTAAATATTAGGGTCTCGCCACCAGAAGGAAACATTTTGAGCGGCCTCTCCCCGCCTTTCCCACCTTCCCTTCCCTTTCCTCCCTTTAGGCATTTGGAAATAATGGAATTTCTCTCGGGCACTAGGAATTTCACTGCCTCCTTGCCTCCGACACAGGCTGAGGGCATTTTAAGCCTTCCTTGCACCCTGAAGAGCCACAAAACCTCATCCCTCATCCCACTCCTCCTGCCCTTGTGAGCACCACAGCAGAACTCGTGCCGAGCTGAACCCAGCTCTTGCCCCTTTTGAAGTGCCGGCATGCGTGGACATTCGACAGCTGGAGACTCGGTGATGGGGAGCAGCAAACAGGGGAAAGAAGATTTATAAAGAACATTATGCAAAAGAAGTAGTGGCCCTTTTTTCCCCCTTTCTCCTCATCTTGTGCAAATTACCCTATTATTCTGCTCCCTTAGGATGCCTGAGTGTCCTTATTTCTTCTTTTGAGCTAAAGTCATCCATGCATTAAATTAGTTCTCTGCCTAGAAATAGCTTGATTACTTTCTGCAAGATGCAGTTAATGCGAGGTTCCCTGAGAGTTTCAAAAATAAAAACGGGGCAAAAAGGGAAGAAGGGAAAGGGAGGAGCAGGGGCAGGATGCAGCCTCCTTGAGCCGGTAGAAGATCGATTTGCCTCGAGCGTGAGGTGCTGCAGTGCGGGAGAGGGGGCTGTCACCCGTGTGGTGTGGCTGGGGGGGTCGGTCCCCCGTCCCCTGGGGGCAGCGACCTTTCATGAGGGCACATGGTATGGCTGGGGCCGGGCTCAGTGGCCCGTGCGATCCTGTCCATCGTCTCTTCCCATAGCGTTGGGTGGATAATGATATTTTTCCTCCTGGCTTGCCTCGAATCGTGTCTCAGATTTCTTATATTTTCCATGTCGTTGCTCTGTTGAACTCTGACCGAAGGGAAGGAGGGAGGCCTCGGCGGGACGCCCCATCCCAGCGTTGAGGATGGGTCAGTCAAGAAAACTGCCAGAACTCAGGAAGACCCAGGATCCCTCAAGATCCCAGATTTTCTTCCCTACCGTAAGTCAACCCGGACAAGAGGCAATGGCCTCAAGTTGCGCCAGGGGAGGTTTAGACTGGATATTGGGAAATTTTACTTCACTGAAAGGGTTATCAAGCATTGGGACAGGCTGCCCAGGGAAGTGGTGGAGTCGCCATCCCTGGAGGTATTTAAAGGACGTTTGGATGAGGTGCTTAGGGACATGGTGTAGTGGTGGGCTTGGTAGTGTTAGGTCTACGGTTGGACTCGATGATCTTAAAGGTCTTTTCCAACCTATACGGTCCTGTGATTCTGTGACCCCCAGTGCAAGGGTCGCCTGCTCCAAGGGGGGAGTCCGCTGCAGAGGACAGCATATTTGAATAGTAAAACCTCACTTCTCTTCATGCATTTGCTGTAGTAACACCCTGCAGGAGCAGGCACGCATCCCCACCCTGCCCAGGATCAGCTCTTTAGGCCAGGGTGCGGGACCACAAAATGCACTCCCACCTCCCCGAGCTCCTCTCCTCCTCCCTGCTGCACCTCTGAGCCCGTTCCCTCATTGCTGGGGACAGCCAAGCTCCTCATCCCTCCTCCACCCGCAAACCACAGCAAATTATCTCCCTCACATCCCTGCTTTTAGTCTGTAACCAGCAGGAAAGGCGAACGCTCAGCCCTGCTCCCCTCCGAGCTCGGCAGCCCCGGTGCCTCATGGCACAGCGCCTGCAGCTCGCACCTACTCCGGGCTCCCCGCTGGGCATCAAGATCATCTCTGACTTTCACTCCCTGCCGAAACACGCTCTCTGTTCCCCTATTAACTGTAGCCGGTTTTCTTCTCTTCACCCTCGTTTCCTTTCTGCAGAGCTTTTCCAAGCAGGCAGCCAGGGCCGAGCCCGTTGCCTAAGAGGAGCTGTGAATCTCAGATAATGGCCTTAGAAAACGTCCTGTGCTATTTTGTGCTCATTCCTTTGTATCACCTTGACATTTGTGCTAGGGTTGCGGGGGGTTTATGTTGTTTTCCCTTAATTCCCCTGACTGTTGGGCAGGTGTCTGCTCCCAGCTGTTTGCAGGAGCCCCAAGAGCTGTTGCCTGAACATCAGCCGCTAATTCAGGGCCAATTACCCCTCCTTTCCCACTGCGTTTCGCTGTATCCTTTACAGAGCTACATCTGCAGACGTGGGGCTTCATGTCTTTTTCCTCCTTCCCAGTTGCTTTGCCTCCCACAGGCTCCTCCAAAACCCCCTTCACCGCTTTTACCAACTGCTGGAAGTAATTCGAGGAGCATCAGCAAATCCACAGTGAAGGTGCGTGGCTGCCGTCCTCTCCCAAGACCTGCATCGCATCCTGTTGATGCTCTTCCTCCTCTCTGGGAGCAGACCAGTTCTCCCAGTAGCCGGGGAGTCGTCGGAGGGATCCCGGCGTGTGACTCTCCCACGTAGAGCCGCTAAAGGAATAATTTGCAATTACCCAGAGCCCAGGCTGCCTGCCCAGCCCGGCCAGCATCCAAGCAATCAATTCCCATTCAGCGCAGTGGCCTCCCTTCCTGCTCTCACAAACAATGACAAATGGAGCACCGCATCGACTTGGATGGAGCAGCAAGCATCGGCAGGAGGAATAATTACCCATTTGCCAGATGAGATAGGACGTGCGGTTTTCCTGCGCCGCCTTCCCGGGAGCTGGGCAGCTCGCAGTGGCTGAGTGTGTGGTTGAGCGCAGAGGCGGGGAGAGGGTCCCCACTGCAGCTGCAGAACAGATCCTGGTGGAGATGCATCAGCAAGCGATGCTCTGGGGGTCCCCAAGGCTGGCACGTCTCCAGTGTGGCCGGGGAAAGGCTTCCCAGCCAGCAGTGGGGCTAGCGTAGCATTGCTGGGGTCCATATAGTGGCTGTGCTCTCTCTTCAGGGCAGCGGTGGGATGAGCTTCTACAAAGCTCTCCAGATGTTTGGAGGGGACCAGGTGAGCCTGAGGTCTTCTCCATGGTCTCCGTGGGAGAAGAGCCACACCTGGAGCAGGTTTTGAACCATCCAGCCTGCCTTCTTCATGTGAATTCACACTCAGAGCGCGTCTCTCCTGGAGTTAACATTTACTCCCTGGCTCGCTTTGACCAAGGCACAGAAGAGCTCCTTGCCGTGGATGAGGATGTGGGAGGACGAGCTCTCCAAACTGGGGTACACCGGCACAGAAGATGTCCCTGGGCCAGTCCCAGCCCCTTCCCCAGCTGCTGGAAGAGAGATAAACTGCTTCAGGAAAATCCTGTCCATGCTGAGAGGTGGAATGATGCCTCTGTGTTGCTACAGCTTTCCTCTTTTCTTCCTTTAATTAAAAGGAAAACGTCTGCCTCCAAAGTCATTAATTACTAATGACACAATTAGAACCAGTAAAAAGGGATAGGAAGAATAAGATGAAAAAGAAAAAGAGGAGAAAAAAAAAAGGCAAAACAAAACCAAAACCCAAAAAACCCTCTGGCAATTTGAGACATTTGAAGCTTGAGAGAAATTAAGGAAATAATTGCTTGGTTTAAACTTTATTCCCCTTCCTGCTGGGCCCACACAGGATGGGCCCAAACCACCTTTCCAGTTCTCCTCTCTTCCATCAGAGGAAGGAGATAAGTCTCTCTATCTCATGTAATCTGATTTTCCTGCTTGGAGGCAGACCCCGAGGCAGCGTTTCACGTTGGGCTCCTTTTCTGCAGTCTGCCAACTTTCCATGCAGGAAACCTGGATTTAGCACTGTCACATTTTTCTACATCTACCTTGCCAGCACTGGCATCTCTCGTGGCCTCGCCGCTACTTCTCTCTCTCCAGCCATCCCATCTCCCCAGACAAAAAGTCACAGCTCTTCCCTCCTGCCCTGTCCCCTGTTCTGCTGGCGACCAGGGATGGAGCAGAGCTGTGAGCCAAGGACAAGCAGGGACAACTCTCGATGTCCAAGTTTAAAGCTCCTCGGCTTTGAAAGGCTGGCTTAAATTGCTTGAAGAGACTCTGAAAAATAGATTAAGGTTGTGGGAAGAGGGAAGCCCAGCAGAGCTGCTGGCTGCCTGCTGAGTGCTTATTATTTCTGTCAGCTGAGTGTTTTAACTCGATAATCTCAGATTGAAATGGGTTTCGGGAGGGGAGGGAGCAGCGGGAGGCGAGGCGGCTGCTCCCGCGGGAGTCTGGATTAGGCAAAGAGCAAGTTTCAGCCTCTCTTTCGATGGTGAAAAGCAATCTCTGACATGGAGATGGGACGGGGCCGCAGCCCCGGGTTTGGCAGAGGAACGGGCAAAGCTGCACCTCGTGATGGATCTCCAGGCTTCCCACCTCCTTCTCCATCCTGGCCATCCCTGGTCCTCGGGAAGTGAAGGTACCCAAAGCTGGGCTTCGTGCTCCCTGGTAGGCATGAGGACCACGGCAGTCGTCCTCCTCTGGGGCCCACGAGGGACAACGGGGTTTCTGTAGGTCCTGCACTAAATCCCCTGGCAGTGGTGGTTTAAGCTGTGTCCCAGAGGGGGGGCTTTTCTGCTTGCTAAGGGCTCTGGCACAAGCATGCCTGCGTGGTCTCAGAGGTGGTTATTTGTCTTGATGAATATACAAGAAGGGGTGACCCCACTCCTCCATGCACAGCGAGGGACTGTGTCCTGACACCAGGCCAGTTTTTCTGTTCCCATTTCAGTACAGAGCAATTTCTAGGCAGTACATGCTGGAAAAGATCCCAGAGGGAGGATTCGGACACATTTGCCTTGCCTACGACTCCGACCTCTTAGCAAGAGCAGGTGCCCTGCCACGTGCAAGGGGAGATGGATCCCACCCACACGCTACGTCTCTGTCTCACCACCTCTCGTGCACCAAGACTTCACAGCCCCAACGCCCAAGGTGCTGCCTGGTGATGAAGGAGGAAGGTTCATCCTTGCTGTTCTCCAGGTGACCTGTCTTGCAGGCCACCAAACCGTGGTGGGAAACCATGCTCCCTCTCATCAGGAGGCTGCAAAGGTGTCATCCTAGTCTTGCTCCATCCTAGTCTTGCTCCAGGTTGCAGCAGTCTTAGGGCAAAGCCAAGCCCTTTTGTCTGTGCAACGTGACCCTCAGGTAGCAAACCTTAAAAATTTGGTCAGCGTTTGTCATGGAGATCCCAGTGAAGGTCTCTGTGCCCAGCCAAAGGCCAGCTGGTCTTCTACTGGGACATGCTCTCAACCGCAGTTCTCAACAACTTTCTTCTTCTGGATCTGTAAGGGGTGTGCAAAAAAAGCAGGGAAAGGCAAAAAATGGGAAGGAAAATCCAAGTTCTTATTGACTGCTCAGTCCCTCCAGAGGCCATGGTAAGCGGGGATGGGGAGGGAGAAAAGCTACTAATACATCGTTTTGTCTTCAAGCAATTATGTGAAAATGAATTAATCACAGGGTCACAGAAGCCATAACCATTAATTAATCCCCAGCATGAGCCGAAAAGATGAATTTCCTGCAGTAAACAAACGTGAGTAACAGCGTGGCAAGGAATCAAGCTCCCACCGGATTATCACAGCCCGCGCCGGCGGCTCCACCACGGCTCCGCAGGATGGCCGGTTTGCACCCCCGGACCACAGACCGGCCGCTGGCATCCCTGACAAGCCCCAGCCCTTGAAGGTGAAGGCTTTCCTGCCAAATCGCTGCCTTAGGGTGGCCGTGAGGGGGGGGGAGCAGGGGAATTGCCACAAATACAGATGTTTGGCCACTCCTACAAATGGAAGAAGGCAAAGGCACGGCCTTCTGCTCCCTCCTGGTGCTGTGAGCAGGGCTGGCGTCCCCACCGTTTGGAGCAGGGGTAGGAAACTGGGCATGTGACGATGCGGAGTGCCAGGGGTGGGGGGTATCCTAATCCATCTGGATTAGGCTTGGTTATAAACCAATTAAACTCTCCACTGGATCATCTCAGCAGCCTCCAGATGGCAAAAAACTGTGAAGGTGTCACCTGCTGCTGGTGGGTCTCTGCCCTCCCATGCCACCCCAACAGGGTGCACTGCCTGCGGGCTCTGCTCCTGCGCTGTTATGATGGGAGGGGGGAAAGAGGGCATGGAGGGACCGACAGGAAGATCTACATCAGTTATTTCATACCCATTTTCACATTATTGCCATTTTAATAACTATCTGCTCTTGTACTTTGAACTTTTATAGAAATATCCTGTTAAATCCCACATGCAGACAGATCCTGCACGTCTCCTAGTGAAATGGCTCTAAACCAGCCCAGGACAAATGTAACTTTGCTGTAAATCCAGGCGTCTCCTTGAAAACTGGCTTTTTTTCTTTTTTTTTTCTTTTTTGGTACTTCCCCTCATTTCCCCACATGAAGCGGTTAGTTGCTGGCCCTTTTGGAAAGGGCAGGAAACCCTCTGAAAATTCATCTTGTAGCAGACTTTTCCTCTAAACTCAAACCGCACCAGTTCAATAAAAATTATGATTTGCTTTAGGCTGTGCAAGTTGGCTGCATGCACACGATTAAATTAGTTTAAACCCAGCCTCTATTTATTTAGCTAAATGGAATAGGAATAATGCTAAAACCAAACTGAAATCATCCAAATTCCTCCTGGGCTGTCAGAGATTGTTCAGAGCAGGCATGAAACGCTCCTCGCCATGTCTCATCGCCTCTCTGCTTTGCATTTCTTTATGAAGCCCCTGCTCTCCCCGGCGCTGTGGTCAGCTCATCCCAAGAGAGACAGACCCTCAAAGCCCGATGTGAATAGACCCACGGCATCGTGACCTCGATCCCAATAACGCAGTTGAAGGAAGCCGGGAACGACGTTCCTTTCCAGAGCACTGGAAAGGCTTCGCGTGCTCCTGTCCGCTGGGAGCTTTACCCAAACTTTGCAAGGTAGGACCAGCCACCGGAGATGCTCCTCCTTGGGATGTTGCATCCAAGCGTGGTTTCTCCTGCGTGACCTCCCTGGTGGCATCTCGCAGGTCCAGGTGACATCCAGTCGCTGCCCAAGAGGCTGCTGCAGCCCGAGCCTGGATGACCGTCCCATCCCAGGCTGGATCGCCAGGACAAGGTCTGATTCTGGTCCCTTGTCCCTATGCCCACTTCTTGCTGCAGACCCTCCAGCTTCATTCTCCTCTCATCCTTCTCTCCTCTCTTTGGGTTGCTGTAGGATTAAAGCCGAGCTCAGCTATCTGTGTTATTTGGCTGGTGTCAACCCAAAAGAGCAATTCTTCTGAGGTGTGGGGTGTCCGGGAGTATGTGAAAGGAAAAAAACAACCCAACATAAAATACGTCACTGCAGATCAGTGGGAAAAGGCTTTTTTTACACACTCCCCCAGTAAATATAATTTTAGGGCCTATCTACCTTTTTTTTTTTTAAATGAGACAATTTTTATTAAAAAAAAAAATCCATTAAAAAGAAGTCAAAACATTTCACTTAAAAATGATCCAAAGGGAGCTGAGTGTCCTGAAGTGAAATATCTTATTTTGAAAGCATCAGGATGAAACATTTCAGCTCCTTCCAGACACTTTTCTGGGTGTCTCCAGCCAGACCTGCTTGCCCAAGCTGAATTCCCCTGGTTGCCCCTTTGCTGGGTATCCACCAGTTAATGCTGTTTAATAGTGGAATAAGTGACTCGCCCATTGACACAAGTGTTTGCACTGATTTAACTGTGGCTGGTTAACTGCAAATCATTGCTGCTGTTACCTCCTGAATGAGCTGTGCAGGAATAAATGTGAAGCCCATACAACATCGCCCCGCTGTCGGCAAAGCCCGAGACTGAAGGCGTACACTCGAAACCCCGCCGGCGTGTTCATATTCAGAGAGCAAAAATTAACTCCAGACACCGACAGACATAAGATAAGGGAGCCCATTATAGCATCCATCAAGCCTTATGCTCAATCAGACATTTCCAAGAAGCAGGGGCATTTTGCTGAAATTTCTCATCTCCTCTCATTTATTTGATAACTGACCTTTACGAAATTTGCCAAATCTCGCACGGCCCGAGTACCACTCGGTGGTGTTTATTCTCCTGCAGCCAGCTCCCTGCTCCTAATGATCAGTCTCTTCACAGCCATGCTAACCTTTGACAAGAGCACTTCATGAGCCTTATTAGCTGCTGGGAAGTTGTACGATGGCCCTGTAAGTAAACGGAGGGATCAGGATGAGAAATCTCCCTGTGAAATAGGGTGTTTTGCATAAGAGCCGACTGTAGCGGTGGCTCGGATGTGAAAAGTTGGGTTGGAAGAAGCAGGGGAGCGTGGTGAGGCTGGGGAAGGCACTGCTGGCCGGTGGCTTTTTGGTGACTCACATGAAGGGGGATAAATGGACCTCGAGCCGGATGAAATCACGTCCCCAACCCCATCAACCCGAGCAGTCAGAGAGCAAAGGCTGGTGGTGCCACAGGGAACAAAATTCCTCCTCCGCTTGGGTGAGGGGTGAGGACGGGGATGCCAAAGCGGGCGGATGGGGATGTCTCTTCCCCAGGACTGTTGGGTGGTACCGGGGAAACTGCATAGGGTAATTTTGGGGAACGATGGTTGCGTGCCTCACAGCTCATGGGAAGCTTTGCACACCCCGTTCACCCTGAATCACTGCAAGGCTGCGCCTCATCCTTTGCTCCGAGTGTGCCCGGGGACTTACCCTGATTCACCCAGGCTGAGACCCCAGCAAGAGCCGAAAAACCCATAGAGGTTTGGGGATGGCTCCGGGTCTGCCTGGGGCTGCAGCGCCCAGGAGCAGTGGGGTGGAGAAGTCCTCAGGCCATGGGGAGACCGTGGGGCTGTCGGGCAAGAGGGGGTCAATCAAACAAGGTGCCGGTCCTGTGTCGAGTGATAATCCCCTGCTGAAAAAGCGGGAAAGGCTGGGATATATAAACGCTGCCGGCAGGAGAGCAGAAGGGAAGCCAGACAACTCCCTGCTTTGAGAGAGAGAGAGAGAATGAGCCTTTGCAATATCCTCACCCATTTACACACATAAAACTTTCTAAATGCTAAGCCAAATAAAGTCGTCTTATCGGCGTATTACCACTTAAGGCTCTTTCAGGCAGATTTAGAATGAATTAGTGCTTTTTTTAACTACAAATAGGAGCAAAGTGAAATTTCTTACTCCGTCAGCCCGCGCGGCTCCTGCCTTAACCCTTGAGGAGAGAGCAGCTCCCCGGGCGGGCGAGGACCATGCAGGTTCCAGCTGGGCCAAGGTACCTCCTGGTACCGAGGTCTGGTGCAAAAGCTGTGCCTCCCACGGATTCTGGAGATTCTAGGCCAGGTTTTGCTAAGGTGAATTGGCTCCATCCCATCCTGATATCCTTATTATCCTGATAATAAGGTATTATGCTGAGTTATGCAGCTTTTTGGAGCACGGGGGGGTGTCTTCCCTGCCCCACCTTGCCGTCGCCAGGAGACTCGGTCCAGCGGTTGGAAAATGCCACCGTGGCTCATTATAATGGCAAATTGGCCGCTTGGTCAGGATGGTGCTGGGTGCCCAGGGCCAGTGTGGCCTCTCCAGCTGCATCTCGGGGGGGTGACTTGGGGACCTGGAGCACATCCAGGTCCTGTTGTCCTCCTTCCCCAGCCGGGCAGGAGTTGGGACACAGCACGGACGAGCGCTGTTAGCACGCGCTGTTGCCTTGCTCTGTGCATGGAGACAAGAGTCGTGAGTAACTCAAACGCGGCGTCTCTCTCCCGGTCACAGCCTGGGCAAGAGGAATGACGGAGCCAGGCAAAGGCAGCTGGGACGTGAGGGGGTGATGCCTCCCCTCTCCCCGTCCCCTCGCCGCAGGCGATAATGTGCAGCTCTGTGCGCACGGGCACGCGTGGCTCAGCTGGTGCGTATTTACGCGTGCTTTGTGTCCTCGCTGGTTTGGGAACTCAAGGGCCCAAGTTTGCGTCTGAGTTCTGGAAAGCCGGAGTACGTCCATCGTGCCTGCAGAGGATTGATGTGGTCAGGTCTCCTGGTGACTGTCCCCACCGTGTCCAGACAGGACACCCTGCTGAATCCTTGGATGATCCCAGGGGCAGAGCCAGGGGCTCTCCCAGCCCCGGTTGTGCCAGACCTGCCCCCACAGAGGGCAGAAAACCCCTGGGGCTGAATCGGGCACCTCCAGAGGAGCCACCCAGCCCCATCAGCCAGCGGCTTGCCCGCCAAACAGCTCGCTGGCCACGCTCCTCCTGCACGCAGGGCCCCCGTCACCCATCAGAGAAACACCTCTTGTTAGCAATTAGTTGCCTGACTTAATTGCTCTCCAGTCCTCCAGTCTCCGTCAGGCTGTTCTGCTGTTTTAGGAACGCTAATGTTTTGCAAAGATTTTTTTTTTTTTTTTTTTTTTTTCAGGGAGTGGGGGAAACAGCCGTTGGAGGCTTCTTGGCTAAAATTATTTATAGAGATTAATGGCTGTGGCTTTTGGTGCCTCCAGGAACAGAGTCACCATATGCTATCACTTCTCAGCGAGACACATGTTCTCCACGCACACACACACCTACGTGCGGCTCTGCTCCTCGCTGCCGGTCTGTGGTGAGGCCGCTCGCGGAGGCAGTTTGGGGTGGCCAGCAATGACTGAGTGAGGAGATGGGGGGCATGGGGGCTCCAGGGAGGACCCCACCACCTGGGGAAGCCACTGGGAGGAAGGGGGCTCCCACTGGGCTGCTCCAGCTGCTGTGGCTTCCTGGGGACAGGACTCTACCCTGGTCCAGGCTGGTGGTACCCGCTCTGGGGGTGTCCTCACATCTCACCCTGCCTGCTGGGGCTGGCTTGTAGGAGGAGTGACTGAGTCCCTGGTGTCGGTCCAGCCGCCCTTCCTTCCCCTCCGCCCCACCAGGCAGTCCTGTGAGCCTTGGGAATGTCCTCCTAACCATGCTCCAAAACCACCCATGGATCCCCAAAATCTTGTGCTTGCAGAATGCCAGTGCTGGCGATACTGTACACATCATTCCTCGAGAGTAAGGCTGGGCGTTTTTAGGACTTTGCAATCCCCTCTCCCCAGCTGCTTGAGGACCAGCAGTATGGGAGCAGGTCGCTATGGGGGCTTCCCACGCCTCCTTCCCTGAGCACAGGGCTGTGGTGGGCCTGGGCTTGCTGGGCACAGTGCTGGTGCTCGAGCTTTTCAGTTGAGATCCTCTGAGATCAGCTGCGACCCAAAGCTTTGTGAAGGGTTGTTTTTTACCGCTCTGTGATGGTTTCTCTCTGCCCTGTCCTGGACACGGCCAGTGCTGCTTTCACTGAGACCCATCACCCACGCGAGTCCTGGACAGCAAGACCATTCACCATTCCCTTCCCAGCCCCTGTCTGTACAGCTCTGCGAGCAAAGGAGGAGCTGCCCAGGGAGAGAAGGGTTTTGTACAAGCTGGGACACGAGCCAAGAGCTCAGGGAAGCAAACAGCCCCAGCAGTTTGCATCCCATGCTCTCTTACAGCAGATGTGGGATGGTGGTGTGGAAGGAGAAGACACCAAGATGTTACTCCTCTTGGAGGCCAGCCTTCTTCAGGCTAGCTCCAGTTTCTGTGGGATGTTGGCACCCAGGATACAGAGGCCCAGAAAGGCTGGGAAATGACACAAGCAGTGGCCATTAACCGGCAGCCGTTCAGCACACGTTGAACAATGCCGCCCAAACCATCGCTGCTGGTGGTGGAGGTGATCTGGGCTGTTTGTGAAGGTGGAGATCTGAAGCCAAATCCATCCCTAAAAGGTTCACCTTCAAGAGGGGCATCACTGGTGCCCTTCCAGAGTCCTGCTATTAATAAGAAGTCATTAGCAGAGCAGCTGTTGGAAAGGGCCTCCTGGGACCCAGCGTGCGAGAGCCATATGGCGTGGGAGGGATGGGTGGAAGAGCGATGTCAGAAGCCTGTCGGCATCTGCCAAGCTGGGGTGGTCTGGGAGGCATCTTCTGCCACGTGCCATGTGATAAATGGTGCTAGGAGCAGGGCTGAGATCTCCATTTGCTCCTTTTCATTGTGTAGCTCTTCGAAAGCTTCTTCATGCACTGGGTTGGGGCCATGAGTCTTTTCCACATGTGTGTGCTCTGATGTCTCATGGAGCTGGTGGGAAATTTGCCATGAACCCTTGCTTCAATGTGGGATTTTCAGGTTGCTGTTTTGCACCGTGTTAATCTTCCACACTGTCGAGCAGACTCCAGTTTCCAGTGCTGACCGAAAGGAGAATTTTTCCCTTGGTGAGGAATCAGCTTCTTCCCAATTCCTTTTCAGTACCCGCCAGGATGAGAGGAAAAACCAAAATATGCTAAATCTCCAGCTGGGTTTGAAAGACCCTCTTTGAGCCTTCACAACCCACTTTGCAGTCTGTTAACACCAACTCCACTATCTTATTCTCATTGATTTTTGAGAGCTCCTGGGCCATCCTACAAAATTCAGAAGCTGTCCAGGTCTCTTTTTAATTTTTCTTTTTTTTTTTTTTTTTTAAAAAGAGCACTTTCTTCCCAAAGCAAAAGCCAACTCTTCAAGCATGTCCTTTTCACGCAAGGCAAATGGAGCTCAGTTTGAAAAAAACACAAAGGCAGGAGTGAATCCCACAGCCCCAGGTCCCAGCCTTCCTCGGCTGCACCGAAGCAAATTAAAAAGCAATTTGCAAGTCCTCATTCACAACGGTCCAACAAGGGGAAAGTACAAGGGCTGAGTTTAGATCCACTCTCTCCTTGACAGGAGAGGGAAGTGGCACGTGGCTTTTGTTTGTCTTCAGCCTCTGTTTAAATGAACAAAGCATCGGACATGAGCTACTGCTGGTGGAATTCCATCAGAAATAAGAAAGCAGTGATGGCAGGAGGCCAGCTGAAAGCCTTTTTGTGCCCATCAGACGTAGATTAGGGTGTCTTAGCATCACCTTCATCTCGTTGTCCTCTCCCATGGCCCCTCTCAGCATCGTGCCCATCTCCACCACTTGGAGAGCATGAGACATCCCCCACCCAGAGCCTTAGCGCTGCGCTGAGACATGGCTATTGTAAACTGCCCCAAACCACTCAATGACACACGAGCTCCATTTTCTCACAGGAAAAACAAACTCCAAAAGACATTTTTTTTGCAAAACGAGAATCTTTTTTTCCCCTCCTAATTGCAGCCACAAATATGGCTTTTATTGGTGAGTTTGGGGAGGCTTTCTGTGGAAAAGGTGTGAATGGAGACCTTTACTTGCCTCCCACTTCCATCCCTATTTTTCTGACTTTAAAAAAAAATTCTGGTCTCCATGAAAACCTCATCCTACCTAACGACATCACATTGCTGCTAATGAGAGAATTCAGCTATTGTCATTTCGCCCCGGGTTGGCTTCCTGGGGCTCAGCATGGTGTCGCAGGCGAGGAACAGAGAGGCTCACGGGAAATGAGAGATGTGCAGAGGATGGGGAGGAGACTAAATTAAGCAAACGTCCAACCCTGCTTGGTCCCTCCACAGCTTGGACCATCTCGGGGGCGGCAGTGTCCTCTTGCTCGTCTTTCAAGGTGGGGCTAGACCTGCCTTCCTGAGAGCTGGTGCTCCAAGGAGATGTAGTCACTGAGATACATCGTTAGGCCCATCTCTCGAGCGTGCAAAGGAAGGGTGTAATTAGGCGCATCAAGGTGCAACCCAAAGATATTTGGGCCATGGCTGGCTGTCTCCCTCCATAGACATGGGACATAGCTTCACATTCCCAAAGAGCCCAAACTCTTGAGGTGACTTAGTGTCTGGGGAGTGGAGCCAGCTCCCAGACTCTCCGGGTGACCTTGTGCCTTGTCCTAACACTCCAGACTGTCTGCACCCAGGGTCTGCAGTGTCCCAGCTCCCAATTTCCTTTGAGCTGGCCCAACCAAGGTCTCAGCTGCTCTCTGCTCTCCCACCCCAGGCCAGCTCCAGCCCCACCACAGCCCTGGGAGAGCATGCTCCAGGGGACTCTGGCCACCCCACAGTGACCCTTTCTCCATCGATTACCATCATGTTTCCTGCTCCCCTTTTCACCTCTCCCTGGATCTGAGCCATCAGAACAATTTCTCTGTGCTTTCTTTGCAGCCCCGGAAGGCAAAATGTATTAAAACCCATGACTGTACATCTGAACTGTTGTGTTTCTTGCTGTTGTTTTGAGGAAAAAGGGCTGGAGCTTGTCACTGTGATGAGTAAGTAGCAGTGAAAGAATGAAGTTAATAAATATGAGCAAAAAGAGGATCTAACGGAGGAGATGGATCAAGACTTTGCCTTGTCTGACTGCTCACACAAACTCTCCAACAAGTACTGTGTGCCACGGTATTGCAGATGTGACTTTATTGCCCAAACCTCTTGCAGAGCCAGCTTTTCTTGGAAAAAAGCTCCTTTTTGCACAACTCAGAGAAAAAACAGTAGATTCACATCAGTCTAAACTACTGCTTTTTTTTCCCCATCTCCAAGATATTATTTCTTCTAAAAAGTCATCATTTTTCCACTTGATCCACCAAGCTCTTTGTACAGTATTACAGGGTGATAGTACATCCAAGGCCCATTTACAACATCACTTCTGACAGCGCAGATACTGGGGCTCCGTGTTTAGGAAGCTTTCCTTAGATGAAAGCCTGTTCGGGTCGGATGGCTTCTGTCAACAGAGACCGGTTGTCTTGGTCTCTCACCCTTGCTTATACCTTCCAAGGCACTTCTAGCATGTGAACGCCCAAGACCTCTTCCCAGGATGAAGTGATGCACCTCCTTCTTCGAGCAAAACCCAAGCCAAGAATTGGCTGACCCTCTGTTTTGCCTACAGGGGTGGTTTGGCTGAAATGGCAAAGACCTTCCCGCCGTCCCGGTGCATGGAGCAGGCTGAGTTCTCCATCTATGTCTGTTCAGGACCAGTCGAGAAGATTCAACAGGCAGGATTTTGATTTCTGTCTCTATAGCCTGTTGAGTTTTCCCCCCAAAGCACCACCCTGAAGCTGCTACCAGTAGCCACGTGCCCAGGAGCCAGCCCTCTTTATGGTCAAGTGCCCGGATCTAAGTAGAAAGCACCTTTGGCTCCTTTGAATGTCCACCCTTCAGCTCAGCATCTCCATGTCTTATGCTGAGACAGGACTCTCCCCTTGACATACAAGGACTCTTCCAGGCCAACCCTAATATTATGTCCTCTGACGAGTCACTCACAGTGCCAGCATTTTACTTGCCGAGTTCCTTAATTTTTGCTTTTTAGCCAGTTTCTCCTGTTTGACTTGAACATAGAATTTTTAGCTCATGGAGCAATGGCATTTGGTACCAGACACCAATCTGTGCTTGCATGGCTCATGGCCAGCAGCTCTCTTCCTCGCCAAGGGTTGCATCTGCATCCAAGGAATCGCACCCCCGGATGACGGCTTGGGATCCTCTTTGCTTCTTTTAGTCTTGCACAGCATAGAGATCAGTGCTGGGAACAAGGTGTAATGGGAACAGTCACCCAGCAGTTGTTCTGGGAGATGTGGTGGCCTTGCTTTTCTCTTTGCATCAAGCTTGTAGCGGCAGACGGGCCCAGCTCACACAACTGATGGACTCACAGCTCCATGCCAGAGCTAACGTCAGCCCAGTACCCAGCCTTCCCAGACAGACCAGAAAATTTCCCCCTCAAAGTTTTTGCATCACTAGAGCCGATACAACCCAAGCTGTCTTTCCTGGGTCACCGTTCATATCTTCTCATGGTCCTAATTCCGTATCCTCATGTGACGCAGAGGTGACCTCTGTACAGATCACTGAATGCCTGGGAGGCAGATCTGGTGGGACATCAACAGTTTTCTGGCCAAAAAAAGCCACCTACCTCATAGCTCCTTGCAGGAATGAGCCTCAGCTCACCTCCCTGCTGGACTTTCTGGCTGGTGCAATAGCAGAAGACCTGCCCTGACCGCCAGCAGCCTGGGACCTCAGCTGGAGAGTTGGGGACCAGCTCAGCTGGGGAGGGCTGAGCCTGGGCTCCCGTGGCTGAAATCAGAGTCCTCCTCTGCTTGTCTCCCGTGCATATCCCTGGGGAGCATCTCTGCTCTTCTCACCTTGGAACAGGACTAGCAGGAATTGGGTGCCCCAGGCTCGGAGCAGTCTCTTGCAGGAGCCCAGGAGCAAGCCTACCGCAGCGGGAGGGGGTGGGTGAAGCACTCAGGGTGCGCTCGGGAGCCTTTTTCCCTTTTCTTTGCCCTAAAACGCAAGCTGGGTCATCGCAAGATTTATTAAAGATCCTAGTGATCTCCTCCGGCTTTTTGGGCCCCGGCTGGGGCTGAGCGGGTGGGTGGTAACTGGAGCAGATGCTCCGGAGTCGGGGATATTTGCGTCTCATCTTGATTGCTCGGAAAGCCCTTCAGAAACCCTTCCCCGGATTTATCGCCCCGCTGTCCCTACTCCTCCGGGAGGAGATCAGAGGCTGAAGCCAGAGACTGGGGCTTCATTTTACCAAAACCAAGGAGGGTTTCTCCTCTCCCCAAGCCCAGTGCAAAGCCAGGACACGCCATAATTTAAAGGAAAAAACAAAGCTGGTCATTTAAATCACTGCATTCACGAGGAAAACTGGTCCTTTAAGCGCAAGGCTGGGCTAAGCCTCACCTGCAGGCTCCCAGGCGAGGGGCTGGGGCAGGCTCAGGTGCTCCTGGGCTGGCCGGGAGCTCTCTGTAGAGGGGTCCCTGGGGCCTTAGAGGGGTTTTGGCTCCTGGGTGGTGGGGAGTACGTTTGGCACTGCGGTAACAGAGACCTATTTTTGTCAGCCTTCTGGCGCTGCGAAGGGGACAGGCTTTTTTTGGGGATGCTGGTGATGCTTTGCTCTCCTTTCAGATGGAGGGGGGGCTGTCAATTGCATGACTCAGGGTGGTTTAAGGAAAAGTGCAAGGAAAATATGAGGGTGTTGGCTCCCACCTCCTGTCTCTCCTGCTGCCAGGGTTCCTACAGCTGTTTCCTTTAGCTCAAAACTTGATGCTAAAAATACTTCTGAAAACTTGGGGGTGCTAGCATCCCAGATTGCCTTATTTTGAGCTTTTTCCACGCTTCCCCCCCCCACCTTTGGTCGCTTTCTCCCTGAGCAAAGAGGCTGTCAGGTGCTTCCCTGCTCTGTAAGAGGGGTTTCCAGCAGCAGGGGTTGGGACATGCCGTTCGCTCCCCGCGGAAGGCGCGGGGAGGCTGGCCGGAGGAGGCTGAGGCTAGCAGGGGTGAGCAGAGCCCGGCTGAGTCAGAGCTGGGGAAGGGACCCCTGGGAGCGGCCAGATGTACACCAGCCCCGGGCTGTTCTGGGTCTGGCAGAGAAATACTCCTCTTCTGCCGCCCACCGCCTCCCCCCCGCTGGCCGTGACACAGGAGCCATCCTGGTCCCTGAGCTGCCATCCTGGGCGGGGGGGAGAGGAGCTGGGGGAGCAGCACGATGCTCTCGAGCTGCATTTGTCCTCCTCGCTGCTGGGCATGGTCAGAGGCCAGGTTTGGGCAAAGGCTGGATTTTGGGCTGAGCCTGTACGGCTGTTCTGGATCACCAGCCCGTACAGAGCACTAGCGAAGAGCAGTAGGAACGCAGCGGCCTCTCCTCCGTGCCGTCCCTGGGGGAAACTGAGGCAGCAGACAGATGCCCTGGGTGGTCATGTGCATCATCTCCTCCTGCTCCCTGTTGCTTCCCACACTGAAAAGAGGGGGTCCAGGTGACTGTAATGCGGAGAAAAACTGTCAGGAAAATCCACCCTGCCTGGGCATTTTATTCCTTTTTTTTTTTTTTTTTTTTTTTCTGCCTGTTCTCTGTTCTCCCCTGTCCCTGGGGCCCTTCCCTGCAGCACGGCGGGCTCCGAGCCCCCCTTTCGCAGTGTGTGGCCCCTGTTTCTGCTCTTCAGAGCAGCCCCCACAACTGTGGTTGAAATGCTTTCTGGATGCCGAGAGATCCAGGTGCTATCGGACTTCATCTGCAATCACCCTCCGGGACGCTGATCCCCAGCTGAGCAGAGAATTACTCTGAGCAATGTTTCCTTTCAGATATTCAATTTTAACTTCCTCTTTCTTAATTTAATTCCATCGTTCCTCCATTTCACCCCCCGGGAAGCGATATCGCATCCTGATATCCAGAGAGAATTTGCTTTGCCATCTTTAATTTGGCTCCGCTATTAAAAGGCGAAGAAGAGGCAACGCTCCAATTTGTCTGACGGGATCTTCGTTAGCCTCTCTCGTTTCACCCTCTTCCACGCTTCCCAAAGCCACGAGTCCGTGCTGGCGGCAGATTTAGGAGCTCCGGGTGCTGTGCCGGGGTTGGGGCAGGATGCGGTCCCCTACCCCGGTTCCCATCCATCCTGCCTGGTCCCCGGCGCAGGGTCAGCCCCTCCATCAGCTAATCCCTTAATGCGCTCTGCCACGATGCTTCTGCCGTGTTTCCCGAGTGTTTCTCTTCCCCCCGGAGCTATTTTTATGAGGCCTTTGTTACTTCCTAATTGTCCAAACCACTCTTCCACGTTTCTCTTGATAAAGGCAGATTTTTAAAAGCAGTTCAGCATCTCAGCCATTTTAGAGTCATCATCTGCTTCATCCCTTTTATTGTTTAGCAAATGGCCTACTTTCGCTCGAACATTTTTATTCCCCCCCCCGAGAGAGGGTTGATTTTTTCCCCCCTTTTTTTAACGGCTTTCTTCTACCTCTTAAATAATTCCTCTTACATTGACTCTTTCTGCCTTTATTTTATTATTTTATTCCCACCCATTTCTCTGCTGGGCCAGCCTCTGCAGGCTCTGCCTCTCTCCCAGTGCTGGGACTTGGGTTTATTTATTTTATTTCCTTTTCCTTGCAAACCTCTTGGGTTTGGGGGTTCGTTGTGTTTATCGAAGAAGGGGAAGCGCCGGCGCTGGTTTTCATCCACCCACAGCGATGTGCCGGGGAATGCAGGGGGGCGTTTGGCCTTACAGTGGTCGTACAAAGGGGTTTTTTTTACTTTTTGGGTTTTTTTTTTTACTTTTCCAGCCTTTTTTAGCCAAAAAATGTCACACATATCCACTCTTCATGCACAGCTTCAGCCTTTCTCTGGTGTTTTCCAAAGAAACCAGTTGTTGGAGGAAAATCCCAACCGCCCCCCAGTCCTTTACCCAAGGAAAGGGGGAATTTGGCCCCAAAACGAAGCCTTTGGAGCTGCCTGGGGACTGCCGTCAGCCTCGGCAAATTAATTCCTGTCAGAGGGAAGGAAATGGAAAGGAGACAAAAGGCATTACTGCAAAACAGGTTTGTTTCCAAATATTGAAATAAGGGGCATGAAGGAAAAGGGAACTTTTAATCTTGGAGGCAAACAAACCCTTTCCTTCCAGCTGATGCAGGTGAGATTGCAGGAGGCAGGTAGCAGATAGGACGATTTGTTACTGTTTTTTAAATGCTTTTTAACTCCTCACCAGCCCCACTGCACCCCGGGGCAGCCTCCTTTAGGTTGTAAGGATACAGAGAGCCAAACCAAAATCCCTCTGGGAGATGATGCTGAATCCCACCCTAATCCAGCTGAGCCCCGGATCGATGGTTTCTGGGGGACCCACTTTGCTATCAACTTGACAGAAACAGGAGCTTTTGCATTTGCTGTTTAAGACAATTTTTTTTTATAAGGGGAAAAAAATGTCAGGAAGATTAAAGTTTAGGTTTGAAGCAAGCCTTTCTATTAAACCTCCTGAGGACTCAAATTGGTGCTTCCATCATGAGGTCTGAGCAAAGTCCTCGGCTGCGACAGCAACGTTCAGTTTGATTCCAGGTGTAACAAGTGATATTTTAAGATTAAATATATGCGCAGCGCATCCCTGCTAAGTGGAAATGGCAGGACAAGCACCTCGGTCCTCCAAGCACGTGTAGATGTTCTCTGTGCTGGGGAAATGTCGGACAGCACGTGCGGTGATGCCTCGGCGGGGGGGGAGAATGGAGGGAAGGATACAGCTGGTGAGGACCATGCATGCCCAGGGGCTCCTTGCAGCTGGCTGAAGTTCCTTCCTCCTCCTGGTGCCATGGCCATGAGCATGGGATAGGAGGTGACCGGGTGGGTGAGAAGGCTGCCAAGTGGCACAACCGTGTAGTAGACGCCGGAGAATCCACACGGGAGAGCAGCGGTGTGATGTCCCAAAGCGGGGGAAAGCTTCCTCTGCCAGACTTGGCCCAGCAGACCCCAGAGTGCCTGCTGCCAGCTGGAGTTTCCTTACTGGTGGCTTCTCCCCTGGCTAATGCAAATGCTGGCCAAGGCTTTCCCGCTGGGGACCGCTCTTAATTGCCTGTAGATTCTCTGATGACTAGTAAGGAAAACACTCACAATGCGGCCTTTTCCTCAGCGGGGCCATTAATTATGTCTTTCACTCCTCTGCCAGGCTGCGGATCCTCACCAAGCCTGTCGGAACATAATTCTCTTCAGATTCCTATTATTACTGTCAAATTTGGTTCAAATTGCCTCGTAAAGTATGAAATGACGAGGGAAGACGCACCGGCTGTCTCGGGCAGAGGGAGCGTGATTGCGTAAATCTTTTCCTCAGGAAACCATGGGCTTATGGAAATGAAAATGCCTTTGTTTGTTTGTTTGTTTGTTTCTCTGGGGCTCAGCACACGCATCCCGGCATCGCCGAGGGACGGCAGCGACGCAGCCGCCGGGGCAGCTCTCGGGCAGGCAGCAGCATCCCGGGACCGCTCCCTGTGGGGATGCTCGCTTGTGGTCTCGGAGCCCTGGAGCGCTGACAAAAACCCCTCCCAGCAGAAGCCCGTGACGAATGACCTGTCCTTGAGTCACAGGAAAAGCTCCTGACCAAACCCAGCCCTGAATTTTTTGCTGAGCTGGAAGCACATGGTGAGCATCGCGGTGGGAGACGCCCTCTGCCTCGGGATTTCACACCGGGGGGGTAAATGGGTTTGAGCTATAGGATTTCTTCTTTTTTTTCCCCACATAACCTCTGTGGGGTGCAGAGCTCGGTGCTTTCAGGGACCAGGAGCACCTCCATTTTGAGGGCTCACAAACCAGTTAATGGGACATCTCCATCCCTTCCCCGGGATGCACTGATGTCCCTGCCCACGTGCAGTTTGGCACTTGCCATCTGCAGAAAAAAATAAAAGAAACATTGCTTTATAAGCTTAACCCCAGAGGAAGGGCATCCATCCTTTGTCACCCTTCTGTCTCCGTAAGGGAGGGCAGGAGCAGCCGGCTGGGCTGGAAGAGGGACCCTGAGCTGCTGGATCCGTCTTGACTTTGCAACGAAGTAGAATAAAAGATTAAATGTTTTCCCTCCCTTTTTAGCATGCCTTATGCCTTATTTATGACTCTTATTGAAGGCAGGGAGCAAGCACAGGGATGTGGGCAGAATAATGCCCTGGCTAAGGGTGGGGGAGAGGAATTACGGGTGAGAATAACTACTTGCAGTGAAGCCAGGGCTGTGCTGGGGGGAGTGGTGTGGGGACAGGAGCCCAGCCTGGGTGGGCAGCGTCCAGGCTCGGGGTGAAGCATGGCTCAGGAGTTATATTATAAACGGCTTGAAGAGCAAACAGGGAAATCTGGCGGTGGATGAGGGCTGGGGCTTGGGTGCAGACTGAGAGCAGGGAGGCAGGGCAGGACCCTGGGGCAGCTGAGCCAACGTGACCGTGGTCAGGCTG
Organism: Mycteria americana; assembly: GCF_035582795.1. NCBI lineage: Eukaryota > Metazoa > Chordata > Aves > Ciconiiformes > Ciconiidae > Mycteria > Mycteria americana. The sequence goes on along the minus strand of NC_134379.1, from coordinate 7,476,552 downwards.
TGCCTGGGGACCAGAGCTTGAGCTGGAGTGTCCTGCAGGGTACTGGGGCACCCAATGGGAAGGTGAACGATGAGGACCGATGCGTGCTTACCCGTCTGGGAGGACGCTTCGTATGCGGTGCTCAGCCCCTGCGGAGGGACTGACAAAGCAACTGCAAGGAGAACTTTCCCCCTGAGCACTTGGAGGCTTCGCTTTTCTCAGCCCATCCTTGCTGTCTGGGCTGCAAGTCTGAAGTTGAACGAATGGAGAAGGAAGATGGTTGGGATGAAGGTGCTGAGCACCCCGCTGCTGCCTGAGGATCCAGCCCCGAACCCAGTGTGCAGCTAATCTAAACCCTGGAAGCCATTTCAGGGGGAAAAACAGAAGTATCTCTTCCTTTCAGAGCGCTTCACAGCTTGCAGAAGTTGTTTGTGCTGCTTCCCCCTGACACGGAAAGGCATGCATGCAAACATGAGCCCTCGCTTCCTCTGGTGTAAAGTAACCTCCCTCTCCCAGGGAAGGAAAGCAATGAAATTAAATCATCATCCTCCACAAAACACCAGAATGCCAAAACCAGCCAAGATCCAGCTCAAAAATAGATCATCAGGGTGTTAGGTGGTTTGAAACCGCAGTGTGCGTGGCTGTACATGGGGGAAGGCATGGCATGGTAGCTTTGCATGCATGAGCATTTGGATGTGCCCGGTAACTGTGGGTGAGTGTTGGGCTTACCATAAACTCATGGTGAGGGACTGCTCTTCACTTTAACATGCCAAGAGGTTGGAAATCCAGAAATGCTGGACATGGGGCTACCAAGGTGCGGTTCATGCAGCTGCTCTCTGCAGAAGCCTTGCAGAGGGAGCTCAATGCCTCCGAGCAATGTTGCTCATCCCACTTCACCAGCACTCACGGGCTTCACAGATGTCCCTGCTTAACAAGCAGCTGCTTTGTACTTTTTCCCCTTGTGCTGTGGGTCATCCCAGGTCTGAGTGATTCAAAAACGTTCACGGACTGTGTAGCTCAGCGCAAGTCAAAGGGTTTTGCTGTGCCATGTGGCATTGGGAAGCTCTGGTCCAGTGACTGGCCGGGAGGTGGTGGGTTTTGGGAGCCTTTTAAAGTCCCTTTCAAACTTGGGATGAAGCAGCAGGGTTGATGCATGGTATATCCCTCACTTCTCCTCCAGCAAGCTCCATCTTGGGGCTTTGGATGCTGCAGCCGCAAGATTCACCCACCGTGGTGGAGGATCTGTGCAGGAGGTGGTCTGAGAGCCCCCAGACTAGTTGCACGCGGGATGCTTCGGTGCCAGCAGCTGGTCTTCTGCACACGAGGGACTTTGGGAGGGAATGAGCATCCTACCTCTGACATCTCCACTGAGCCGTATTATTAGTTTTGGCGATTAAATAGAAACCTGTTTGCAGGTGACAATGCTGTAAAAATAAGTAGGTACCAGAGCCGACATTGTGAAAATAAGGCAGGAGAACAGAGCTCAGGCAGCATACATAATCTGTGGGGAAATAAGTGTGTGAATAATGAATGTGCACTGGAAAAATAAAGTACATTATTGTGGTAAAGATAAGTCTATTAAAGTCTTGCTGCAGAGCCTGCGCTGGGATGCCTGATAGATTACTGAGTTCTCCACCTCCGGTGCAGCTCTCCTCCGCTCGGCCGCGTGCCCCGACCTGAGCATCCACCCAGCGTGGGCTCGCCAGACACCCCGACTCGCCTGGGACGGACACCTCGGACCTTCTTGGCCCCTTTTCCTGCTCCCCGTAAGTGCCCTGCAGCGGCTTTTACCTGCGCTAAGGGAACCCCCCCCCGGGATGGGCGTTGGGTGCAGCTGGGAGCGCTGGACCCCAGGCCCCCCAGCACTGCAGGGCTCAGTCCCTGAGCGTCCGTGGGGTTTCTACTTAATCCCGCTGCAGGCTCTATCTGCACACACGCTCAGCCTCCCGGCATGGGGACGGTGTTGCACCAGGCTTGCTTTTGAAGGGAAAAAGCTTTCTGCTTGCCAAATCCAGAATTACCGTGCTCGGCTGTGAGAGGCGATGGGAGTGCCAAAGCTTGGCCATCACGCCAGCGTCTCCACAAGCCAGCTCCCTCTCTTTTTTTTCTCTCCTAGCCCCACCCATTGCACCTTCATCCGGGGCTGAACTGCCCTGAGACATCTGGAGCCCAGCAAGAGGAGGCGGTGAGGGCTTGAGGGTCCTGGGGGGCTTCATCCCTTCATCACCCTCCTCTGCACACGCCTGGGCAGGGAGTCCCTGGGGCAGACGTATATGTCCCGTGGGATGTCCCCAGCCATCCCACATGCTGCCCTGCATTGAGTCCTTCTTGAAGAGACACCCTAGTACTACAAACTCTCTTCCTGCCCCAGCAGCCTCACAGGTGGTGGCAAGGGGGAAGACACGTCCATCCGTCTGGGCCTGAAGAGGGGTGTAGCTGTTGCTGCTGCTCTGGAGGATAAAGGCAACCCCTCGCTCACTGTCACTCTCCTTGAGCTCCAGAACCACCCGAGCTGAGCAGGTGGGGTGACCTGGGTAGCAAAAGCCATTTCTCCATCAACCCCATTCTCCATCAACCCCAAAGCATCGGCAGCCAAGGGCATGGCGTGCCCGGATCTCGCGGACGGCACGTGCAGGCAGGGCCGGGTTCACACCTCGGGGCAGGCAGGCAGCCGGCACGGCCCCGTCCCCAGGTTCGGCCCCGCAGCGAGCTGAGCCTGGCTTTGCAGCCCAGGCGGGCTGCCCTAATTAAAAACACCCAAATTAATTGATGCGGTGCTTTTCCGTCACGGCCTCTCCAGCTCCAAGAAGAGCCTGTGTTGTTCTGCACTGACCTGAAATTATTTGTTGGCGGTCAGTTCAGCCGTGGCAGCGGACGGTGTCTGCTCCCATTACGGCTTTCCCTTCTGATCTGAGCTTGGTTTCCCTGGTTTTTTTCCCAAAGAAAAGGGGTTTTGTTTGTGCTTCTCCTTCAGCAGGAGGAAATTTCCAAAGGAGCAGTCACTTTGAATCAAAATCTTTCCCTTCCAAACGGGCCGGTGCGGTTTGGGGAGATTTTCCCCATTTCTTTTTGAACTTCTCCCGGATGCAAGTTGGGTGAAGCGGGGTGAAATGGGGCATGGGGCCACTGCTGGGTGCCCTCCCACTGCGGCAGGTGGGACCCTGAGGCAGCCAGTGGCTCTAGGCTTTGAGGAAGGTGTGTTTCTCTGATATTCAAAGAGCAAGAATTGCCTTTTTTTAATGCAAACACCTTCCCTAGCCAGGGGAGACCTCAGGATTCATCACCTTGCCTTGTCCAAACCCAGGCAGGACACCAGTCCTGAAACCGATACAAGTGACACCGAGACCTGGAGCTTCGTGGTCACTTTGGTCTTGCAAAACTATTTCAGATTTTGGCTCATACTGATGCCCTGGTGAACCCGGCCCCTGCATTAGCCCCACAGCTCCGTCACCCACTGAGAGGAGGGTGGTCACGGCTTCAGGAGGGACGAGGGGCCGCACTCACCACCAAAGCTCCCCAGGTTGGTTTTTCGCCACGTGCACGAGCCGATGGTGCGCATGTGCCGGCTGACAAAGGAAGCTCTGCTTTTGTGGCGTTGCCTGAAAATGAGGAAAAAAAAACCCAGGGTGGTGCGGGAATAAGTATGAATTATACACGGAGAACTTCACAGGAAAGACCCAATGTGCAAGAATTTACTGGGGGAAGTGGGAAGATGCCCTTGATGCCTTTGGCTTTGAAAATGGGATTGGAGACTTGAAGGTTTGTAGGTGGGTTCAGTTTGCTTTGGCTTGTTTTTTCTTATTGATAGGGGTTTTTTTTCTCCTTTCAGCAGGATATTTTTAACCTGGATTCTCTTTTTCCAAAAAGGTGGCAGTTGGGAACATTTTATTTTTTCTTTAAATCCTTTTGGAGGAAAAGGACAGGAAGGTGATGCCTGGGGCTGGGGCAGCTCTGGCATGAAGGATGCCAGCTTGGACGGGTGGGCGTTTCTGAACTTCCTGAAGAGCCTGTCGGTGAAAATCTGGGTAACTGGGCTCTTAAAAGCCAGATGCAGGAAGGTAGGTAGAGATTTCCAAGCAGAAAAACCCACCCATCTGCCCCTCCTATAGAGCCATTTATCTAGCCATGAATTGCCACTTCCATTTCCTCCTCCCCGGCCTCTGCATTAAGCAAATGAATGCCTGCCATCTGAATGCCTAAAACCCTGAGGCTTTTGGAAAAATATCCCAGACCTGGTTGCCTCTCCCACTGGAGCCAGCCAGCTCGCCGCTGCCGGCATCCCCAGCCCGCCCGACGGGTGCAAATCAGCATCGTGCCCAGGTCGCGTCCCCCGTGGCGAGCCCAGCTGGGGGTCGGGGTTGTCCCTGTGCGTTTGGCCCCTCCAGCCCTTCTCCCCAGCACTGAACTTGCTCCCTACAAGAAATGCAGAGTTTTACCAGCGCTTCTTGTTCCTGCTGGAAATAGGCGTGAGCCCTCCCGGCATGACCCCCTTCAGCTCTGCTCTGCGGGAGAGCAGGGGCAGATGTGAGAGGACAAACTGCTCCTTGATGTCGATAGCCCGCTAGCTAAACTCCTGCCTTGTGACGGATCAAGGGACGTGGCTTTGGGGTCTTTTCCCCCCACACTTTAGTCTGGAGCCCTGACAGCTCGGGCTATGGCTGAGCATTCTCCACCGCAAACAGGGCAGCCGGAGCTGGGAGGCTTTTTATGTTCTCAGCTAAGGCTCAGTCCCAGGCTTTGGTGAGGAGACTGTGAAGACCACAGCACCAATGCTCCAGCCAGGAGCTGCGGGACCGCAGCTGAGTGGGCTTGCTGCAATCAATATATGCATGCAAGTGTGCATTGAGGAGCAGCTGGAAGCAGCTCAGGGAAATCCTGTCCCCGTCTCGGCCGCGTGCCTGCCGGGGCCGCAGCAGAGGAGGGCTGTCAGCTGGGAGATGCTGCAGAGCACACGTCTGCTTTGATGATGAAAGGTAGGAGTGGAGAAATCTCCGCCATCGCGGGAGAGGGAGGTCTTTCAAGTTGGGCTGTGTAGCTAGCTGCATACCCCCAGAAAAAGCACTGTGTACCCGTCCCCGTATATGCTTGCTGGCCTCCTCCAGACAAACGTCCATCCCTCCGTCCATCCAGCCGCTCTCACTGGCAACGGAGCTGGTGAATAGGGCACGGACTGACACTGAGCAGAGGCGGGATCTCAGCCTGATCCTGGGGCTGTCACTGTCCTGCAGCGTTTTGTAGTGGGAAACTGCACCAACACGATTATCATTCTGGTGAAAGACAGAAAAAGAGAGAGACCTGCTTTGGGATGGTCACGTAACCTTCAGCAAAGGGCAAGGTAGCCCTTACTGGGCATGTGAGCACTGCTGAGCATCATTTCCCCGCTCAGAACTGCATCAAAGGAGCTCAGGGATGTTCTTTTAAAGCGGTCTGGGGCATCGCACCCGATCACAGCACTTGGTGCTGGTGCTGCGCCCAGAGGCGAGCCCAGGTTTGCTCCGTCCCAGGGTGACGCTCGCGGTCTCAGTGGCAGAGCCGCAGCTTGCCCTTCTCCTCCGTGAGCTGCCAGCCTCCTGGGAAGGCGCTGGGAAGGTTTCTGCAGCAGAGAGGAAGCACCAGCCCCGGTTTGGTGGCTGAAGAATGAGTTTGATGCACATTGTGGGATTTGGAGAATTGCAGGGGGAGAGGATGGTGGAGGAAATGGCAGCTAGGAATACTGGGGGTAAAATAACATCAATAACGAAAAGAGAGCAAGAAGAAAATCAGCCAGGGCTGCCCGTCGGCTTGCTGATTTAAGATTCACTTTGAAAACCTATTCCCCTTCAGGGGAAACACGTGCCAGCCCAGCCAGCAGCCGACCGGGCACACTGCTCTGCGAGAGGCAGCGTCCTGCTCCCTGGAGAAGGCATTTGGGCAGGGAAAGAAGTGATTTCAAGAGCTGCCGGTGTGTTACAGCAAAGCGGAGTTTTGCAGTGCCAAATCACTTGGGGAGAAGAGCTGGGCCGGCAATTCCAGCTCCCGCAGCCCCATCGCACCTTGACAAATGGAGTGCGGGGCCGCGGGTTGCTCGGGGCTTTGTGCTGGGGGCTGGGAGCGTGGCCAGGGCTTCGGCTCGGGGTGGTCACGGGGAAGGTGCCGCAGCAAGCCCCGGAATGAGGACTGGCCTCGGTGCAGGAATCCAGGCACATCTCCCCGGGAAGAGCTTCAAAGGCTCTCCCTCCTTAAATAGCTTTCCTCCTTATAGCCTCTGCTTTGCATTTTCATTTTTCAAACACCTCATAATCACACTAATTAATACATTCTGGGATAATTCTTCCTGGCTTCCATCAAATTTAAATCAGCATTAAATTAGCATATTGCCATGTCTGTGTTGTTTGTTGAAGTCCAGCATAACCTTGTACTTCATTACAAAGCCAGGAACTATTTCAGAAACGAGCTGCGGTGCTGGAGAGCCGTGAGCTGCCATCAGGACGCCTGCCTTTATTTTCCTCCCAGATCATTAGAGCCCTTCTGGGTACCACAGTAGCATCCTGCTAGCACCGTGCCCACAGTGAAATTCAACTGCGGCCAGCCAATTCATAGCCCGTATTTGCCCCCCAGGCATTTAGGCAAAGCTTGAAATCACAGCGGTGAGGCCAACACGGTCTCGTGCACCTGGTTGACCCCACCAGCTTTCCCTGGGGATGCTTTGCGTTGCCTCCCCAGCACAAGTGGGTGATGGCGTTATCCCACCCGGGGGCCAGGTCCAGGCTACCCTTCCCCAGCCACTTCTTTCTCCCTGGAAGGTGGCATCATGAGATAAGCAGAGACTGGCTAATGCTGTTCGAAATCACTCCTTGCTGCTAAAAGAAGTAATTTTGCCCTTTGCCCCTGCTCTCTTCTTGCCTTCCCTACCCTTGAGCCAGCAGGAGCGATGGAGCGAGCTGGGGACGGGATGGGATGGGCACTCAGGTGGCTTTTACTCCCCGAGCCCATCTGTTGGAGCCGGGCACAAAGCAGCTCGAACACCCTCTCGCCTTGTCCTTGTGAAGGCCCAGGGAGAAGGAGGGTCTCTGGAAGGGGTCGGGTGGTGGCAGGCTGTGCCCCGGGGAAGGGGTTTGGCATGCGAGTCCATCGAACGTGGGATGTGAGGCTGCGTCACGCTCCCCCCCGCCTGCCATCCCTTGCAGGGGGGAAAGTGGGTGTTTAATCCCTTTGACAGCCAGATTTCTGTGGCCGGGGTGGGGGAGGAGGTTTGGAGGCTTTACGACACAAATCACTCAAGATTTTGGCCTTTAGGTTTGGGGTCAAAAGCCTCCCTGCCCTGTCCCCTCCCTCCCACCCTCAGCAAGCCCAGAGAAGGTGCAACGGGGGTAATTGAAGAGCCTTAAGGATCTTTTTGGCACATTTACTCGTGTCCCCTGGGGAAATTCCCACTGCAGAGCAAAGCCAGCCCTCCCTCCCCTGCCCGCGCTCTCTCTTCCCTGCTCCCAGCAATAGCAATAGCTGCCGTGATCGATTCTCGGTGTCAGCGCCGGCCCCCACGTGCCGGGGCAGGTCAGGCATCCGTGCCCCCAGCACTGGCCGGGGTGCGGAGTAAAAGTCAACCAGATAACTGTCACAACCATTAATCGTAATTAGAGGTGCCAGGGCGAGTCGGAGCAAATATACCTGATCTCATCTCAGCTGTCGAATCGAGGTCCCGCGGGGCTGAGCCCCTCCGTGCCCTGGGTCAGGCTGCTCCGCACGGGCTGGGGCTGGGGGGGGACGTGATGTAGCACCCTGGGAAGGGGCAGAGAGAAGGCAGGGAGGCTGGAAATTAATGGGGAGGAGGTGTGCAGAGGTCTTTTTTTAAAAAAAAGATAACACGTGCATTTGAGCCATGCCCTTGCTGGGACTGCCACTGTCTCCCTCTCCCTTTCTGTCCCGACAGCAGCAGCTCCAGGACCACCATCACCTTTCACAACCCGATGCAGAAGCCCCTGAATGGGCCAGAAAACAGCACAGGTTACAGCATTGCACCGAGATTAACAGTACCCCTATTATTTTCCAAGCAACGGTTGTTTGCACGGAAAATCTCAGAGACTTTTGCCTCTGGCTAACACATTCCCCCATCGCTGCACTTCTCCTCCTGAAAATGTGCCCAAAATATTCGTGGGGCTTTTTTCCAGCTGTCTGGCCAGTTAGAAGGGCAAAAAAATGATCAAACAACTCCACCGGCTGCTCGGTGCACGAGTGCTCTGCTGCTGCTTTAGCTGTATCAGCTTGGAAAATGTATCCTTCAATCAGTTTAAGCCCCTAGGCTTGATGTAATTTTACTGCTGCCTTCTCTCTAAGGTGCTTTTACGGCTGCTATCTCTAAGTATTTACAGACGGGGAGAGCAGCAAAGTGAGAAGGGACTTCGCTCAGTTTGTCCCCAGCATGGGCAGCAGCTCAAGGCGTTGAGGCGAATCACGCCTTGATTTTCCCCTCGTGATTCGGAGGGCCCCGTGGTGGGACCCATCCTGCTCACTGTCACAGGCCAGGAGCCCGTTTCAACACCAGCAAAACCTCCAGCCTTGGCAGGAACCGTGGCATTTGCTGGTTCTTAAATCCTGCCATCCCGGCTCTTCCTTTGGGGTGGGAATTGAATTTGCTGTGGGTGCGGCACCTCGCAAGGATGCTCTCTGATCTCCGCTACCCCTTCTGTCCCTCCAGTCCCCTCTTTAAGGTCCAGCATCAGGTTCCCGGGGCAGAAAACCACCCTGGGGAGGAGAGAAACTGCAAACCCGGCTGTGATGCTGCACGAGGAGGCACGTGCATGCCCGCGCTAAGCTCTCCACATGCGGCTGCCCCATGAAAACCGTAGAGCTGATGGCTTTCTAATGTCAGTTTATAACTGAGTTAGATTTTGCCTCCGTCTCTGTTCATAAAAATTATTCTTGGACAGGTCTCTGAAGCTTAAACTGTCAGCAGTGCTACGTTACGTTTTTCAATAAATCAGTCAATAAATCAAGGGCAGAATAAGCAACAGAGTTAGGCGTGTGCTTAATTTGGAGTCAGTGAGACAAAAGGACCTGTTTAAAGTTAAGCGTGCACTTAACTGCTCTTTGGGGTGGGCCAAGTTTGCCGAATCCAGCCCTGCAGAGAGCTTTTTAAATATAGCTAATTGCACATTGTGTCTAATGGGCAAGTTCTCACCTCCAAAATAACCAACAATTAATTATTAGAACCGTTCTTTAACAGTCGCATAATAGACGGCAGTGGTGCTCTGTGGTGGTGCCTGTTCCAGCTGTATTTGCAAGGTCGGTGGCATTTTGCTCGCTATATATAATAAGGGGTCTATTAAAGCAGAACGGGGGCCGTGTTTCAGACGCCTCGTTCAGAGCAGGGCTGAGCCACCTCCCATTCGGGTGCGTCGGAGTGGGACCCACGCGGCAGCCAGAAACCCAAGGGGGACCAGAGCGGAGAGGGTAGAAGTGATGGGACCCCTCGCCGTGAGCGTCACCGGCCTGCAGCTCTCCCCGTTTAGCCTGCACCCTGCAAACGAAGTCGTTTCTGCACCGTTTCTGCTTATCTGCTTCTTCTCCCTAAGCGCAGTTCATGCACGGGGGGGTCCCTGCTGTCCCTGCTCCGTGCACACCCCGGCAGAAGCACCGTCATCCCTCTCCGCCACCGCTTCTCGTGCACTCCTGGGCTCCTTGGGTTGGTACCTCCAGCAGTGTCCCACCTCTGAGGGCAGTGCTGTAGTGTTGTCTGGGGATGCTCAGGCAGGAGGGATGTGGCAGAGCCAAAGCGTCCCACCTGGCTGCAATGACAGCCTCAGCCTTGACTCTTGGGGACGTTTATCCCCACTCGCTTTTAACGTGAACCCCATGAAGCAGCCTGTCCCAGAGCCAAGAGTCTTGAACTCCATCCAGCTTCTCCTTCCTTGGGTGGAACCTGTCCCAAACCCACCCCGTGCCCATGCAAGACTCTCTGACTCTCTAAATGCTTTTTGTAACCTACTTTTTATCCCACCCTGGAGCTAATTGAAGTTAATTTACCCACATGGCCCCAGACCTACCACGACCTTCTCCAGAGCCTGCTCTTGGGTTTTGACATGTCGCGCCCAACTCTCCCTCTTCCAGTCATTTTACAATAGCCTTATATGGACTGAAATGCTCCAGATTTGGGTGGCAGAGATAGGAAATGACCACGGAGAGCAACAGAAATCTTGTCCTGTGATTTTGTACATCTCCTTTCATCCCATCCCTGAAAGGCACGAGGGATGCCCACCAAACTGATGTGTCTTCTGCCAGGTAGGACATTGCGAGCAGCACCACGCATACAAAAAGCCCACCTGTCCATCCCTCTGTCCATCCCTCCATCCATTGCATCTCTGTCTATTTGGCCTGCACTGAGGCAGGGCCACTTCTTGCCTTGACCGTGCAGATGAAGGTATGGTTCTTAATGCAGTCAATGAAATTCATTCATCAAGGGGGAGAGAAAAACTGAAGGGGGGAGCATTCATTCATCCACTTACTGACATGTCTAATGGTGCTTTTGTTTGCCTGCATCTTCATTTTTGTCTTGCCTCACAGACACGCACACACAGAAATTTCAGGACCGAACCGAGTTGGAAATTCCAGCAGAAGAAAGACAAAAATCCCCATCACCACCTCCCTTCGCATCCTCCAAACTGGGGAGGTTGCTAAGTGACAGCATTTCTCCTCTCACTAACTCACTGCGAGAACCTGAGCACTTAAAAGCAAGAAAATGGCTATTTAAGGACATGATAACTCATGTTCTTCGGTAGCGACCAACAAGCTGTTTGTTCTGAGAGGACTGGGGATATTTTCACCCAGAAATTAAATTTGGAGGGGATGAGTAACGGCTTCGGTGGGAACTTGGCCTTGTCTACACCTTGTCTGCAAACACATGCTGGGAAGTGGACCGTGCACAGGGACTTGCACACACACGTGGAGGGATTTTAGCCCAATTTGTGGCCATGGAGCCCAATGGGCAAAGCCCGGGGGGGTCCACGCACCCATGCTTCAGTTTCCCTGCCCTGTGCAAGGAAGCTCAGGACCTTGCTGTAGGGTCAGTTGCAGGCCACGTCTGGGAGTCCAGCACCGTGGATCCTGTCCCAGGCGTGATGCTGAAGAGCTGATCCCAATTTTACTTGCAACACCCAAGACAAAGGAGCAAGGGAAGCTCGCTCGGACCTTTGCAAGCTCGCCCCTTGCTTGGCTTTACCCAGGCAAGTTTCCAAGCGGGTTGGCCAGATCCTGTCTCTTGTATCCCATGCTGGCGGCTCCGGTGACCATCACCGGCGGCAGAGCCTGAATGCAATCAGTCCGACCACTTTGCCTCTCCTCGCTGCCGACGGGCTCCATTTATTTTTTTTTTTATTCCACTGTTGTTGGGATTGCTATTCTGTGATCCCATTTAAAATCATTGATTTACCACAAGAGTCCTCAATAAGCAATTTGGAGCAATTGAAGCTGTTATCTTGCTATAGATCACATGGTGCTGGGAGTGGGAGGAAATGAGGAAGGAGAGGAAAAATAAGAAAGAAAAATGGGTGGAGTTCCCCACAGCCAGCCTGGATCCCTCCCGCATTGCATTACACATCCCCGTGGAGGTCGGGCAGCGGTTTGCATGTTATGGTCCAGGAGGGGAAAGAGGGTCTTTGCTCCCTTTATTAGGATTTAACCCAGATTTACCGGTGCAGAGAGCATGAGCTTGGGCCGGGAGCCAGGGGCTTTGCAGGGTGGACAGGCACAGCATCTGCAGAGCCTGCGGGATGAGGGAGACCCCAGGGTGGGTCCCGAGGGTCAGAAAGGGGGAAGGAGCTGGATTTTTCCACCGTTGATGGGCACGACCGCAATCACGGACGTGGGCACTTGTGGAAAGTGTAGCACAGCCCCATGCACCAGCGGTTTAATTTCTTCTTCTTCAACTTGGGCTCAAAGGTTTCTCCTCTCTCTGCTGGAGAGGAAGGTTTGTAGCCCAGGATGCCACCTCCCCCCCGACTGCCTGTGCCTCCGGTGCCTTCTGCCATGCACTTTGGTAAGATGATACCTTTTTTTTGAAACAATGGGGTTTTTTAGGGGAAAGGAAAAAGAAATCGCAACCTGATTACAGGGAAAATTTGCCATCTCTGCATCAGTGAGCTGTGAAACAAAACGTTCCCTGACTACATTAGACAAATAGCAATTTGCAGGGCCATCGAGGAGAGGATAAAGCATCCGGGCACCGCGGGCTGGAGGCTGTAGTCTTTAGCAATAGGTTTCTAGTAAATTCATAAACCCCCAGAAGGGAGCTCAGGTCTTCAGAGTTAGAGATGCCCCAGTCCCAAAAGCAGAAGGAGGGCAGGATTTAAGATACCTGTATCTTCTCAACCACAGCCATTAGCCGTAAGAGCCCAGGGAAGCTGCCCCAGAGAGACTTTGCTTCCGGAGAGCTCTCTCCTGATCATAACCCGCAATGCACAGCCTAAATACAAAATCAGGTAATAGAGAAAGCACCTGGCAAATGTGTGCACTGCAGTGATTTGAAACCTATTGTGAACGTTTTGAGTGTGGGGAGAAAATAAACCGGTTATAAAACAGCTACCCGAGCGCCACGGTAAAGATGGCTTTACAAACGCACTAATGAAATGATTCAACTGCTTTCGAGGTGGCTTGGGAGCTGCTGTATGGGGGCAGAGACATGCAGGAGGGTGCTTGTGCCCTGGCTGCATTCACAGTGTGCAGACCCTTCATCTGGGGCAACGCGGTGCCGTCGGCTGCGGTGGGACCAGATGTTTCTTGGTGTAATGGCACTGAACTTGTTGCTGCCACTCCCAGAAAGCCCTGGCTTGTCTTTCCCACACCTACAAGGCTTTCCAAGCCCATAACTTCTGCTTAGCCTAGCTGAAACAGAGATGACCTACGATGCTTCTCATGTGGACTCATACTCACCCAAGCAAACGCTGCCCGGTCTGTGTGGTTACCCCACGCAGTGTCCCATGCGATCCCGGCCAGCCGAGAGGGCTGGGGGCCAGCTAAACCCCAGCAAAGGACCAGAAGGAAATATCTCAGCAAAAAAATAAGCTTGCAAGTTATAAAGATCCCCAAAGGTCCATTTTTTTTCTGGGGGGAAGAGGGAGAACCCAACGGCAGTGTCAGTATTCGATGAGCCGGGGCAGGCGGCTTTCCCCCGCCACCGCTGCCTCTCCATCCCCCTGAGCCTGGATGAAAGACCAAATCCTTGAAATCTCCCCCAAATGGGATCATCTCCATGCTGGAGGGCCCCATTTTGGCTTCAGGGATGCTCCTGCATCCTCCCTCTGCCAAGCACCCCGGGGCCCTGCTCCTGCACCCTCCCCTGCTCCCCTCCAGCCTTTGCCAGAGGCATTTTGGCATCTCTAGCTGTTGGTAGAGCCGAGCCAAGGCCAACTCCCCCGGCGACCTCCACACGCTCAATATCTCCTTCTCAGCTGTGCCAACAACAGATTTATTTGGGGTTTTTCTTCTTCCCAGTTCTGGAGCAGTTCAGAAAAAAAAAATCACTTTCCAGAGACATCATCTGTGCTCCTGCTCTGTTCCAGTCAAAATCAAAAGGGCTTGGGTTGATTTCCAGCTTTTTAAGGCAAAAAATAAATAAATGCAATCAAAGGGCATGTCAGAGAGGAAGAAACTTCAGATCAAAAGATCGAAGTGGCTTATTGCAAGCCAAGAAAACATGTCAAAAGGAAATATTTTTATTTTTGAATGTGTTTTTTCTGTCCTTTTTCTCCTGGAGTCTCTTGGTGTTTCAGCCACAAGCAATCAGGTGAAGCAGGGACAAATCCAAGGGACTTGGAGCAAACCCTTGGGATACAAAACGCCCGTCACTCCCGAAACAGCCACGGAGATGCTTTCCCCGGCCCCCAGCAGCATCTCTGCCACCGGCTGGTCCTGTTTATCGACGGCTACAAGACGGACGCGTGCCCTGAAGCTGAAATCACACGGCAGGCTGGGAGAGCTACGGAGAAGCCTCACTGCAGCTGGGGCTTTGGCCGGGGCAGGCTCAGCCTCAAGCCCCTGCGCTGAGCCTGGGACACCCAGGGTGACACCGCCATGGTCCCCAGCCCCTTTCCCTCCCCAGGGAGCATTCTCCTGGGCAGCTTTGGACTCCACGTGCCTCCAGACTGGTTTTGCGCATCCCTTTCTCCATTTGGAAGCAGTCACCCTTTGAGGTTTGAATGTCACCGAGGCAAGCAGCATCCAGCGATTGATCGGGAGTGGCGAGGAGCCCTTCCTGCACTGCAGAAGGACTTTCCGAGCCACCACCGGGACCGAGGACCCAGCTGGGGCAGGCGTCTCTCCCACTGTCACCTCTGCCTGCACTTGCATTTTGGGTTTTTTTAATTGTTTGGGGTTCCCCCCCCCCCCCCTTACTTATTTATCTGGCAGTGTTCGCTGAGCCTAATCCCGAGAAGCAGCAGTGTAGGCATCTGGGGTGGGGAGAGGTAGTTTAGGGGAATGCGCTGATTCCCCATGCAGCTGCCTCTGCTTTTAGATGTTTCTGAACCTCCCGGTCAGTGCCCAGAGCGGCTGGGAGGAATTAGGATCAGCAATACGGGGAGGAATGGGTGGGCACATGGAGAAGAGGCACAACCCACACGGAGAAAGAGGCACAACCCTTAGTAGCCACTAGAGAATCCACGGTGGGACTCGGACCCGCTCGTGGACCTTGCAGAGGTGATGATGGGTGCAGGCGAGCTGGGGCCAGCTCTCGCTGGGTGCTTCTCCATGTCTCCCAGCTCGTGTCCCCTCTCTTGAGCTCCCCAGAGGACTCCGGCTCCATAAACCGGTGGTTGGATTACACCGATCCAGAAACAGCATTTTTTTTCCCCTCCACTACAGATACAACTCCGACAATCCTCCTCATTCGCGAAGTAATCCCAGGACCATTTGATAGCAGCCACCAGCACGATGTGAGCAGCAGTTATTCCTCATTTTGTTTAACGGTGTGTGCAGGAGAGCCGGGAAAGGCGGTGTCTCTACGTAACCCCCCCTCCAGACCTAAACCGGGGCAATGTTTATTAATCTGCTCAGCGGGGTACTGCCAGGCCAAATGTATTTCACTGTTGAAACAGAAAGAAATGGGCTCCCAAGAACAAGCAATATTATTTACATGCCATTGATCGGTGCAGAGCTTTTGCTGGCTCAGCAGTTTGAACCCCTGGTTTTCATCAGCGGAGTGCTTAACCCTTGGCTAATTGGATTTGCCGTTGTTAGTGTGATCTATGCTGCTTCCAATTACTCTTTGCACAGCCCCGGCCGGGCACCCGCCGCTTTCGACGGGGACAGGGAGCCAAAAGACCTGAACCCTTGCAAAGTCAGGGCGGGCAAAAGCGTCCTGGCACGTTGGGACATCAGCCCCCTGGTAAACAACGCCGACAAAGCTGGAGCTGGAGCTGGGTGGAAGTTTGGGCCGAGGAAGGATTTTATCTGCTCTAAGGTGGGCTGTAGTTTTAACTGCCCTAAATGGCACCTTGCAAAGGACAGAATTAGACCCTGTAAACCCAGGGAGGGGGACAGAAAGGGCGTGAAAATTGGCTGTGATTAATTACTTAGCAATGAATTATTGTTTCATTAATTAGGCTGCACCTGAGACTGCAGCCCTGAGCCTAGCTCGTCACAGGCTTCCCAGCGGGGTAAGGACATAGTAGTGTCAGGGTAAACTGAGGCACAGGTGGATGAAGCCATTTCCCAGGGCCACCCACGGGAGCTTTGAGGGACGGGCGCTCCACGTCCTGTCCCCGTCGTGCCGATTGTGACAGAGATGCTGGTCTTCCCAGTTGCATCCCAGCTTGAGCCATTTTTCCCTTGAGGCTCAGCTGGTTTCTCCCACCACTTAGGTCCCCATTCTGCGGAGCAGTTCCCTTTTTGGGTTCCCAACAAAGAAACAGAGTGACAACAAAAACAAGCCATAAACCAGCTAATTTGCAAGGAACCAGGATCCGTGATTTTTTCCCGCGTGGCCAAAAGGCTTCGTTTTCCCTGCACTGGCCCCAAAAACCACTCAAAGTTTTGGCCCCAGAAGCGTGGAGAGCCCAGGTGCTCGACTGTCCCTCAAAAGCCAAATATGTGGGAGGTGGTTTCTTCCGTGGCGGGCAGCCTCTCACGGGGAAAACGAAGGGACCCAGCTGCGTGGGCCCTCGCAGCCTTGTTTTCAATCACGGCCAAGAGAAACCGTTTAATCGGACGTAACGCAGAGCCTCAACAGACGGGGAATTGGGCGCCATTCACTGGGCCGTGTCACGGGGGGGTCAGGCAAGATGCTCTTTCGTGACCTTTAAATCCATGAACTAATGAAATTGGGGCCTTTCGTTGGCCACGCTGCCGGGACCGCCAGCAGCAGCTGCTGCCTGCCCTGCCTGGCTCTACTGTGCGGGCAAGGACCGGCCAAGAAGAGCTGTATTTAGCTTATTGCACCCCTCTGCGGGGAGCAGTCCCCCTCCGGCACCCCGGGCGAGCGCTCCTCATCTGCTCCGGCGCAAAGTCAGCCCGCTTCGCCCGGCTGGAGGGGGGGACGCAGCATCGCTGGGGACAGGGGTCCCACCCGGCTGTGCCAGCGGTGCCCGTGGCATCAGCCGGAGCCGGACCACCGCAAGGACAAGCCCTGGGTCACCCCAGCGATCCCAGTGGCAGGCTGGGAGCGAACTGCAGGTAGTTATTCCCCCCGGTGCTGAGCTGGTGAAATGAAAATGAGCGTTTTACCTTACGGGAAGCAGTGAAGCTTATTTAAAATGCAACGGCGGTTAAAAGGGATCTGCGTCTCCTAATGCCATCTTGATAATATCTTTACCGAGGCGCTCGACCGAAGGCCCGGAGCGGGTCTGGGGGAGCAGCCGCAGGAGCGGGGAGAACGGCTCTGTGCCAAACGAGGGGCCTGGTGCCGTAGGACCTGGCCGAGGTGGAGCACGCCTTGGCTGATGGAAGGACGGGGCTCGTGGATGCCCACGCGGCTCCGTCCATGAGCTCCATCCTCCCATCACCCAAGGGTGCTTTGATTTTATTTACAGGGAATTTCTGGACATGCAGCGATTGCATGATGTCGGCTGAGGCAGAGCATCCCATGGCTGCTCACCGACAACCTCCAAGAGGCGGACGGTGCCTTGGGGCCGCAGACAGCTGGGGAAACTGAGGCAGTCCTGGAAAATCAAACCCTCTTTCCCTCTTTCTTGTGGCCTGGGTGCTGCGGTGTTTCGAAGCTCTACTGACCCAGCTGAAGCTGTTATCCAAGGTGTCCAGCCAAGGGTTTGGAAACCAGCTCTGGCTCCAGGAATTTATGAGAAGGTACAGGAAATTCCTGGAAAGGGCGGGAAAACCCTGGAAAGGCTCCGGAGTTCCCAGCAAGCTGAGGGGAGTCCTGGAGAGCAGCAAAAATCCCCAGCAAGCCCTGAAAACCTCCTAGACAGGCTCCCGTCCCACCGTCCCTGGAAAGTGCCGAGGCATTCCTAGAAAACACGGGGAAATTCATAGCAAGATCCTCGACCCGGGAACTGCTGTCCCCTGGGCGTTTCTGGTTTTCATGGACCTAAAACCTTGCGGAGACTCTCCGGTGCTCCCAAGTGTTTCGGGGCTCTGCAGCCTGCTCCCCACCCCAGGGCTCCCACCTGGGGGGCCGGATCCAGCTCCAGCTCCAGCTCCAGCTCCAGCTCCAGCTCCAGCTCCTCTCCCTGCGCGGGGAGCCCTTGCCCCGGGGGGGATATTTTGCCAGCATGAAAGGACCCACAGTTGGCAGGAGGGGAACAGCTTCCCAGCGCAAAGGAGGAGCCCCAAAAGTTTCGGACGTGATGGGCTTTCCTATTCCTGCTCCCTGGAGCCACTCGGGAAGCCCGTCCTCAGCTCCGGCTGGTCTGGGGAGGAGAGCATCCCTCCTCTTTCCCCAGGGAGATATCTTTGCTGAGCCAGGCAAAAACACAGCCGAGAGCCCCCAGAAATAATGGTACAATTACCAAAGTAATTATCCTGGCGCTGTGCAAATCCTGCCCAGTTAATGTCAACAGTGAGGGAGGGGCAGAGCGCAGGTCCTGCCTTAATTAAATTTCCCCGGCCAGTCGGAGGAGATGGCTGCGGAGAGGCTCTCGTTATCGCTTGTATTCCCAGAAAATAAATCTCTTGCTGTTGGGAATATCTCTCCATCTCCCGTGATGCGGGGCAGCTCCACGCTCAGGAGCACGGAGGGTGGAAGCGGCATCACGGGGCAAAAGCAGGGATGGGAAAGCAACCGGGTCCCCCACAGCCCCTTCAGTTTTGCGGTCCCTGTCCCGGTCTGAAAAGTCCCATCACGGGGACAGAGCCGCACGCGGAGGGCATGCGGCTGGAAGCATCTCAAGGGGAGCACAACAGGGATGTGCTGGGGTGGGATTGGGGAAACGGGGCCCTGAAAGCTGTTGCCGGTCGAGCGAAAACCCAAGGCACGAGAAAAATGATGGGGGAGATGATGGGGGGTGGCTGGAGGATAAGGAGGGGGGAGACTGGGGCACGGCTGGGGCTGACCTCAGGGGAGGAAAATTCCTAGTTTTCACGCTCACTCCCTGCTTTCTCGCTGTTGCATGAAGGGGTTGGATGCTTTATGAGGTCTGATTTTTAAAATTTTTTTTAAGAGCGTATCATTTTTTAAGGGGACCATTAAGTTCTTGGGAAGGTGGCACGATCGGGGGGGCCAAGCATCCGTCGGGGTGCAGGGGTGCCTGTCCCCAGCTCTGTCTCCTCCTCACAGGTGGTTTGTGCAGCCTCACAACGCCGCATTAAAATGCAAATTTGTCCCTGCCTGCTGGGAGCAGATAGTAAAACGCTAAACAGGAAAGAGGCAGCGGAGAATAAACAGAGAGCGGCGCGAGAGGGGAGCGGGAATAGAGGCTTCTTTTTAATTATTTTTCCTCTTTCTTTTTCCTTCAGTGAGATTGGGCTGTTTGGTGGGGGTTTGTTTAATGGGATCTGAAGCAATCAGGGAGGAAGGTGCCGGTTTCAGACTAGCTGGGTGCTGGGGCGCGGGCGGCCGGTGGCCTGTCCTGGTGGGTGCCACCAGCCCCCGGCACGAGGGTGCTCTGCAGCCTAAATCGCACTATCTATCTCCAACTGCTCTCTTGGGTCTTTTGGTTGGGTTTTTTTTTTTTTAATTCCATGTCCCACCTGCTCATTCCTGATGGGAAAAAATAAAAGCGCAGTAGTAGGAGTGAAGAGGAGCAGCTGGGAAAGGGACCAGGCGCCGTCAGACTCCACTGGAGCCTTTACAGGGGTCCCATTTTCCTGGGGTTTGTCCCCAGCGTTTTGCCCACTGCCTCCCGCTGCGCTGGCTGACAGGCTTCAAGGGCATCGGGAGCCCAAATAAATTGTTGGTGAGCTGCTTTTCTCCTGCTCCGAATGCCCAGGGCGGGCTTTTGAGGGCTGGGATGGTGGGTGATGCTCAGGGGCAAGAGTGGGTGTGTGTGCGTGTTTATACATGTACGTGCGTGCACACACACCCCTTTACACCAGAGCAAAGCCCTTTGCATCAACCCATACAGGGCCTACACGCATACATCATATATATATATATAGATATATAAAATAAATATATGCACACACAATATATATGCATATATATATGTATAAATATATACATATGTATGAACTATAAATATATACACGTTTCTATATCAATAAATAGATAGCTATACAGCTATATAGAAGCCTTTGCTCTCTTCATGCAAAAGCGAAGCTGAGCAGGTCCCTCGCCCACCCGCTGCCCCTTGCCCCGCGCCGCACCGTCCCCACCAGCTGCAGGGATGCTGGCGGGGTGAAGCGCCTGGACGGAGGTGCCTGGGCGGGGAGAGACACGAGCTGGGGATGCAGGGGCACGAGAGCATCGTCAGCCCCTGCAAACAGCTCGGGCCCCCCCGGTCTCCGGGCACTGCCTTCCCAAAGGCTCTTGGAGACCCGAGTTGGATCCGTCAGCTGAAATGGGAGGTGACGGGCTGGAAAAACCGCCGCCGATGCTTGGTGTCAAACCTTGGGCCCGGCTATAGCTGCCGAGTGCCAGGAGGAGGCGGTGGGCGAGCGGCCAGTGCTGCTCAGGGAGGCTGGTGGAAAGCAGCCAGAAGAAGGGGGGGCAAAACCCGGTGGAGATTCAGCCGCAGGGACACCCCACGTCAAGCCCGGCCAAGCTACTTTGTCCCTGAACCCTGCAAGTCTGTGTGTCCCCACCTCCGCCTTCCACCTTCGCAGCCCCTGGGACACGCTCACGGACCAGGAGTCGGGCGCTGCCATGTCTTATTACAATTATAAAATTTTATTTTACACTTTTCTTACCTTTCCCCCCTCCTTTTCTTCCCTCCTTTTTTTTTTTCTTTTAGCAAATATTCATATATGTTAATTTAACGAGGAGGTTTGGCAGTTCCAAGCAGGGAAGTCGGCTGTATTAATTTTACTGCTCAGAGCCACTATCAGCTCAGCAGCTCGTTCAGCCAGACCTGGGTCCTTTAGATAACAGGGCACAGTAAAACCTAACTGCATCATCTGCCTGGCCTTTGAGCACATCTCAATTCCCCCATATATATGTATATATAAAATCAGCATAGAGCTATCAGGTAAGTTTTAAGGCCACTCGGGGGAGAAATTTTCATAGCCCAAAATTGATAAACTCTTTAAAGAGGCTTTTGAAACACCGCACGCCACCACGGACCGCTGCTTGCCTGCCAGGGAAACTGAGGCACGGGGGCCAGCGAGGATGGGGCCGCAGCATTGCCTGGTCCCTGACCGCTGGTCTTTGATCAGGCTGCCCAAGAGGGGAGGATTTTGGAGGGGGAGCCCCAAATCCACAGTTTTGACCCCAAAGTGCTCAGAGCTCAGGCGGGGGCCAAAGCTGAGCCATGCCTCCAGGACCCTGGCAGCGCGTGTCCTCTCCCCAGCAGACCCCGCACCCGCCGGGCCCATCACAGTGCTGCAATGCCTTTTGGTTTTGGCTTTTTGTTTCATTGTTTTTTTCTTTTCTGGTCTTTTATTTAAGAAAAAAAGAAAAAAAAAAGAAAAAAAAAAAAAAAAAAAGAGACACAGTGGTGGGTAACTTCTGATCCAGAAATAATCCGCTGCCAGCCTCCGCCTCCCCCCTCCATGGGGTGATGCCGGGGGGGGGGGGGGGGGGTCCCCATCCCACACGCTCGGTGCCCACGGGTACGACTGCACAGCCCAGGACCCCCGGCCCCGGTACCCGAGTGTCCCCGCAAGGTTAACCTGGCTGAGGATGCTCTGTGCTGGGCTGGGAGATGGGGTGGCCCTGGGCTGGGGGGGGGGGCTCTCGGGTGAGCCGGAGGGGCTGGGAGCTGCCGCCAGCGTGGGGGGACCGGGGAGGCGTTGGGTTATGGCAGTCAGAAGGCACCACAGAGGCTGAGCCTGGCTCCAGGCATCCCTGCTGGGCTGGCACTGGGAGACTCGGGCCAGGTCCGGTTGTGGGTGTCCCCACCCAGGCTTGGGGGCAGCGGGAAGCCCCCGCACCCACCTCCCCGTCCCGGAGCCAGGTCCCAGCACTTTCGGGGCTGAAACCAGGGGCTGGCCCTGGAGGTGCCAGCAGGGCTGTTGGGTGGAGGGGCCCAGCACTGGCCCCACAGCTGGGAACAGAGGGAGAGGCAAGGGCAGGCAAGCTCACAGGCAGCAAGCTCGCTGGCCACCCCCAAACCGCCCTGCCCAGGGGCCACAGCCCTTCCCAGGCAGCACCGTGGGGGCAGAGGCAGCTGCGCGCGGTCCCCAAGGGATGCTCATGTGGCAAACATTACTGTCACCGTCCCACAGGACCCACACCAAAGGGAGTGGGGCGAGCCCGGCCTTTGGGGCTGGGACGCAGCAGGTGATGGGGACAGCGGTGCCTCAGACCCATGGCCACGGGGCTCCAGCCCTCCAGCAGCCGCCCTCTTCTCCTGCCTCACCCAGCATCACCCGCAGTGTGGGGCGGTGGGCTCCGGCTGGGGGAGCCCCCCAACACCCCAACAGCCGTGGGGCAGCGAATCCCTGAACCAGCACTCACCTCCAAAATTGTGCAACTAAGTGCAGTGAAGGCAGCAGGGGTTGTCTTCGGGAAGCCCCCACCCACCACCTCCCCGCTGGGCTCCTGGGGGGGCCAGGACATCTCTCTCCCTTCTTCCACCCTCTGCCCAGCAGGACCCACAGCATCATCCTGCCCCCGTCGCTGTCGGACACACACCCCCAGGTTTTGACCCCATCCATCTCCTGCCCCCCAGCTCACCTCCCTCGCTGCCCCCTCGCCCCAGGCCGGCAGGGTGGGGGGCTGTGCATGTGCTGATGCCTCCCCTGGGAAAACCAGATGCTAAAGGGCGAGAAAAGAAAAAGGCCCCCTGGGTTGCCTTTCAAGGGGGTGAGGAGGACGCGAGATGTGCGGAAGAGGGAACGCGCAAGAGAGAGCCAAATTTGGGTCTCCAGCCCCGGGGAAGCAGCCGGCGTGGTGTGGCATGGCGTGACGTGGCACGGCGTGGCATGGCGTGGCAGCCCCCTCCCTCCCGCCCCGTCCCCTCTGCCCCTGCGTTAAGCGATCTCTTTGATTCTGCGGATGTAGTTGTGAAGCTCTTCGGGGTCTTGCAGCCCCATGTCCTGGCAGACCCACTCCAAGTCCTCCTCATCAGCGATGGGGATGGAGTTGTAGGCCAGCTCATCAGAGGGCAGCGTGGCGAAGGTGGTGAACTTCACCCGCTTCCGTTTGGAGGTGGGCGAGTTGAGCGGGTCCTCGCTCTGGTCTCGCGTGGAGCCCCCTGAGGAACCGTCCCCTCGACCATGGACCTGGCTCTGCACGCTGGTCTGCGAGCTCCCGCTGCTGTGGTGGTCCCCATGGCAGCAGGTCTGGACATTTTCCAAGGGGTTCCCGGGGCTCTCGGGCTGGGGGGAGAGGTCATTGTGAGCCCGCAAGGGCTGCCCGTTGCCCAAGAAGACCCAGTGGTGGGAATGGTCCATGTTGGTCTGGCCTTCAGGTGGGATGCGTTTGTGCCGATATTTCAGCACAAAGACAATGCAGTTGATGAGGAAGACCAGGATGGCCAGACAGAAGACACCCAGGAGGGCGTACATGCCTATCTCCAGGTCCGTCAGCCCCCTGGTCACCTGGACGAAGCCAGTGGGGATAGTGGGGAAGTCCTCAGTGGGGTGAGACGCACTGGACATCCTACTGTCCTCGCTCGGCTCTGCTTTCCTCTCCACCTCTGCCCGCAGGGTGGTGCTTGCCCCCGTCTCCGCCAGCCCCGGCTTGCTGGACACATGGTCGTAGTCATAGGTCGGGTCCTCCTCAGACCCAAAGTGGACCCGCACGCTGGCCAAGGCTGTGAAGAGCACACTCTTGCGCTTGGTCTTCTGGCAGCTCTCGCAGATGACCAGCTCGGCCCGCAGCAGCTCCCCCGCGCCCTCGCTCTCCGCCACCACCAAGGGGAACGCCCGGTCCTGGGTCACCGAGACCACCTTCTCGTCCAGGCTGCTCACCACCAGGTTGTAGTCCTTGGGGTCATAGAGGGAGAGGGGGGCCGTGGTGCCATCGCTGTAGGAAATCCACAGGCTCAGGAGCGCTTCCTGCGGGACCAACACAGGCACCGGTTGCCCAGCACGATGCCAGTCCCACCTGCACCCGTTTGTCCATCCCTCCTCCTTTGCATCCTTCTCTCCATCCAATTCACCCTTTATTCCTCCATCATCCATCTTGTTCCTTCCAACCATCACCTAGTTTTTCCCTTTTGCCTGTTCTTGCCTCAATTTTCCCTGTGCTTGCCCAGGCTCACCCCAAATCCCAGCCGCAGAGGTGCCAGATGTGGCTACCAGAGCTGAGCTGGGAACTGTATAGGATTTCTTCCAGCCCCCTTTGTCCCCATGGTTGCGTCCTGTCCTCAGGCTGGGCAGGGTTGGTTCATAGGTCTGTGTGAAGGTTTCTGGGGGGGGTTTCTGGGGGTTTCTTTGGGGGTCACCAGGGTGTCTGGAGGACAGAGGGTGCTGTCGGGGCCTGGGATGACTGTGGGCAGGATTTGGGAGGGGGGGGTTGTAGATGGAGCCCTCACCCCACCCCAAGCCCCCCACCGGGCCACCCCCCTGACCTCACCTGCTTGAAGAAGCTGAGGGTCTGCTGCACAGACGTCCGGGCAATGATGGTGTGGCTATTGCCGGGGCTGGGGTGGAGGGACAGCGAGAGGCTGGAGACCACCTGGGCCTTCAGGTCCGTGATGCTGACCTTCTCCTCTGCCACCGTCACCAGCGTCTCGCCCAGCACCGCCTCCATGAGTGGGGACACGACCTGCAGGGGACAAGGGTGCCCGTCACCGCCTGCCACCCCCAGCCAAACCGGCAGAGGGGGGCAAAGGCAGCCGGGGGGTACCTTGAAGAGCGTGGTGCCCGGCTCCCTCCCGGCCAGCGTGAAGCTGTCCACCATGTGGGCCACCCGCGGGTCGTCCACGCGCATGAAGTCGCTGACGAGGTCGGTGACCTCCACCAGCCAGTCGGGCCCCAGCATGGTGACCACCTGCCCCGTGCCCTCGGCCGCCGTGGTGTGGAACTGGGTGAAGACCTGCAGCGTGGCATGCTGGTACTGCAGGGCGCAGCCCCGGCTCTGCTTCCGCTCCTCTTCGTCCTCCTCATGCTCGCTGTCCCGCACCGACCTGCGGGATGGGGCAGTGGGTGGGCAGCTCCACCAAGCTCCCCCCTGCCGTGGCTCTTCAGCCCCCCCCAGGAAAGGAGAAGGGTGGCCAGGCAGGGAGAAGCACAGGGTCTCCCCAAGCATGGGAGAAAACTGGTGGCTCCTGGACAAAAAGATGCCTGTTGCCCGTGAGGTCTCTGAGGGCTTTAGCAGCACTTGGCAAGGGGAGTCACCGGCATCGCTGCCCCCTAATCAGCCGAGAGGACAAGATATTTCAGGTTGGGATGGACACCTGGAGGTCTCTAGACCTCAAAGCAGGGCTAACTGGAGTTTTGACCATTGCCAAGGATAGATGTTCCCCACCAGTTCCAGCATGTGACCACCCTCATTGTGAAATTTTCCTCCTTCCATACAAACGTGCAACCTGTGTCCATGATCTCTCACCTTTTCACTGGGGACCTCTGAGATGACTCTGGCTCCACCATCTTTAAAACCCCCTCATTAAGTAGCTGAACAAGGCAATTAGACCCTCACCGCCACCTTCACCTTGCTTTCTCCATGCTGGACAGACCCCAGGCACAGCAGCCCCGAAGCACCCACCTCCTGTCCGGCAGGATGGGCACCCTCCAGCCCTTCACTTGGCTCAGCCGGGCGTCCGAGAGCTCGATGTGCAGTGGCAGTTTGGGCACCCACACCGTCATCTCCAGCGGGGCAGAGAGGTGCTCGTAGGTGAAGGTGACCCGGGCGCTCATGGAGCCCCGCGACTCCTTCCCGCTGACGAAGACGTAGTCGCAGCTGCTGGAGACCTGGGGGAGAAGGGAGAACGGGGGGTTGCAACGCTCCTGCAGACACACCAGGGATCCTGGCAGGAGGCTGCCCGGAGGACGGGAATTGTCGGAGGAGCAGAATTTCACCTGGCACGTGCCAGGTTAAAGGTGGCCCCAGGAGCGGGGATGCTCTCTGCTCCCCTAGGTCCCCGCTCAGAGGCATGGACCCCCACACACCACGTCTGTAACGTGTATTTCCCCCGACCCGGCTCCTCTGCCAGCCCTTGCAGGCACCTTCATTTGGTGCTTCAGCTTCTTTGGCCCCCGCACCAAATTCTACCCCGTTACCGCGCTCGAGCTAGAAGCATGCACAGGTGCTTCACAGAGGCTGCAAACTGCTCATCCTGGACATTTGCTCCAAAATCTCCTCCACCCATGCCCAGAGGGCACAGGCAGTGAGCATGGACCAGCCACATGCCCCTGTGCAGGTATCCACCGGTGCCTCGTCCCCGTCCCTCCTGCTAACCCCAGGAAGAGCTTCCCAGAGTCCATCTGAATGCTCACGTTCATCTTCTCTCTCTTTCTAATTCCCATTTATGCAAATGCTATTAGTTAAATTTGCTATAAAATAAATACATCCTGCGGGGGCCACTTATTACCGACCGATCCAAGCCAATTAAAGAGCTGAGAGGATGCCACTGCAGCATCGCCCGTGTTTCGGCTTCGGCCATCAGAGTCAACAGCATCTTCTCCTTCCCAGCAAGGGTGGCAGGAGACAACCAGGCTGGGGAGGCTCCAACCTCTCATCTCCAGTGGCCCCATGGCCCAACCCTGACCCCCTTCCCCCCCGCCCCCCATCAGGAATTGCATCCAAGTTGTTTGCTGCTGGGGAAAAATAAAATCCGTTTGCTCAGCCAGCAGCACAGTCGTTCTCCCAGCTGCACCGAGCATCTCAACAGCACAGAAAGGCTTATTTCCAAGAAGCTGCTATCCCACGTGGATTCTCTGATGGCTGGTAAGGGGTTGAGTCCATCCTGCACGGTAGCTGACAGCAGAGGTGATACCATCACTGTTTCTCTCCCCACCTTATCTTTGGGCATCTGTGGTCATTCAGCTGCAGGAACTTTGTATTTCCGAGCCCACGAGCAGGACCTGGCTTCTACAAGAGCTCCATGTTTCGGCTGCAGGAGCCCACCATGAGGCACCCGTGGTCCCTGGGGCCGGCGGAGGAGGCAGAGCCCAGGACCTGGGCTCCTTAGGAAGTCCCTGTTCCCCGGGCATGGGAGGGGAGCGCGATGCAGGAGGGTTTGTTCCTCGTCTTCCTATCAAAGATACCAGCTCAGCACGTCTGAAAAGACAATGTCATCTCTGGCGGGGCGGCATCTGAATAAAGACAAGCTCCTGGGTGAATCCTCCAGCAAAGGAGTGCTCTGGATATTGTGCCATTTATCACAATAAATATGATGGGCTGCTGCTTGCATTACCTTAGCTAATAAATCCCCCCAGCATCTTCTTCTGGAGACCACTTGCTTTGCAATTGGAGGGGTTGAAACTACGACAACAAAAAATCCCGGCACGACGCCCGTCCTGATGATGGAGTGACTGCAGATTAGCTTTTAAATGAAGTGCACGCTTGTTCGGAGAAACTTCCCGGATTTGCAGCAAGGTGTCGGGAAGCAAGAGGCTGAGGTCTGCCTGGGCTCCAAGCCAAGGCACCGCCAGCTCCACTTCTGCAGCCAGGAGCTCCCCCCTTGGCACGGCCTCAAGCATGGGATCTTGGGGACATGTCTTCTCCAAGGCCCTCGGGAGTGGGAAGAGCTACCGTGGCTGGTGGGACCCCACGCTGGCCACCCAGGAGTCCCAGTGGTGGCTGTGGGTGATCAGGGTCCCTGAGGTTCAGCCCCACTGAGCTGACTTGCTCCTGGTGGGTCCTCAAGCAGATGTGCATGGTGGGTTCCTAAGAAAGGTTCACATAGCAGGTGAGCTTGAGCATCTCCCATTGATCATTGCTGGTGGCAGAGGTGGCCCTTCCACTCCCTACGTGTCCCTCAACACGTACACAGTCCCCAAGGCCACAAGGCAGGGAAGGGGGATTATTTGTACGCTACCTTGGGTGATGAGGTCCTTCCCTCTGGGCTGAGCATGGGCATTCATAGAATCATAGAATCATTTAGGTTGTAAAAGTCCTTAAAGATCATCAAGTCCAACCATAAACTTAGCACTGCCAAGTCCACCACTACACCATGTCCCCAAGCACCACATCCACACGTCTTTTAAATACCTCCAGGGATGGTGACTCAACCACTTCCCTGGGCAGCCTGTTCCAATGCTTGACAACCCTTCTGGTGAACAAATCTTTCCTAAGATCCAATCTAAACCTCCCCTGGCGCAACTTGAGGCCATTTCCTCTCGTCCTATGGCTTGTTACTTGGGAGAAGAGACCGACCCCCACAACAACCCCAGTTCCCTCAGCCGCTCCTCATCAGCCTTGTGCTCCAGACCCTTCCCCAGCTCCGTTGCCCTTCTCTGGACACACTCCAGCCCCTCAATGTCTCTCTCGTAGTGGGGGGCCCAACACTGAACACAGCATTCGAGGTGCGGCCTCACCAGCACTGAGTACAGGGGGATGATCACTGCCCTAGTCCTGCTGGCCATGCTATTTCTGACACAAGCCAGGATGCCATTGGCTTTCTTGGCCACCTGGGCACACTGCTGGCTCATATTCAGGCAGCCGTCAGCCAACACCTCCAGGTCCTTTTCTGCCAGGCAGCTTTCCAGCCACTCTTCCCCAAGGCTGCAGCGTTGCATGGGGTTGCTGTGGCCCAAGTGCAGGACCTTGCACTTGGCCTTGTTGAACCTCATACAATTGGCCCCAGCCCATGGATCCAGCCTGTCCAGGTCCCTCTGCAGAGCCTTCCTACCCTCAAGCAGATCAACACTCCCACACAACTTGGTGTCATCCGCAAACTGACTGAGGGTGCACTCGATCCCTTCATCCAGATCATTGATAAAGATTTTAGACAGGACTGGCCCCACCACAGAGCCCTGGGGAACACCGCTTGTGACCGGCCGCCAACCGGAGTAAACTCCATTCACCACCACTCTTTGGGCCCGGCCGTCCAGCCAGTTCTTTACCCAGCGAAGAGTACACCCGTCCAAGCCATGAGCAGCCAGTTTCTCCAGGAGAATGCTGTGGGAAACCGTGTCAAAGGCTTTACTGAAGTCTAGATAGACAACATCCACAGCCTTTCCCTCATCCACTAGGCGGGTCACCTTGTCATAGAAGGAGATCAGGTTGGTCAAGAAGGACCTGCCTTTCCTAAACCCATGCTGGCTGGGCCTGATCACCTGGTTGTCCTGTACGTGCCACGTACAGGGTACCCCGAGAACAACCGGTCTTACTGTTAAAGACTGAGGCAAAGAAGGCATTAAGTACCTCAGCCTTTTCCTCATCCTTTGTCACTGTGTTTCCCCCTGCATCCAATAAAGGATGGAGATTCTCCTTAGCCCTCCTTTTGTTGTGAATGTATTTATAGAAACATTTTTTCTTGTCTTTTACGGCAGTAGCCAGATTAAGTTCTAGTTGGGCTTTGGCCCTCCTAATTTTCTCCCTGTATAACCTCGCGACATCCTTGTAGTCCTCCTGAGTTGCCTGCCCCTTCTTCCAAAGGTCATAAACTCTCCTCTTTTTTCCTGAGTTCCAGCCGAAGCTCTCAGTTCAGCCAGGCCGGTCGTCTTCCCCACCGGCTCGTCTTTCGGCACATGGGGATGGCCTGCTCCTGAGCCTTTAAGATTTCCTTCTTGAAGAATGTCCAGCCTTCCTGAACCCGTTGGTCCTTCAGGACTGCCTCCCAAGGGACTCTGTCAGCCAGTCTCCTAAACAGGCCAAAGTCTGCCCTTCGGAAGGCCAAGGTAGCAGTTCCGCTGACCCCCCTTCCTTACTTCTCCGAGAATCGAAAACTCAGAAACCACCAGAAACACCAGAAACTCGAAACACCAGAAACTCTGCTGGTGACACCAGGCTCAGAGCCAGGTATTGATCTGCTGGATCTTCCTGTTTCTTTCCTCATCATTCCCTGCACCTGGAAGGACACAGTCGCCCTGTGTCACCGCAGAAGGGGATGAGGGTGACAACTCCCACCCGTGCTCTCCTACCATCTTTCACAGGTGGCCCTGGCACCTTCACAGCCATGTCTCCACCAGGTCCAGGACACATTCCCTCCACATTACACACGAGAGCAACCACCACCGAGCCACAGGCAGCATGGGGAGAAGCAGCTCCCCAGCCCTCCTTCACGTTACGTTATTTACAGTAACAGCGCATCCCACTATGTAAGCTTTGATTTATGTAACAGGTTTATAGCCCTGACATTGTAATCATACTCCCCAACCTCAGCAGGTAACCAAGAGCTCCCTCGGAAACGAAGCTCTGGCACAAACGCAAAATAACTCAGCGAGAAATTGCACGGGGCTCCGAGCGGCGAGGGGGATGCGAGCCGGGGCCGGAGGGCTGCTCCATGCATTATTCATCCCGGCTTGCGCGCATGTGTCTGGTCCCCCCAGGTCTGGGGACAGCGTGTAAATAGTAGAACGAGTAGAAAGGCAGCACATTAAACAGTTTAAGTGTCTTGGAGTCCATCCTGAAGTGTATTATTGCTCCAGTGTTTTATCACGCTGTGGAGGACCAGTCTCCATAAATTAGCCCCGGCGCTGTAAATCGCAGAGATCGGAGTTTTAGTCAAGAACTTGGGTAAACAGTTTGTGACGGCAGCCGTCACCCGCCCACGCACCCACGGGCTGCCAGGGAAAGCAAGTCCCAAGGCGGCTGGGGCGCAGGGCAGGGGGCCGGGGCTCTGCCCGTCACCCCCGGCTCGGCTGGCAGAGCAGCCGGCAGAGAAGGGGCCATGCCAGCCGGCCTGGGCCACCCGGGAGAGCCCAGAGCCCCAGCCTGGCTCCCTGCCTCTTCCCGATGCAGTGGGGACATGGAGAGGGTGGGCTGGCTGGGTGCGTGCAGGGAGGGGGGCAGGTGGTGTTTGGGAGAAGGTAATGACGTCTAGGGGTGGATGGATGGATGGAAATGGTGATAGAATAATACGGGCAGGTGGGTAGATGGATACATACAGCGACAGAAAAACGTATACGGATGGATGGGTCTGGTGATGGAAAAATCATAGGTGGATTTGGGGACCGACTGCTGCTTCAGCGGCTGGGGTAGATGCATGGGCAATCGCTGCTGCTGCAACAGCGAGCCTTTTGCATTGGCCTTATCAGCATCTCTGCCCTGCAGCCCATCTTGCTTCTCTCCCTCAGCCCCCCTTTTCCCTCCATCATCCCCAACCGCCCAGCTCGTCCCCCCGTGCCTCACTGGGGAGCCCCCAGCCCAAGCTCAGCCCAGAGTCCCATCCAAATGGGAGATAAATGTCACCCGGAGGCAGGAGTGACGCCGCAGATGGAAACGTGCGGCTTACGCTGCGAGGTGACAATATTTCACCTTATCAGCACTAAGTGCCGTGATAACACATAGTTATTGCTGCTGCCTGGTGCCAGCCCGCGCAGCACCAGAGCATCCTGCGGCCTCTCTGGGGACAGTGACAAAGTGTCTTGTCCTTCTCCCGACACATCTCAGGGAGAGGTACACGTGGACTGAAGCCACCCAGGGGATGATGCTTGGGATAGGATGGGGTGGGCTTGTGCGGCACATCAGCTCAGCCGCCAGCCCCAGCTCATCCAGCTCCGGCCCGTGCTGCTATCGGGGTCAGCACCCATGGGGGAAGCTCGGCCCCTCACTAGGGCCACGAGAGCCCCCTCCCTGCACCCACCTTGATGATGTCCTCGTTGTTGGACTTGCACTCGACCATAGCAGAGACATCCACGATGACACCACTCAGCTCAATGGCAATGACCTTCACAGGAATGGCCACCGTCCGCCCCGTCAGGATGGCCGTGTTGATGATTTCTGTGTCCTGGGGACAGGGCACAAAGGGGACCGTCGTGTTAGAGGACAGCCTGTCCCTGATCCCAGCTGGCCCCTCTCCTGCTCCAGCCCTGGGGCAGAGAAGGACCCACAGATGGGTGGGATGTATGGATATATAGGTGCTACGGGGCAGATGGGCTGGTGGGAGATTCCTCAGGGGACCCAAGCCATCCCCAACATCAAACCAGATAAGCTAAGCAGAGGGCAGGGACACGACTCCAAACCTGCTCACCATGGCCAGGGGCACGATGGCCCGGATGTCCCTCTGGATGACCGTCAGCTCCGTCACCACCTTCTCCAGGTCGGGCGGGGGGTTGCGGCCCCGGTAATCGATGTGCCACATGATGCGGCGTGTCACCGACTGGCTGGTGAAGTTCTCCATCTCGAAATCCAGCTGCATGATCTCAGAGGAGGAGTCCCCATCCCTGGGCAGGGGGACAGGAGGGGGACGCAGTGAGCTGGGTGCCCTGAGTCCCGCAGACACCCCAGGATCGGCATCGGACGGTCCCCTCCAGTGATGCAGAGCATCCCCAGCAGGTCCCTTCTCGGGGTCCCCATGCCTGCCACAGGGACCATGCTGTGGGTGCCACCACGATGCTTGTTCCCAAACACAGCAGTCCTGATGCCCCCCTCCACCAGGGCCTGCTCCAATGGGAACCTGCAGATTCCCGTGGGAATCTTCCCAGTGGGAGAGAGAAATGTGTTTCACTGCCTCTCCCCAGCGGGAGAAGAACCTCGGTGGCTCGACTGGGCGCTCTCCCAAGGCTGCTGGGTGATTTATTATCACAGGGTGAGCGTATGGCCGTGGCCCTGGGGGACGGCGGGTGGCTGCAGGCACTGCCCTCGTCTCCCTGGCTCCGTCTTCGCTCCCCGGCTCCGTCTTCCCGGCAGTGTGGCTGGATTTACTGCCCCGGGCTGCTCCTGCCTGCACGCTCGTCTCCCGCAGGTCAGACCCCAAGTGTCCCACACGCAGGAGGGCAGCACGCTTGGGGACAGCAAATAAGTCCCTGTACAAGAGCCCAGCTCAAGCCGTTGATTTTACAGCCCCTTCCAAGGGGATCACAAGGGGAAACTGAGGCATGGAAGAAAGCGGTTGAACCACAGACAGCAGATGGGACAACACTGGGCTGGGGCTCGGGGCAGGGCTGTCCTTCAGCCTGCACGGGCA
The DNA here is from genome assembly GCF_035582795.1 of Mycteria americana. Taxonomy (NCBI): domain Eukaryota; kingdom Metazoa; phylum Chordata; class Aves; order Ciconiiformes; family Ciconiidae; genus Mycteria; species Mycteria americana. The sequence goes on along the minus strand of NC_134379.1, from coordinate 7,444,090 downwards.
GCCATGGGGATGCGTGGGGTGGAGGGGCAGGGGGTGGGGAGCTAGACAGGACCAGCAGGGGATAATGACCCCAAGACCATCAGCTCACCAAAATCCCACTCATTTAATGCCGCTGCTGAGGACAGCAGGACCCAGAGCTAACGGACAGGGAGCAAACCCTGGGGTGTCCCTGAGGCTGGAGAGGCTGGAGGGGCTGAGCGCTGCCAAACCCGGCACATAGTGCCAGTCTAAGGGGACGAGGGGATTCAGCAGCTGGGGTCCCTTGTCCTCTGCATCACGGCTTGGACACGGTCAGACGGCAGCAGCGTAAACCACTCTTACACCCCACCCTATGAGCAAACCTCCCCAGATGTGATCCTGCCCTCCCATCTCTGTGTCCAACCCGCAAATCCCCTGGGGGGACTCAGGGTTCAACACCCCCCCCCCCCCCCAACTCAAACTTTTCCAACGCTCCCCCAAAATGAAGCATCTCCAGGGGACACCCCAGAGCCCCCACGAACCGCAGAGCTGGCAAAAGCCCCCCCAGAGCAGGAGGAGGGAGAGGGGCAAGGAAAGGTGAAATCCCTGCGGAAGGGGAAGCCGGGACCGGCCCCGCTCTCATCATGCCATGTAGCAGCCATCAAGAAGGTTCCATCGATCTGGGGATGCAGGATACAGTCGGGTTTCTCTCTAATAAATAAATATCTAATGAGTGAAAGGGAGCAGAGAAAGGGGAGAGCAAGAAGCCGGGGCTGCTCCAGGCCACGGCAAGCCCTGCTCCCGCGGCAGGCACGATGGGCTTTGCAGGGGAGCTGCCACGCAAGGGCTGGTGGGGTCCTGCTGGGACTTGTGCCCCAAGGCACCTACGGGGGTGCAAGGGCAATCGCCGAAGCCCACCCAGTCTGAAGAAGGCGATTTGGCTGCTCACTGCCTCTTCCAACACAGAAGTATTAAATACAGCCGGGAAGAGCCAGGTTCAAAGGCAAACCAGAGCTGCGGCTTCATGCCAGAGGAGGTTTGGGTTTGGCACTGGGACTCCTCGCCATGGGGTGCTCCTAGGTGTCCCAGGAGCCCAGCCACTATCTTCTGCCCTCCCCGAGCATCGTCTGCTCTCAGCCACGGCAGAGACAACAGCCGGGCTGCCCAGATGGGGGAATTACTTCGGATGCAGCTGCTGAGGTGCAAAACATCCAAAATTGGCCATTATCACCCCAAAGCTCAGGGCCCTCGCCCCCTCCCCGCGCAGCCGGCGCTGCCAAAAGCCCCCAGAGCCCCGGCGAAGCAAAATCCTCCGGTTGCACAGCCTGGAGGGCAACACGGCTTTGAGTCATTCATACTTTCCATTCCGTTAATATTTGATGGAGTTGTTTGTCTAAAAGGTGATTGTAATCACTTTAAATTCATCCTCCGTCTCTAACCTTTCCAGGCTGATTTGAAGCGGCAGTGGCAGGCGGGGAGAGGGGGAAGGGGGAGAGGCGAGGATCCCGCTGCTGGCAGCTCTGGCAGCCGCACGCAGGGGTGCGGGGTGGCCGCACAGAGGATGGGGGGCTCGTGGCCCCGGGGACACTCCGATGTCAGCCACGGGGCTGCAGGCTTGGATGCTGCAGTTTCATTTTGTATCTGGAAGCAATGGTTTGGGGTAAAGTAAAATCCATCCTCCGGGTGAGCCCTTTGGAGGGGTTTTCTACAGATAGCTTTTGAGGTCACATTCAAAGCAGTCGGAGCTGAGGATCTCCTTTCTGCCAGAGCTCACCCCCAGCTTCACTTAGTTTTGGGGTGGGGGGCAGAGATGTGGGGAGATTTCCACCACAGAGAGCAGGAACGGCTCAAGTGCATCAACTGGCTTTAACCCAGCTCCTGGAGACATTTGTCTCCCTGTCCCCAAAGGCATGGCGACTGAGATGCCACAGCCAGGGACCAATTGCGTTCCAGCCCTTCGAAGTCGTTCCTGCTAGTGAATTTGAGCCCGTGCCCATCCCCTGCCCTCGCTCGCCACGTCCTGCCCACGTGGACGCAAGGGACAAAGCTGCCCCTCGCGCTTGCAGCCTCCGTGCGCTCGCGGGCCAGTCCCACATCTCCCCTTCTCCAGGCTGAGCAGCCCCTGGGGTTTCAACTTGGCCTTGTGTGTCCTCGCTCCTTCAGATCGTTCTCATTTCTATCCCCTGGACTCTCCTCAACCGACTCGAGCCTTTCCTGGAGCCCCAGGAAGGGGCATCGTCCTTGTGTCGAGCAGGACAGAACTGGCTCTGCCCATCTCAGCTGCTGCCTTGGTTCGTGCTCCCCATCCGACACTCATCCATCACCTTGGGGTCCGGACAGGACCTTGCCTGGGGACTGCTCCTCTTCCTTCCCGGAGGAGACACCAGGATAATCAGCAAAGAGCTGCTGCCTCTCATGGTATTAAAACTTCTTAAAAAATTAAAATACTTCCACCCCAAACCAGGGGATCCTCCATGGCTTCACAATTCAGCCCCAAAATCCACCACATGTGCCCACCAGCGTCCGACACGGGCAGGCGATCCCAGCTGGGCGGCAGGGATGCAGGTGCTAAACGGGACCGATGACTTACGAGCGCGTTGCTCGAGCCCCAGCTTGGTCGCCTGTGTTGACCCGGAGCAGATCCCACCTGAACGCACCACCTCACACAGCCCCTGGGCAGCTGCCTGCCTGACCGCGAACCTGCCCGCCTCAGGCCACGAAACCCACCCTCACCTGCCCTTTAGCCAGCTGCACGGTGCCGGCCGAGGTTAAAAACCACACACAAAATTAAGCCCCTTCCCATGTCGGTGCAGGACCTACCCCGACCTCAGCTGGGCTGAGGGTTTGACCCCAAAATCGCCCATCCCCCTTCAGTGCCTCCAAGTGTCACAGTCTGGGCCGTGCAGTGCCGTGCCTCAGTTTCCCCTGCCAGCACCCCCGCGGCACCGCAGCTGACCAGACACCCAGGGTGGGGACAAAGGGAGAACCGCTTCGGGCCAAACCCCAGCAATTTCCCCACGCCCCCCCATAGCTGGGAGAGGGGGGCAGAGGGGGGGGTCCCTTACCTGGGCCCGGCACCATCCGCCCTGGCCACGTCAACGGTGGCAGTGGAGTGCTTGCCGCCCGTCAGCAGCTCCGAGCTCACCAGCCACTGCCCGCTCCTCGACTTGGTGCTGAGCAGGTTGACGCCTTTCTTGGCCTTCACCCTGCAGAGAGCGACGGTCAGGGCTGGACCCCCCCAGGCACCCCTGGACCCCCCCAGGCACCCTGCCGTAGGCACAGGGGGATTTTTTGCCCCCGATCCCTCCTGGCTGTCAGAAACATCATCCAGGCTGGCAGCAACAGCCGTGGGGCTGAGCCCCAGCCCCTCTTTTTCATAGGATTTGTCCCCCCCCCCATCACCCCTCTGGCAGAATTTTGGTCCCGCAGCCCCAGTGCTGCGCCCCAGGACAGTAACGCCCGTGTGGGGCCGGGCATCCCCGGGGCGAAGGACAGGAGAGCCTGGAGAGCCCTGTTCCCCGTGCCAGGGGCTCACTGCTGGCCCGGTGGCCACGGGGACACTTGTAAATGCCCTTTCAAGAGATGTGCCCAGGGCTTGTCCCCCCATCCTTAGGGACATGCAGCAAGGGGGGTCCCCCCCACGCACCTCCCCGTAGTGGGGTGCTCAGCACTAGGAGGTAGGTGCAGGAGCAGGATGGGGGGGACAGGGGGAGCCCCCGCTCGCTCCGGAGCAGCCCTATGGCCGTACCACACTTTGTTCCCAACGTGGCTGTGAACAAACCTACATCTGCTGATGGGGCCCTAATCCCAGTGCAACTGGGAGCACTGGGAGGGCGAAGGCAGCGGTTCATAGTGGTGAGGCAGAGGTGGAAACCCTGGATGGACAGTCCTTCCCTTCCCTCCAAAAAGCTCCCACTGCAAAGCCCCAAAACGCTTCAAAACCACGTGCCAGCTGCTCCTCTGGCCTCCCTCACGTTCCCAAAGACCTGCCAGACCCGGCCCAGCCCCCGGCAGGTCCCGTAAATATCCTCTCCCTCCTGCCCACGGCTGCCTTCGCACAGCACACCCCTTCGAAACAACCACCCCTTCGAAAGGCGGCTGCTGCCGGAGCGGGGGCAGCCCCAGGACCTCACCTGAGCGTGAAGTGTTCCACCGTGGAGTTGGACATCAGGTAGAGGAGGATGCTCAGCACCTCGCCCGGCTTGAGGGGCTTGTCAGGCAGGCGGATGAAGATGTTGCCGTCCAGCCGATGCTCCTGCATGGGCTGGCCGGGGGGGTGCTGCAGGAGGCTGACGCTGCCGATGCGCAGCAGCGGATGCTGCGTGGGACCCTCGGTCCTGGCCCCCCCAGCCCCACGGCGGGGGACCGTCTCCCCAAGGCACTGGCCGGCCCCGTCAGGGGCGTGCAGGGTGTAGTATAGCTCAGCTTGCTGGCTCTCGCCCGGCACCTCCAGGCTCTCGGGGCTCTTCCGCCTGCCCAGCGGCACGGCCGGGGGGCCAAACCAGGCGTGGGGCAGCTCTGCCTGCACCAGGCACGTGGCCAGGCTGCCCCGCAGGCGACACGAGCTCTTGATCTCACGGGCGTCGCGGAAAGCGTGGAGCCGCACGCAAGGCAGCCGGTCGGTGACGTCGAAGTCATCCCAATCCCGGCCGGCTACGTAGAAGAGCACTTGGACCACGGGCTGGTTGGCCACCAGCCGGGGCTGGATGATGAAGGCGCGCACCTTCCAGTTGACGGTGAGGCGGTTGGGGACCTCCAGGGTGCTGGAGGGCTGCAGCTGCTCCTTGGGCAGCACCAGCCCCGTGCTGAAGGGCCCCAGGGTGACGTTGAGGACGGGCAGCTCCTTGGTCTGGAAGACAACGAAGGGCTCGGCGCGTTGCAGCGGGGCACTGCCGTTGCCCGCCGGGCCAGCTCCCACCTCCTTGAGGAAGAAGGCTAAGCGGGTGTTGGACAGGCGGTAGCTCACGGGCAACGTGACAGCGCCGGGGGGCTCGGCGGGCTCGGGGCTGGGGGCTGGCCCCTTGGCGTGGGCTGCGAAGGGGATGGAGAGTGGGGGTTAGTGCACGGCATCCCCCCCGGAGCATATCCCAAGCCCTGGAGCAGGGAGAGCAGACCCAGGCAGGAGCGGTCCAGCCCCATGGCAAAGAGGAGCGGGTGCTTCAGTCCCTCGCAAGGGCAGCAAGAGCCTGGCTGGGTTTCCCTCCTTCAAAAAAAGTTGTGAAAGACCTTTCCAGGGACCTCAGGCATCACTGTGCTTCCCGGCGGGCGGCTCCAGCCTCACCAAACCTGCCCTCGGCATGGGACAGGGCGTACGGTGAGGACCGATGCTCAGGGGCTGCCCAAGGCTGGGCCAGGGTGTGTTGAAGCCACGTCCAACCTTGGTATTGCCCCCGGGGAGCCCAAAGCACTGGTCAGGTCACCCACCCTGGCACCCACGCCAGGGCACCGGCCGAAACAGCACGGACCCACTGGTAGAAACGGGGCATAACTGGCTACATCCCTGCTTCCAAACTCACGGAGAAAAGGATGCTGAGTTTCTCCAGAGGCTCGTTCCCAAAAATTAGGCAGGTCCAGGCTAATTTTTGGCTGGCAGATTCCATCAAGTATCTATGATCAAGGCTTTCCTCCTACTTTTAACTCCCAGATCACACAGGGAAGGTGGCTAAGTCAGCTCCTTCACCCCAGACCCACTCCGTCCCCGCCAGCTGCCTGTGAGGGTGGTGTCACAGCCAGTCTGTCACCCGTCACCCACCCAGGGGTGCCACCCACGGGGTGCTGTCCCTGTGCACCAAAGCTGGCCCAGCCTCAATTTTTCCAGGCACGGACACAGCCCAGTGGAAAAGCGACAAAGATGATGTTGGTGCCACCTTGTGCAAACCACAGCAGCGTCCGGGTCTGACAGCCCTTAGGAAATCCCTTTTGTCCTTCATTTTGACCATTTTGCCTTAAAAAAAAAAAAAAAAAAACGAATAAACACCATAGAGGCAGAGCAGGCAGCCCCTGCGCAGGCAGCGCACAGTGCCTGCCAGCCACGCACTCCCGGGGCCGGAGCTGCCCGAGCCCTTCGCAGGGAGCTGGCTACCCTGTTGCTGCGGCCAGCAAGCAGAAAGAAAACCCATGAAAATCTTTCTGCTAAAGCAGATGCTGCAAAAGGCGGTTGGTGCGGAGCCGGGCCAACGGCACGCGCTGTGCCGGCAGCTGCGGGAGCCTGGAAGACATCTCAAGGTCTTTGCATCCGCCAGCGGCTGCCAGCAATTCCCAGGAGGCCTGGGCCCCCCCCCGCCCCCCTCGGCTCTCCACCAGCCCCCCGCACCCCCTGTTCCCGCTGCTGATTGCAACCGCTCCCAAGCGGCTCCCGAGCAGTGGAGCCCAAATTACCCGTGTCAAGCGACAGCGAAAGGCGCAGATGTGACGGCTCGGCTCCCGGGAACAGCTCGGCCCCCTCCCTGGCAGGGAGCGTGCCGGGACCCCGGGGCTTTCTCCAGCTGGGAGCACGGCTTTGGTTGGACTCCCCAGGGCTGAAGGGGACGTGGGACCCCGGAGCCCACCCAGGGAACTCTCTGCTGCGGGGCACGGGGGAGTTAAGCAGCTTAGAGGGCTCATAAAGGGATTAGCACTTGATACGGGAGTGGGCAGCATCCTGGCATGAAACTTGTCCGAGAGCCAGGCAGCGAATTCCCCAGGGCCGGGCGGACGCCGGGGACACGCTGCCAGCATCACCAGCAAGGCCACCATGCCGGCACTGCCACGGGCATAGCTCCGGCGCCTGCCAAACTAACCCTGCTCGCTGCCGGCTGCTGAGCCCGTCCCGCTCTCCTGCTCCGTTTTCCCACCTCCCAGCCAGAGAGCCAGGAGCTGCAGGAGAAGCGCTGAGCCCCAGGAAGCACCCATGGGTGCCACTCTGCTCAGAAATAACCACCAGCGAGGGGCTTTCTGCTCCTCCGGCTCACGGAGGTCGCTTTCTGCCGTGAAACGTGAAGGTTTGCGTCCTCCCTGCATCCCGGCTGACACAGCCACAGCTGCTCCTGCCATCCCCAGCAATTAGAAAAGGGGATTTTTTCCAAGGCGTGAGATTATTTGCAGAAAAGGATCTACCAGCTGGAGCGACATGAGCCTGCCCGCTGGGGTGAGGTACCGGCAGGGCCGAAGGAGGCACGGGCAGCCAGGGAAAGAGTCTATGTGTAACGGACTCGTTGCAATAGCATCGGTTTCTACCTCTTAAAAATCTCGGGGGTTTGGGGAAGGATCAGGTCATTTCATGAAGAAAACCCACCCAAAAAACACCTGACTCAACGCCCAACACAGCCCTGAGCGAAACCCACCCTTGGGATGGTGCAAAGTCCTGGTGTCACCCACCGCCTGTCGCTTGGGTGGGGGGACGGGAGACCCCTCCGTGCCGCCCTGGCGAGCACCCAGCCCGCGCCCAGTCACCGGCTGGCAAGGGGCACCCGCTGCCACCCCCTGCACCGGGAGGGCAAAAGCAGCCGGCTCTTTTGTCTGCAATTTGGCAGCCAGCCCCGGCTCGTGGCAGAGACCCCCAGCCCGAGCCCCCAGCAACCGGCTCCTTCCTTCTTGCCATGGGGATTCTCTGATGGCAAGTAAGGGTTGTGTGCCAGGGGAGGGGGCAAGGAAAGCCCCTCTCCTCTCCGCAGCCGGGCAGGGCTCTCAGATGTGCGCTGGGGACCCCGCACGACCCGGATAAGGCACGCGGTGCCAAGCCCCGCTGTGGTGGGGACGCCCGGGGTGGCCCCGGCACCGAGCCCAGGCACAGACCTGCACCCCGGCCATACCGGATGGGGGAAGGGAGCGGGGACGAGCTGGGATGGAGATTAATGCGACGGTCACGATTAGTTCGGTGCAGGCAGATTGCCGGCACCCAGAGAAGCTATTTCCTTCCACAGACAAAATGCATTTAAATGATGCTATAATCTGTCGCCAGGAGGGGGACGGGACCGGCGCCTCCGTTCCTTGGCCGTAAACTAATCCTGCCGGGAGAGGGTCTAACCCAGCCGAATCCAGCCCGGGGCGGGTGCCAGGAGTGTGGATCACAGCCCAGCCCAGCCCGAGCCTCCGCGCCGTGGAGGGACGGAGGGTGGGGAGGGAAGGAGAAGGGAGGAAGGAGATGCATGGATGTGTGGATGCATGGCTGCTGGCTATGCAAAGAAGAAAGGGTGAATAAGGGCAGATGAACCAGCAGAGAGAATGGAGGGTGTATGGACGGATGGATGGATGGATGGATGGAAGGAGATGGGCAGATCAGAAACGGCTGGACAGCAAGAGAATAGCTCTAGGAAGAGGGAGAAGAGGCAGTGGAAGGAAGGAAGGAAGGAAGGAAGGAAGGAAGGAAGGAAGGAAGGAAGGATGGAAGGAAGGATGGAAGGAAGGATGGAAGGAAGGATGGAAGGAAGGATGGAAGGAAGGATGGAAGGAAGGATGGAAGGAAGGACGGACAGCACAACAGCTCAGGAGATGGAAGGAAGATGGACAGAGGGAGAAAGGCTGGATGGAAGGATGGACAGACAAGCAAAACAGCTCAGGAGACTCCGGTCCCCACTGTCCCAGGCCCTGCCCTGGTTTCTAGCAGCCCCTGGGGGGGAAGGCGGCTCTTGTGCCCCCACCTCCAGCCGGGTTTGGGGGACAGAAGAGTTAAGCCCTGGCCACCGGCTCTGCTCTGCGGCCCACTGGGGTTAACGGGATTTGCGGCGCCTGACCTGCATTCCTGGGTTTATTAGGATGGTGCGGAGGGGACCATATGGTCCTTCCACCCTCACAGCACATCTCCGTGCCTGGCCAGGCTCCGACTGGCCTGGGGGCTGGACCCCCGCACCCCCCCGGGCTGAGGAGCCACCCCAGCCCCACAGCAGGACGGGATGGGACTCCCACGCGTCCCCTCCTTCCCACTCCATGGCAGCCTGCAGGGAGCCGGGGTGACCTGCGACCCACGGCGGGGAGAGGGGGGAAGAAAGGGAGATGGAAACCCACAACTGCCAGCGACCCCCTCACCGAGCCCCCACATCTGCCCAGCCAGATGTGCCCCACGCCAGCCACAGCCAGATGGGCTGAGCCACTCCCCCCGCCGCCGAGGGCACGCGGGGACAGCAGCAGCACCCTCCGGCCATGCCTTAAAATCAAGAAGACCCCCCCGCAGGCCCAGGGGTCTTGCGGCTACAAAAAGCATCACGGAAAGCCCCTGCCCGTCCCCTGCTCGGTGAGGACCCCACCACGGGGTTTCGGTCACCACTGGCCACCCTCCTGCTCCGTCCCCCCTGCTTGGGGATGCTGGGGTCAGACAGACTGACGGACACATGGGAAAAGAGGCCGCTGGACAGACTGGGTGTAGGTATGGCTGGCAGGGGACACTGGCTCGTTCACCTTCCCTTCTTGCCCCGAATCCTCAGCAAAGGGGGCACGGGGGGAGCGCGGCTCGGCCCCTCCATCCTGCACCCGCTGCAGCCTCGCCAGCCCCATCCCTGCTCCCATCCACCGTCCCAAGGCTGAAGAGCCTCCTCCTCCTCCTCCTCCTCCTCCTCTTCCCCTTATCTAGCGCTGATAGCCAGCGCTGAGCTGCGGCTTAGCCCCAGCTGTCTGCCATAGGGATCGCTTTAGCCACGCTCCAGGGGGGATCTTTATCCCAGCTTATCCCGTGGGATGCGGTCGGGGGCTCCCAGCACGTATAGCCCCACTTAGCCGGGGAAGAGCACATAGGAAAAAGCTCTGGAGAAGAAGAGGAGGGAGGGGAGGTTTGAGGTCATGCCAGGAGGGTTAAAACCTCTCATGGTGTTAACAAGCAGCGCTGGGGGCTTGGTGCATCAATGGGCCAAACGCAGCCCTGAGGGAGATGCCGAAATAGCGGTGATGTGAGACACCGGCCCCGGCTCCCCCGTCTCCTGCCAGGCCACCGCCACGCACCGTGGCTATGGCCCACGCCAGCGCACGGTGGCTGGGCTCCTGCGGTGGTCCCACCTCGGAGCAAGCTAGGGAAGTCATCCATAAAGCAATGACTTGGGCTGACACGATGATAAAAACCCTCAATAAATACATGGGAAGGGCTGCGGGGAGGGATGGCGGGGGGGGACGGGGAGCTGCGTTACTGTCCATAGCAGAGGGCTTCACGCTGGCTTCACGCCTGGCTCGGGACTCCCGTGGAGGGGTTTCGGCACTTGCCGGTTGCCGGGATTCCTGGCCACAGGATGAAAAGTCAGCAGGATTTCATCAGTGGCCAAAGACCCCAGACACGGGCCCCAGGACCCTGCCAACTGCAGCAGCCCAGGGCACAGCTATCGTCTCCGGCTCTCTGCAAACGCAGGCAGGGGATGCTTCTCCTCCCGGCCGCGCAGCAGTGTCCTTCCCACGGGGCTGCCAGGACCACCAGTGATGCCAGGACCACTAGTGCTCCCATTCTCCCCGGATCCTGCCCCATATCAGGGTGACAAGGTGACGATCCCACCCCTGAACCAGGAAGGCGAGGACAGGACATGCCACTGCCTCCGTTTCCCCACAAGGGTCAGCACCCGGATGAGACAATGGGGTGATGGGTGCGCCCAAGAAAGCCGAGAGCCAGGGGACCACGGCAAAATCTCGCAGCCCCCGAGGAGGAGGCGCAGCCCGGCTGTTCCCCACCAGGACACCAGCACGGATGTCCCAACTGCTGTTTCGTTTCAAGCCAGCGTAAAGCCACCCCACTCCCCCGAGCATCCCCCAGATCCTCGGCTGAAGCTTCAGAGCCCCAAACTCTGGTGGTGCAGGTTTTGCCCCCACAGCCATCAGGGCCAAGCGCAAAGGGGAAACACGAGCAGCAATGGCCCCGAATGCCAGGGATGTCCCACATCTGGAGCTCCCAGGGATGTCCCACATCTGGAGCTCCCACATCTGGATGTCCCAACAGCTGGATGCTCCAGCTAGAGGCGGCCCCCGCTCCCAGGGGAGGGCTGGGCTCGCACACCGTCTCCCCACCCATCCCAGGAACAGGCATCGCACCCATCCCTTTCCTCCCCACCCTGCACTGATCCCCGCCGCGTTACACTCCCACCCAAGTGAGGTCAGCACCTCCAAACACCCTAAAAACCAACAAAAAGGGGAAATGGAGGCCTCCACCTCCACCCAAAGCTCAGTCAGCCCCAACACAAGCCCCCCTCTGCTCCACGCTTCCACGCAGCCAGGGAAAAAACCAGCCAGTAATAAAACACAAGCCGAAATTAGAAAATACAGGCGGGCCCCTTGTGGAAACCTCCGAAATGTTTCCCAGCAGCCGGAGCCTTGAAAATTGTTTTCGGTGACATAAAAGACAACAGGCTCTCCCTTCCCTCCAACGCGCCGAGAGCCTCCATCTCCAGTCCCAGTTAATTGGAACTCAATTAAATGAATAATTGTTACAAATGTAAAATCACCTTCCCTCGGTGCGCGGCGGTGAGACGCCCCGGCTGCGGCCGCAGGGAAGGGAGGGACGTGGGGATGCTCCCAGCCCCCAGCTCTGCCCGCGGCGGCGATGGGGCAACAGGGCTGGGAAGCCCCATGGTATCAAGGGCCACAACGCTCAGCCTGGGAGGTTAAACTGGTCCAGTCTTCCCAAAACCAGCCTGGGGTAGGAATTGAGTGGGTGCTGGCCAGGAAGAGTGAACCAAGCCTTCCTGTGAGCAGCGACGCTGGCTCCAAGTGGATTCTCTAGTGTCTAATACAGGGTTGTGCTTATGCCTGGTGGGCAGCGCTAGATTCTCCTTTCTTTTAGGTCCTTGAGACTTCTTCCCCTCCAAAAGGTCCAGCCTGGCTTCATTGGCAGAAGCCATAAAATAACAAATGTTAGTGGGACTCGGCCCCAGGCCAGCACACTGTATTTCGGGGCCAGCAGCACTGAGCAAAAGGGAACCATCCCAGCGCCACACCAGGCTGTGGTGCTGAGCTCTGCATTTCGCCCGGGAAATTATTAAAAGGGAAGGGGGAAAAAAAGGCAAGGAACCTAAAGGAATAAATAAATATGGCCTAAATGGGATGTGCCGTGCAGAGGCGCAGCCTGCCATAAATTCCTGGAGCAGGCAAGGCTTTTACGCGGCAGCTACTTTAGAGCAATTTCCACAAATCACGGCAAGGGACAGGCCAGGGGACAGGAGGAGAGGGCCTTTACGGAGGAGGAAGAAAAATGAAGAAATGAATTAAAAGAGGGGGAAAAAAAAAAAAAAAAAAAAGGATGAGGAAGTGCCTGACCATGAACGTCCACAGGGATGCCTGGGGGCTCCAAAAGGCAGCGGCAGGGGGGAGCAGCCCCAGGATAAAGCCGGCAGCCCCTGAGCCCCCAGCATGTGCCGTGGCGAGTCCTGGGCTGGGTTCTCCCCATGCCGGGAGCAGCCTGTGGGCCCAGATGCTTTCCCCAAATAACCCCCCCGGGGAGCCAGAAGCGGGAGGACGGGCAGCAGGGGAGAGCCCTGAAGGGCGGCCTGGGGAAGCAGGGACAGGAGCTCCCGAGGGAGAAGCCCCTGGCATCACGGTGTTGGGGCGGAGGCGATGCAATGACCCCCCCCGAAAGCCACGTGTCCTGCTCGGATCCCCCCTGTCCCCTCTCCATCCCTTCCCACCACGGCCAGGAGCAGGAACATCCTGCCAGCACCCTCCAAATCTGAACACCAAATATGCCCCCTGGGCTGTGCCCCCCCCGCTGCCACCGCCAGCCCGGGCTGTGCCGAGTGACACGTTTCAGACTGATTAGACGCCGATTAACTTTCCTCCTGGTGACGTGTGTCAGGCTGCGTTTGGAGCTGGATTCAATTCCAGAGGCACCCAGGGAGCCTCAGATAAACCCAGTCCATAGCCGAGGCTGGGGTCCAGCATCAGCCCCAGACCCCACCCGCTGGCCCCAAAAGCAGGGTCAGGGACAGGCACTGAGGTGGGAACCTCACCAGCTCAGCACTTTGCCACCCAGCAAAGCAGCCACGGCACCAAACACGCACGGCTCCCATACATCCCTTTCCTTTTTTTAATTTAGCTGCTACCCGGAGAGGAGCACATCCAGCAGCCGTCCTGAGCTGGCAGTGGCAGGTATTGCATTTTCTACTTTATTTATCTTCAAGAGGGAAAAACATAGCTTTTCCTTAAAAAAAAAAAAATTAAAAATTAATTAATTCTCAACTTTTGCCAGTCCTGGGGAAGAGCCCAGCCCAGCCCATTTAATCACAGCAAAACCTGCCCCGTTAACTCTTACAGGGACCGGGAGGTGACAGTGCCTGTGAGCAGGGGCAAAGCCACCCCAGCAGCATCTGCTCGGGCTTTTAGCAGAGCTATTGAAAAAAATCAAGGACGGCACATGTCGTCCGAGTGATGGGAAAATGCTCGCCAGCAGGAGACTGTGGCTTCATCAGAAGATTGCGAATTGCCTTGATTACGGTATCCTCCCGGGAGGCAAGACCGGCGAGCAAGGGGCTCAGCACCCAGCCAGCAGCGAGGGACATGTGCCCAGCGGGAGCGGCAACAAGTTGGGCAACAGCTTAAGAACAACGAAGGGACTGGTCCCCGGGAGAGCCACATCCCAAGGAGCAGCCTCTGCATCCCAAACCTGGGGCATTTGGGGAAGAGGTGACAGCCCAAATCCCCCGGCCTGGCTGGTGCCTCCCCCAGGGTGGGGATCGCTGGGCCACCGTCAAATGTGGCTGGAGGACCCCATTTCTCCCCATTTGCAGGGAAACGGTGAGCTCCAACCTCCTCTCCCCTTGGCGAGGAGCACCAGGACCTGCCTCACTTTCCACCACTGAAAAATTTCTCTTCCTGGCGTCACACGTGGACGAACTCCCCAGGAGGGACCCCGTCCCCAAAGGCACTGCTGGGGTCCCTGGCCCCGTCACTGCGTGTCCCACCCCAGGAGCAGCCACCTCCCTCCCTTCCCGGGGGGCTCCTCATTAGCAGAGCCGTGTATTTAATAATAAAAGACTGTGATTAGATTAGTGAGCGTGACCTTTTCCAGATGGATGGGATGCTCGCATGGCAGCAGCGACAGGCGCCGTGCGGGAGGGGAACGCACGGGCAGCTCACAGATTCCTCCACACGCCCATCGTAAGGCTAGTTTGGCCAGGCAATTGCAGGAGCCGAAAAAAATCAGGTTATGCCGTGTAAGCACCCCTTCCCTCACCCATCATCTCCCCACATCTCCCAGGATGAGGCCACCTCCCTGTTAGAGCTTGGGGCTAGGGGAGGCGATGGAGCTGGGATGTGCTGGTGCAACATCGAGGATGCTCTGCAGGAACCTGGCTGGGTTGGTTTTTCTTTTCCTCCTCTTTTTAGGATGCGGAGAGGCTGGACGAGGAGGGACCTCAGCAGCCAGTCACGGTGGGGAGAATTAAATAATAGCACTTAAAAAAAAGAATCAAAATAGCCAGGTTTCTAGAGAAAAAATAATAATAATTAAAAAAAAAAAAAAGAAAAAAAATCGCTGAGCAATCCCCAGCCAGGGGGGCTGCTGCCACCCGATGCCCTGTCTCAATTTCCCCCAGCGATGCAGCAGGGCTAAGCACAGGGTGCGGCATCAGACACAGAGACGTGCCCACACAAAAGGACGGTGCTGGCCAAGGGTATCGAGGCACCTAATGCATCTCGAAATCCCCAGGGCCAAACCCTGCGACCGATGCTTGCCAAAATCATCGCTCAGAGGATTTCCATCATGCCACCGATAGCATCCCTCGGCCTTTTCTCTTTCCTCAACAACACCAAGAGGAAAAAAAGGGTAGAAGAAAAGGCAGTTTCCCGGCAAGGTGTCCAACTTTGCACCCCGCCACGTCCCAGCACAAGCATCCTGCTGGGATTTAAGGTATTGGGGCTGGGGGGAGATGGAGTGGGCCCTGGGGTCACACAAGGACACCCCGGAGCCGAAAACCTTTTGGCTCCGGGGTGCCCTTGCGTGACCCCCTTTTCTGCAGCACCAAAGGCAAAACTTGTGCCAGGTTTAACCCAGCTCAGAGGTTGGATCCTGTCCTCTCACCTGCCTGCCAGGGCAAGGAAAGATCCTATTGCCCCTTCTCTGCTCCTGGCTGGAGCTAAGGATGCTCAGCTGCTCTGACCCCGTCGGCATGCCCAGGATGGGGGCTGTTAAATGAGCAAACACCGGGTGTACGTTCCCGGTTTGGGCGTTAAATGAGCAAACGCCGGGTGTACGTTCCCGGTTCGGCAGCGAGTTATTGCACATCTCCACCTGCTGGTCTGAAAATCCCCGAGCGGGGAGATGCTCTGAGCTGAAACGGGGATGAGGGGTGGTCCGTATCCCCCCCAGCAGGGTTGGGGTGCGCTGGCTGCAGCCCCCCACCAGGGACGGAGCCACGGGCCACAGCGTTGTCCTTCACCCCCAGCCCCACGCCTGGGATTTGCCCACGGTGGGAAGAACCGGTGGGAGATTCCGGGGAGAGCGGCACAGCCCCGTTCCCACTGGATGGAGGCACCAGGGCTGTGGGATCCAGCGCGGGACCCCAAGCCTGCCTTGCACGCCAGGACAGGTGCTGAATAACCCCAGCACCCCTGGACCGCTGCCTCTGGGTGAGCGCTGCCTCCGGGAGAGGGGAAACCGAGGCACACTGCAGGGACGAGGCTCAGCAGGCAGCCGAGAGAAGGCGCAGGAGTCCAAGCTCAACCCCTCGGACAGCACAAGTTATTTCGCAAACCAGTGGGTAAATCCCCCCCCCCCCCCCGTGCCGCATCCCAACAGGTCCTTTGCAGCTTCCCAGCACAACCGCACCGGCACTGGCACCCCCCGCAGCACTGCGGCCCCGGGGTCCGTCCATCCCTCCCGCGAGCCTTGGGGCCATCCCACCCCGGAGGTGCCAAAAAACCCCTTTCTGGAAGCAGCTGATCCGGGGCTGGCAGCCAAGCGGCTCCCAGGGCTGCCGGTGCCGGCAGGGGAGCGCAGCAGGGGCGAGGCTGGTGCTGAGGGTTGCTCTTAAATAAAAACCAATGGAAAAGGGAATAAAAAACACTGGGCAGGAGAGCAGGGCGCTGCTTTGCCACCAGCTGACCCCCATTGCCAGCCCGAACGATTTGTAAGAAAGGCTGGGAGAATTAGGAGCTCTCAGCCTCTTTTTCCAGCTCCTTCCGAGATCTTTATTTCTCCAGGAAAGGCCGAAGCGGCAGCGAGGGCAGCTGTGCATCCTGAAAAGAGCCTAAAAACTCCTGGCAGAGGCTTCTCTCCCCACCGGCACAGGCATCCTCCTGCAGCAGCGCGGCGAGCCCTGGCCCCGCATCCAGCGCAAGCCACCCTCGCCCGCTTCACGCTGGCATCGCCGCCACAGGGACCCCCCACCCATCGCATCCCCCAGCCCAGGGGCCAGATGCTGCCCTGGGATAAACCAGAGGCCTGACCCACACGGCTGTTGGAGTCCCAGCAGCAACAGGGGTCTCGGAAATGCCCGGGTAGGGATGGGGAGCAGGGGGCCACATCCAGCCCCTGCACTGGAGGCGATTCCCGATGGATCGCTTCCACAGGGATATTTCCCGTCACCTGCCAGCAAAGCCGACAGCCACCTTCGGCAGCGCACGCCCCGTGGGGAAGCGCTGACCCAGACGGCTGAATCTCATCCAGGAAAATTGAGGAGCGGAAGGAGATCGCCCTGCCCTGCCGGCTGCCAGACCCTTGCCTGCAAACCCCCTGAGCTGGTGGTCCCAAAGAGGAGAGCTCTGCCAGCAAATCCTGCCCGGGCAGCACCCCAGGAAACACCCAGTTTCGGGGTACAGGGGGGCAGCATCTGCCACGCCAAAGGATGCCAAGTAAAGTTGCGGTGTTCACCAGCCTGGAGCATCTCTGCTCCTGCTCCTCCATCGGGGTCGGAGTTTTTTAAGGGCGGAAACCCCCTGCCAGCTCCCCACAATGCTCCCAACGTCCCCCCTCCTCCTTTTTTAGCCACTGTGGGTGAGCAGCTCCCCAAGCTCTGCGAAGAGCCTCGGGGGGCTGCAGATGCCCGAGAAAGCCCTGCCTGAGCCCCAGAAGTGCCTTGGCCATGGGTTGCCGGTGTGAAATGGAGCCGGGCACAGTCCAGAGACCCCTCCAGCTCCTGGGGGGGTTTCGTTTGAGCTGGGCAGTGCAGCCCCCAGCCCCCAGGACATTGCGAGCCCGCGGCCAGAGCCAGGCTGGCAGAAGGGGTCCGGGTGGCTCCCCCCAGACAGCGAGCAGCCCCCCACTTTCTGCTCGGCCAAGCCGGCTGCCAGGGAAAGCGGCTTTGGCTGGGGCATCTGTGGGGCTTGGTTTTACGCAGAAATCATCTGAAAAAGCCATCCATGGAAACCAGCCCTGTGTCCCCTCTTCGGCCTCGCTCGCCAAAAAAAGCCCCCAGCAGCAGGTGCCAGCATCCCCAGGGCTGTCGCCGGGGCAGGCCGGGACATCACCGCAGCTTGGCCATGGCACGGCAGTGATTTGGATGCAACTCAGGGCAAGTGAGCGCAGGCAGCTGGGGCCCTCCCTGCCCAGGCCGCAGGCAGGGGCAGCGCCACCAGCCCCAAAACCCTTGCCCCAAAACCCACGGGGGGAATCAGAAAGAACCTGAGGGATGGCAGGGGCTGCACCCCCATCCCTGCACCCCAAAATGATGCCACCTCGGCAGCACTTGCCCTGTAACTCAGCACGGGCTGGGAAAGTGCCTGGGTGCGGGTCTGGGGGATAAGCGAGTGGATAATAGCGGATAAAGCCCCTGATCCCCCTGCTAAAGCAGCTCTGCATTAAGGAGACAAGGGGAGCTGGGGGGGGGGGGGACCGAAGCCCCCACACCCCATGTCCCCCCCTGTCACCCTGCTCCCTGCCCGGGGAAACTGCAAGCGCTCACAAACACAAGCTGTCATTTTATTAAGCCAGGAATAAACTCTAATCTTTCCCCATTTCGCTGGGGGGGGGCACAGAGGACCAGGGGAGGTGGTGGCTGCCGGGGGGGGGGGGTCCCAGCCGGGTACAGTGGGGCAGGGGCTGCCCCTGGGGGAGAAGATGGGGCTGGAGGGGGGAGATGGGTGCAAACCCCCCCCGTATTGCAGACACACACATAACATCTCTATCCCCCCCACCGCCCGGTGCCAGCAGCACTTACCGGGGAGCAGCAGGGAGCAGAGGCAGCAGAGCAGGGCGGCCGGCCCGGGGTGCATCTTCTCCGGAGAGGCCATTGCAAGGTGGGGGGCAGCCAGAAAGCCGGGGGGCCGGGCGGGCCCCGAGCCACCCCCCCAAAAAAATTAAAAATAAAAATAAAAATAATAAAAGGAATCCAAACCAAGCACCAAAAAAACCGCAGAAATCCCCTAAATCCAACCACGTGCGAGCCGGGAGCAGCAGCCAAAGGCGGAATTTGGGGGGGGGGGGGGGGGGCCGGCTCAGGTTAGGGGGGGCTCGGCTTTGCCCCCCCCCAGCTCAGCGAGCACAGCACCCCATCTCCGGCCCCCCACCCCTCCCCGCACCCCAAACCTGCCGCACCCCCCCCCACCCAGTGCCTGCAGGGCGACCGGGGGAGCGCCCAGCCGGCGGGGGCGGGTCCCCCTCCTCTTCCTCCTCCTCCTCTTCCTCCTCAGGAGCCGGGGGAGAAGAGCACGTGTAACCCCCTCCCGGCGGAAAAAAAAAAAAAAAAAAGAAAAAAAAAAAGAAAAGAAAAGAAAAGCTGTGCTGATGAAGGATGATGCTGCAGGGCTAGCAGGTCGCCAGCCCCCCCATACACAAGAAAATAAGATCTCCAAGCGCGGTTCTTCAAAAAACAACAAAAAAGCTGAATTAAAGCGCTCCCCCCAGGAAAAAAAAAAAAACACCGGTAACAAATAACCACAGCCCAAAGCAGGCGGGTGAATAATTAATCCCAGGCAGATGCAATTAATCAGCGGCAGGAGCAGCTCGGCGGCGGAGTCCCCGCATCCGAAGGCAAAGTTTGGGGGAGCGGGGCGGGGGGGGCTCACCCGCTGCCCCCCTGCGGGGGCTGCAAGCGGGGGGACCCGGCCATGAGCATGCAAAGGAGGGAGGTCCCCGCCTCCTCTGCCCCCCCCGGCTTAAAAAGGGGGGGGCCACCCCCTCCTGCTTGCAAATAAAATTAAAGAGGGGGTGCAGAAGCCTTGGGCAAAGCGGCAAGTTTGGGGGGTTCTGCCCCTTGCCCCCCCCTCCGGGCCCCCCGCCGGGGCCGGCCGTGCCGTGCCCGCTGCCGGGGGGGCCCCGCCGCTGGGCGCTCCCGTGGCCGCTCGCCCGGCCGGAGCCGCATCGGGCTCCGGTAGGTGCCAGCGAGGGGAGGGCGGCAGGGGGAGGTGCCTTCCTCCTCCTCCTCCTCCTCCCCCTCCTCTTCGGGCGAGGAGGTGGAAGCCGAACGGAGCCCCGCTCCCCGCCGGTGCAGTGCGATGCGATGCGATGCCAGGTGATGCAATGCGATGCAGCCCCCGACCCCCCCCAAGCAGGTTCCCAGCCGACCCCCCCACCCCAGCACCCCGGGGTGCGGCGGGGAGGGCTGCACCACCGGCCCTGCCCTCCCCTGCATGCCATGCACCGCCACCGCTGCGATGCAAGGGGATAATAATAAAACATGGGGTTTGGGGGCCCCCCCAGGGCGGGGGAGCAGAGAGGTGCGGAGCACCGGGGGGCACATGCCTCGTCACCCCCGGGAGAGAGAGGGCCAGCTGGGTTTGGTCGCTTCTCTCCATCCTGGGGGGTTTGGGCCCCTTTGCCATCCCCGCTGTGACCGGGGTGTCCCCTGCCTCTGCAGCCCCCCCCCCCTGCCAGTGCCACCCAAGGGGGATCAGCCTTGTCACCCCGCTTCGTGCAGCACCGTGCACGCAGGCAGGGCCCAGCTGCAGCCCCCGCACATGGCCGCAGGTGGCTGGGGACCCCCTGTGCCCCCCTGGGGATGGGGGATCAACCACCGTCTCGCCCCAGACCCTCGTGGGCTGCCTGGTCCCCTCCCCACCACACACCCAGGGACCCTCTCATGCAGGGCCCAGAGGTGCTCACAGCATGGCTGGGGAGAGATTCCCCTCGTCCCAGCTTGCCGCTGCCAGTACGGAGCCACGGCAGAGATGGGTTTTTGGGGAGCGTCGCTGCCTTCACACCCCAGGAATGCCACACTCCCCTCAACCACACGGCGCCCAGCGGGGTTGCCAGCGTTTGGGGACCGAGCCCCCATCGCAGCCATTCCCTACATGGTTCGCGTGTCCCCTCCCCACATGCACACGCCACGTGCGGGGCAGCCACCCCACCCCAGGGTGGGTTTTCCTGCTCCCGTGAGCACCCCAGGTGCCTTCGCCCTCTCTCCCTGCTGCCGTATATTTCCCCATCTCCCTTCACCAGGAAATATTGGCCGGCGCGTTCCTCCTGGCAGCCTCATTTACAGTGGAAGTGCATAAGACATCTCCATTAATGCCAAAATAATTCACGGCAATTAATGGCATTGACCTTGAGCAGTGACAGAAGCTGAAGATGCCCCCAAGAAGCGGCAGCCCAGCAGCGCCGAGGGGGGGGGGACAGTCCCCGGGCCGAGGCCCCGCACAGCCCTGGCACCTTTGAGTGCTGCTGGGAGGTCTTTGCAAACGATGCCGGGGGATGGCAGAGGGACCAGGGTGAAGAAGAGGAGGGAGATGCTGTCTGCCCCGCAACCCACCACCCGGAGCCCCATGGGAAGGGCAGAGCATCATTTTTGGCGACCGAAAAAGGCTCGGCTGCTGCGGCGAGCGGCCCTATGCCACCGCCCAGGCGACCGCCACTTGTTTTCATAAAAATCCCATGATTTATAAGCCAATCTCCCAATTGCTTTGGGGAGGGGAGGGCTGACTCACAGGCCTGAATCCCCAGGGATGGCAAAGCAGGAGACAGAGCAAAGCAGTGGCTTGGCCATGATTCATCCCTCCCCAGCCTGCCTGTAGGCAATGGGGCAGAGCCTCAGTTTCCCCACTCAGAAACGGGCCCCGGGGTCGGGGAATTTGGGATGGTGATGGGACCACACCACATCCTGCCCCATCACAGGAGCCTGCTCCCACTGATGGATGCGGGCTTTTAAAGCGGGGTGTTTGGGTGCCATCCCTCCCGCCTTCCCGCAGCGCCTCTGGCAGGTTCTTGGCACCACCGCTGGGATATTTTTCAACTGTTACAGAAATAAGTATTTTTACCCCGGTTGGATTTTATTTATGGCTCCGGCTGTGGCAGGCAGAGAGGCTGGGCTGGGCAAGAGCGGGCGGCTGTGATCTCTTTCCTGAGCAAGGACCGAAGCCAGCGTGCCGGTGGGGTTGCCGCCTGTACCGGAGAGATGCCGGAGACAAATCCTGTTATTTTAGCAGGAGCCAGGGCAGGGAAGGTCAAAACGTGACACCGGTGTGGGGTCCCGTCCATTTTTGTGGGGACCCACCTGAGCATCTCCTGCTCTTTTGGACATACGATGCACTGGAAAGCCCAAGGATGGATTTCTCGAGGAGTTACCCCAAAAAACATTGAGGGATGTTCAGGCAGGGCTGGGTCTCGCTTCCCACATCACCCCCAGGCAGCTTGGGGACACCGGGTGGCACCGGTGACCTCTCACCACACGTCCCGCTCACCCCGCTGGCATTGGCTTTACTCCCGATGGCATCGCATCCTCCCAGACCGCAACAGCCCCTTGAGCCCCTGCACAGGGAAGGACTTTGGGGTGCAAACCCTATGGGCTGGAGGCACTTTGGAGCCACTGACCTCTGCGCGGATAAATCCCGGCTGCGGGAGCAAACCCTGGGCGAGAGCGTTTGTGCCAGGTTGGGCAGAAAGCATCCGCAGTGCCGGGACAGCGCGGCCTCTCCCCGGTAATCCCTGGCCTGCATTTCACCTGCCTGTAATCCCGGGGCAGCACTAATCGCCGGGATAACAGGGCCCAGGAGGCACTAATCGCCGAATCCGGCCCTAATCCCTGTGGGAGCCGCTGCAGAGGTGTCGCGGCGGAGCCGTGCCGCGGAGGCAGGCGGGCAGCGGCCGCAGGGGCTGCTGTGAAGGAGCCCCGGGTGATGGGTGCAGGGTCCAGAGGGGACCCCCCCTTTCCCTTCGCGTGGGGAAACTGAGGCACCCACAGGGACGATGCCCCCCAAGGCACATCTGAGCTTTCCCCAGCTCCGCTGGTAATGCAAGGACGGGGCCGTGAAAGGCACCGGGGAGGGCTCACGGGGTGCGAACCCCCCCCAGATGCGGCAGCGTGGGGAAACGCAAGCGCCGAACCCCACCTTTTGGGGGGGCTTTAAACAAAAAGCCAAGAGCCAGGGCTGGGGGCTTGCACCTGGGCTGTTATTTTTTACACTGTGACCCCAAGGACCCTCCAAAGAAGATAAATCACCTATAAACCAGCGAGAATTAAAAAAAAAAAAAGCCCTGGGAACGCCTCAGGAGAGTGAAACCCTCAGCCCAAGCCTCCAGTTTTCCCCTTGTTTTCCAATAAAGATTAATGCAGGCGGGGAAGTTCCTCACCCGCAAGAAGCTCTCTGCGACGGCGGCTGCCTTGTTAGCGGCTGGGGCCCTTGCACCCCGGCCCGACAGCTAATCCTGCATGGGAGTTGAATGGCTGATCCTGGAACGTGATTAAAAATGTATATCAATTCCCTCCCCTTCAAAGCAGCGCCCGAAATACATTTATATCATCCGCCTTTCCTTATATAGTTCTGATAATGGCATAAATATAGAAATCCCGTAATTGCCATAAATTAGTTTTATATTATTATTTCTAAGGCAAGGAAAAAAAAAGCCTTTTATTGTAATTAATTGTCCAGCTGGTTTCCTCACAGGGTATGTGGCTCGTTACGTGGGTCCATGGCTCTGTCCTGCTCTTCCCCCCCGTCTCTGCCCACTTGGGGACTGTCCCCACCAGGGTTCCAGGGCCACCCCATGGGTCTCCCTCCTCCCAGGGTGGTGCTGGCAGAGGAAAACGGGGGGGAAAAGCAAGAAATGGGCTGAGATATTTCACCACCGAGATGCTTCAGGTCCCGAGCACGCTCCATGGTACACGCGGCCCGCAAATTGTTTTGACTTTGGGGTGCCCCGAACGCTGTAACGGTGTATTGGATATTGAATGCAATATTTATAATATTAAAATGAATATTTTAATAGCGTATAAAAGTAATGGAAGGGCAAATCAAAGCAGTAGCGCCAAGCCCTTTCCTTCTTGTGAGATAAAAATGTTTCATTTCAATTTTACTGTTTGGATTCATCTTTGCCTCGACTTTTACGTTCTATTAAAATATTAATTTCGGTCTATATCATAGGCCTTTAATATTTTAGCTGATATAACAAGTCAACATTATCAAAGTTGTTGGGGCTCAGCACAGGGGAAAGGAGGGAATGAAATGGCCTCGTGAGTAGGAAACCCTGCGGACTCAGCAGTTCAGAGGGGAACATCTCAATAGACCAGCAGTGATTCTTTTCAAAAAAAACCCAAAATTGTTTTGGCTCCTTCCAAAAAATCCTTCCAAAATTTTTTACCCTCTGGGGAAATTTCTCCATTTCCATTTTTTGCTGTATTTCCGAGGAAAAAAAGAGGCAAATGCCAAAGCTTGGGTTTCCCTCGCAGGGCAGGACCGGTGGTGTAAATCCCTGTGGCCAGGTGCTGGGCTGTGCTTCTTGTGCACGTGAGAGCATCCATCGCACGCTGAAACTCCCCGTATTAAAATGGAGCATCCCGGCATCCTCGCCGGAAATTAATGAACACCACGTTTCTCCAGCGCCGGGGATCCAAGGCACCTAATTACAGCAGCTCGTTAGGAGGGGGTGGTTATCTTGGCAGCCAGGGAGGCCAGCAATAGCGTTTCTTTTCTTGCCTTGCTGTTTGCTTTTTTTTTTTTTTCTTCCCCAGAAATAAAAAACCCTGTGGAGATTCGGGGGAGGATTTAGCCACCTGGATGAGTTCAAAAGCAGCTCCTCCGAGATCGGCAGCGGGCTGACGGCAGCGCTGAGGCCACAAGCACCCGGTGCTGGGTGCTGTAAGATGCGGGGAGCAGCACCGTGAGGACCAGCCCGTCATTTAGTTGTTATTTTGGAGGGGTTGAGGGGATTTGCAGCACCTAAATCAAATACCAAGCCCTTGAGGCGAGCGAGGCATCGGCAGACGCTGGGAAACCAAAGGCAACAGGTTCTGCCTTAAGCAAAAGCACGTTTTGTGTCCCGACCTCGGGATTTCAGCGACAGCCGGATCCCGACCTGCCCATCGCCAAAGCCCCTGCGGTGCCTGGGGGTGCAGGAGGGCTGACAGGGAAACTCAGAGCACCGGTGGATTCGATGCCTGGGACACAGACCCTATACCCCTATGGATACACAGCCGCCCAGAGCACGGCGCGTGGCAGGGCGGGCAGCAGGCTGGCAGGCAGGAGCAGGCAGGGTGAGCCTTGTCCCCGGCCCCGCTTCCTCCCGCAAGGCTGATGAGTTTGCAGCTGGGTTTTCCTACGAGCCCAAAGGGTCGGCTGGGGTCTCACGGGGGCAAGGAGGGATGTTCATCATCTCCAAACGGCTCCGGAGCTGCAACCATTTATTTCTAGACCTTGAGTGGGCTGGAGGGCAGCGAGGAGGCAGGGAGAAGGCAGGGGGGAGGCAGGGTGGGTGTCTGCAAGACCCTGCCTGCAAAGGGACCCCGCTCTTGGAGGAGTTACTGCCACCCTCCACCCAGACCTCACCAACACCTATACATATAAAACATACTAAAAAAATGCAGAATCCCTTCTTTTCCAGCCTTGCTCCCCATACTGTGCTGTTTGGGACCTTGCAGGGGTGCAGGGGAGCGCGTGGTGGCCGTGTCTCCAGGACGGGTCCCCATCAGCATCCCCACGCTCTTGCCGGGGGACACCCGACCGCCCCGACTCGCGTTTCCATCCCCGTCTCCCTCCCCCTTCCCTGACTCTCCGGCCAAGACAGAAAGACAGACAGGGAAAAGCACTTAAGAGGAGGAGAAAAGCCCATTTGCTTTGGTTTCCCAGTCAGCCCCTCGCTTGGCTCGGCTCAGGCAGTTTGATTTTCCGGAGGCTTTCAGGGCTCCCCAGGTCCCTAATCAGATAAGGGGCTGCGGGGATGGGGGTGGGGTAGGATTCGGGGCTGCGCAGCCTTCCCACAGCCCCGGCGTGGCCCTGTTGTCCCCTCCATCACGCCAAATAGCTCCTGGACAAGCCCCCTCCAGCGCGTGTGTGCCCGGTGGGGCAGGATCCGAGCCCCTTTCTCCCCCCACCTCCACCTCCCCAGCTGGGATGCTCTGGGCTTGAGCTGATCCTGGGCAATTTGTGGGCAATGGAGAGGTCGGGCTGGAGTTGGGTTGATTTGCAGGGTGAGGGGTAGGGTACAGGAACATTCTGGGTGGCCCCAAATCAGGCAAGACGTGCTCATTGACGTCTGCTGACCTGCGGATCCTCAGCATCCTGCCACCCCGCAGCTCCCTGCTGGGGGGGCTGGCTGTCCTCAGGGGGGGTTCTGCTGGGAATTGCATGGAAAAGGCTGTTCGGCCAGTTCCCCCGCTCCCGGGATGCTCAGCCCTGTGCCCACCGCATCCCCCCGCTCACCCCTCGCCGGGTCCATCCGCCCCCAGCAATCCCTCCCGGGGAAGCGCATCCACCTGATGCCGGCTGATGAACACTCCAACCCCTGCAAAATGGGTCCCGGTGGGATGCGGCGAAGACTGGCACTGTGCGATTATCCCGGTAATGGGTTTTCACTGTAAGCTGGGGAGAAGAAGGCAGAAAACTGACAAAAACACACATCTCAGTCTCGAAAGGTCCCTTTTTGGCACGAGGAGAGCCACGGCGAGGTGCAGGGCGGGAGAAACGTGGCAAGAGCGGCTTCTCCGCTGGTCCGGCCCCAGCATCGGAGCTGTGCGTGCCCCACAAAGGTGCTACTGAGGGAATGGAAAGAAAAACTGGCTCTTCAGAGAGGGCAGAGGGCAGGGGGACCTGCCTGCACCTGGCTGGGGGCTGTCCCCCGAGCACGGGCTTGGCAAGTGCCGGGGCTCGCGGCTGGCCCAAGGTTGACAGCCTGGCAGTGGGTGAGCAGGATGAGATCCCACCAGCTCTGTGAAGCTGGGGTACTTACCAGGGGAGCATGAAAGTGGCCAGTTCAGATGAGAGCAAAGGTCCATCTAACTCCTGATCTGGTCACTGGGATGATAAGCTGCTACCTGTCCAGCCAGCAGCCATCCCTCCCTGTATACAGAATCACAGAATCACAGGATCGTATAGGTTGGAAAAGACCTTTAAGATCATCAAGAACAACCGTACCTTCTCTCTGTCCCTCCATTTACCTACCCATCCATCCATGCATCCATCCCTAGGTACCCTCTCTTTGTCTGCCCATCCATCCATCCATCCATCCATCCATCCATCCCTTTGTATCCTCTATCTGTCCGTCCATCCATCTACCCGTCCATCCCTCTATACCCTCTCCCTGCCCATCCACCCCTGTTCCTCCATCCCTCCATCCCTCCCCCATCCCTCTATCCTTCCAACCCTCCCTCCATCCATCTCTCCATTCCTTCCTCCGTCCATCCACCCCTCTCTCCCTCCACACATCCCACACCCCCTCTCTCTGCATCCCCCTCCCCCCCCAGATGCTCCTCATCTCAGGTCCCCTCTCTCCCCACGGCCACCGTGACCTTTACGGGTGAGGACCCCCACACCGGCGGCTCCGCGGCTCCCACAGCGGGGCCCCTCCGCCGCCTGCCCCAGCACCGCCTGGCCGAGGCCGAGGACGGCTGCCAGCCGAGCGGCGAGAGGCCCCGGCAGCGAGCAGGGCCTCCCTTTCCCCTTCGCTGGACCTGTCACAACAGTGCTCGTCGGGGACGGAGACGGCGGCGGGGGAAGGCGCTGGGAGCAGGGCTGAGACTGGCTGGGCATCCCGCAGCCTGCCTTGTTTGCAGAGGCACTACAGTGCATGGGGCTGATTTGCTCCCGGGCACGGGGTGGTGCCAGCTCCAGGGTCCCACCACCGCAAGCATCTCCTACAGGACATCCATTGCAGAGTGGCCCCAAGCTGGGCACCCCGCTGCACCCCAAAAAGCATCCAATCATCTCCAAAAGTTCAGGCCCCAGCAGCAGGAGGGGAGTTTTCCCCCGTGCCTCCCCCGTGCCTCCTCCCAAGGGACATGGTTCAACACCGGAGACCCCTCCCTGGGGGTCTCCCTCCAGGACTGGCTGCTAATTGCGAGCAAGGAGTCGTCAAACACAGCCCTAATTCCCCCCGGAGCCTCCCAAGTGCCTGTCGGGGCTCCGCTGCGGGCAGATGGGCCACCTGCCCACCCCGGCAAGCGGAAACCTCCCCTTGCCCGCTGGCCTCGGGGGGCGAAAGCGGAGCCCAGCTTTTATCCCGAAGCTTGGAGCTCCGTCCCCAGCACCTGCCCGGCTGGCGTGTCCGGCGGGGTAACGATGAAGCAGCTGCTAATTCATCTGGGTCAGCCCCCGCGCTGCCTAATGGCCACCCCGGTAATGGCCGGGGTGTCCCGGGGGTACGGGATCCCATCTGGAGCGGGGCCCAGCGAAGCCCTTTCCTTCCTGCCATTAGTAGCTCCCAGCTGGGATTTGGGCTGCTCCCATCCCTTGTGAGGGGGCAAAAGCCCCTGGAAGACCATTTAGGACCATGAATTTTTCAGGAGCTCATTTAGCAGCAAACATTTTCCCATCTGGTTTTGTGCAAAGTGGATTAACCCCTTCAGCCCCCCCGGGGGGGATGGAGGAGGAGGATCCTGAGTGGGAATGGGCTGCTGTGATTTGGGGAGGGGGGAATGCAGGGATAAGGCAGAGGTAGGAGCAGGGGCTGGGTTCAGCTCCTTGCTTTGCTCTCCAGGGCCGACAGCAACCTGCTGCCTGCACCAGAAGGACTGGCGTCGTGGCCAGCAGGGGCTCAAGCTGGCAGGGAGTGGGCAGCAGCAGCCCCGGAGGCAGCAGATATTGGGTCTCACCCCAAAAATATGCCTGAAACCAGCAGGAAAACCCCTCATTTTGAACCTGGGCATTCAAAAACCTGCCAGAAAACCCATGCAAAGGGTTTTGCTTGCATGCCTATCACCTGCACTGAGCCCCCGGGACTGCGGGCAATCCCATATCCGATGGAAAGGAGCCACCAGCCAGGGCTGGGAGGCGTCGGGGAAAATAGCGTTTGAACCACATGCATTGCTGGAGTCTGGAATAATTATAGCGCCGGGGTGAAACGAGCCTCCTTAAACATAATTTCTCTGCTCAATATGCAGCAGCCATTTGAAATAAAATAAAGCCCCTAGAAAGTCCAGACGTGGAAGGGAAGGATGGGGAATGGTCAGGAGAGAGGGAGGATTTTCCAGCAGGATAGCTGCTGGGCTGCCTCGGGGGCAGGCAGGGAAGGGATCACAATTTTGTGGCAAAAGCCAATGTTTAAGGCTTCTAGCAACAATTTTTATCAGAGCTCAGCAGTTTTTCGAACGAAATGCTCCTGACCTTGATGGTATCTGGCCAAAGATGATTCAGTATTTGGCTACAGGTGGTCACATCTCAATTAAAGCCCCCGACATCTTCAGTGACATGTCTGATGCATCCTTTACATTGACCCTGCTAATGGGGCTGGAGGCGGGGATGGGTTTTCTGGCGTCTGCAGTCCTTTTTGGACCTTCTTGGGGGGGTCTGATGGACGATCGCATCCTTCCCCAGCCTCGTCTTCCTCTCCCAGAGCTGGGCGTGGAGGGCGAGGGTCTCCCATTTGCCCGGGCGCTACCAGGATGTGGGCTGCATTTCCCCAGCCTGGGATTACGCTTTGCAAAGTCAAACAGCCTTTGAGGGCTCTGCAAGAGGTGGGGAAAAGGGCTGAGCCCCTGCCACCGACTTGCAAGATGTCCTTTGTCACTTCCCTTGCCTCGCCCCCCCACTTGCCCCTGTGCACAGTCAAAATGGTTTTGCATTTTGGGTCATTTCCAGAAGGCCACGAAAGGGCAGCAAAGGGGGGGCTGAGCCCTGCCACTGTCTCCCGTGGCTGGGGGTCCCACCCCAGCCCCCTGCTTATTCCCCCTCCCCTCGGGGCCTCTCCCTCTCCCGCTTCCCTGCTCGCTCCTCCCAGCCCTGCTCCCAGCCCTGCCCGAAAGTGAATTTTGGGGGAGCACCACTGATTTAGGGTTTCATAAGAGCCAGGACCCCGCAAATCACTGAGGTTTGTTACAAACTGCCCTGACCAACATGTCTCCTCCAAGAGACCCCCCCCAGGCAGCCAGGCTGTTTGCTCCCATGGGAAAGCGCTTCCCCATCCTCTCTGAGGGTGGATGCCCAAGTCCCCCCATACCATGGAGCACGGGCAGCACAAGGGGCTGAACCCCCTTTGCAGGCTTCTCTCTGCCCTTCCCCTGGCATCCCCCAGCGTGTCGGCCCCATCCCCGGCTCTGTGAGTGGGGGATTTAATTTTACCATCACAGCATCCTTTTAACGCAGATCTCAGCCCTCGGGAGAGTTGTGCTCATCCTCATCCAGCACAGGGGGACCCCAGGCTGGCCCGTGGGATGCCACGGCACTGATGCTGCACAAGTTTCCTCTCTGCATCATCAGGCATCGTCCTGGCACGCACAAAACTCTCCCAAAAGAACAGGCAGTGAGAAAAATAAGAATATGCAAAGGGCAGGCAAGGGAAGGCAGTGAGTTTCTGCTTGGCTGCGCAGGGAGGGGTCTGAGGTGCACAAACTGCGTCCGCTCCTGTCTCTTCATACCAGTGACACCGAAGAGAGTTGCAAAAAAAATCCATTTTCTTCACCCAGAATAGAAAAAAATAAGACATTTGCAGCCTTGAAAGATTTATGTTCCCCCTCCAGAAGCCGACGAGACCATGTGGGCTCCGTGGCTGTGCTCAGCAGCAGGGAGGCAGGGATGCTCCCCGGCGGGATGATTCCCATGGGAAAAGCCAGGCGGTGGGTGCTGCCCAGCCCTGCTCCATTCATTAGTGATCCTAATTAATTACCACCCTCTTGCACTACCGCCTCTTAGTTATATGCCTCTGAGACCCTCAGGCAGCAGCAAGGGGTGCAGCTGAGCAGAAGGACCCCAAAATTAGCTGAGGGACTCCGAAACGAGCAGAGGGACACCAAACCGAGCCTCTCCCCAGTGCAGAGCCGTGATTTGAGTGCTGGATCCATGTGGGTGTGCCAGTTCTGGGTAAACCCCGAAAAAATCCTTTCCACCCCAAAGCGGGGCCCAGTGAGAGTGGAAAGAACCCGACCAGACCCACCAGCTCCCATCCTCCTTATGCGCTATAGCCCCCCCGGACTGGGAACAGCCCAGCCCAAACTGGGCGAGCAGCCCCCCGAGGCCCTGCGTCTCTGATAGCAATTAACGGCGGCCCCTGATCGATGCTGGTCCTGGGCCCAAGGTTGCCTCCCCGCCGCAGCGAGCCCTGCTTCCCCCGGGACCGCAGGGCTGGCTGTCTCCCCGTCTGCCTCCCCAGAGCTCTCTGGAAAACACGCCGGCGCCGGCGTTATCAGCCCGGCCGCAAGCCAGATCTGCCAGAGCGTTAGTGCCATCCCAGGAGCCCATCGTCTATTTTTAATCCCACTAAAAAGCAGGCAATTTGTCACTTAAGTCTCCATCCTGGACTCCCACTTACCCAGGCGGGAAGAGAGCAGCAGCTCCGGCAGCACCCCTGCATGAGCAGCCCCAAAACCTGGCTACAAGGAGGATGCTTCTCTGTTCAGGGTCTGCGGCAGCAAGGTGGTCCCGGTCCATGGGGCTGGGAGCGGAGCCTGGGGCCAGGAATAGACCCTGTCCTAGTCCTTAGGCCTCATTTCCCTATGCCTTATGCCTTATGCCTTATTCCTTATTTCCTTATTCCTCATTCCCTGTTCCTTATTCCTCGTTCCTTATTCATTTCCTTATTCCTCCGCATTTCCATCTGACCATAATTTGGGGAGGGGGGAGAAGCAGTAGTTTCCAACCATCCCAAAGCCGATTTCCCCTCTCCCCTGTCTAAAACTGCCAGAAACTTGGGAAAAAAATCCCATTTCCCATTGCTCTGCCACCAGCCCATCTCAGGGGCAGAGTGTGGCCCCCCCAAAAGCCGCTGCTCTTTGCAGCAGCCCTTGAACCCTGGTGCACACACCAGGGCTCTGCACTTCATCCGCTGGCAGATAATTTTGCTATTAATAAAATCTCCATATTTAATGTGGGGTTTTTTTTAGGGGGGGGTCCCAACTCACACCTTTGAGCCCCACAGCGTCACCCGGGTCTCCCCGCCTACCCCCTACGTGTGGGTCCTTTGCATCCCAGCACGATCCAACAGCTCCGGCACGCCAAAACCGAAATCCTGTGGATTAGAAATCAAACACCCCATGCACACACAAATAGCAAACCCAATCTGATCACAGCGCAGCCCGCCCAGGTGGGTGATGGCAGATAAGGGCCCGGTGCTGCAGAAAAGGGAAAGCTCTCCAGGAGGAATATTAAACCTCACAGCGGATGGATTGGAGGTTTATCAGCGGCTTTTGATGGTAATAGATTTTTGTAATAACCCGACTTTATTACTGGAAACAATGTGAGGACGCAAAGTGGCTTTGAGGCTTGTTAAAAGCATTTTCCAGCCACTTTAACCCCCTTCTCCCGTTGCCGGTGCTTCACCCGGGGACGCAGAAGGCTCTGGGCAGGGGATGGGGAGGTGAAGAAATCCTGGCCCAGCCCAGTAAAACCACTTGATGCTTTCCTAGAATCGAGGGCGCATCTCGGAGCACCCGCTGTTCAGCAGAGAGGGACACGCTGGCGAAGACACGTGTCCCCGAGGAACGGGAGCGGGTTTGGGTGGCGCAGGGGTGGGATGGGCGCATCCCACCGGGGCAGCTTTTGGACCCTGCCCTTGCCAGCCACTGCGAGCGGCTGGGAATATACCCTGACAAATAACTGAATTCCCTTTCCCCTTGGCTGAATCCCAGGTTACACGCTTGACAGGTGATATTTGTACCTCTTTTAGTGAGTAAACTGCAGCACTCGCATTAAATCAACGTCTCGGATCAGCCCTCCAGCCACCCCTGAGGGATGCTCCATCCCGCAGCATCCTCAGACCCTCCTCATCCTCATGATGGAGGGGGGAAGAGGAGGGTCAAGGGCAGCACTGCAGAGCGGGGCAATAGCCAAAATGCTGGAAACTGGGGATGGGGCTAGAAAAAGGGGCAGAAAAATCAGGCAAGGGCCGAGCCAGAGCCATGGAGAGCAGCGAGCATGGGGCAGCAGGGTCCCTGGCCACACGCTTCTCCATGACTGTGGCCGGCTTCTGGCTCTGGGTTTGGGCAAAAAGCTGAAAGAAAATTCCCCTCTGGGACCGTGAGGTCGGATGCTTTGATTCATCCACATGGAGTTATTTTTCTGGGTTTTTTTGCCAAAGCCGCTGGAGCTTGACCTTGAACTGGTGTCTCATTTCCCTCTGCCAACCCCAAACTGCCCGTTTCTCAGCAAAATAAAAATAGTAGCCGGATGAGCACTGTTCTTCTCCAGCACTGGATCCAAAGGCAGCTTTACTGGCACCCCAAACGCCCCGAATCATCTCCACGGCCCCGCCACCGCCGCAGGGTGACAGCCAGACTGGGAGGGGCGGATTTGCAGGTGCCGTTTAGGAACACCCACATCTGGCTGGGGACACCCAGGAGCGGTGGATGGGAAGCCTGGGGAGGAAAACGAAGCACCCAGACCCTTCCCATCACCATTACTCTCCCAAACCCGTCCCTTTTATACCTCTGACACCCTGTTTGGAGCCTACTCATTGGGGGGGTGGAATGAAGGACCCCCTTTGGTGTGTCCCGGGCGGCTCCTTGTGCCGCAGTGAACTGTGATCCAAGCCCGGCTCCAATGTAGCGGCATCACATAAATAATATTGAATTATTTCCCTGCTGTTTCTGGGAATTGCCGGTTAAGGCTCTTAGGCAGCACACACTCACAGCTCCTAATCTTATTCACCTGCCATTTGCCCTGGGAGCAGAGCACGAAGCCGCCAGCCTTTCTGGGGCTCACAGATACAGGGTCTCACATTGTTAGTAAGAGGCAATAATTAATATTAATCAGAGGTGCTGCAAATTGCACACCAGGAACCTTCAGGCATGCAGAGTTGGGGTGCAGCAAAGGGAAAAATGGGTCTCTGCACCCCAAAAGAGCTCAGGGGAGGAAAAGGAAGGGGAAGAGCAGAAGCCGAGCTTTGTTGTGCACAGGGATTAATCTGCTGCCCGGCTTATAAACGTCATTCCTCAGATACCCTTGTAAGCACCGACATACCTGCCTGGCACCTGGGCATCGCTGTGTCTCCAGGAGATAACACTGGGGATGAAGTGTTCTCCCCTTCCCCAGGATTTCTGGGCCTGAAGGACAGATCTGGTGACGCCAAAAACGTCTCCAAACTTGATTGGACTTTGCCAAGTAGCTCATGAAAGTAAATAAGAACGGAGGAAATCTGAAGGTTTGGGTTTTGCATCAGCAGAGAGAGATGCTCTGCCTTGCAATCACTCCTTTTCTTTGAAGTGGCCTTCAGGGATGCTGGAAATACCCTGGAATCCAAGCAGCCCCCACCAAAGAGTTCCCTTTCAGCCCCAAAAAAGTTATCATTTAATTAAATCCAACCCAAAATGCTTTGATTAGAGCCCAAGACAGAAGCATCTCTTTTTTTAAACCTTCCTATTAACAAAAAAACCCCAAAGGCCGCAGGGGGTGGGAGGTCCCGCTGGGTTTCAGGGAGAACAATGATGAAGCAGCATCAGGGATGGATGTGGTACCCAGCCCGGCATCATCCCCCGGAGGGAGATTGAGGAGGGGTCTGTAAGCAAAATCCTCTTTGCCGCATTATACATTTGGCTAAATTTCAATTAGGTTTTGGCTGGAAAGTTTCAAAAGAAAGACCCAGGTCTTATCACACCCATCCATCTCCCCCCGGTGGGGTCGGTGACCCGATGCCGGCAGAGCCCCGCTCACGCTGCCAGCAAACCGGGGCTGCGGCTCCCTGCCAAAAATAGTGGGGAGAGCGCAGACACCTTCTTCGCAACTTCTCCTGACCTCAGCTCCTTTTTTTTTCCTACCGATACGATTTTTTTCCTGGCTCATTTCAAGCCTGAGTTCCCCAGACGCTCCCTGACATCTGCTAATATCCCTGAAACCAGAGCCCAAAGGGGCTGGCTTTGAAACCACAAACCATGCTATTTTCAGGCCATGACGGGATCAGGAGGGGTTTCCCCACCCTGGGCTCAATGTCTCGTAGCGGGATGCTCACAGCAGCCCCAGGGGATCCGAGGCATCGTCCAGGTGAGTTTTAACCCAGCTTTTTTGTAGGGGGACAGCACAGCCCCATCGCACACTGTGGCTTGGGGCTGGCAGGAGCCTCTCCAAAGCACGACGGATGTACCCAATGAACCTGGGCTTGTATTCGCAGGCAGGAGAGAAGCTCCTGAAAGAGGGGTTGTGGGTGAAACCCAAATTGCCCCAAATAGCAGGGCTGGCCCGTCCCAGACAGGACCGGCAGCCGGGTCCCTCCGTGCCTCGGGAGCCAGAGACGCAGCCGTGGTGGGGAAGGCGAGGCGTCGGCAGCCGGCACATCGAGCCGTGCCCAAGCCCACAGCCCTGCCACCTTCTCCACTTGCCTTCCCATCCTGCTAATTTCAATCACGGAAAACTCCATCTGGGTAAAATAGAAAGCCAGCGTTTTTTTTTTTTCTTTTCCTTTTTTTTTTGTGCATATTGAGTGTGTAGTGGATGTAAACTGCGTTATCTGGATGGCTTGCTGGCTTAGCACAGCCTCCGTTTTACCATACTAATGACTTTTTACACTCCAGGTAAAATCAGAACAAGACAAGAAGGTTTTAGAAAGCTCGTTCTGACAAATTCCTCACTGTAATTACTGGAGCAGAAAAAACTCATCAGCAGTACATGCCATTGCTCGGGGCGCTAAAAGTCTCGAGTGGTGAATGGCCCAGATATGGAAACTGCAGCCGCCGCCACATCGCCGCGCGGCACAGGGCCCGGCCGGCAGGTCTCCGCACCGAGGCGGCAAGTGGAGCCCATCGCGGCTTCCCCTGCCAACGGGCTCCTCACCGGACAAGGAGCAATTTTTTACATGAGTGATCCGGCATAATCCCTGTCCTCCTGGGGCCGGGGACTGCCGTGGGGTGACAGCACTGCTGCGGGGTGTGCAGGGGTATTGGGTCCTGCGCTGGCCGGGCTCAGCTTTGCGCGTGATTAAAGACACCAGGCTGGGCTTTGGGAGGCTGGTTTTATTCTCCGGGTACCCCTCAGGCTCTGCCTTGCCAGGGGGGACGGAAGGCAGGGACCCCCCGTGCCTGCTCCCAGCCCAGCCGGCTCCCACTGCTTGCCTGGGCTCCAGCTGCTGTGGCAGGGAGGAAAGTCATCAAGGGCTTTTGATTCAAATATATCAAAAACAAGAGGGGAAAATAAATCCCCTCCCCGGCTGGTGCGAAAGCGTCTGGCGAAGCTGTTTGCTGGCTGCACACTGCCAGCAGCCGTCAGCAGGCATGAAATACCTCCTCATTTCGCAGCATCCATGGCTCAGGAGATGCTGGAGGATGAGGTCGGCCACAAAACCGTGGCTGGGAGACTAAAGCCACCAGGATGTCCCGAGCTGCAAGAGGACGTGGCACCACGGCTCACCAGCTGGCTAGTATGGGCTGTAGGGACCAGCGCTGGGATGGAGAGAGGGGCCGAGGCAGCGCCGGGGGTCCCTGGCACCATCCCAGCCCCAGCCCCGAGCCCCGCATCCTTACCTCCGAGACCTGGTCCAGACCAAATGCCCGGATCCAGACACCCTCACGGTTGCACCCACGAAGGGCTTCGCTTGCACAAGCAGTAGTTTGGCTAGGAAAGGGTCCGGGAAGAGCTTTTGAGGCATTTGGGGGCTGCAAACGTGCTACAAATGTGCCTGTCCTGCATCCCCCAGGTCCTGCCTGCGCCTGGCCCAGCAGGCAAGGAAAATCCATCACGGCTTGGCTTTTACTGCCCTCTCCAGTCCCCCTCCAGCTAAGGCAGCTCCCAGAGAAGGAAAAAACCTCAAAGCATGGGAGAGGGGGGCCCAAAGCCCAGGGCTGAGCTGTGGTGGGACCTTCCAGCTCTCCCCCCAGCCCCAGGGATGGCCAAGGCGAGCCCTCCCCATCCTCGACCCTCTCCCAGAGCCCATCCCCGTGCCAGGGACCACGGTGGCCCAGGACGAGCCTCCCGTGAAGGGTAGGAGCCGTGTGGTTGGGCTGGAGGCTGGGGGCTGCTGAGATGTCCCCTGACGCAGGGGACATGGGGACACGGTCTAGGAAGGGACCACAGTGGCACACGGAGTGCTCATCCCCTCCCCTCCCGCCATCCCCCCCAGCCATTGCTGTCACCTAAAAGGATTAGTCATTAGGGATTAATAGTGGATTAGACACTCAGGCGCATATGGCTTAGACACCGAGGGCGAAGCATTAGCACGCAGCCGAGCAGCGTGGGCAGGGGAGGGCAGCTTGGGGGGCAGGCAGGCACCTTTCTGCCCCCCCGGCTGCGGCCAAGAGGCAGAGGTGTTTCACAGGCACCAGGGCAGGAGGGGAATTTCAAGCCTGGAGGAGGGCGAGCACGGACCGAAAGCTGGATGGAGCCGGGGCAGGGGGAGAAGTCGCCTCCAGCGTTGCCCCCACCTGGGGCCGGCGCCTGCGCCCTGGCCCCGCAGAGCACCCCAGGCTGAGCAGCCCCCAGCAGCGCTGCGCTCCTGAAAGCTCCCCCAGCTTGGCTCTGAGTGTGCCCTGGGAAAGCTCAGAGCCTGACCCAGTCTCTGCAGAAGCTGCCCAGCTCTATTTGCCACCCTTGGCGGCCAATTCATCGGAACGTGGGGGGCTGGTGGGCAAAGATGGTCTTTTTGGAGCATCCTCAATCGCCGAAAAGACTTTTCTGCGGATTTTTGTTGGATGGCTGTTTTGGAGATGCAGCACCCAGGTCATGCACGAGTTATCTCTCCCCTCTCCCACCCAGCCCCTCAGGCTTTCCCAGGGGGGCCAGGAAAGCAGAGCCTTTCCTTTTGGGAGGGCTCCTTCCCTTCCTTCGGGGTCCCTGCACCCCAGTCTTGGTACTGAGCCTGGCTGCAGGCAGTGCCATGCCCCCCGCCGCTGCCACGAGCCCCCACGTGCCCACAAAGCGGGGCTGGAGCAAACGCAGAGGATGGATCCCTTTGCTCTTAATCTCTCTCTATCTGCTAATTAAATATTGATGGTAGTTAAATATTCATAGAACATTTTGGCTCAGAGTTTTTATCTGTCTTCAGGCATACGTGAGGTCTTTGATGTGTTATTTTTCTGGTCCCAGAAGCCTCCAGACTTGTCAACACTCTTTTGAGGGTTCCCCCCCCCTCTTTCCATGTGTGAGTGGTAGAGGGTTTAGGTTCTTTCATTCCTAGCTTCTTTTCCCTCTGTATCCCCTTTCCTATTTTTTTTTTCCCAGCATGGAGCATCTCATCTCCTGCCGAGGGATGCTGGCTCCAGGCGAGCTGCTCTCCATCCCCTGCGCACCACGGGGAGGGGGAGGACGGCCAGTGGCAGCGATGGCGGTGCCATGGGATGCGGGGATGGGGCTGAGCCCCCTCCACCTTCCTCTTCCATGCTCCTGGATTTCCCCCCGGGTGATTCCCGTGGGGCAGGGGGTGCCTGAGAGCCTCGTGGTGTCTCCAAAGGAGAAGGACCCGAGGCCACGGGGCTGGGTGAGACCTGCTGCTCTTGGTGCACCTCCATCGGTCAGGAGAAGCCCCGGTGGGTCCCCGCCGGCGGGGGGGGGGGGGGGGGGTGTCACGTCCGGGCCCTGGGAGCACCCGGGCAGCACCCCAGGCTGGGGACCCCAAGGCGATGGAGGAGCACCACGGCCCGGCCAGGCCATGCGGTGGGACGGCACCAGCGGCCGTTCCTTGGGCAGCACTGACATCTTGTGCCAAACGGAGGAAAAACATCAGCCGAGGCTTGGAGGGGTGCAGAAGCCCCTCCACTGCTGCTGTGCCCCAAGGCCGGCACCCCAAACCCTGCTCCCCCCACCACGTCCAGTCCGGCAGAGCCAGGGCAGCCGTCCGGCATGACCACCGGGCTCCCATGGGCTGGCACCTCGCCCGGCTCGTGGTCTGGCCACTACCGTGAGCCCCAAGCGAGCCCCGGGCTCCCCAAAACAGCAAGGGCCAGCGGGACCCAGCCCTCACCCCAGCCCCACACAGCCGGTGCTCATCCCCATCGCCGGTGCCACATCCAGTGCTTCTCACTTTTAATTTTCCCCACAGCAAACTGGGCGGGATGACGGGGAGGAAGGTCTTTCCCACGGCTGACCCAGGAAATATTCGCAGAAGTATTTTATGGAAATTTCCAAAAGCGACTCACGCCAAGGACCACAGCGGTCCCTGCTCCCCCGGCTCGGAGCAGTGCCAGGGGAAGGATGCACAAGGAAAATACCCCGGGGTGGTCCTGGGGGGAAATGAATTGATCTTCCGCTTTGTGTTTTTTCCTCCCTGGGCAGGTGGTTTCAGAAAATATGTGTGAAAACAGTCACCACTGCTGCAAAACCAGATTGTAGCTGCTGATAGCTGCAGCCTGGGGAAAAACACCACGGGGACCCAGAGCTGGGTCACGGCGGGATTCAGGGTGGTGCAGCAGAGCCCCCCATGTCCCGATGATGCTGATCCCCGTTGCCCATCGCCACCTCTCCGCATCCTGCCAGCACTGCCCAGCCTCGGGTCTTGTGCCTGGAGAAAATCCAGAGAGCCCAGCAAGTCCCTGGTGTGAATTTTTTGATTACTTTTGACTCCAGCTCTGGGGTGCAGAGGAATTTATGAGCAATCTTACTTGCTCTTTTGGGGTTCCTTCTTTTTTTTCCACCATTAAATGCTGCTTCTTGTCTTTTGGGTTGCTGGAAAATTGTGAAGTGTGTGCAACCTGCAGAAATCGGGTGCAGATAAGGAGGCAGATAGTGCTTTGGGTTTATTTTAACTTTAACCTCTGGGTTTTCAAAGGCCAAGGTTGGGGAGCGGGGGGAAGAGATCACGCCATTCGAGCAAGCCCAGCCCTGATCGTAATCTCAAGCAGAGGAGTTTGGTGTGAAATCAGCTTTTCAGCCAGGGTCGGTCCCTGCGCAGAGGCAGCCAGGACAGCAGGGGCCAAAGGACAGGGGAAATGAGTCAGGCACATGGCGGGGGATGCGGGGGAAGGGGGAGAGTTCAGCCTGGGACGGCTGAGAGAGGATGAAACTCCGGGGGACAAGCCGCACGAACAGCACAGCTTGGGTACCCCACAGCCCCTTCCCCTGGGTGATGCGGAGAGGGACCGTCATCCTGGAGGAAAGCTTTTCGCCTTCGGGATCAGCTCTGCCACGGGCACCCTGAGCCCCCCACCCACTGCTTTGGGTTGAAAACTTTTCCCTTTGGGGCTGCTTTCCCCTTTATGGGGCTGGCAGGACGTGGGGCGACCCGCATCCCACTGCTGGCACCGGCAGCCGGGAAAGAGGGGGCTACCCTGGCACAGCCAACAGTCAGGAGCAGGGCACGGACTCCAAAATCAAGAGAGGGCTCCAAAACCCCAGAGATCGACATCAAAGCCACACGATACCATTCATTTCACTGGGTTCCTGGTTCCCACAGCCGGGGAGCATCGCTGCCGGCCTTTCCCCATGCCCGGGTTAGGCGGGCAAGGGCAAGATGGGCTGGTCTGAGCCTGGTGACACGGCTGCAGCTTCTTCCAGCAATGCCTGTCGTGTGTTCACCATTGCTCCTGCATGATTAATATGTCTGAAATCAGGGCTTGGCCGTGACTTTCCTGGTGAAATCTCCCCTGGACAAGGATGGCGGCATCTGTTCCGTCTTATTTCTATACATCTGCATCTTCTGACAGCAGGAGATGGGCTCATTCCCGCAGCCTCAGGGCGGCTGGGTACAAGGCAATGCCTCAGAGACTGCACAACCCACTCCCACCCAGGTGAGCAGCTTTGGGGGTGGGATGCAGATCCCCACTGGGTTTTCCAGCCTTGGACAAAAATAAAACCACCTCCGCTGCTTTTTGGGGAAGGTGATGGCATCTGGGTAGGAGCCAGCTGGGCTCTGCAGGGGCGTGGGTGGTGGTTGTGGGGGGAACTATGAGCCACCTCTTCCTGGGGACAGGCGAGGGTGGACCTATATCAATTTAAACCATCTATGCAAGCTGCTCGGGAAGTCCCGGGTGGCCGGGGCCAGGCAAGGACCTTAAAAAAGGAAACAGCACACTCAGGGTGTGTATTTAGTGGTTATGTCACCATCAGCCCTGGCAAGGTAACGGAAAAGCTGACCCAACTGAGAGAGAGATCTAAAAGGGAGAAGAATAAATCAAACAAATCCTTTATAGAAAAGACCTGACCTGGCAAAGCTGCTTTGATCACATTCATGACTTCGGCTGCCCCAGCTGCAGCAGCTGTCCCGTCCTGCGGGCACTGCACTTAGATCTTCCTCCCCGGGGGTTATCGATCAGTTGAAACGAGGAGAAGCGCCGCAGTATCAATAAAGCATCTGCAAACACGGCTGCAAAAGCGACTCTCACCCAGGGGCGAGTGGCATTTCCAGGGGGGCTGTGCCGCCCGGCAGCGCTCGTCCTGCCCCGGCAGCTCTCGCTGGCAGCCCCAGCAACACAGCACGCTGCGAGACGAGGCTGGGGCCGGTTCTGAGTACGGAGAGCGAGGAAGCACCGGCACGCTCCCGGCGGAGGTGGTGGTTTCCCCAGGAGCTACTTTGCTTTCTGTTCAGGGGTGTGGAGAAGCCGTGGGGAGCAACACCCGCGTGGGGCAGCCATGGGGCGGCCAGGGGGTGGCCGGGGCCACAGCATCCACCACTGCTCCCCGGGGCCGGTGGGATCGGGACATCCTTGTCCCCCCCCAGGAGTGGGAGATCTCCAATCTCCCCCCAGGAGTGGGAGATTTGGAGACCCTTTGCAGACCCTGCAAATTTTTTGGAGGGGGCAATTAGAGCTCAGCCCCCAGCGGGGTCCCAAATGCCTCTGCCAGCCCCCAGATTCGCTTTTGGCAGCAGAAGCAGGATCTGTCCCATATGTTTTGCAGGCGCCAGCACCTCCCACCACCCCTGCAGGGCTCAGCCCTTCTCCCCCCCGGTGCTCCCACCACACCAGGGGTGGTGGGAGGGATGTAGGGATGAGGCAGCATTTCCTGGGGTCCCTCACCTATATCCCCTGCATTTCCCAGAGGGATTTCCCCACCCATGGGATTTCCCAGCAAGAAAGGGTGATAAAATGCCTATCTAAGTGCTGGCAGAGCCCCAGGACCCCACGCCGCGGCCCTGAGAGAGGGGGCAGGTGGAGACGGAGGCTGGTGGCCTATCCCCAGCGGCTCAGCTCCTCAGCACTCTCTCCGGCCAAGCCCAGAGCCAGAGCTGTGAGTGCTGGCAAGGGGTGCCCCATGAAACAGGGGAAGAAAGGGAGGAAAAGGGTGTTTTTCAGCCCAGACCACATGTGGGACCGGGGCACCCGCAGGGCCACCACCAGAGCAGAGACTGGATCCACTCATCACAGCAGTGAGTCCCATGCCCTTCTCTGCATCAGACATGGGAGAGCTGATGAACCGGAGGGGGGTGAAGATCAGTGTCTCCTAAATTCATCAAGAGCCGCAGGAGCACCTGATTTTGCCTCTGGCCCCTCTGAGCCCCCATGGACGTCGCCAGCTCTGGTGCCAGGTCTGTGCAAACCCAGTAAAGCCCCGTCCCGGCCGATGCGGGGAGGGGAAAGGGGGATATTCCTCCTGAGACACAGGCGAGCCCTCGGGACCCCGGGGTGCTCAGGGGCTGCCAGCTCCAGGGGCCCAACCAGAGCTGAAAATTTCCCGTGCTCCAAAATCCCCCGTCCGCAGGGTCCACTCGCCCCATGGGGCAGGCGCCAGCACCAGGGCTTGGGCCGGAGGGATGCTGCAGGTGCCAGGAACATCATCCCTGGAATTCCCCGGGCTGATGTATCCCAGCGTTTTGCATGGCAGTCTTCAAAAGGGGCCTTCCCCAGTCCAATAAACCCTCTTTTGTTTTCCTTGTGCTTCTGTTTCATTTTCTTATTGCAGGGAATATTTTCTACCCTTAGGAGGCCACAGTTACCACAGCTGGGCCAGGTGGTCCTCGGAGCGTGGGGGTAAGAAGGGGGCTAAGAGGGGAAGGATGGATCTGGGAAGGATGGATCCAGGAAGGGAAAGGCAAGCCAGGCAGCTGCGCTGGATCAGGACCACAATAATTTGCTTTCCTCCGCTCCCCGGGGTCTCCCCGAGGAGAGATTAAATGGGAGTTGGGGTGGTGATGGGAAGGTGCTCTGCTCTGCCAGCAGGGCACGGAAACACCACCCCCCTTGTCTGCACTCGCCAGCCCCGGGGCATCGCCCAGCCCCGCTTGCTGCACCCCGCTGTTACCCAGCACACGTGCCCCAAAAAATGGAGGCCGATTTCTGGGAAATGGCTTTGGAGAAGAGCACGTGGAGGGACACGCGCGGTCCCACCGTGGAGGTGGCCCCTGTTCCCATCGGGGCAGGTCCCTGCTTGGACCAGCACCCCATGCCCTCCCCAGCCAGGTCTCCACGGCGGGGCTGCGCTGCAGCCCAGGGTGGGCAAAACGCCGGCAGGGTGCCATCAGTGTCCCCAGCCCCGCGCGGCGGGACGTGGCTGCCCGCACAGCTGGGCTGGCAGGGATGTGCGTCTGCATCTCTCTGCTGCTTCCCACCATCCGCCAGCTGCTAGCAGCTGGGACGTGCCCCGGGATTTGCTGGGGCTGGGGGGAGAGGGGGCTTTTTGGACAGCTGCGGCCAGGCAAAATCCGCTGGGGAAGCCGAAACTGGCCTCTGCCTTTCCCAGCTCAGCACGACCAAGAACATGAGCTGCTGCTTCGGTGCCGGAGGAAGGGAAGCGGAGCCGTCTGCCCAGCCTCTCCCACCCCTGACGGGCCCCAAACACCCCCAAAACTAGCACGTGTACATGCCTGGTGCAACCAGACAGAAGCTGTTTCTCTCTGGCTTTTTTTAGGGGGGGTTATTTGGCCGTTTGTCCCCTGGGCTGGGATGCAAAGCGATAGGATGCAAAACTTTGTGGCGCAGGGGGAGGACGTGCACCGTGGGGAGTGCGTGCGGCTGCTGGGGACCCTGCAGGGTGCTGAGCCCAGCCCTGGTCCCATCCAAGGGAGATGCCCAGACCCTCTCGCCTGCCCTGGGGCTCCTGCCATGGGGCACGCAGCCTGCCCAGGGGACAGGGGTGCGGAGCCACACTTTGAGAGACATCCAGCCGCTGGCCCTAATGCTGGAGGCAGGAGCTCAGGAAAAATCCCAAGCCCACTGGGGGCCAAAAGCACAGCCCAGGAGCAGATTTTTCCCTTCCCAGGGCTGTGCTGGGAGGGGATGAGTATTGCTCACCCGCTGTGCTTTGGGACGTGGCACGGAACCAGATGCTCCCCCTCCCCACACAACTGCTGGCCCTGGGGGAAGCCAGCCCCGCTGCTCCCTCATAAAAGCAGCCCGGCAGCCCTGACCCCGGCAGTCGGCAGCTCTGCTCCGGCACCACCGAGCAGCCCTCCCGCAGCCCGGCATGGCGAAGGCAGCCGGGGTGGTCTGCGCCCTCCTCCTCCTCGCCGTGCTGTGCTGCCAGAGCCTGGCTCAGAGTGAGCACTGCCACCCACTCCGTCCCCGCGGGCTGGGGGACAGAGACAGCCCCCAGGGCTGGGGGGACGGGTTTGCTTCGTGTATGGGGTGCAGGGAGGCTCCCCCCAAAGAGCCGCCGTGCCCATGGAGGGAGGGCTGAGATGGGAGGTGGGGGTCTCCATGCTAAGCCAAGCTTGCGCTGTGCCCCCAGGAGCCCCAGCTGTGCCGGACAAATGCTGCTTCAACTTCCAGACGAGAAGGATCAAGAGAGACAACGTCGTCGCCTGCTACC
The DNA here is from genome assembly GCF_035582795.1 of Mycteria americana. Taxonomy (NCBI): domain Eukaryota; kingdom Metazoa; phylum Chordata; class Aves; order Ciconiiformes; family Ciconiidae; genus Mycteria; species Mycteria americana. The sequence continues at coordinate 7,400,368 of NC_134379.1, read as the reverse complement.
CCACCAGCCCCGAGTGCCCGCACCAGGCTGTGATGTGAGTACCCCAAACCCAGCCCTGGGGGTAAAGCACCTCTAGGCCCTGCCAGAGCCCGTGCCTTGCTTTGGTGGGTCTGATCTTGATCCTCTGTGCCTCCAAGCTCCTCAGAAACTCAGTGCTGGGGTCCCCATACCATCACCCTGCTAACCCAGTCTTTTCTCTGCCCCAGCTTCAGGGTGAGGAGCGGGAGAGAGATCTGCGCCCAGCCGAGCAGGGCCTGGGTGAAGAGGTACCAGCAGAGCTTCCAAGTCAGCTCCTTTTCCATCCCCAGCTAGCGGGGCGGCCGGAGGCAGCGGGGGGAGTCCCCTCCACGGGGGACGGGACACCGTGTAGGCAACCCCTTTGCAGAGGTGGCTTTGGGGACACCACATTTGGATATAGCAGCTCGTCGGGGACATCCTCCCCATCACACTGTGACGATCCTCACCACCTCTCTGAAGGCCTTTGCCATCCCCAGCATCCCACCAGGATGGGGTGTGCCGACCCCGCAGGGTGCTGGGGTCCAGACCAGCTGCCAGCCCCTGTGCTCTCAGCCCTGCTTTGCAGGCAGGCAGCTGCCTGTACCCCTTGCAGGCAGCAGCAGCGTGTCTGAGGCTGCGCTCTCTGGCCTGGCAGCAGCAGAGGGGTTAAGGGGGAGCAGCTCCACACTTATTTTTTGTACAACGCACTGAACAGAATTAAACGTGATCTCACGCATGCAAACATCTGGCTGTGCAAGTGTCTTGGGAGCGGGCAGATCCTGCTGCCGGCTTTCTTGCCCGGGTGTTAAACCACATCCATAAGTGCTGGGGTCAGCGAAGAGCTGGGAAGAGCCGAAGCCCCAACCATGTCTCTGCAAGGGGGTCCAGGATGTGCATGGGGCCAAACCATGTCCATGCGGGCTTCGGGGAAGCCACCAGTGAGAGGGGCAAGAGGCCGGCACAGCCCTCGAGGAGGGGGCTTCCCATGCTCCTCGTCAGCCATCCTAACGAGTGGATACCCCTGGCCCAAATTCAATCAGAGCTGCCCCTTGGGGATGCCTGGTCAGGCCCCACTGACAGCCCACGCTCCTGGGATGCCACGAGGAGATGTGATGGGCACCGCCACTGTGACAGGCACCATGATGAGCGCGGTCACCATGATGGGCACCCAGCGATGGGTCTCAGGATGGGCTGAGGTGAGCCCGGCCACTGTTGAGCCACTCACCCCCGTGCAAAATTGCAAGAGAGGCGGCGCAGCCAAGCTGACAATGGGTCGTTTTTGAAAATAAACTTGCCTGGGGCTTTGGTAAGCGCGAGCATCATCCTGTGTGGTTTGCCGGCAGCAACAATCAAACCTAAAATAGACTGCCAGCCGCAGCGCATCACCAGCGGTGCAGAGCTGTCGGCTGCTCACCACACTTTCCAGCAGCCCTCGGGTACCGCAGAGGCTGGAGGGGCCGGGAGAAGGAATTTCCATTCACTGGTTGCTATTTACCTATCTCTCCAGGCAGTTCTTTCCCCGGGGAGAGTCCAGAGCTGTCATGGAAAGCGTGGCCGGGGGGTATATTATGCTGAGGTGCAGGCAGGAGAGGCAGGTAGCTCTCGGTGGCCCCGAGTCTGCAAGAGCTGTTGGCGCTGACCAAGCCCCGGGTTGGACATGAAGGTCTTCTCCTTGGTCCTGCTCACCCTGCTGCTGGTGGCTCTCTGGACTGGAAGCCAAGGCGTCTCCTGTAAGTACTGACGCCGAGCCTTTCCCTACGGCTGCCCCAATGCCGTCCCCAGATCCTCCACTGACAGTGTTTTGGGGGGTCACGGAGGGGGACGAGAGCTTCAACTCCTGCTTCTGCCATGGGTTTAGGGGCCTGAGGAGCATTGCCAGCTGCCTGAGCATGGGGCTGTCCTGGTCTTGTTCAAAATGAGTAAAAACAGGCTTGGGGATGGCTTCAGCCCTGGCACTCCGGCTGGGGAGCTCAGTAATAACCCCCTGCGGGCAGGGAAACGGGGGGCTCCTACCCTGGGGCAAAGCAGAACCACTGGGGATGCAAGAGGGGACCCCTCGTAGTGGGAGGGAGCAGGAGAGTCCCCAGGGCCAGGCATGGGAGAGCACCAACCCTTCTCGCCTCCTCTCAGTCCGCAGCCCCTATGGTGCATGCTGCTACAAGGAGATGTTCATCCGGCAGAAGATCCCTGCCTCCTTCATCAGGAGCTACGAGAAGACACCTTCCCACTGCTCCCGCAAGGCCGTGCGGTGAGTACCCCCAGCCCCCACCAAGCCTTCCTCCCTGGCAGCCCACTCCTCACCCTCACTTGCCCACCTTCCTTACCGGTTCTTCTGCCTTCAGGGATCCTCCAAAGCAAGCCATCCCCAAAGGGTGCCGTGGGTGGGGGTGTCCTGCCCTGGCTCTTCACATGCACCTCTCTCCTCACTGCTTTATCCCATAAAGCCCCAAAATCCCGTTTCAGCTGCCAGCCAGAAAAATGGGAAGGAAGCTGAACTTTCAGAGATTGCTAAAAGTCAGCACTTTCGGGGGATGTGGGGAGCAGGACGCTGCAGGCGTCCCCAGGCTGGCAGGGGAGGCCCAGGGAACAGCCGGATCCTGCACCCCCCAGCTAACACAGCCCCTCTCTCCCCCCACAGCGTGGAGCTGCTGAAGGGGAAGAAGTACTGTGTGGACCCAGAGGAGGGCTGGTTCCAGCAGTACCAGCAGCAGAAGGAGTCAACCAGCAGCTCCACATGAAGCTGCCTTCCATATAAGCTTTATTTATTTGCATCCTGTATCTGTATGTTCTCATCTCGTTAAGTTATGGAGCCCGCTCCGTCCCCTCCCCTGCCTTCGCTACCTTCACACTACTGTATGTCCCTTGACGGGTTTAATAAAATATCTTGTGCTGACGAGAGTTGGAGTGAGAGAATGTAAACACGGCAGGAGAAAACAGGGGTCACATCAGGGCTCAGATAAGCTGGGATTTGACTCCCGGCAGTGGTTTTCTGCCAGCACCAGCGGCAGTGGCTGGGGGTGTCCGTGCCAGGGCACCTGGGCTGGGCCGGGCTGTCCGTCCGCAGAGCAGCCCCGCAGCCGCCCGCCACGGTGACGCTGCTGGGGCTGTTGCAAAGCAAATCCCTGCCTGGGGCTTGCTGCTGTGGCTTCACGGCTGCCTGCTTGGGATTGCCAGCAGGGCTCTGGCCACGCAGCTTCGTGCCCCAGCCTGCCTCGTGGCCCGGGGGGTCCTTGCAGCAGCGGCGGGGTCGCTGTCGTGGGGGTTTGGGCTCTGGCCGGTCCCCACCGGGCACCCAAATGGAATCTGAAAGTGGCAGCTCCGTGGCCGGTACTTCTGCTTCTGCGGTTTCCTTGCCTTCTCCAGCTCAGCAAAACTGGGCGATCCTGACATAATTTTCCCGGTATGATGCACCCCTCTTCTTTCCTTGAAACCCTGCGCCCGCCCAGCGGCCGGGGATAAAAGGAGGGCATCGCCACAGGGGCCGAGCATCGTGCAGAGGAGAGCCCTGCAGCCCCCGCAGCTCCAGCCCCGCTCGCAGAGCCCTCGGCCCCCGCAGCACCATGAAGGTCCCCGCAGCCGCCCTGGTCGCTCTCCTCCTCGTGGCCACCTGCTCCCCGTCCGAGGCCCACCTCGGTGAGTCCGGCGTCGCTGCGTCCTGCGCGGGGCTGGCTGTGCCATCGCTCCACGGGAGCTGCCGGGGCAGCCGGAGAGCCCCATCCCCGTCAGCGGGGACCCTGGTGCCTGTGGGGAGGGCTGGGAGCAGGAGACCACCGCCAATGCTGGGACCGAGGCTCGGGGCCAGGGCTCTCCTGGGGGGCCGCCGCCAGGGAATACGACACAAGGGGGGGGCGGGAGATGGCAAATCCCTGGGGAACCCCAAGCGCCGGTGGGGCCAGAGCCTCTGCTGTAGCCTGGCGTCTCACCGGGGCTGTCTGTCTGTCTCTCCGCCCTCACAGACGGCGTCCCCACCGCCTGCTGCTTCAGCTACCAGCAACGCCCGGTCCCGCGCAGCCTCATCGCCTCCGCCTACATCACCAGCAGCAGCTGCAGCCGGCCGGGGGTGATGTGAGTACCCACCGCTGCGGGGGGCCCGGGGTGCCACGGCCGGGGCAGTGCCCCGAGGGTGGCCTGGGAGGGGGACGGGGACGCGGCCGGGGGCACCCGGGGCGCTGCCGGCAGGACGCGGCGCAGGCACGGCGCTGCCCCGGCCGAGGTCCCCAACGCGGGTTTTCTCCTGGCAGCCTGGTCACCAAGAAGAAGAAGGAGCTGTGCGCGGACCCCGGGGCGCCCTGGGTGCAGGCGCACCTGAAGCACTTCCAGACCCTGAAGAACTGACCCTTCCCCGCTGCCACCCGCGATGCCCCCGCTGCTGCCCCCGGCGGGCTCGGCTTCCAGCCCCAGCCACGCCAGGCAGGACTTGAACTGCAGCCTTCTTCAGCAGGAAGAATTATTCTATTTAACTTATTTAAGTTAAACTAAATATTTTTTGCTACGAAAAGGGAAAAGACAAAAATAATTTATATCAAAAGAGTAATTTAAAACAAACCTATATTTAAACCGTATCAGTATGCCTGTCAAGGAAGAGGCAGGAGTTTTGATGCCTAAATAAAGTGTTTGTGCTATCAACCCCTTTGGGTGTCTCTGAAGTCCTTGCTGGAGCCCCGACGTGGGAGAAGGCACCCACGGGGACCCCCTTGCCCTCCCCACGCCCTGGCTTTGCTGCTCCCCCCTGGGCAGGGCAGCCTCGGCCCCACGGCAGCTCCCGTGGTGCCTCCCCCTCCCCAGCCCGGGTTCAGCTCCGCTGCCACCCAGCACGTCCCCACGGGGTGACACCAGCATCACACCTGGGGCTGCCAGTGCCGGCTCCTGTGTGGCAAACGGCCTGGCAGCACCCGCGCTGCCAACAGGAGGGTCGGGGCCACTGCGGAGGCTCTTGCCCTGCAGTGCTCAGGCACATCAGCAAGCCCACATGAGAAGTTCCAGCTTTTATTCGTGAGGATCTTCAGGCTTGTGGGACAGGGGCTGGGAGGGCAGTTGGGTGTCGGGGTGTCCTGCGAGGATCCTGGCCTCCTCTTCCTCAGCCAAAGTGCCAGGAGCCGGGGCGCCATTCGAGGGTCCCTGCACCAGGGGGGCTGGACCCTGGGCCGGCTGCCACGGGGGTACTTCAAGGGGCAGGGAGATGATGAGCACAACAAGCCCCTGCCACGCTCCCTCCGTCCCTCCCCACATCACAGCCCTGCGCCTCTCCCCAGGTCCCAGGTGGCTGCGGTGGCCACGTGGCCCTGGGGACCCTGCCGCCCCCCCCCCCGGCTGCACCCCTCACCGCTGCCCGTGTCGCTGCAGTCGCCACACTCCCAGGACTCGGCATCTTCCCCCACGCCGGAGCAGAGCTGGTGGGTCCCGCGGGAGCCACAGGACGCACAGAGCAGTAGTCTCCAGGGCCTGAGAGAGCAACGGGACCCACTGCCACCAAAGGCCCCCGAGCTGTGGGCTGCCAGCCCCAGCACTGTGCTGAGCCCACCTCCACCCCGCTCCCCGCCGGCAGCCGGGGCTGAGCTGCCGGCACGCACCTGCGCCATGCCGGGCTCGGCATCCCAGGGAACCTCCATCCCTGCCCAAAGGAGATGACAAAGGCATCGTCTTCTCGCTGGGGCTGTGGGGACTGGGGTCACCCGCACTCACCCATTCACCTCCTCCTGCTCCCGTCCCGCTGGGCACAGGCAGTGGCTGGCATCGCAGGTGCTGTGCCGTCGGTAATGGTCCGCGAAGGCCCCGTCCTCCTCCCAGGCAGCATCCCTGCGGGAGCCGGGGAGCGCTCAGCCCCGGGCTGTGGGGGACACCCCGCCGGCACCCAGGGGGCAGAAGGGGATGGGCCGGAGCATCGCCGAGGGGGAAGGAGGCAGGGGGAAGGGCACCGACCTGTCGGGGATTTTGATGCCCAGGCGAAACATCTCCTCCTGGAAGGACGCCATGTCCTGGCAGAGCGGGCAGCGGAAGTGGTGCAGGGCAGAGCACAGCGCCTGGCCCTGGGGCAGAGCTGGCATCAGCATCGGCGACGAGGGGGTCCTGTTCGTCCCCCCGGAGCTGGGCGACAGCGTGACGACAGGGGTGATCACATCAGGGGCCGGGGGCGATGCCGCCTACCTGGATGCAGCGGCGGTGGAACCAGGCGCTGGCGCAGGTGGGACAGACCAGGGTGTTGTAGCAGGGCCGCTCCGCCACCACCTCCAGGCAGATGAGGCAGGGGGTCTGGTCCTGCTGCACCGCCCGCACGCACTGGTGCGGTCCTGCTACGCAGGCACCAGACTCCAGACCCCCCCGGCGCAGAGACCCTCGCACAGCAGCCCAGGTCCTGGCAGTTCAGCTGAGGAAGAAGAGGCCAGGATCCTCAAAGGACACTGTTGGAAAATAACAGAGGATTGGCGAGGAGGATTATAAATATGCTCAAGACCAGCAGCTGGGGTGTAGAAAAACACATATATCGTACTACTTGTTGTTTAGCCTTGTGTGTTGGACAAGTAGAACATCTGTGTTTGGGTAACACAGGCCTGTGGTAGACTTAGAGGCATCCTGTCAAACATGCTTGAGATTCCCGCCCTGCTACGGGAAATATCAAAGCACAATGGTAAACTACACCTGTGCGAATCCCTGATAAATAGGCAAAACCAGCAGTTTCGTCGATCCTCTAGCATGGACCGAGCTCCATGGTGCCTACAGCCCCCTTTGTGTGCTTCTGCCCGGGTGCTGCTTCAGGGTTCCCCCAACTGGCAAGGTAACGAAAATAAATTTACTCTTTGAATTTCATCTGTGGTTTGTGGTTGTTCCTGCATCCTGCCTGTGCCGGCTCACACATTTGCTGTAGTCGGCAGGATCCAGGAACAGCTATGCCATGGCCGGCAAAAAAGTTGGGGACTGGGGAGGCCACGACGGTGACTCCCTGTATTCCAGGATGGCCCACTACTGAGCGCTGGACCCTGTGGCCACTTTCCTGGCTACATTGGCTCCACCGGAAGCATCGCCTGAAATAGATGATGGGCCGGTGGTTAACCCCCAGGCAATTGAAACAGCTATGCGCGGGTTGCCATGGAAAGCAGCATCGGAGACTTCTCACAAGTTAGAGGCGAGGATTGGGATGGTTATTATTTACCAGTCTTAGAGCTCTTGACTGTGAAGTTGTTGCACTATGGAGTAAAAAGAGAGTTGGAAAGGGAAGTCAGGACTCTACAAGATGCAAAGGCGATCGTGCAAGAAGTGATTACTACTCAAGCAGAGCAGTGCAATGGGCTGCAGGGTACTGTAGAGCTATTGGTAGCACGTATTGCTAATAAATGAAGGGACAGATATGGAAAAAGTAAAGTTTCAATTTCCCAAGTTCGTACTCTCACCACAAAACCTTCATGGGATCCCAAGGAATGGGATGGAAATATCTGGAGTGAATCCTTGGACTCTGAGGTTGCATTTGAATTTGAGTCAGATTTAAAAGGCAGGAGGTGACGGAAGCACAACCCCTCATACAAATGAGAGGGCAGCAGGAACAAGCGGACAGGGGAGTGCAGATCACACATACTTACACCCCAAAAGAGTTAAGGGAATTCTTAGAGATCTATCAGCAAAAGAGTGGGAAAGGCATATTGGCATGGATTTTGCGAGCTTGGGATAGTGGAGCTGCATCTATCCATTTATTAATGGGTGAAAAAGATTTATTAAGCCCTATAGCCAGTGGTGATCAGATACAATGAGGATATGCTCAGTTGCAAAATATCGGAGGTCCTGATGAGCAAGATGTTATTGCACCTACGCTGTATCAATGGTTGTGAGCAGCATATGTTTTAACAGCACATGCTGAATCTGTTGAATTAGTGTCGTCCCTCAGAAATTGGTGTTGGTGGAAGAAGGTATTAATTTGGTGCGGCAGATGGGGATGGCTCATGTGCCGGTTACAGGATTCAATCTGGACAGGGTAGCAGTAACAAGAAGTATCAAAATGCAGCTTTTGAGAGGAGCGTCTGCCTCACTAAAACTCTTGATTATAGCAGCAGTCACAAATGCTACGGGTAATGTAGGCACCCTAGCAAATACCTTGAGGGAAACTGGGGCTACAACTTCGGGACCATCTGTGCAGGTGAAGAATAAAGGAAAGCCAGCAAAACGGAAAGGAGTAGCATCACGGGCGATGAGGAAACAAATGTGGAATGATCTTGTACAAGCCGGTATCCCATGATCAGAAACAGATGGGATCCCAACATCAGAAATGTTTCGCCGATGGCAAAAGCTAGCACTTATGCAAAAGAGTCGACTGCCCCCAGCCCCGCCGCCAACTCCGCGCCCACCCTCCACCCCGCCTGTCACCTCAAGGCAAGGCAGTACCTGGCAAATGCCAAAATAACGGAAATGAAGGTTTGGCAGGTCCCCTAAAATTGTCTCCACTGTAGCCTTGTACCGTGAGAGGGACCAATGCCCTTATGTTCCCTTAACTATGAAGTGGCGGTGTGGGGGGATTTTACATGTGTTAGCTCTGGTGGATACTGGAGCTGAGGTTACTGTATTACATAGTAATATTAATAATAAAGAAGCCATCTCACAGATTTGTGGACTGGGGGGAAATCCAACTGCTGTCCTCTGAGCTAAGGTTACCTTAACAATAGGAAATGCCACTCCATTCACCATGACGGTGTTAATTGCCCCAGTTAAAGAATATGTCTTGGGTATTGATGTGTTGGCAGGATGAACAGTTGAAACTTTAAATGTTTGCTTCTGCTTCAGGACTTCACAAGCAGGATTTGCTACTCGATTTATAACCATCTTGCATGGATTCCCAAAGTGGGATCCTGTTGTGCTGCCCATGCCTGCCAAGGTGGTAACTGTAAAACAGTATCGTGTTCTGGGTGGGGAAGGAGGAAATTACTCAAACCATTCAGGCACTTCAACAAGTGGGAATCGTTAAGGAAACCATGACTGCCTTTAATAATGCTATCTGGCCTGTTCAAAAACCAGACAGCACTTGGAGAATGACTGTAGATTATAGAGAACTGAATGAAGTCACCCCCCGGCTCGCAGTTACGGTACCAGACATGGTTACTCTTATAGAAAAAAATTAGCAAAAATTTACAGCCCTGGAAGGTGGTGATAGATCTTGCTAATACTTTCTTTTCGAGAGCTATTGCTTCAGAAAGCCAAGACCAGTTTGCCTTTACCTGGCAACAAAAGCAATATATTTTCCAAGTATTGCCGCAGGGATACAAACACAGTCCCTTCATTTGCCACTAAATGATAGCAGCTGATGTAGCACTATGGTCAGGTACCGTTACTCTTCACCAATATATTGATGATCTATTGATTATGGCAGAGTCACAAGAAGAAATTGAAGTAGCTGCCGAATCGCTGAAAGTGCATTTATAGGACCGAGGCTGGGCAATTAATCCAAAGAAAATACAGGGACCTAGTACTACCATACAATTTTTAGGAATAGTTTGGCACGGACAGAGTAGAGAAATACCAAATAAGGTACAGCAAACAGTCCAGCGATTTCCTGTACCAACCACAGTAAAACAGCTACAGACCTTCTTGGGACTTTCAGGGTATTGGAGAACTTCTATCCCACATCTGGCAGTATTAATGCACCCTCTGCAGAAATTAACTAGGAAGAAGGTTGTTTGGCAGCAGACCAAGCAACAACAAGAAGCCTTTGATGCCTGCAAAAATGCTTTGATTGAGCATGCGCAATTATACACTCCTAGGCAAGGGTATCCTTTTGAATTAGCAGTAACAATTCTAGATGATAGAGTCTCATGGGGATTGTGGAAAATGACTGGGCCCAAGAGGATTGGCATGTACAAAAATACCCTGTATGGGGGGCAGATATATGGCAACAAATTTGGCAATATGTACGAAGGTATCCTTTAAAAGTAAGGCATGTCGCAGCTCATCAAAAAGATTATTCACCTGAGTCACAAAATACTAGGGAAGTAGATAATAAAACCTCAGCAGAAGTACATGCTCAAGCTATAAATGCACATATAGCTTGTGGACATCGATCAGCTCAAACTGCACACGCATGAGACATTGCTCACGATCAAACCCCTTTGCCATTACATATTTATGAAGCATGTGCACATAATTGTACTATTTGTACACAGCTACACTTAAGGGCATTATATAGGCCATGGGGAAAGATCAAACGGGGTCAGTGGGCCTTCAATACCTGGCAGGTCAATTACATTGGCCTCCTGCCCCCGTCAAGGGGGTGGCAATATGTATTCACTGCTTTGGACACAGTGTCAGGACTGGTTTTTGCTAAACCCACCAAATATGCTAATCAACATAGCACAACTGAAGCATTAGAACAACGCATTCATCAATACGGACCTCCTCACCAAATACAAAGTGACCAAGGAACACACTTTAGTGGACATAATGTACAAGATTGGGCTCAAGGGCTAGGGATAGATTGCCACATCACCTACCATCCCCAAGCTAATGGCTTGATTGAAAGAATGAATGGGATGTTGAAGGAACAATTAAAACAGCTAACCAGTACTAAAACTTTACAACATTGGAGTTCACATCCTAGTAAAGCAGGGTTTTTGTTAAACAGCTGGAATATTCATAATCAAACACCCTATGATTGTATTACAACACCTCCAGTACAAAACATGGTGAGGATTGAAATTCTTCCAGATGGTACCTCTCCCAAAATATTAACTACAGGGGATATGGAATTGTTTACACCAACAGATTGTGTGGTGTGACCGCGGCCTATTAGTCTAGATGTGAAGATTCATATAATAACCTGAGAATGCCGTATGGTTCTGTACTCCAACTTCTCTTATTTTACATCCTCTGTTGATATCAGATTCTCAAGTTCTAGTATTTCAGGTATCTTGGACAAATACCTGTGCCTTATCTAGAGGAGATAGCATTGGAACGGTGTTATTGGCATCAAGAACCCAACATTGAATTGAAGTTCAATCTGATAAAGTGCAAGCCATAGCTCTTCAATCTGTGTGGGCAATTACCCCACATCAGGTTATGAAACCCAGAGTCATATTAACTGAAGGAGTCGGAGCAACGGCGTATGTACTACTGGAAGGAGATAGCACTCCCGTTTTCCTCCCTTATCACAGGCTGGCTCATCATGCTTTGTAGTCTTGTGCTACAAGCACATATAAATACTTGGATCTGGTTGGCCTCTACTGTAACTAACTCATCTGCCTTCTGTATTGAGAGAGGATTAACAGCTGCAGATCTTTTGACAAGGTGTTTCATTGGCATGCTAACCCCAGTAGCTGTATTACAGAATTATACTACACTAAGTGCTTTTGATATTAATGTTTCTCATTGTTATTTTTTTCTGAGTAGTAACGGCTGTATGCCAAGGAACATTACAAAATTGATTGGCGGTGGACTCTCTCCTTCCTCGACACCATAAACACTGCTTTGATTTTGAAGGCATGTGTTGCTTCAACATAACTGATGAATCAGCCAGCGTAGAGGACAACGTTCAACACCTCCAGGACTTAATGCATCAAATGAAACAATTTACTGGTGGTGCCTGGCTGGCTGAGTGGTTTAATTCCCTGACAGGATGCGTGGGACACCAGATTCAAAGCATTATTGTAGGGATATGTTTATTCCTTTTTTCTAGATGTGTTTATTGCATGCTTCTGTAAATTACCTTGCCCTACACACCGCAAGCCCAAACGGACACCTCGAGCTTTGCCAGCCCCAGTGGAAGGGGTGCCTTGAGCGAGGGGGTGGGAAACTAATGAAAGACTGGCTGCGGAAGAGGAGGCCAGGATCCTCGCAGGACACCCCGACACCCAACTGCCCTCTCAGCCCCTGTCCCAGAAACCTGCAGATCCTCGCTAAAAAACCAGCACCCCAGGATGCGGTTTGCCCTCTCGGCTGCCAGGGCACTCTGCTGACTCCTCTGGAGCCTGCACCCCCAGACCCCTTCCTGCAGGGCTGCTCTCCAGCCACTCCTCTCCCAGTTTATACTTGTGCCTGCCACCGTTATCTTGATCCAGTTTAAATTATTTTTGTCTTTTCCCTTTTCTTAGCAAAAAATATTTAGTTTAACTTAAATAAGTTAAATAGAATAAACTTTCCCGTTGAAGAAGGCTGCAGTTAAGTACTCGCCGGTGGCTGAGGGAAGCGTCCGCGGTTACACCTCCCGCCGTTGCTCCGGGCCCCGCCCACCTCTCCTCAGCCGCTGCCGCGCGGGCCGCGGGCTCCTGGCGGGGCCCCCCGCTCCCCCGAGCTTTCCCCGGCCCAGGACCCCCGTACACCGCGCTAGTACCCCCCCGTACCCCCGGACACGGCTCCGCTACGAATCCTGCCGGCACCGGAGCTGCTCGCATCGGCGACTGGCACAAGGTGCGTGCCGGCAGCTCAGCCCCGGCTGCCGGGGGGGAGCGGGGTGGAGGTGGGCTCAGCACAGCGCCGGGGCTGGCAGCCCACAGCTCGGGGGCCTTTGGTGGCAGTGGGTCCCGCTGCTCCCCCAGGCCCTGGAGACTACTGCTCTGGAGACTACTGCGAGTCCTGGGAGTGCGGCGGCTGCAGCGACACGGGCAGCGGTGAGGGGTGCAGCCGGGGGGGGAGCAGGGTCCCCAGGGCCACCGCAGCCACCTGGGACCCGAGGAGCGTGGCAGGGGCTTGTTGTGCTCATCATCTCCCTGCCCCTTGCAGTACACCCGTGGCAGCCGGCCCAGGGTCCAGCCCCCCGGCCAGAGGGAGGATTTTGGCCGGTGGCAGGCAGTGCAAGCGGAGACCCCCACGCCGTGGGAAGGTGCTCTGGCCTCTCCCCCATCCCGCTCCCGGCGTTACCCCCACCAGCACCCAGCGTGGTGCTGGGAGTGACTTTGCCGCTGTCCCCCGGCAGTGTGCGGGCTGTGCCAGCGAGCAGACTGTGACCCCGAGGTCGTGGGGCAGCTGTGCCGTCAGGATGGGCTCTGCATCCAGTGAGTCCCCGGGGCTCGACACCTCCCGGTCCACGACACCCTGCAGTCCCCAGCCCCGCACCACCGGCAGCCACTGGCATGTGCCATCTTTTCCCCTCTTGCAGCACCATGCCAGGTGCTGTGCTCTGCCCTGCACTGCTTCCGCTGCCTGCTCTGCCGGGCCATGTGCTCTGCAGGGTCCACCCCCCCTGGTGCAGGGACCCTCGAATGGCGCCCCGGCTCCTGGCACTTTGGCTGAGGAAGAGGAGGCCAGGATCCTCGCAGGACACCCCGACACCCAACTGCCCTCCCAGCCCCTGTCCCACAAGCCTGAAGATCCTCACGAATAAAAGCTGGAACTTCTCATGTGGGCTTGCTGATGTGCCTGAGCACTGCAGGGCAAGAGCCTCCGCAGTGGCCCCGACCCTCCTGTTGGCAGCGCGGGTGCTGCCAGGCCGTTTGCCACACAGGAGCCGGCACTGGCAGCCCCAGGTGTGATGCTGGTGTCACCCCGTGGGGACGTGCTGGGTGGCAGCGGAGCTGAACCCGGGCTGGGGAGGGGGAGGCACCACGGGAGCTGCCGTGGGGCCGAGGCTGCCCTGCCCAGGGGGGAGCAGCAAAGCCGGGGCGTGGGGACGGCAAGGGGGTCCCCGTGGGTGCCTTCTCCCACGTCAGGGCTCCAGCAAGGACTTCAGAGACACCCGAAGGGGTTGATAGCACAGACACTTTATTTAGGCATCAAAACTCCTGCCTCTTCCTTGACAGGCATACTGATACGGTTTAAATTAGGTTTGTTTTAAATTACTCTTTTGATATAAATTATTTTTGTCTTTTCCCTTTTTCGTAGCAAAAAATATTTAGTTTAACTTAAATAAGTTAAATAGAATAATTCTTCCTGCTGAAGAAGGCTGCAGTTCAAGTCCTGCCTGGCGTGGCTGGGGCTGGAAGCCGAGCCCGCCGGGGGCAGCAGCGGGGGCATCGCGGGTGGCAGCGGGGAAGGGTCAGTTCTTCAGGGTCTGGAAGTGCTTCAGGTGCGCCTGCACCCAGGGCGCCCCGGGGTCCGCGCACAGCTCCTTCTTCTTGGTGACCAGGCTGCCAGGAGAAAACCCGCGTTGGGGACCTCGGCCGGGGCAGCGCCGTGCCTGCGCCGCGTCCTGCCGGCAGCGCCCCGGGTGCCCCCGGCCGCGTCCCCGTCCCCCTCCCAGGCCACCCTCGGGGCACTGCCCCGGCCGTGGCACCCCGGGCCCCCCGCAGCGGTGGGTACTCACATCACCCCCGGCCGGCTGCAGCTGCTGCTGGTGATGTAGGCGGAGGCGATGAGGCCGCGCGGGACCGGGCGTTGCTGGTAGCTGAAGCAGCAGGCGGTGGGGACGCCGTCTGTGAGGGCGGAGAGACAGACAGACAGCCCTGGTGAGACGCCAGGCTACAGCAGAGGCTCTGGCCCCACCGGCGCTTGGGGTTCCCCAGGGATTTGCCATCTCCCGCCCCCCCCTTGTGTCGTATCCCCTGGCGGTGGCCCCCCAGGAGAGCCCTGGCCCCGAGCCTCGGTCCCAGCATTGGCGGTGGTCTCCTGCTCCCAGCCCTCCCCACAGGCACCAGGGTCCCCGCTGACGGGGATGGGGCTCTCCGGCTGCCCCGGCAGCTCCCGTGGAGCGATGGCACAGCCAGCCCCGCGCAGGACGCAGCGACGCCGGACTCACCGAGGTGGGCCTCGGACGGGGAGCAGGTGGCCACGAGGAGGAGAGCGACCAGGGCGGCTGCGGGGACCTTCATGGTGCTGCGGGGGCCGAGGGCTCTGCGAGCGGGGCTGGAGCTGCGGGGGCTGCAGGGCTCTCCTCTGCACGATGCTCGGCCCCTGTGGCGATGCCCTCCTTTTATCCCCGGCCGCTGGGCGGGCGCAGGGTTTCAAGGAAAGAAGAGGGGTGCATCATACCGGGAAAATTATGTCAGGATCGCCCAGTTTTGCTGAGCTGGAGAAGGCAAGGAAACCGCAGAAGCAGAAGTACCGGCCACGGAGCTGCCACTTTCAGATTCCATTTGGGTGCCCGGTGGGGACCGGCCAGAGCCCAAACCCCCACGACAGCAACCCCGCCGCTGCTGCAAGGACCCCCCGGGCCACGAGGCAGG
The DNA here is from genome assembly GCF_035582795.1 of Mycteria americana. Lineage (NCBI taxonomy): Eukaryota > Metazoa > Chordata > Aves > Ciconiiformes > Ciconiidae > Mycteria > Mycteria americana. Next base: position 7,385,306 of record NC_134379.1, on the reverse strand, counting down.
CTGGGGCACGAAGCTGCATGGCCAGAGCCCTGCTGGCAATCCCAAGCAGGCAGCCGTGAAGCCACAGCAGCAAGCTCCAGGCAGGGATTTGCTTTGCAACAGCCCCAGCAGCGTCACCGTGGCGGGCGGCTGCGGGGCTGCTCTGCGGACGGACAGCCCGGCCCAGCCCAGGTGCCCTGGCACGGACACCCCCAGCCACTGCCGCTGGTGCTGGCAGAAAACCACTGCCGGGAGTCAAATCCCAGCTTATCGCCAGCTGTGCCACAAGTGCCACTTCTCACCCTGCTCCACTGGTGTCACCCAGCAGGGATACAGAGTTAGCTCCCAGTCTCCGTGCCAGAGCCCTGATGGGAACCAGGCGGATGAAGGCTGCTCCAGCCTCCCTGCGCTCGCCGGAAACCTGCCCAAAAGCATCTTCCTTTGCAATTTCTTCTTGTCTTTATTGACATGACTGACAGTCCTGGTACGGTCCGATTTCCTTCGTTTGCCCTCCGCGTTGCCGCTGCGATGGGTGGATGGGCTCTAGGGTCTGCGGCAGGATTTTCCCCATGAGACGAGGTGATTGCCGGGGACCTGGAGCCCCCCGGCACAAGCAGCGTCCCCCGCACGGGTGCCCATCTCCGGGGTCTGGCCGGGGCTGAAGGACAGTGCTAAACCTCCAAGCACCTCTCCTTCTGCAGCCGCCCCTCTTTAACCCCTTGATCCATCTGGGAAAAAAACCAAACCACCCCCCAGAAGCCCCCAAACCCAACCCCAACCTTTCTCCCGTTGCCAGCCTGTGCCTGCCTTTATCCCTGCGTCCCACCGGGTGGGCAGCTGCCCAGGGCATCCTTAAACCCCAGGCCCGGGCAGGGGCTGCTTCATCTTGCGGGGGGGCTGGGGGCATCAGTCCCTGCCCTCCCAGGGCTCCTGGACTATTCCTGGGTCCCCACGGGGATGCCGAGCCCTGACATGACCCGTGTTTTCTCCCGCAGGATTTACATCGGCTCACTCCAGCTGCACGTCAGAACAGGGCGTTTTATTGAACCCATCGAGGGATGTACGGTAGCGTGGAGGGGGCGACAGCAGGGGAGGGGACACAGCCAGCTCCGTAACGGAACGAGTTGAAAACGTACAGATAATTATGGGATGCGAATAAGTAGAGCTTATGGGGAATGCAGCTTCATGTGGAGGCGCTGGTCAGTGCTTCCAGCAGAAGGACCATGGGACGGAGGTGACAATTCAGCCCCAGCCCTCCTCTGCCCCAGCGCTGGCCCCGGCCCCACGGGGCAGCTACGCTCACTTGAACTCCCCCAGAACTGGGAGACGCAGCCTCGCTCGCTCCCACAAAGGATGCAGAAGATTCGGGGGCAGCGCCGGCCCCGGCAGGTGACCGAGGCGCCCCGCAGCCGGCAGATGCAGCACCTCTGGGGACGGCACGGAGGTGGACGGCGTCAGCGCCGCATGCCCCTGGGGAGCTCTGTCACCTTCACGCAGCACAGCCTCGCCATGTTTTGGTGGGTTGCCTGGCCGGTGACACCGGGCCACTGATAAAGCCACCTCTCCTCTCCAAATCCCCAGTTTTCACAGAAATGGGCCTTTTCGGATCAAGGAGGATTTGGGGCGTTGCTTGCAGCCGGTGCAGGGGCCTCTGCTTCCACGGCCAGGCACCGGCCAAAATCCCCTCTGGCCGGGGGGCTGGAGTCTGGGCAGGCTGCGTTGACAGGCGCGGCAGGGGCAGGGAGATGATGAGCACAACAAGCCCCTGCCACGCTCCCTCCCTCCCCACATCACAGCCCTGCGCCTCTCCCCAGGTCCCAGGTGCAGGGAAGGAGATGACCGGGCGTGGGGACGTTTGTGACCCGGCTCTGCACGTGCGGGGCCGTGTTTGTGACCGTACATGCGTGCGGTGCCGTGTCACAAACACCGTGGCTGGATAAATACCCCCCGTGCAACCGCCCCCAGCTCAGTGTTGCGTTTGCCACGGACGCTGGAGGATCGGGATGGTCTTCGACCGCACCGACGTCCGCACGCCCAGCCATCTCCTTCACCGCAGCCGCTTGTGGTGATGGAGCTGAGGTCGGAGCGCTGTAAGAAGCCGCAGTCCCCCCCTGCCCAGCGTCCCGCGGCGCTGCCGGAGGAGCAGGCAGAACCCTCCTGTGCGCCGCCCCCACACAAAAGGAACCATCAGGTCCCCAAGGTGGAAGGTGAGCGCAGAGCATCCCCCAGGCACCGGCCAGAGGGAGGATTTTGGCCGGTGGCCGGCTCTGCAAGCGGAGGCCCCCACACCGTGGGAAGGTGCTCTGGCCTCTCCCCCATCCCGCTCCCGGCGTTACCCCCACCAGCACCCAGCGCGCTGCTGGGGGTGACTTTGCCGCTGTCCCCCGGCAGTGTGCGGGCTGTGCCAGCGAGCGGACTGTGACCCCGAGGTCGTGGGGCAGCTGTGCCGTCAGGATGGGCTCTGCATCCATGAGAACTGCCTGGTGAGTCCCCGGGGCTCGACACCCCCCGGTCCATGACACCCCCTGGTCCACAACACCTCCCGGTCCGCAGCCCCGCACCACCGGCAGCCCCTGGCATGCCCCCTCTTTTCCCCTCTTGCAGTACCACGCCAGCGGGCTGAGCCAGAGAGGGGCTGATGAAGAGGGCTTCTATGGCTTCCTCTTCCCCGACATCGAGCAGGAGCTGAAGCGGGTGGCACAGAAGGTGAGGCTGGGGACACGTGTCCCCACCCAGGTCCCCATGCCCCGTGTCCAGCGCTGCACAAGCCAGCAACCCCCCAGGGATGCTCTGACAGCTGGCTGCAAGCAACACCCTTAATCCGAAAAGGCCCATTTCTGCGGAAACTGGGGATTTGGAGAGGAGAGGTGGCTTTATCAGTGGCCCGGTGTCACCGGCCAGGCGGCGCACCAAAACGTGGCGAGGCTGTGCCCGGTGAGGGTGAACTGGGCTCCCCAGGGGCATGCGGCGCTGATGCCGTCCACCTCCGTGCCGTCCCCAGAGGTGCTGCATCTGCCGGCTGCGGGGCGCCTCGGTCACCTGCTGGGGCCGGCGCTGCCCACGAATCTTCCACTTCCCCTGCGGGAGCGAGCGGGGCTGCGTCTCCCAGTTCTTCGGGGAGTTCAAGTGAGTGTAGCCGCCCCGCGGGGCCGGGGCCAGCGCTGGGGCAGAGGAGGGCTGGGGCTGAATTGTCACCTCTATCCCGCAGGTCCTTCTGCTGGAAGCACCGGCCGGTGCAGCGCGTGCGGGCGGTGCAGCAGGACCAGACCCCCTGCCTCATCTGCCTGGAGGTGGTGGCGGAGCGGCCCTGCTACAACACCCTGGTCTGTCCCACCTGCGCCAGCGCCTGGTTCCACCGCCGCTGCATCCAGGTAGGCGGCATCGCCCCCGGCCCCTGACGTGATCACCCCTGTCGTCACGCTGTCGCCCAGCTCCGGGGGGACGAACAGGACCCCCTCGTCGCCGATGCTGATGCCAGCTCTGCCCAGGGCCAGGCGCTGTGCTCTGCCCTGCACCACTTCCGCTGCCCGCTGTGCCAGGACATGGCGTCCTTCCAGGAGGAGATGTTTCGCCTGGGCATCAAAATCCCCGACAGGTCGGTGCCCTTCCCCCTGCCTCCTTCCCCCTCGGCGATGCTCCGGCCCATCCCCTTCTGCCCCCTGGGTGCCGGCGGGGTGTCCCCCACAGCCCGGGGCTGAGCGCTCCCCGGCTCCCGCAGGGATGCTGCCTGGGAGGAGGACGGGGCCTTCGCGGACCATTACCGACGGCACAGCACCTGCGATGCCAGCCACTGCCTGTGCCCAGCGGGACGGGAGCAGGAGGAGGTGAATGGGTGAGTGCGGGTGACCCCAGTCCCCACAGCCCCAGCGAGAAGACGATGCCTTTGTCATCTCCTTTGGGCAGGGATGGAGGTTCCCTGGGATGCCGAGCCCGGCATGGCGCAGGTGCGTGCCGGCAGCTCAGCCCCGGCTGCCGGCGGGGAGCGGGGTGGAGGTGGGCTCAGCACAGTGCTGGGGCTGGCAGCCCACAGCTCGGGGGCCTTTGGTGGCAGTGGGTCCCGCTGCTCCCCCAGGCCCTGGAGACTACTGCTCTGTGCGTCCTGTGGCTCCCGCGGGACCCACCAGCTCTGCTCCGGCGTGGGGGAAGATGCCGAGTCCTGGGAGTGCGGCGACTGCAGCGACACGGGCAGCGGTGAGGGGTGCAGCCGGGGGGGGGGGCAGGGTCCCCAGGGCCACGTGGCCACCGCAGCCACCTGGGACCTGGGCAGAGGCGCAGGGCTGTGATGTGGGGAGGGACGGAGGGAGCGTGGCAGGGTCTTGTTGTGCTCATCATCTCCCTGCCCCTTGAAGTACCCCCGTGGCAGCCGGCCCAGGGTCCAGCTCCCCTGGTGCAGGGACCCTCGAATGGCGCCCCGGCTCCTGGCACTTTGGCTGAGGAAGAGGAGGCCAGGATCCTCGCAGGACACCCCGACACCCAACTGCCCTCCCAGCCCCTGTCCCACAAGCCTGAAGATCCTCACGAATAAAAGCTGGAACTTCTCATGTGGGCTTGCTGATGTGCCTGAGCACTGCAGGGCAAGAGCCTCCGCAGTGGCCCCGACCCTCCTGTTGGCAGCGCGAGTGCTGCCAGGCCGTTTGCCACAGAGGAGCCGGCACTGGCAGCCCCAGGTGTGATGCTGGTGTCACCCCGTGGGGACGTGCTGGGTGGCAGCGGAGCTGAACCCGGGCTGGGGAGGGGGAGGCACCACGGGAGCTGCCGTGGGGCCGAGGCTGCCCTGCCCAGGGGGGAGCAGCAAAGCCGGGGCATGGGGAGGGCAAGGGGGTCCCCATGGGTCCCTTCTCCCACGTCAGGGCTCCAGCAAGGACTTCAGAGACACCCAAAGGGGTTGATAGCACAAACACTTTATTTAGGCATCAAAACTCCTGCCTCTTCCTTGACAGGCATACTGATACGGTTTAAATTAGGTTTGTTTTAAATTACTCTTTTGATATAAATTATTTTTGTCTTTTCCCTTTTTCGTAGCAAAAAATATTTAGTTTAACTTAAATAAGTTAAATAGAATAATTCTTCCTGCTGAAGAAGGCTGCAGTTCAAGTCCTGCCTGGCGTGGCTGGGGCTGGAAGCCGAGCCCGCCGGGGGCAGCAGCGGGGGCATCGCGGGTGGCAGCGGGGAAGGGTCAGTTCTTCAGGGTCTGGAAGTGCTTCAGGTGCGCCTGCACCCAGGGCGCCCCGGGGTCCGCGCACAGCTCCTTCTTCTTCTTGGTGACCAGGCTGCCAGGAGAAAACCCGCGTTGGGGACCTCGGCCGGGGCAGCGCCGTGCCTGCGCCGCGTCCTGCCGGCAGCGCCCCGGGTGCCCCCGGCCGCGTCCCCGTCCCCCTCCCAGGCCACCCTCGGGGCACTGCCCCGGCCGTGGCACCCCGGGCCCCCCGCAGCGGTGGGTACTCACATCACCCCCGGCCGGCTGCAGCTGCTGCTGGTGATGTAGGCAGAGGCGATGAGGCTGCGCGGGACCGGGCGTTGCTGGTAGCTGAAGCAGCAGGCGGTGGGGACGCCGTCTGTGAGGGCGGAGAGACAGACAGACAGCCCTGGTGAGACGCCAGGCTACAGCAGAGGCTCTGGCCCCACCGGCGCTTGGGGTTCCCCAGGGATTTGCCATCTCCCGCCCCCCCCTTGTGTCGTATTCCCTGGCGGTGGCCCCCCAGGAGAGCCCTGGCCCCGAGCCTCGGTCCCAGCATTGGCGGTGGTCTCCTGCTCCCAGCCCTCCCCACAGGCACCAGGGTCCCCGCTGACGGGGATGGGGCTCTCCGGCTGCCCCGGCAGCTCCCGTGGAGCGATGGCACAGCCAGCCCCGCGCAGGACGCAGCGACGCCGGACTCACCGAGGTGGGCCTCGGACGGGGAGCAGGTGGCCACGAGGAGGAGAGCGACCAGGGCGGCTGCGGGGACCTTCATGGTGCTGCGGGGGCCAAGGGCTCTGCGAGCGGGGCTGGAGCTGCGGGGGCTGCAGGGCTCTCCTCTGCACGATGCTCGGCCCCTGTGGCGATGCCCTCCTTTTATCCCCGGCCGCTGGGCGGGCGCAGGGTTTCAAGGAAAGAAGAGGGGTGCATCATACCGGGGAAATTATGTCAGGATCGCCCAGTTTTGCTGAGCTGGAGAAGGCAAGGAAACCGCAGAAGCAGAAGTACCGGCCACGGAGCTGCCACTTTCAGATTCCATTTGGGTGCCCCGTGGGGACCGGCCAGAGCCCAAACCCCCATGACAGCGACTCTGCCGCTGCTGCAAGGACCCCCCGGGCCACGAGGCAGGCTGGGGCACGAAGCTGCGTGGCCAGAGCCCTGCTGGCAATCCCAAGCAGGCAGCCGTGAAGCCACAGCAGCAAGCTCCAGGCAGGGATTTGCTTTGCAACAGCCCCAGCAGCGTCACCGTGGCGGGCGGCTGCGGGGCTGCTCTGCGGACGGACAGCCCGGCCCAGCCCAGGTGCCCTGGCACGGACACCCCCAGCCACTGCCGCTGGTGCTGGCAGAAAACCACTGCCGGGAGTCAAATCCCAGCTTATCGCCAGCTGTGCCACAAGTGCCACTTCTCACCCTGCTCCACTGGTGTCACCCAGCAGGGATACAGAGTTAGCTCCGTAACGATGCACTGCCCATACATTCATCTCCACGTGGTTGGTCAGGTGGGAAAGGAAAGATCATACAGGAATGAGGTGGTGTTGAGCTAGAAGTCACTGGGGGTCTTACATTTGTCCCTTTTTGCTGGTAATATGGTCAAAAGCAGTACCCTCATGCTGGAAAGGTTGCAGAGACATGGAGGAGCGGACGGCCTGGAGGGACTGGACTCTTGCCCTGCTCCAGGGCTGGAGCAGTGGGCTCAGGCTGCAGCCCAGCCTGGCACCCTGCCTGGCCCCAGCGTGAACAGAGGATCGACACCTCTCTAAGGACTTCAGTTCTGGCCGCAGTCTGCAGCCTCTTGACAGTCAAGTTATTGCAATTACTGCTTGCCCACTTCTTCCCAATTTCATCCAATAATTTCGTATAAGGATAATTTCATCCAATTTAAGTTCTCTCTACTGGCTTAGCCCCAAAAAAGGAAATACATCTGTGTCAGGAGACAGGGCATCAAGAGTAGGAGCTGGAGGGAGGAGAGGATTCTGCTGGTGCCCACTGAGATCAGCTCACTGCAGCCTTGCAGATGAAACCTCGAGGAGATCGTAGTATGACTGAAAAGGGGCAGCATTTGCAATGCCAGAGGGTAATTCCCAAACGTCCGAACCAGTGCACACCCAGCAAGAAAGAGCTGCTAAACTTGCTACTTCCTCCTTTTTTTTTCTTTTTCCAGCCTTGCCCTGATGCTGCCCCGTGGTGCCACAAAAGGTTTGCTGCCCGGCTCCCAGCTACCATGCAAACCCCCAGCCTCCCACCGCCTGCCTCCTGACCCTTGCTCGGGCATGACTAATTCCTGCCGCCCTGATTCAAGGGGAAAGTCTAACTCCCTGAGACGCTGAGCAATGGCTGTGCGCGTCCACCCATCCTCACCGCACGGCAAGGGCGATGCTCCCCGTTCACGCGCAGGGATAAACCTCGCGGTGGCTGCAATGGCCTTTTGCCCAGGAAACCAGAAAACCTTTCCCTGCCAACAGGTCCCTGTCTGATGGATGCGTCCCTCCAAGCCAGCACTTGTTTGAAAGGAGGTGTAGGATTAGGAGAAAAGGTCATGCTTGTTTCTTTTAGAAAAGATGTGACGGAGGTGAGAACGGGTGTAAATCATCTCGCTGGGGACCTTCAGGAGGAGCTAGGCAGCGATCTGGGCTCAGGGCAATGGTATGAACAGAAACAACCTCTCCAGCTCCCTTCTCCAGCTGCCTATGTGTCAGCTATTTCTGTTTAAGCCGCCCTGTGCCCGGGGCTACAAATGAATAAATCCTTTGTAATTAATGATGACCAGGGTCTTCATCTGGAGCATTTGAGAAGGGCTTGGAGGAGAGGTATTAAATGCTCCTGCTTGTCAAATGTCACTGGATACACACAAGCAGAAGGAAAAGGACTGAAGATCTGCATGAGTTTTTCTGTTAATGCCATTGCAGGGTCACTAAGAGGTTTCTCTTAAACTCAAAGCACCCTCTGTGTGCAGAGGAGCCCCAAGTTCAGGGGTCAGCCAGCAGAAGCCTTTTGTGTTTTTATGAACCTCTCTGCCTGTAAACCCCCATGTCTCCCACAAAGACCTGCCCCAGACCTCTGCCCTCCAACCACCCCATTCTGGCATCTCTCCTGCCCTCACCAGAGCCAGCTTTGCTTTGTTCAGCAAGGAGAAGTGTGAGGGAGGACATCAGCATGCAACAGGCTTTTATAATGAAGGCAACCAGCAATTGCTCCCTGGGTCAACTGTAGGAACAAGATGCTGAGCTACCCAAACCCCAGGGTGGGATATTTCTGGGGAGAGCAGCCCCGAGCCAGGGTTGAGCTGGGCTTGGGCAGGAGAACGGAGTCACGGAGCCCACAGCTGGGGATGAGCAATGGCAGTGGGCAACGCTGGCTGGGTGGGAGCCCCTTTACCTGCCCAAGCAGAGACAAAAGGGGTGGGATAGGCAAGAGAATAGCAACGAGAAACACCAAATGCTGTAGGAGACCAGTACACCGATGACCTTGACTTAATAAACACATCTCTGAACTAAGATCATGAGCGAGGGGCCAAGAGGAAAAAAGGGAAACAAGGAACGCAGAAGAAGGAACAAAAGAATGTAGAAGAAGGAACAACAAGATAACTATAAGCCAATGAAACGTTGCGTGATAAAAGTTACAGAGCCAATTAGATGGATAGAATAAGCGCGTGCATTGCGTGTGCTTCGCGTGAACCGGTCGGGATAAGTATAAAAAGAGTGCTGTCAGGTAAATAAAGGTCTCTCCCCCTACCATCAGCACCGGAGTCCGTGTCTCATTCCCTTCAAAATGCCAGGATGGTGATAAGGAATATCCCACACCCAGCAAATATTAGAAGCTGAGATCATCGCAATGACAAGTAGAAGTGTCATGATCTGTGGGCATTGGCTTTAGCAGTTACCAGAGGAAAGTTTGTCATCCGGTAGGAGCCACAGAAAATCTCAGAATTGCAAAGATTATTTCTGATGGAAATGGTGAAAATATTTCCTCTTTGCTGCAGAATTGGTTGGCCAAGCTTTCAGTTCTCCATTTAGATGAGAGCCGGATGGGACTTCTTACTGGATGCTGATGAAATACTTTCCATTCTAACTGGAATTGAGGATATTTCAACAAATTGCACAAAATTGCAGCTCAGCAAAAGTAGACAGTTTGTGTTTAAGTGTATTTAAGGAATTAAATATAAGGAACTGATGTAAAGGGAGAGTGAAGAAATGACTTAAGGTTTTATTTCTGCTGCCATGGAAGACCTCTGTAAGCAGATGACTTTCTAATCCGGCAGAGAAACACAAGAGAAATTCGGGGGGGGGGAGAAGAGGAGAGAAGGAAACACAGACCAGAAAACCCAGCTTTACAATACAAATTTGAAAAACAAAAGAAAGTAAAAGCCCATTAGTTAGGAAGGGGAGCAAGCAGCCAAAGATGCCACTTCTTTTTGGCTTGTCTTTGCATAAACAAAACAAGAGGTTATGGTCAAGTACTCAATCAAAATTTAGTGCACACAGGTGAGAAAAGGGAAAAGAGAGCAAATAAGTAAGGAAGAGGTAGATAAGGCAGGTGTCCTCAAACAAAAAGGCCCCAAAGATTCCCCTAACTTCCTCCCAAGCCAGGCTGTGGCCATCTCTGAATCACCGGTGATTAGCAGGACAAACTCACATGGAACAGGAGAGGTACCAGCACGCCAATGATGAGCAAACATGACGCTAGTCTTGCATTATCAGATGCTTTTGGCACTGCCTCGCATGCGTCTCCTTAAGAAAACGAGGGAATTAAAGTCTAAAAACCACATTACCCCCAGGGGCTGTGAGCACGGCTAAAAGAGCAGCGGGACCATCAGTACTGACCTGACGGCAGGCAGCTGGCAAGGCAGAGGGGGGCAAGTGGAGGCATGGCGACACGAGAAGAGCTGCACTGACAGCGCAGGCAGAAACAGCAGGGACAGTGTGCGGGCAGTACTGGGGTGACTGCTGGTGGTGAGGAACTTGCCCCTTAGGGCCTCACATTTCAAGAAATAAGTGATAGGAGAAGAGCGAGAAAAGAGCAGCAAGAAAGTCCCGTGTCCAGACAGAGCAGCCAGACAATGTCACGGGATTCATTTAGACTAGAAGAGAAGAAGAGGGATGATCGCAGTCACTGTGAGAGGACAGCATTGCCTCCTGCTTCCCCAAGCCTGCTAAGGAAAGCTGAGACGCAACTGCCTCGGTCGGCAGCCGCCCTTAGGAAAGCCTCCTCGACTCTGCAGAGCCTACCCTGAGGACAAACGGACAAATCCCTGCCAGCTGGCAGAAGCAGGCTGTATTTCTGACCCTGAGCCAGGGCAGAGAGATGCTCTCCGCAACCCTTTCAGGAGAGGCTGCCAGGCACATGGGGACATTGCTGCGCTTCGCAGCACCGAAGGGATCACAGCAGCCCTTCTGCCCTCACCATGCACCAGCGTAAGACAGAAGGAAACCACAAGCAGAAATAAATGAAAGAAACTGCCAACACCACAATCCCATGCAAATGTAGAGAAAACCACACGGCATTATGCAACAGCCGTCTAGGAAGTGACACTCGTCATTGATAAAAATTATGCAAAGGGGTCCCGTGGCTAGAGGTTGCAAGGAAAACACAGATGGGAAGTCGGTCTCACCCTGCAGGTGAGCTGTCACTGACCCTTGCACATACGGTTTTATGAGAGTAACTCAGCATTCAAAGCGGAATTGCTAAACCAGTCCCCACTGATACCTTTTAAATTCAGATTCCTGAATGTCCTTTCCCCCCCCAAGGACCCTGTGCTATGCCCTGCACAAAGACCCACAACCCAGAGCAGGGATTTTTCTATGGTCCTGGATCAAAGATAGACCTCTTCTTCCCCCCCAGCTTGAGTGAATTCTACACTAGACTGAGAGGAAAGAGAGTGGTAAGAGCAAAAATAATCTCGCCCCAAGCAGGAGGTTGCCGCACACCTGCGCGTGCACGCGTTCCAGAAAAACACAAGGGCCTTAGTAAGGTCCGACAAAGGGGGGATCGTTTGACGCTGCAGGCGCGTGGGCCTGCCGCCCTCCAGCCACCCAGCACAGCTCTACCAAACCACGGGGACACTCTGGGCTGGTTACTCTCAGCTCTAGAGACCACCCCAGGGGAGATATTTCACCCAGAGATGGCTGCAGCCTCAGCTTCTTTCACTCTCTCCCAGACTCCCCATATTGACTCCAAGTCCCCAGCCTCAAGCACCCCTTGCTCCTTAAGGCAAGCAGATACATGATTTTTGTTTCTTTAAACAAAATCAGGGAAGAGAAATGCTGCGTGAGCAGAGCAAGCATAGAATCATAGAATGGTTTGGGTTAGAAGGGACCTTTACAGGTCATCTAGTCCAACCCTTCTGCAACGAGCAGGGACATCTTCAACCAGGTCAGGTTGCTCAGAGCCCCATCCAACCTGACCTTGAACGTTTCCAGGGATGGGGCATCTACCAGCTCTCTGGGCAACCCGTTCCAGTGCCTCACCACCCTCATCATTGGCATTGACATGAGAAAGTACCCTGCTTCACCTAAATATAAATACATCCCTCTGTAAATAGCAGGATTCAGAGCACAAGGCACAGCGAAACACCCAGGTTAGAAGGTCACTTGCCAGCGGCCCACAGGCACCTTCTTGCCACACTGTGAACCCAGCTTCGCTCTGCCCTGGCCCCCCCAAACAGCACCCACGGCCTCCCCCTCTGCTCTCACACGGTGCTTACCCCCACCCCATCCTGCTGTTTGTCTCTTGTGCCTCACGACTCGCACCGGCAGCCCTGTCCCCCGGCCCTGGGCGCAAGTGGAGGAAAACCCTGGGGCTCATTCTCACCAGGGCTGCTCTTGGCTTTGCAAGGGCGGACGGACGCTGGTCTCCCAGATGTACTGACCTACAGCTCGCGTGTGCAATTTGGCAGAGCCAGTGGCTCTCAGCTACTGCTTCTGCAGAGACCTGCGCCTGCCCACGTGGATACGTTGTTGGGACTGTAAAAAGAAGTCGTCTGGCTGCAAGAAGTTATTTCAGTTTTGAGTTTGCAGACACCAACTACCATTACCTCCTGCACCCAGACAGCAGATTGCATAACCCCATTTCCATGAAAACAGGCTAAAAATAAAAAATTATCTGAACTTACAGAGCTGGGGTTATCTCATAGCAATTGCTTCTGTCTGTCTTCTCCACTTTTTGCCCTTGACAAGACCTTCTGGCAGAGAGTTTCACATGTTAATTATGCCTTGTGTCAAAATATGTCTCTCCAGTGCATGGTTTCCCTCTTTAAATGGTTTTAACCACGTAGATGTCCCTTTCTTCTTCTGCATGAAAGGGTAAATAATCAATATTGAATGTTTATTTTTAAGCTCCCTTCATCTATTTGCCCCAGTCTTTTCAATCTTTCATCTCCAAGTCGCTAAACGCTTTCATCACCTGGCTCAAAGTCTTCTGTGTCGGCTCTATCCATCTCTGAGTCAAAATGATCAGAGCTGAATGTGGCATCCGGAGATCGTTCTGCTGGTTTCTACAACAACGTTATGGCACTTGGAGAATTAGTTTCTGTCTCATCCTTCATGCACTCCAGTATTCTGCTTAATCCTTGGACTTGCAGCACCAAAGATCAACTCTAGAAAATAAGGAGATGTTAAGCCTCATTTTCTAAAGAAAATGGCATTTAGGGGACCTGAATGTCATTGAAGAGGAATGGAACAGAGACTTCTAAGTCACATGGGCCAAATACTCAGGACCCAAATATCTTTAAAATCTGGCCATAAACTCAAAAACATTACCACAGGCCTTTTTCTTCCCAAAGCAGCTGTAGTTCATTTGACCTTAGAAACAGAAATTAGTATTTCAAATGACTCCTGAGTGAATGTCATCTGCTAGCATGTTGCTCCATCAACTAGCTCTGTTAAACCCCAGTCTTCTGCAATCCTGATTAATGTAAGTAATCTTGTATTTTGCAGACATATGCCTCCCACTGAACTCCCCTCTCCAGATCCTCAGGCATCGCACCAGATACAGCATATTTGCAGTACATCACCAGTATCAGTCTTAACGCACACCAACACTAACCTAATAGCTTCCTTTTATAAGTTCACAGATATTTGCGACGAAGGAAATGCAGTAGATCTCGCTCATCCGGGCTTCAGTAAGACATTTGAAACGGTGCCACATAGTAAATTATTAGCTAAGCCAGAGAAGATGTGACTGGCGTATGAAATGTAAAGTGGGTAAAGAGCCGCCTGAAAGGGGCACGGTAATTGCTTCAGCTGAAAGGGGATGTGTTAGACTGAAGGGGGTTTACCAGTACAGTTCCTTGAGTTTCTGCCTCAAAAATTATTCTGCTTAACATTTGCATTAATGATCTTGGCACAAAAAGCAGGAGAATGCAAAGGAAATTTGCTGATGAGGCAAAATGAGATGCTATCATCAATCTAGAAGAGGCCAGGATATTGCACAGAAAGATGATAACGACCTTGAGAACTGAAGTAATGGAGAAGGGATTCGATTCAGCAGCGCAGACTGGACGATCATGCTGTTGGGGACAAGGGATAACAGCAGCAGCCGTTCCAGTTTGGGAGGCTGTCAGCTGGAAATGTCTGGGGCAGGGAAAAACCCCTGCTACAAATTACAAGGCTGTGACAAGACCCTGGTGTTATATGACACGAGAAGAGTCAAATGCAAAGAGCTTGGGTTGAGGGGTTAGGAAAATGAGGGACTGATCTGTGTGAATGCATCAGAGTCAACACCAGGAAAAGAGCTGTAGTGGGCCCTGCTGGTATAAGGACATCTGGCTAGAAACGGCCTGGGAATACAAATAGATGGGAAATTAGATTTCCACATGAAAGGAGTAAGTTTCTCATGCAGGCTTCTGACCCAAGCAGGGCGGATAAAAACCAACCACCACTCAGATGGATATCAGTCCTCCTGTGCAACCAGCATGCTCAAGAAGCCAGCCAGATTAGAGGCGTGATCTTCCCTCTGAATTTGCACTGGTTTGTCTTTACAAGGGCCTATGCACAGAGGCGTTTCAAAGTCCTATTTTAAAAGGTCTCACTAATCACAATGTTGGTTTGGAATCAAATGTTCTACAAGGCGGTACAAATGCCGTCAGCCCGGGTGGACGGCAGCTGCCTGCTCTCTTATTCCCAGGCCAAATGCTAGATTCGCTTGTTCCCCTCCAGGACCGGAGGTGGTTTCAGCGGTGGTGGGTTTTTGGTATGTGATTAACTGCTTCACTCTGAACCCCCTCTGCCCCGCTCAGCTCAACCATTCAGTCTGGAATCACTGAATAATAGCACTTCTTACAAATTTCCTCCGGAATATCCTTTTTGGACGCTCCCATCTCTAATAGCTCCTCTTCCTCTGCCCTGAAGGAGCAGGGCTGAGGCAGAGTCTCTCCCAGCGCAGACACCCCCATCCCCTAAGCTGACTACTTGCTGCTTTTGCTCCCCAGGAGTGAATTTAGTTTTGCAGTTGCAACTTTTTACTCTTCACGGTCCCTGTATTTACCCTTCCCAGCTCACTGTCCTTGCTGCCACATCCCCAGGAACACGGTCACCTTCACCGCAGTATCTAAGCACATCAAATCTCTTTTGGGATCATCAGGGGTTTCTATTCTTCTCTTTTTGGTTTCCTCTGCATACTTGGCTCTGATCACCTCCTGCAAGTCCCTCAGAGCTTCCTGGCCTGCCTCTCTTGCTGAGTCGGAAGATTTTTATAACGCTATTTTAAATGTTCAGGCTTCTTCTAGTGACTTCCTCTTTCTCTGGAATCTCCCTTTTGAATTTACTGACACAAGACTATTTCTGGGGTCAGCTTGTATCCCTTTCCCCTTGCTCCTTTCAACCACGAGACGTAGGCCTGAATCACACGGTAGGCAGGATTATTCAATGGTCCCTCCAGGTCTCTCACTTCTATCCCCCCCAGCACCCACAGCATCCCCCCCGTCCCATGGCCCAGCCACAAAGATGTCTCTTTGGACACTCTCTTCCACTTTTCAGCTGGAGGGGACTGATTTCCCCTTCTGTGAATTCCCCAGTGAGAGCCCAGAGGTTTATGGCCCGGCAGGTAACAAGCTGTCACATCTTGGCTTTGCTTTTAGGACCAAGCCTGGCGTAATGGCAACCATTAACCCTTTACTATCCTTTTAAGAGATGGCTCCTTCCTGCAGACTCCACGCCCTAACCCTGCCGGGTGTAATTCAGCATAACAAAAGCCACCTTCTCCCAGGAGAGGTATAGCTCCTGATTCAGAGTGCTCTTTGGTGTGAAAACTACTTTCTACTCCAGTCTAAATGCCTCAATGCAGTCCCAGGGGTGGGGTCCCCTGTGTGCCCAGAGCCCCTCCAAAAAGCTGACCCTGCTACCCCTGAAAATGCCTCGGAGGAAGATGGAAAGGAGTCCAAAGAGCACAGAGAACCAGAAATAACAGCACACAGCCGAGTCTTGCATCCAGGCCTGTCTTTTGCCCATAGAGCTGTATGAAAACAGTTTGCCCTGTGATTTTTGCCATCAAGGACTCATCACAGCCACCCCCACGCCAGGACTGTGTCCCCACCATACTCCCCATCACCAAGAGCAGCAGGCTGGGAGCACATGTGACAATGACAAATTAAGGGTGCTAGCCTAGTGCCCCACACACGCTCCTCAGGTTTGAGCACAAGTGCCAGGGATGCTCTGGGGAGGACACAAGAAGTTGGCAGCTGCCTCCAGCAACAGAGAACAAGTATGTTGGGCACAAGAGACTACAACAGACCTTGCTGGCTCAAAGTGCACGAGGCTAGAGAGAAGCGAGGTAGCGACGCAGCGAGATGCAGGATGACAGCCTCTTTGCAGGAAAGGAGAGGAAGAAGCCCGCTTGTGCATAATTCTGCAACAGGAGTCTGTGAAGGCAGGATGTGAACTCATCGTGCTGCTGGTGACTGGACTCCTTAACAGCAGCAGTGCAGGGAGAAAAAGGTCAAGGGCAGATGACTCAGGGGTCAGCCACATGCACTGCGGTGCCCACCTCCCAGGGCCAGGTTAACCCTGGATCCGGGCTAGGTGAATATGAACTGCCTGGCTGGTCTTCGAGAGACAAGTCCCTGGACAGCACACGCTGTCTCGAAGGGCTAAATGGCGTTTGCTCACTCCCACAGCTCAGATCAGGAGCACCCTGCTGAGCAAGAATACAATTTCCCATCTACGGTTTTTATGAGGGCAGGGAGAGCCCCTTGAGGTTAGAGCAAGTGTTTTTTCAGAGAAACACAGAAAATAGGGCTGGGGAAAGTAATCAACTTCCACAGGAAGATCAACACTCAGTGTCTCACTCCAGGAACAGAGTTCCTCGCTCTCCAGGTGATCTACTAGCACCTCCCCACTGCTGCAGTATTTTTTCTTCCATTTTTTGCTGTAGTTTGAGACCAGAACATCATGTCTTATCCAGCAGAAGACAAAGGATGAATTTGTTCTTTCCACCTTGCAGTGACCCTTGTAGACTGTTCTCAGGCTTCTCCCACCCTCTTTAGACTGCACACCACAGTTCTTCCACACTCTGCAAATTTAACAGGCCTCTGCTTGTTTCAGATAGCATTAATGAAAATATCACATAGCACCGGACCTGTGGGGTCCCACATGCTTCTGGCAGTCATGGATGAAATCCACTCAGAAGGCCATTTTCACAGTCTGATGATGACAATGATGTGTCAGAACTATTATAGGATTTTTTTTGTAATATGGGGAGCTAGCTCATACCCATGGGACTAAGCTGTTTGTGCAATAATCACTTCTCAGAGTATAGTGCTTGCGCATTTTGAATCCCCGTCAAAAATTATGTCAGGTTAAACTCCAGGAAGAGAACACGAGCAAGTTCAGGCTAGTGTGGGAACATACAAATTGGCAGAGATTCCCAAGGAGCAATGCAGGGTTTCCGAGCCAGGTCTTTCTGAGCTGTTGCAGAGCACGTCTAAGCTGTGCGGCAGAGCAGCATTGCAGCACCCTCTGCTGCCTGCTGCCTGCAGCTCCACAGGTCTTCACTATAGTCAGCTGTATGTTGGGCCTCGAACGTTCAAAGATGCTGACAGCATCATCAGATAAATACCTCGCCCTTTAGGGTGACAAATCTTGCAATTACTGATTAGAACAAGATATCTGTGTTCTCTTCCCTGCTTTGGGGGAAACGAGGGCTCACGCTTCTTGTACTTTCTTCCACTGAAAGACAATCTCACATCCTCCTCAACACATCTGTAGCTGCCTGTTTTAAGAAGTGGTCAATACTGCAAGTGAGTATGAGCATCAGCAGCACCAACATACAAAGTTTAACTGCTGCAAATATTTATTTAGGTTTTAAGCAAACTAATGCCCGCGTGGCACTTCTCTTTGCAGTGCCCTCCCAGCAACAGCCCAGTACATCTGACTTCATCTGTGGTTGTGCAAGCATTTCTCCAGCACATCCCAGCTCCTCTTGCCCCATCTAATCTTTCAAACACCCATACAAGTATGCAGGAACATGGTGCTGCACATGAGCAATGCACAGCAAGAATACCTGCGAGCCTGCAGGCTGAGAACAGCTTGTACAGATAGGCTTCATTTTTAAGCTCGCAGCAGTGACCCTGTGCTTTTCTTCCTTGTGATATACAGGACCAAGTTCAAAGAAATAAATCAATCATGCTTGTGGAGCAGTTCTCTTCCTCTATGCCCTATACCATGATGCAGCTCAGATACAACAGCAAAAGGAAGCCCCAGCACATGTGGCAGAATGAGGATACAAGGTCAGTTATCTGTGGCAAGA
This sequence comes from Mycteria americana, assembly GCF_035582795.1. NCBI lineage: Eukaryota > Metazoa > Chordata > Aves > Ciconiiformes > Ciconiidae > Mycteria > Mycteria americana. The sequence goes on along the minus strand of NC_134379.1, from coordinate 7,367,413 downwards.
CACAAAGAAAAAAAAGAGAGTAAACAGGAAAAGAAGAACCAGGGAAACCCCAGCACTCCTCCCCACCCCCAAATCCGAGAATACCATATTCAGAGTTGTTTTGTACTGTTTTCCTCTAGAACCATTTCCTATCTCACCACTGTCCAAGTTCTGGCCAATGCCACCTACCCAACCTTGGGACCTTGACAGCATCTGCCTCTTTAGTCTGACACCTCTGACAGCTTCTCCATCTCACACACAAGGCTTTTCCCAGAGAGATCAGAAACTCCTTCTCCATCTCACACACAAGGCTTTTCCCAGACAGATCAGAAACTATGCATGTAAAAGTCAATAGTCTGCAAACATCTCGTATCAGACAGAGCTGTACAGAGAATTAACACACTCCACCTCCCCCTGCCAACCAAAGGCAGCAACTACTCTCAAGGCTGAGAAAACAGACAACAGGACACCCCTGCAGATCGCTGTTCTGTGCATCTTGCCATGTAACTGTCACGACTGGTAAAAGTCTGCAAACAGAGCTGGCTACAGATGCCATCCCCCACTGCGCTCTCAGTCTGTTGCAGATGTGTACAGAGGAGATTTGTGTGTTTGTTCTTAGAACTTGCCTTGTTAATGTTGTAATATTGACACAATATTCAGCTCAAAGCTGCTACAGGCAAGTGGAAAGTGAAGCTTTTTATTGAATGTATTTTTTTTTTAATCTTAGCTTTTAGAACAAGATATTTAACAACATTAACATTCATTTTTACATCACGTCACATGCTCAACTGTGCTACTACTGTAGCTACAGCTGCATATTGTCTGCTTCCCCAGAAGTCCTCAGACTGAAGATTTATGGTGAAACAGACACTTAAACACACACAAAACCAGAAAATGCAAGTAGGTTTTACTAATGAGGCAGATATTTTGCTGCATGCACCTCTCCATCAGAAACAAGTCCAACTTTAGCAGACACCAATAGCATCTTTTGTCTTTGTCTAATTTGGAAGCTGCGTTACACAGAAATGAGAAACAAGTTAATGTATGCAAAGTTTGCTGGAGCAGCAAAAGCAACAGAAAGTGCTTGATCTAGTGAGAAACTGTAAAGAGAACAGAAGCTTTGCATTCCAAACAAAAGATTCCCCCAGGAACGAGAGGTATTTGAAGATGTCCACTTCTACATCTGGAATTAAAAGCAGAGATTTCTCGCAGAGAAATGCAAATCAATTAAGTGAACCAAGAAGCGTTTGGGGAGGAAAAGGAAAATATTTGGCAGGCAAACACTAAGATGTTGAGCAGCTCTGTGGGAGTCGTGTCCCATGGACCGAACCAAAACCATAATTAGTCTATTGTGTAGGTAAACACCAAGCTCATGTACAATTTTTTTTCTCATCCCAAACATTTCCTGGACACTTGCTGTCTAGCATCCTTTCTACAAAAGTAGAGTACCATACTGATAAGTCAGTGTGTAAAAACACCTGGGGGAGGAAGGTTTAGCGAAGTATAAAGTGTTTCTTCAAAAGTGCATAAGTAGTAAACAACAATCCTCTGGGTTTGTATGTTTACCATTGTACCCAAAGACACTAGCCATTTTACACTGGCAGTTTTAGTGCTCCCAGCTTCTGTTATCTGCTTGGAAGCTGAATGGCACCGCTCTAGCTATAGTACCGCGTCTCTTATGCCGATGCCTGTCAGCAGGCAGAGCTGCGCAAGTGTCCTCGTATAGGTGCGTTTTGCAGCAGCCAAAGATGGCCACCAGGTTCTACAAGTCTGGTAAGGAAATGAGAGGCTTCAAATGTAGATCACATCCGAATCATGCTGCTGAACCTACAAGGCAAATCAAATAGGAAAAATTAGTTCCACCCTGAACTCCGACTTAAAACGAAGTAACTCCCTTTGGTCCAGTTCCTCCTTTATCTCCAACTCTGGAGCCTTTTGCAAGATGCCCTGCAATAGCTTTTTCTTCCTTCTTGAAACAAGCATATTTGTCTCACCTCTGCTATTTGGATTAGGTTAGTCTTAAAAGTTGCTTCTGTTCCTTGTGTTAGAGAAAGCTGCTTCCTCATCTTGCTTGCTGCTTGCCACACTCAGCTGTGTTCCTTCTCGCTCTAAGCACACAACCCTGAAGATTCAGGTCTTGAATGTTATATACCAGAGCCTCTAACTGATCCTAAACCCCCTCAGTTTTGTTCATATAAAACAGCAGCAAATACATCAAGCTTTCTTTATTCCCAATACCTTGCACATTTAGCACTGCCTAGAGAAAGCTGATTTCCTTCCCACTATTCAAGACCGCACGCCCTTACAGTTGTTCTTGAACGCATACTAGATTCTCCATTCTAGTAAAATTTAAAAGCAGGTTGTTTTTTCATAAGACCCAGCTCATTGCCTCTTCAGGACTCTTTGACAGGGATCACATTAGAAGAGAACTGAACTGCTGGAAGTCTAGGCACTTATTGCTATCTTACTCCCTGCCCCTTAAAACCAGAAGACAGGCACAGTATGTTTTAAGCTCTCTATACCTGAGAGCACATTCACATTGCCAAGCCTGGCTGATACAAATAAAATTTAAACACAAATCCTCCTACTGCATACGGGCATCTCTGTTTCATTTACCAAGGCTTACAGCTTTACGTTCCAGCTTAGATCATAAGTGAGAAAAAACAGGTGGCCTCAAGTTATAAACAGTTCCAAATGGTGCCCCAATGCAGGGTCTCCAAACTCATGCAACAGCCATGCATTGACTCGTCATTTGAGAGGCTGTGACAGAGCTGGACAGAACAGGTCCCTAAAGCCAGCCGTTCCTTACCTCTCTGAACTCTAAACTTTTAGTCAACATTTGGGAATTTACTTACAAATCCGATTACCTTTATAATCTGTTTTCTGGTTCCTGTGCCCATGCTGTTGGCAACCAAGGAATTTGCTTGAAAAGATGACTTTTCCACTGGCACTGTGTGTTGAGTTTTGTTGGTACAAGGCCAGCTGCTTGTAGTATTTAACGAGTAAGCAGGGAAAGGTCTTTGAAGATTTATATCCAATGAATCTCCAGCTTCGAAGGTTTTCATCCATGATGGGGTCTTTAAAAGAAAAGAACACATGGAAATTTAATACCCTCTCTATATCAACACTCATTAAGCCAAAAAGAACATCAGATGCATAGTCAGAAAATAAAGGCCATCTTCCCTCACAGTTTTTCCAAGCCTCCCTCCTCTCCCTAAAACCGTTGACTCAGAGCCATTTTTGCTACATGTGGAACAACCTGGAAAGACAAAGCCAGCCCTATTCTTGCACTGGTTGAGGAAGAGGCTGGAGTGTTTATATAAATAACAAGAAACTTATGACAAAAATCTGGGTTTAGTTCCTCACTGCCTTAAAAAAATACACCAAGACTTTTATGACTTTTAGCAACCACAAAGCACATGAATGAGAATGTGATGCAAACTATGAGGAGCCACATTTAAATGTGCTATTAAGTTACAACAATTTAGTTTGCTCCAAGACCTTAAACCCTTACTGTGATTTCATCATCTGTAAAATAAGATTATTATTTTTTGCTTATGGTACTGTTATCCTGCCCAGAAAAAACTTCTTGGATTTTGTTTTGACATCAATTTTCCCTGTCTGTGTTCACACTTTTAATATTTTACTATCAAGGGTACTAAAGCATGTGCCTTGAACTGAAATACAGCAACTACCTTTGGCACACCCACACTATTCTCTTTTATGGTTCATGCTGGAAAAAGTGGCAGGTATCTAGGGTACATACATTTCCTAAGGAGCGATCCAAGGATCCCAGTACTTCATTCCAATGAGAGTAAAGCCCAGACTGTTTTTCTTCTAGTTTCAAAGCATGAATTTCAGACTTCAGTTCTTTCAGTCGATCTTCGAATTTTCTGCTCTTTTCTAAGTAGTCTAGCCTATGGGAGACAAAAAGCTTATTGGCATGACATAGCTCAAGAGCAGGTGTGTGTGGAAGGAGAAGAGAGGAAGTTCTTTGTTTCATTTTGGTTTTTTGAAAGGCAAAATGAAGTCTTGCACATGTCAGCCTGACTCCCCTGGCCCAGTGAGAAGGGGGTTCACTTCCACCCTTCAGCATTCACACACTTAGTAACTTTTTACCCAGCATTTCCTTCCAGACCAAGAGAGGAAAAGTCTCTCGAGGTATTAGATCCAAACAATACCATACTTCAACACTAGAGGGAAACTTCTGTTCTCTAACACACTGTTACTCCGGCGAAGTACTTTGCCCCTGCATAATGCTCTCCAAGACAGAAGGGTTCTGGACTTGTCATGGCTTGATGCCACCAGAACACTCTCCCTCTGTGTAAATAGCTAGTCTTACACAGACATAATCCACACCAGCTCAGTAAAAGGCCTCCAGCCATATGCACAAGTAGGAGGCCATCCTGAGTTGTCCAAAGGATGAACTGTGATTCTCAGAGATTATTTTTTTCCCTTTCTATACTTTCCATTATTAACATTCTCATTTATTTACACCACAATAATACTGATACCTCTCTCTCTCTATCTCAAAGGATAGTCTCTTGAGGTCAATGTCCTTCAAATCCAGCTTTATGGATCCTTTGTCAAAGTTGGCATCTCTGGTGTCAGTTGGCGAGTATTGTGGGTAATTGACCATGTGCTGAAAGAGGCAACACAAGCGCTGTCAGTAAGATCTGATTGTTTGATTTTGGGTTTATCTCCCCAGCTTCTGCAAGAATGCCATGCTGAGCCATTTCATAAGTTACCCATGGATTCTGAGACACACAGATGCTCCTGCAGCCCTTCCCCTCTACCCGAGTGGCCCCAGATGAACTGCTGAAGCCCACAACCCACAGATCCAAGGGCAGAGTAGTATCCTGGCTGCAGTATCTATTTCAGCAGAGAATAGAAATCCATTCTCAGCAAGACTGGAGCAGAAGAGGGAGTTGGGGCACACAGCCTTAGAGCCACCTTCTTGCTGGAGACAGCTTTGCCTAAAAGCAGATGATGGGTAATTCATCTGCTTTTGGGAAGATGGTACTGATGGGCAATTCACATGCTAGGACAACACAGCTGACTCACACAGTACAGCCACCTCCACAAAGTACTGCCTGACTGAGATGGCACAGGGTCAGTATTAGGCACAAATGCAGGCAATACAATCTCTGTTCACTAAGTCCCAACACCAGTCCTGTTTTTTACTGTTGTCTCACCATCCTTATCATCCTGACTCACTGCCCTGAACAAATACGACTTCCATCCTACCTACACTGTGTTTAAGCACCAGCTGGTCCTATAGGTGTTTGTCCCCCAGCTGGATACAGACATGCCACTACTCAGCTTGATGGGGGCTATAAAAATGCAATCAACATCTGACTATCTCTGAAGATGAAGTGGTGTCCAGCAGAGCAGAAACTTACAGGATAATTAAGCCTGGTTATGTCTAAGAGTTTCTGCTTCGCTTTCCGTTCAGCCTCTCTGGCTTCATGTAGATCTTGTTTCAGATGCTCTGCTTCTTTGGCTCTGTAAGAAAAATAGCCTGACATGAACAGTTGATGATTTCCAGTATAGATCAACACATGGATTTCAGAGCTATGCACCTCACTAGCTTCCAGAGAACAAGATCCATTACTGTGAGTGATTCCTTTACCCAAAGACACTTGTGGTCGGATGGTCACATGGAGAACTAACTGGACACAGCATGACACATGCTTTCAAAGACAATTCTGCACAAACTGGCTGAATTAACATGTTTTTCTTACTCCTAATTTCCACGGGCTCAGTTATGATCTGCTGATACAGATTCTCCAGGCTGTGAGAGATCCTCCCTGAGGTGGGGAGAGGTGCAACATATCTGCTCTTTATTTTGGCAAGCTTTTTGGCAGCATCCTAAAACAAGCAGAAGGCCAAAGCCGAGCTAGAGCTCAATCTGGCTACTACTGTAAAAGACAAGAAAAAAATACTTCAAATACATTAGCAGCAAAAGGAAAGCTAAGGAGAATCTCTGGCCTCTATTAGACAGGGGAGGGAACACCATGACAAAGGATGAGGCAAAGGCTGAGGTACTTAATGCCTTCTTTGCCTCAGTCTTTAATAGTAGGGCCAATTGTCCTCTGGGTACCCAGCCCCCCAAGTCAGAAGATAGGGACAGGGACCAGAATGGAGCCCCCATAATCCAAGGGGAAAGGGTTAGTGACCTGCTGCACCACTTAGACACTCACAAGTCTATGAGGCCTGATGAGATCCACCCAAGAGTACTGAAGGAACTGGCAGATGTGCTCACCAAGCCCCTTTCCATCATTTACCAGCAGTCCTGGCTAACTGGGGAGGTCCCAGTTGACTGGAGATTAGTAAATGTGACACCCATCTACAAGAATGGCCGGAAGGAGGACCCAGGGAACTACAGGCCTGTCAGCCTGACCTCGGTGCCAGGGAAGCTGATGGAGCAGATCTTGAGTGCCATCACATGGCATGTAGAGAATAACCAAGGGATCAAGCCCAGCCAGCATGGGTTTAGGAAAGGCAGGTCCTGCTTGACCAACCTGATCTCCTTCTATGACAAGGTGACCCGCCTAGTGGATGAGGGAAAGGCTGTGGATGTTGTCTACCTAGACTTCAGTAAAGCCTTTGGCATTGGTTCCTACAGCATTCTCCTGGAGAAACTAGCTGCTCGTGGCTTGGACGGGTGTACTCTTCGCTGGGTAAAGAACTGGCTGGATGGCCGGGCCCAAAGAGTGGTGGTGAATGGAGTTTACTCCAGTTGGCGGCCAGTCACAAGCGGTGTTCCCCAGGGCTCTGTGTTGGGGCCAGTCCTGTTTAATATCTTTATCAATGATCTGGACAAGGGGATCGAGTGCACCCTCAGTCAGTTTGCAGATGACACCAAGTTGTGCGGGAGTGTTGATCTGCTTGAGGGTAGGAAGGCTCTGCAGAGGGATCTGGACAGGCTGGATCCATGGGCTGGGGCCAATTGTATGAGGTTCAACAAGGCCAAGTGGAAGGTCCTGCACTTGGGCCACAGCAACCCCATGCAACGCTACAGGCTTGGGGAAGAGTGGCTGGAAAGCTGCCTGGCAGAGAAGAACCTGGGGGTGTTGGTTGACAGCTGCCTGAATATAAGCCAGCAGTGTGCCCAGGTGGCCAAGAAAGCCAATGGCATCCTGGCTTTTATCAAAAATAGTGTGGCCAGCAGGACTAGGGAAGTGATCGTGCCCCTGTACTCGGCACTAGTGAGGCCACACCTCGAATGCTGTGTTCGATTTTAGGCCCCTCGCTACAAGAGAGACATTGAGGGGCTGAAGCATGTCCAGAGAAGGGCAACGAAGCTGGGGAAGGGTCTGGAGCACAAGGCTGATTGTTGGGACCTGGGGGGGGACCAGGGACCTGGGGTTGTTTAGCCTGGAGAAAAAGGAGGCTGAGGGGAGACCTTATCACTCCCTACAACTCCCTGAAAGGAGGCTGTAGAGAGGTGGGGGTCGGTCTCTTCTCCCAGGTCACAAGTGATAGGACGAGAGGAAATGGCCTCAAGTTGCGCCAGGGGAGGTTTAGACTGGATATTGGGAAATTTTACTTCACTGAAAGGGTTATCAAGCATTGGGACAGGCTGCCCAGGGAAGTGGTGGAGTCGCCATCCCTGGAGGTATTTAAAAGATGTTTGGATGAGGTGCTTAGGGACATGGTGTAGTGGTGGGCTTGGCAGTGTTATGTTTATGGTCAGACTCAATGATCTTAAAGGTCTTTTCCAACCTGTGCGATTCTGTGATTCTGTAATAGCAAGGTTAAACATCCTCTGTCAACACTGGTCTGTTCTGCATCTTCAGGCAGCACAGTGTTATGGAACATGCAAACACTTTTGCTTTACCTATTAAACTCTCTTTATCTCAACCCCTGAGTTCTCTCACTTTTATTCTCTCCCCCATCCCACCGGGGGGGAGTGAGCGAGCAGCTGTGTGGGGCTTAGTTGCCAGCTGGGGTTAAACCACAACAGGACCACACAACCCCACTCAAGCAAATCTAACCTTCGGTCAGACTCCTTCACCAGCTTCACTGCTATCAGCTCTGCCTCCCGCATCTTTTGCTCCATCAGCCGTTTCTCCTCCTTGGTTTTCAGAGCCGTGATCTCCAGCCTCTGTCGCTCTTGCTCAGCTTCTGCAGCATTCTGGGCCAGCAATTTTGCCTCTTCCTCTGCAATCTGAGCTTTCTCAGCCAGCAACTCTGCTGCTTCCTGGGATCGGAGCTAAGAGGAAACAATTTCTCTCAGTTACCCTGTCTAGCATGTACAAAATCACCCCTGCAGACAGTCAGGAAGAGGACATCTTTCCCCAAAAGATCAAGTGATAAAAATATTATTCCTTAAAATAAAAAGTATAGTAAACATAATTGTAGGGTCTGGTGTTCCTCCTCTGCTCCAGAACTGCCTAACTTCCTTCCTGCCTCTCACCTCTACAAAGCAAGGAGACACATTTGCTTAGAGTTGGACAAAGACATCAACCAAAAATTGACGTTGGCCCCTTCAGTTGCCAGTGGACCATGCCCGTTCTCCCAGTTTCAGCTCCAAGGTTGCTTCCTTTCTTCCCTCTTTGCCTGAAGAAAGCACTGTGAACCAAATACAGGGAGCAAATGGCTCACAGCAAATGGAAGTTATGGCAGACCAGAGTTCTCAGGTATTCCAGCATGCCCTCTCCACCAGTGGTCAAACTCTCCAGCCTTTTCCGAGCCATAATTCCTGGTGTCTCACAGGAGCCATGAGGGGGGAGGGGGAGAAGCTTCCAAACCAAGAAAGCCCATCAAGCACAAGAATATTCAGAATAATGTGCTACTCACCAGGGCCTCGTTGGCCTGCCTGGCTTCATCTTCCAGCTGGAAAAGACGCCTTTCCAGCTCTTCTTTGGCTCGCTCAGCTTCTTCTCGGAGCTGCTTCTCCCTGGCCAGCCTTTGATTCTCCATCTGGAAACAGAATGAGCAATACTACGTTTGTGGGTTTGCAGCAGAATCTCAACTTGGCCTGAGGCAGCACAGCAAATGAATCTAGTGAATAACGCACTGCTCTCTAGCTGGTAGACTGATATTCACCAGAGATGCAATGCTGAAGCTGCCTGCACTTTTGCAGCACTGAACTCCTCTAACAGGTAATACTGGTTATTTCAGACTGCTGGGAGAGCACTTGGATCGATCTGTTATGTACCCCAAATCCTTGCAATCGCCTATTCAGTTTCATAAACATCACTTACATCCTCAGATGCTGCATACACAGTAGAGGTGTTCCCACATTCAATCCCGCTGCACTTTCTCACCTCCCACACACATATTGATGCAATGCATGGACAGCAAGGGCACCTGCTGGAATAATAATCAGTGTTTTCAACAATAGAGGAGCAGAAAGAATCTACCTTTTTTCTAGCTTTTTCTTCCCTGGCTTGTGCTTTCATTTGCTGGATCTCTATTGAGTCCACTTTTCTTCTCCTCATAAATAGGTCATGGTTTCCAATGCACAACTGCAAAATCTGGATAGGAAAAGCAAAGCAAATGCGATTTTGATGTACTTGTGCCCCAGCCAGAGGGACAAAGAGCCCCACATTGACCTCACAGGAGGGAAGCTGACAATTCTGACTTCAGCACAAGTGCTGGCAGTTGCTTCCCTTCCAAGAAAATCAGCACCCAGGGCAGGCTCATATCCAGGTACATAATAGTTTAGAAAAGTTCCTAACAGGATGAGGGGTTCCTTCTATCCTTCATCCTTCTCTGGTTCCATTTTCCTGAATAAGAACAGGCAATAGATCTAGGCCAAGAGTACACAAGATGTAGCTGTGGGAATGGTCACCTGTGATGGCCCCTCCACAAGCTCACTGAGAAGTGACCCAGCCCCTGTGGTTGTTAGGAAGCAATCAGTGATGATACAATTAGCCAGTTGATTAGGTCCCTTCCTAGTTGCTTCTCCCAGAAAAGGAGCAGCAGTAGCTGATTAAGAACCCACAGCAGCCAGATAGGCAGATGCTGCAGTGGCTTTGCACCTTTCCATACACTCATCCTCCCCTTCCAGCATCTGGATTTCCCTTTGTGATTTGGGCCTTCTTTCACATCTCGCTTTCCACCCATCATCTCCCATTCCCAGAGAGAAGAAATGTATGCACCCTGACTTCCCAGACAGAACAATCCTCAGGAAAACACATGCAGAAACTCAATGCTCCCTGGCCTCTCCATAGGTTTTACAAACAATATTTCTCACTCAGATTTACCAGGCTGTATTCAGATTTCTCAGTCAGTATTACCAGGCTCAGTTTTAAAAAAGGAAAGCAGGACACTTACCAATTTGTTCACCTTGAGTTGAGAGGAAAAGAACTTGAAGACTTCTGCTTTTTTGTCAAGAGGTTTAATAGTTAACTGTACAGGCAAAAGAAAAAAAGAAAGGAAACACAGTGAGAAGGAGGAAAAACAAAGCTGAAACTATTAATACTAATGCAAACTTTAGGCCATCTCCACTTCCCTCTAGCGAAGCAGTGATTTATGCCACAAATGCGGGGGGAGTGATGCAAAAATATTTTGCTCAAAAGAATCAGAACCAGGGCTGCTGTTACACAGGTTCCTCACCTGCTCCCGTAGCAGGCTGTTAGAAGATAAAGCCTCCCACAGACCCACCCCAGTGCCAGTTTGGATGGTGGTTTTCATAATAATACCACCTGTGCATTGCAAACTAAGAACACTGGAACAGGAAAACAGAATATATTACTAATCCCCAGAAGCAGTCATGTTCTTGAAGCCAGGGGGACGTGAAACACCTCTCTGAATACCAATGATTACAGGTATAAACAAAATGTATCGAGGGTCTGAAGGACTTGTTCTTCTGACAATCAGTAACAGTCCTGGAGCTCCTGCTTTCTCACATTTTCAGTCCTATCTCCCAAGCTGTTTCCAGAGGACATGAAGGGCTTTCATGCTGCCAGGTCAATACACAGCGTTTCACTCCGTATGTTGTGCTCGGTTTGGCTGCATAACAAAATATGGCTCCATTCTTTAAGATCCTGTTTTCTGTGACTCATGGGTTAGCTAGCACTCTATTCCTATAATTCATCTGCAATGCAATGTATAATTTCAGGCCATCTGAGTCACCAAGATCATAATGTCCTACAGCTCGTTTCACCCCGTAGGTAACAACTGGTTGGATGTGTTGCATTGTGAGGAGCAGGGCTGTGAATGTGTCACTGAATATAGTGGAGCTTTAATATAGAGCTGCCCAATTTCCCAACAATAGGGAGTTAAAGCAGTTTATTCACAGACCAGAGAAGTTTAATGTCATGAAAGGACCAAAAACTTTTTTGAGGCAGAACTCCTGTAGGCTGCCCTGCCTGGTTTAATGTATGCACATCTAACTCTGGACAGCAAATCTCATCCTCAGTGTTTTTCAGAAGGCCCACAGAAAATGGAACAGGCTGTGCTGTCCTTTAGCTGATAAATTCCAGGTATTCCACTACCAATGTGGTTTTTCTAGTTTTGTTTTTTCTGATTATAGCCTTCCATGTAGCCACATGATTTGTGGTGAGACTAAATTTCACCCACTCCCCACTGTACTTTCTACAAGTAAAAGATGGGCTCTGAAATCACAGTGAAATTGCAACGATAGGGTTGTGAAGACTGAAATCATGCACTGACAAACTGGCAGAATTCAGGCAGAAAAATATGTACATCTCCCTGCATGTCTCCTCTTGCCAGTGTGCTTCAAACCTCATCTACAAGGACAGCTTCTGCATATGAAAATGGCATTAAGTCTTTACAGATCATCTAATTCCTGCTGAGATAACTGAAGAAGCTAGTCGCAGTGGCATTCATAATATCTCTTTTTTTCAGATATCAACACACTTGTTTTGCAGAGGACAAGCAGCAGGGAAGGAACCAGAACAGTGGGCTCCACAAGTTTGGAGAGCTCAGAGCAGCCTCTGGCTCCTAGGGGAACCGAGGTTATGCAGCACATCTAAAAGGCAGGTCTGTTATTTTTAGTTTTGTAACAAAGCTCCCTAGGATTTCCCCTTCTCCCCCAAATTATTTAAACAGAGACAGCTTTCAGCCTGTTCCAAGAATCCCAGTCCACACCCATGCCCATATAAAAAGAATAATATATCAAAGCCATCATACCTCTTTCTCACTATAGGAAATGTTTCTGATAGCACTCCACTCAAACGACTTATTTGGAGAGAACCTGTTGTTAATGCTGTAGATATGAATACCTTTGGCATCAACTCCAAGTAGGAGATCTGTATGGTTTTTGTTTTGCTAAAAAACAATAGGCATCAGTAAAAGTCATCATTTATGGTGACATTAAACAACCACAGGCAAGAACCATACTTATTCTAATACACTGATATTTATCTGTATTTTTAGGAAATTGATATTTCCACAAAATATTATGAATGTTGTCACTGCTAGCTCATAAACCCAGTCCTCTAGGTTGACTATAGCAGTTCAAACTTCCAGTTTATTTCTCCTTCTTCCTATTACATACCCAGAACTACTTAAGACCTTTGTCAGATTGTAAAACATTTACCTTAACCATTTTATTCACCTACTCATCTAGGAGGCAAGTCAACCAAGTCAGGACAATCAGTACACAGCCCACCATCAGCAAAGAAAAGCAGAAGTCAGGAGTCCCAGTTCCAAACTTCCTGGAGGATTTTAAAAGGACAGTACCACCATCTACAGCAACTGAAAATTGCTAAAAATAAAGCACTTACAGCAATTGGAAAATAATTGACACCATACATTTCCAAGTCTTGGGCAATTTTCAGGTAGTTCATCTCAGCTTCATCCCTAGAGAATAATGCCATGATTATACTTGGAGATTCCTTTCCAACCTTTCTGTCCTAGCTGACTCTACATTTCCCACTTAGAAAAGAACAGGCAATCCGGTTCTTTGTACTTTCTTTAATTTTGCCATCTTACTCTCAACAATAGAAAAAGGATAATAAAAACAGCATCTCTACAGAATAAAGACAGTAAAGCTGTACCTATTTTGAATCATGTATAGCGCAATCTTTATTAAAATTCAAGTCCAGTCTTATCCTTGTGTTAGTTTTGCCACTCCATCATTATTACATCTTGGAGACCTACCCTACCATTGTTTTCCACAACATAAGGCTATTTCCTTCAGGAAATAGAGTTCATGGAGAAAGAAGTCCTGAACAAATTCTAAACAGAGCTTTGGGCACAGGCCAAAGAAGGGTGAGAATCCCTCCACCCACCGTTCTTCTCCCTTCAAGGTGAGGTATCAATAAGTCTTGAGGAAAATATTCGGTAAAAACAGTGCTAAGAAGCATCTAGAACAGCCAAAGAAAAATCGAACTGAAATATTAGGAAAGGCTGCCGCTGGGTGCCAACAGCTCCTACTTCTTGTTTAATTGAATTTCCAGGCACGCTGAATGTGTTAGAAGTAGCTGAATGTCCACATGGACTAGCACCAAAACTGAGTCCTGGAACTATAATGCCATGTCTTCACTGTTTTGGTTCCTTGCTAAGTACGCTGACACCCTTTTGAGCCATGATTTTCACAAGGTATAAAATATATCAGATTCTTTCTTTTATTCTAGGGGAAGACTGGCATGATATGGCTCCAGAAAGGCAGCTGCCGCATAGGGCAGACACCAGAAACTCCAGGTAGTAACGGCCTTAAATGAAAACACTAATCTCTCAGGGCTAACTGCAAATTCAACACAGCTCAAACTTTCTGCAGGAACTTATCTCTGCTGGCATACATGGACTCTGATGAGACAGGACTCTTATTTCAGATATGTTTGGTTGTGAAACTCTGCAAGAGCCCTCAGCTTCTCTGTTCACTTCAAAGCAAGTCCAGTTTACAAGCACTTGGAGCCCTACACAAGACACTTTTTACCCCAGATGAGTGGCTGTTTTTATCCTTAGTTATAAATTAGCCTATTAACATCACAGCTTGGAAACCAATATTTCTTTGCTCACTCTACAAAAGCCAAATTTCACTGAAGACAGCAAATAACCAGTTACTGAAATGTATGGGATTTCCAAAGAATGAAATTATTTCAATACCTGGCAATACCCCTGTGCTCAGCATACCAAGCAGTAATCTTTTCTTCCCACATCTCTGCTGTCAGCTGATACTGCCTGAGGACCTACAGAGAAAGGAAGGAGTTTGGTTTCCTTTGAAGATACAAATACATGTGCTGCCTCTCCCAAGCAACATGAATGCAGCAATGCAGTTCACAGCTTGGTCATTTTGCCAAGTTCAGGGCAAACACAAACAGTTTCTAATGCTCTGGTTAGTCCCACAGCAATATCTGTGCTTCAAAGAGTAGATTCAAAGATCTGGTTTTATACAGAATACTTACCCTTTTGGGTAAAAGTTCATCATGGGCTAGAAAGCCTGGCTCATGAAAATTTGGGTCATAGTCACCATACTGTCCCAAGAAAAGAAAAGATAGTTCAGTTTCTTAGATGCAGAATGCTGAAGAACTTGTTGCTTGCATAAGTTTGATGCGATCGCTTGAGACAGATTTTGGTTTGGTTCTCCTGTATACAGGGTAACACATAATAAACAGGCTCCCCTCATCTGAACTGTCCACGGAAGTTACTTCCAGCCTTTGTGCTATGCACGTGGCTCCAATACAGCCGCTAAGGCAGCCTATAACCTTAGGCTTCAGTCCTAACCTGCAGCTCTCGGTAACCACAGATATGAAGGAGTCTCCCATTACTTCATACCCTTCTCTGAACTACAGGGTACATTCAGGAGTGTAAGCTCCCCTACCCCTATGGCCTACTGCATATAGGCTGGGGTGCTGCAGGGGGCCAGCCCTGCTAAGAATTTGTGTTCGCCTCCTGCCATTGTGTAAGTTTGGCTCTTGGTGGCATGAAGTGAACTATTGTCCAAGAGATACTAAAACACATCATGCCCTTCCATTGTGAGCTCTGGTCTCAGCACCTGCTGTATCCATAGACATTTTTTAAAACAACAGGAAATAATTCTAGCTGGGAGAAAGATTACATTAAAATGTTAGGTCCGAAGAAATCCCCTAAGTTGTGAAAGCATAGTACGTAATACCAAAATCCTTGTAGTGGCATCTAATGCTTATTTTTCTAGCTGCACCTGTACCTCCCAGGATGACCTACTTCTTTAATAGCAAATTTTAACACTGCTGTGTTTTACATACCACCATGTATATGTGTTGGTTAAAAAAAAAAAGTAAAAAAGAGCACCACTTTGCTCAAACCTTGGCCTGAACAGCATAAGAAGCCAGTAAAACTGTTGCTTCTGGAGAACAATAGATTTCCTCATCCAGTATTTGTTTCTTAACCTAAATCAAGAGAAAGAGGGAGCAAGTTAAAGAAGCTCAAGCTCTGGACTTATGTCAGGCTTGAAATGAGACTAGACATGCCCGGACTATAACTTGGCACCAAACATCACCATTATGAGTTAATAACAGCAACAATAAAATGGCATTCAGAAACACGGGAAGGCTTTACTTAGCATTACATTTAATGGAAAAAAACCCCAACTTTTGAAAGTTAAACTGTTTTAATTCTATGTTCATAGAAATACCAGTTGGCTATCTCCACACATTTATATAAGGAGTCCTGAAAAAGAATGTGTTATAAATCATGAATTTTATTGTCTGTACTTCATGCCTTTTAACAATTCTTCTTTTTCTTCCTGCTGGAAAACTTAGCCTTATAACATGTAAAACATCAAATTTTAGGTTGGAAGGGACCTCTGGAGGTCATCTAGTCAAAACAGATCCAACTAGACCAGATTGCTCAGGGCTGTCCAGCTGACTAATATTGCCAAGGACAGAGACATACTGAAAACCGTAATAGTATGTTCTCAAGCTTTCCAGAATGAGAGAATAAAGGAGACCCCACAAAGGGAAGCTGACTAATAGAGCACTTAATTTATTCAATTACAGTGGTCTAAGCACAACAAAAATATATGGGCTTAAAAATAAAAGCCCAGTATAAATGGTAAGAGTCTTTTAACATTCTTTTCATTTTAATAATCTATGGTGCTACCAAGATCAGAGGTGTAATAGTTTGTAAGATGTTGCTTGATTTTAAATCAATTCAGTAATTTTTACTTGAAAACCTAGAGGGAAGGGGAAATTAATCTTCACAAACCCTCCTCTCAGGTGTAATGTATTTAGCCTACTAACAAGCACAAGACAAGAAAATTTTGCATAATGCACAGTCTTAAACATTTCCAAAAAGAAAAATTACTTGAGATAGCACTGAGCTATCTTTACAAATACACTTTGGCACTGTAGGTACTGTGAACTGAAATGAACCATCAAGAAAGTTTTTCTTTTAAATTTAGTCTCTGGTGAGCACAATATATGAACCTGAGTTATAGTACAGGGAAAATTCTAAGCTGTTAAAATGGAAAGAATGAAAAGACTGAAAAGACTTTTATTCCAAATTGGAAAGCTCCAGCTTTCATACTCCATGGTGCAAATCATACATTTCAAAATTTAGAACAACTTAAGATAAATCCCCCATAAGTATCTGGGGTTTTTTTCTGATCAGTTCTTACAAGGACATTATGTTATACTTCTTTATGAAGGAGCAAATTACCTAATCTTTAAACAGACAACATTTAGCTTTAGTCATTTACATTTATTCACACATTTTGCAAAAAGCTGTTATGCCACATTAATTTGTAAAGGTCTGAATAGTCAATAGAGCTGAAATCTGTAGGCATCCAGATGTCTGTACATGTTTTTCCTATTAGCATCCAGGTGTGATCTTAAGTTCTTATAGTCAGGAAACTTTGCAAGTTCAAATTTGTTTCAGTCTTGTTTTTCTACTTTGGAATGAGAAGAATTTGCTAATTGCATATCTGCTAGTCAAGGCAGGTTCAAGGAGGAAAGAAAAAGTAAAAAAAAAAATCAGGATTAAAAGACTAGGAAAGAGTTCTGCCCCTCTCATTCCTTTCCAAAAATTAGCTTAAGAAACAAATCACCAAGTAGTTAAGGGTTCTGGATGAAGTTCTAGTTAGTATATTAACCCTTGGAACAACAGCATTTCCCCATTACTTCATTAACACATCATCCTCAGGGAACAAGTGTATTTACTGTGTTTATTTACAGATGCAGACTGCATTTGTTCCATACACCCTATCTACTTGCACAGACACATACTGCTGAAAGCTACCAGAATAAAGCAACACACCAGAAGGCTGTAACTTGCAGAGGACTCCACAGCAACTCAAGAGAGAAGCTGGATGTCATAGACATTGGAACAAACAGCTGACCAACAAGTGACCATCCAAAACTCAATGCTTGTATACCTATCGCTACAGCTACAGCCTGTTGCTGCAGCTATGAAGCCGCAGCATGGCTTTTCCTGGTTGATGCATCTTTATTTTGATCCTGAAGCACTGTACTCCAGGAATTTGCTCTTTCACCTACTTTTTCATGGAGTGAAGAGAACCCTAACAATTTCTGGGACAAAAGAAAACCAAGTGGCAAATAAGAAAGCTGCCTCTGCAAATCTACTAGCATCAATGCATGTGTAGGGTTAACTTTATTACTTTTACTGGCTTCCATCTCATGGAAATTTGTAAATTTCTAAGAACCTCCATGGTGTACAGACCAAGCTGTGTTCACACAGCTAACAACTCTGCTCTTGAGCACAGTACTGCTGTCCTGCAGCTCCTCAGTAGCTGCCCCTATGGCAGAGCTGAAATAGGTTCTGTTATCGGTAACGAAGATTTGTCAGGGCTGGGGATTTATTCTGCTAGCATGAGTAGCAGGCACTCAGTTCAATGGCGTAGGGAAGACAACTCAAACTGGCTAATTTGACTGGCAGAAGTCAGTGTGTGCAAGTCCAGACGTTTCAGAAGAATACCAACACCATACCAAGGGACCAGCACTTCTCATCCAGGGCCTATCAGACAATATGATGATGCCTCCAGACTTTGTCTTTAAAAGGATCACACACTGTGGTGAATCTTCTGTTTGAGTCGTAGCTGCATATGCTGCTCTACTCCTTTTGAAACTGGCTAGATGAACAAACCTGTATTTCAGAATGGCTATCAAATTCTATCATCTTTTTCCCCCCTACAATCCAAAATGAAGATTTAAGAGGGACAGGTTAGGGAGTTCTTATTTTCTAGTGATTGTGCCTTCTACAGTCATATACAACAACATCTCCCAGTAACCACCTGGTCTATTTTTAGGAACTCAAGTTTTAGTTTCAGGGATAGGCTGTATTCCCAGGTCTTGTTCCATCTGCAGCTGATATGGGTGAAAAAGCTTATTGTCCCCAGCTGCTTATCACCATTCCTTCCCTCTTCTCCACCTTCACAACTGCCACCCTAATTGCTTGGGTAGTCACTTCCCCACACAGTGCGTACATCTAATAACAGGTCTCTTCTAATTCTGCTCATTTTGAAAGAACTAGGTTAGGGAATGGTTACACAAGAGGTTACACCAGCATGTCTAAGACAACAATGACAAGGAGCTGTTGAGACTCTCTCCATCCAACTTAGCTGCAGCCAGAGCAGACCAGATGACATAGTCCTCAAGATAACTTCTGAAGCTGCTAAGTGATGGCTTCACTTTATACTTCTCAGCACTAACCAGTTAGGGCAAAAGCCTCACATTTCTTCAAGCAGTGCCAGCCTTGCATGTTTTTTTTTTTTTTTAAATACATACTATAGGAGCAAAACAAGTCTGGAATATCCAGATGTGGAATTATCACCCAAACTGCTAGGTGTAAGAGTCATTTTACATGAAAATACAGGTCTCAATTTAATTCCCATTCCTAGCACAAACAGTAAAAGAAGCCATCAAGAGAACAAAAACCTGCAGAAGGCAAACAACATTCAGTTTACCAGTACGCAAAACCACAGCAGTCAGGAGAGATATTTGTATTTCATAAAAAGGAGGTCTTTACAGAGACTGATACAGCTGAAGCCAGCAGAATAATTCCAAGACTAACAGCTGCCAACAAGATCAAAGACAATACAAAAGGACTGGGGTAAATACAGAAGGAATTCATGGTTAAAAACTGTTCCTGACCTGAAGGAAGAATAAATGCTGGGTAATTTCCTGTAATAGTTCCTCTTCTACCTTCTCTGGGTAAAATTTAGCCAAAAAATGAAAGCTAATGGGATCTTCTTTGGGGATTTCTTGATCTAAAACCTGTTTAAATATAAAATAAAATCAGCAGCAAAAATAGTACATAAGTGTCTCATAATAATATTCCAGAGAAAAATCAGAAAGCAGCCGATAATCCACTTAAAGCAGCCTTTCCATATTTTAGAAGGAAGGGCAATGGTGAGCTTTAATCTAATAGCAATCAGTGCATACAGCGACTGGTGTGTGATACTTCAGGCTAAATGTGATAGAAGCAATCAGACCAAATAACACAACGAACTTTAGTCTTAAAAAAATGATATCATCTGAAATTATGACTTGTCATGTAACACATTCCTTTAGCTCCTGTGCTAAAAAAAGGAAATCTTTTTATAAGTAGAAAATTGCCATGCTGTTATTTTTGTTTCCTATACCTTTTTGTCCATCTTTAACCAGGTGCACATTCCTTTTATTGTGTACTGCAAGCCAAAAAACCAAGTCTCCCTTAAACCAAGCGCTCGGCACACCAGATCAAACAAGTCCTTTCCCTTCCACTTCATCTAAAAGAAAAAGAAAAAGAAAATTACAAAAAACAGGTACGTCTTGAATGAATTTGCTATGTTTTAGTCAAGCAAACCAGGCTACCATTTGCCTTTCTCCTATGAACTCTTATTTCACCTCTAGCTTTTCAATGAAATATGCCTGCTGCTGTCTACAGCAAAGGTGCAATAGTTACAATGCTCTACCTCCTCTTCCTCTCCTCCAGAGAAGCATTCACAGAGCAGCTGTAGTCATTTAGCCACAGCATCATGCACTTTATGAGCACAGGGAATGAGGATTGTACTACTGATTTCCTAGGACATGGCAAGTCTTTATTAATATTTGTAAAAATATTATTCAATAGTTCATACAAATTGGAGAGACTGCGAAGGCCAGGGGAAATCAAAGGAGTGTCAGGACACAGTGTTAGAAATGCCAAACAATCAAAGCAAATCCACCTTTCACATACCTCATATTTCAGTGGCACCAAGCCAAGCCTTCATGCTACTCTGATTTAAATGAACAGGAGCCTGTCTTCTAGAGTAATTTACTAGCCAAGCTCCATAGAGAACAGAAACTTTGGTTAAAGGTCCCAAAATTCACACACATATGACATCTCATTTTTTCACTGAAGAGGCAGCACATCAATTTCTTCTGTTTGGCTACATGTTAAAAAGCTTATTTTGTCTAATTGCATGGGTCAGCCGCTAAAAACTTAATGGCAAACAAAAGAACTTGTGGGCAATATTTGGATGGAAGGCAGGAAATCATTCCAGAAAGAGAGCAATATTTGGGGAGAAGGGACAGATAGCTAAAGGAGTACATCAAGCTGGATTTCATAACAAGGACTCTGGTCGCTAAATCAAATTTTCCAAATCCTTTATTTTCACAAGTCTGCCTGCAAGTATTCTAGATCAGTAAGTCACAGAAGTGCACTGCTTGTGACTAACCTATTCCATCTCTGAGGGACCCAGTAAATGAAATACTAAATGTCCCACAAGACAATCAAGTCTCTCATTAGAATTGCCAGTCCCATTGGACCTCAGTTTTCCAGCTCCTCAGAATAACTGTATGTCTGTCTTTGCTTTGCTGGATGATTAGGAATTAATCAAGCACCGTTCTGTCTCCTCAATAGTGCAGCCCAATTCATTTAGCAATTGATCACTTGCTATATTTGTTTTCTTCCATATTTTTCTGCAGTCATGATTTCTCTATCCAATTTACTAGATAGCTATAACTAATAGAAGAAAAGCTAGCTGTTTCATTTGATCATTTTTCTTTTCTGCCCAGAGATGTAAACTGCCATTGTAGCTAAAGAAATAAACTGGAGTTTACAAATGGCAAATCACATGTGAAGAGAATGTCCCGGACCAACTGAGCACAAAAGTACCATTTTATAAATTATTTTATAACCAACATCTTAGGAACAGCTCTGACCAGACTTCTTTATCCAAGCCAGCAGTGTCTTAAAGAGCCATGTCACAAAAAAAAGAATTTTGTGGAGAAGTAGGTATACTTACAAACAAGCCCTGCATCACATGCTGGAATGCTTATGAAGACAGCAGGCCTACTGCTAATTTAGCAATGTCACAGTCAAATGGATTTCATGGAAACAGCTTTAAATTCTGAATAGTCAGAGTTGTTTAACAGAAGAATGCATCTGAGTGTAAGTAATCCATTGTTTTTAACAACAATATATCAGTTTTAAGACCATCCATGAACTGATAATCCGAACTTTTTAAATTTATGTCTTGCTAATACAAAGGTCAGTCTCCATCTTTCTAGCATTCTGCTGAGGACTCTTACCTCACAGCTGAACTCCATTTCAGCATCCACTGTTATAATTTTGACTTTAAAAGTCTTTGGTTGTTTCTTCTTCAAGCCTCGGATGGACATATTCTTTAGTTCATGAGGATAGCCACACCTGAAATCAAATCTGCATTACATTTAGGACTGGAAATTCAGTAATATTTTCTTGGCTAGATTCCAAAGTAGAATGAGTCCAAACTTGCCAAATAAAGTCACCTTTAAATATGCATTTTTGTGTCCAAGACTATAAGAAAGGATGTTGAAACAAAACATTTAGTTTGCTCCTTAAAAATCAATTGCTCCAAAATGTAATTCCTGTCTTTCCTCTCAGACTTTGGCAAACACTGGGTTCCTACAGTACTAGAAAGAACTTCATTCACACCTTACATTGTAAGATCCAAGGGTCTGCCTCTCACTATGACTGAGGACATCTAGGGAACCTCCAATCCAGCCCTCGTGCTCCATACAATCCCCTCCATCTATGCAATTCAGCAGTCTCTTGCAACAAAACTCTGCAATGGATGAATGTTTACGGTTTCATAAAAGTATTGGCTTTTGAATAATGCCAACAGAAATATGACATTCCTCATCTCCTTTCCATATCCGAGCAAAATTCCCTTTCTCAGTAAAGGTCTCTGCCGTATGTACCAACACCAAATGCATCAGTAGAGGCTCCACTTGTAAAACACAGTAGAGAGCTACATCATGCAGCAAAACCTTATGATATCAAATCCAACTCAATTCTTTTTCATCAGTTATGGCTCCTTGAGCAACTAACCTATTGAGTTTCTTTACAAAATTACATCTTAACTCCCTGAAATGATACAAATGCCAAGAATATATGCAGTGAAATTAAGCTGAATTTACCCTGTTCTCTTGGGCATACTAACTCAGAATGATGAAAGCTATTTAGAACACAGATTTTTCCAGTGGAGTTCTTGTGAAGTGAAATGAATTTAATTTTGCAGAAGCCTACAGAAAATTCCTTTACAAATCTTCTGTTCTAAATGCGATTGACTGCATGCCGTCAAGAAAATTGATTAGACTTGCTATTTCCACAGCCACGAGGGGTTTGTGGATACCATTCAAACCAAATGTTGAAAGTTGGGGTTAAATGATAGCGTGAATCTGCACTATGCAGTTCTCATGTTTATTTCTGAGCACAGGAAATCAGTCTGTAAAGTTTTCTTCTGGTTTTTACTTTGTAAAATTAACAGTTCAGATTTGCACAACCTAGTTAGTATCTGTGAACTACACAGGTCAAGAAGAGACTGAGGCATTCTTGGTTTCCTACAATATAAGACTATTACAGCGTGGCAGACTTCCAATCTCTCCTTAAGGAATTCCAAAATAAAGTTCTAGTTTAAACTGAAAAGTTCCATTTGTCTACCTTCCAGGATTTTATAAGATACCTTGTCCCCTTCTTTGCTTCTGCTGAGCTCTAAATTGGCTTGCAAATGTACTGATTCTTTTCCACTTACTTTCTACATGCCCCTCATCCAAAAACTTCAAGTAGCTAAATAGGAGGTAAAATGTTTTCCTTTTCAAATTGTAGGGAAGCTGAGGCAGAGAACAGATGAGTTAGTTACCAAATCATATGGACATCAGTGGAAGAGTTGAGAACAAGTACTTGAGACACCTCAGAGTGGGGAAGAAAAGCTCAGGAGGAAATTCATCTTTCTGACACCATTGAGACTAGTTGAGGAGTCCTCTCCCTCAGTTGGCTCTGCTGAAGTCTCATTCAGTTTGCAGCAACACACTTCAGGAAAAATAATGGGCTAACTGGAGAGAATCCAAAGGAGATCCCAGGGCTAGAAAATAATCTGTGGTAAAATGAAAGTACTAGTTAGTACAGAGAAGGGACAAGTGTGGCAAGGCATTATAATGTCAGCTCTTCATGACCACAATGGTTAGGACAAGGAATAATGGGCTTAATTAAATTACAGACAGGTTGCACACTAAGAAAAATTCACTAACAATAAGAACATTATGATGCTGGAAAAGCATAGGATGGAATTTCTACCTTTCTGAACTTCTATCCAAAACAGTGTGACCGTATCTGCTCCCACCTCAAGACTGGAGGGAACTACATGCTCTCAAAGCACTATTCCCAAGCTGGTCCTTCTGCTGGCGCCTGCCACCAGTCCCAGGAGAGGCCAGTTCACAGTACTGAGAATCAGCGCAAGCCAAGGTGCTTCAGGGATAGGCATATCCAGAGCCCAAATCCCATCACCCCCAGGGCACCCCCTTGTCCTCAGGGAATATTTTTTTAGAGGACTGAAAAACAGATCTTGCGTTTCCTCTATAATTTAGGCAACACCTCAGTGCACACTACTAAGTAGAGCTCAGGTCTTTTCTATTTAGCATAGAAAAGTGTTTTCAATTAAGGGGAAAGGAATATTTAAAAACCAAAAAATGACCATAGTAGCATGGTGTAATGTGACCACAGTAATATTGACAAAGAGAGCATCATGTGAAGGCATCCGAAACAGCAGTAATTATTCCAGTAATTTTTTGATCCCTAATCTGCAAGCTGCAACACAGCTAACAGCAAAATTATATTTTAACCTGTTACATTCCAAAGGTCTTTCCTGTCCAGTTTTCTTCAAAACCAGGGATTTACTGTAAATAATTGTACCACTGGATTCAGCAGTTAAAGCATGAGAACTACAAACTACTATACAATACTGGAAACAACCCCTTCTTCTATTAGTTCTAGAAGAAACACCAATGGCTGAATACAGAAGAGAAAAAAGCTTCATAATTCATTTTTTAATATGTAATTTGAAACGGCCAATTGAATTAAACAGGAACTTGGAGTTAAGGCCAGTACAGAACATTCTCAAAAGAGTTTCATATGGAAAATGCTGAACAGATAAAATTGAACAACTGCAGAAGAATGTACTAATTGTCTCAAAATATGACAAAAACACCAGAGCCCTTCATTTTTACTTTGAAGTTCTTTCTTTTTTCTTGTATAACCTGGTTGAAATGACAATATAATTTGTTCAACATTTCCAATAGCATTTTTTTTCCTTTCCAGAATTTTTATTCCATGGAAAAGTACATTTGACTCACAGTGAAAAGACATTTTTGAATATCAAATTTTCCCAAGAAATGTAAACTGCATTTTAACCAATAGCACTGGTAAAGAAATAGAAAAGGTTTTCACACTGAATAGCTTAAATGAATGTCAGATACTGACTACATAAGCAAAAGCACTTAACAGTCAAGGTTTTAGAAAAATAACTTTTGGGAATAAGAGAAATCTTGCCGAATAAGACTATCTGGGTTTGCAATCTTTTGTTTAAATGCAAAAGCAATCCACTCTCTAGATCCCTGCTAATAACAACATTTAACTGCATCATGTGCAACGTGTTTCAAGATTAAGTTTCTGTCACTGAGCTCCAGTGATTTATTTCTGCAGTTGCCACACAGATCTAAGCTCAAGACCCAGAAGCAGCAAAATGTGATAGATCAGAGCATGTCATAACCTTACCAAATAACACATTAATCCAAAATAGGGCGGGGTGATAAAAGATTCCTGTCCAGCCACAATCTGGGAACAGATAGTTCAAAAGCTGTGAAAGTCCACAGCTTCTCCTGCACCTTATGAAAACCAATAGAAAGATGATAAAAGCTTTGCTTGATGAGGGGAATGGAAATGCAGTGATGAGGAATATAATTTGCAGGAACTAAGTGGTCCTGACTCTGCCTTTTACCATGTTCATGTCCAACTGACATCCACCAACTCTGACTGGATCATGGTCTTCTCCCTTCTTGACAATGAGAAACTAGTGCCCGAGCAAAACGCAGGGGTGCAAGGGAAACTGGGAACAGCAGACAATAGCAAGAAGAACTGGCAAGGCGACTCTTGCAAGGACTGATGCTTATCTGTATCACAGCACTAGATGGGCAGTCGTGTTACACCACCGCGCTGCACACTATTGAAATGGGAAATACCCCACGCATCAGATACCACTTACTTACAGTATTAACTAACAAGTACAAAGAGAAAGAAAATTAAATCAGCTTTCCCCAAAAAAAACTCAATAAATCCACCAGAATTCAGTACATTAGAGACAGACACAGAGAAATATCTCAACAAACAAGGTGTAATTAACCTTCCCAAGAGTGAGAGTACGATTTACTTTCAGTTTAGCATTTCCGAAGTGAATGGATGGTTTGCAGGGCTCTCCACAGGATATAAAGATTTCCCTTCACATGGCACTTGCTCTCAGTGACAACTGTGCATGAGCTATTACCATCCAATCACACTTTGGTCAGCCACACTCAAGTGAAAAAGCATCCGTTTTCACACGCACAAAAAAAGCCAGCAGCACTTTTTAAGGTGAGACCTCCTTAGTCTGAGCTGCAGAAAGTCTAGGAATTAATGGCAATTGTGGGACCCCTCTCTTGTATCCCCAAAAGCAGCCTGCCCTTAAGGATCAGCACATACACAGGGGTAGCAACTGTACCACCTGCTAGCAAAGTCCTTACACGAGCTGGAAATATAAAACCCTTGGGAGTGCAGTGTGGTTTAAAGAAACAAGGTTTGGAAAGTACTTTAAGAGCCACCAATAGAAGATGCTTGAAGCATCAACTGCAAAAGTACATTAACATAGATACTATTACAATTTGAAAGTCTCCTGTCATTGCTGAAATATTTACTGCAACTCTTAATCACAAATTCCCCTGACTCATGTTTCTCCCATTTCCCAAACTTCTGTACTTAAGCTCAGAAATTAATGTAAGCAATTTGAACGCAGACAATACAGGAAAGCGTTGTGGGCTTTTTACAGTTGTTGACTCACACTTCTGCCCGTGCTTCCTGCCCTGCCCAAGTAACAATTTAAGCAAAGAATTCAGTTTTAAAATGGGTCAGCAACATAAAGGTTTTTCTTACCTCTCAATCTAAAAAGAAGTTATCTAAGTCACCAGTTAGAATCAAGGCTTACTTCACAGATCATTTTCTGAATGAAGATAAGAAGAAAAAAAAATTCTTTTTAATCCAAAATTCCGTATTTTTCAGCAGACATCAATATCCAGCCCTCGCAAGTTCTGCCACTGAAAATAAAATCCAAGAACAACTTTTATACTTGATCCCCTTTCCTTTGTTTCCTATGAACTGCAGCATGTTAGCGCCCTCTGAAAAATCAAAGAATTGCTTTCCCAGGTGATATGAAAGGCTCTTAACCATTTCCTGCCTGTGCCAGCAAGACTCCTCCCAACTTCTCTCCACTGTAATTCACACAATAAGGCACTAAAATAAGAGAAGTCCATGAATCTTGACTTGGATATCTGTCAGAACCAATAATGAACTTCCAAATAACTCCTTCAATAATGTTTGATCAAACTATTTTAATAGTGTCTCCAGCCATACAAAGAACAGCCTGTTCTCAGCACACCCAGCCACCTTAAAAAGGGAAGCTGCACAGTGTTGTCCTATTAAGTAAATACAATTCCCTACCTGCCCTCTTCCTGTGGTGAGAGATGATGGGACAATAATGCCTAAAGAGAACAAGCCTGAAAAGCAGGCAGCAGCCAAAATACTTGCCAGCTGAAAAAGATAAATGAACACATTTAAATAAAAAAGGGATGGCCTCAGCCTGAAGTCACAGAAACAGAGACCACAAGCTCCATGAGCTGCCAAGAGCACATTACCTCAAAAGCAATGGCAAAGTCAAGACTTTTTTGCCATTATTCAGTTTGTAAGTTTTTTTTCAACCCTCCATTTTAGATACAGATTTACAGAAACTGAATTTCTACCAGGCTATGGATAAGCAAGGACAGCAGGCCAGCTCTCACTTCATACATGTTACAATTATTCCAGATTTACATGGAAAACCATCAAGATTTGGCTCATTTACATAACTTAACAGCAGGTGGAAGAGCACAAAACTATTTGCTGTGCAAACAGACCTCAGTGCCACACAGCCACAAAGAGACTGCGCTGACAGTCAGCTTCATCCCCTGAAATTGAGTGTAAAATAGCACCTCAGCTCTCACACATCTGCCTCACCTCCTTCCAGCACCTCCAGACCAAAGCCTGCTGCAGATTGTGTCCACAATTGCTATTGAATGTGGCACCCAGACCAGTTACTTATACCAAAAATCAGGTTGGATTCAGCTGTGTGAGCCCACAGGGGCCAGAGGCAGGGTAGGTCTCCCCACAGACAGCGGCTCCCTGAGGAAACAGGGCCCACACCCAGCACCCACTCCCCAATCTCCCCTGGCTGCAGGCCCAGGCAGGGCCCCCTGTCCCCCTCAGCCTAGGAAATGAAGAAAACCTCATTTCCATCGGCTTTAGTCTCTTACTGCACGCTGAGGCAGCCTCAGGAGCAGCACACATAGAACACACTCACACAACTCTCCCTCACCCGCTTACTGCAGGGGCGAGGTGGGTGGCTGCGCCTTTAAATCCTCCCCGGAGGCTCCGCCCTTCCCCGCCGCTGGCCCCGCCCCGCTGCCGCGCGGCTCTTCCGGCTTCGGCTCCGCCCCTTCCGGCTCCGTTTCTTTAAGGCCCCTGAGGCGCGGCGGCGGGAGCGTTGGTGGTGAGAGGGGCTGAGGGGTGGCTGTGCGGAGCTTGGGTGGGGGTGCCTGGGCATGGGACACTCCCCAGGCTGCAGCTGCTCTCCGGGAAGTGACTGAGGCGCTGAGCTGAGGCCTAGCGCCTGCGGGATGGGGTCTTGAGGACGGGGGTTGCTGAGGCTGGGCCTGCTGCGGAGGGCTATGGAGACCCGGGGGGGGAAGGTTCCAAATCTGTTTGAACTTCCTCTTTTATCGTCTTCTTCCGTGTGAGATATGCCTAGCCTAGCTGCCTGGTTCCTGTCTTCCTGGTAGTTCCCTTGTACTTTGTGGGTGTTGCATATTTTGTACATGTTAGCTGCTCCCTGGCCTGGTCACTGTGTGGTTGTTGGTGGTTAGCCCTGTTTTACAGAAGGAGGGCCTCTCACACTGCATCCCTCCTCCAGGCCTGTGGGTCACACAGCTGAGTCAAGGATGGTTAAAAGCAACCCCAAGCATTGCTGCTTGAAGCATTTCATCCTATGGATTTGTCTCTGTATCCCTAAACTGTTCTTCTGATGTGTTGCAACATCAAAGCAAGCATGACTGTGTTACAAAATAGATGGAGAATTCAACAGGTGTCAGTTGTGCTTAACAGTATGTAGCTGGGTGGGAGAGAAAAAGGTCATTAGTCTTCATCAGTTTTAATATTGGTTCAAATCTTACAATGTTTAGCTGTTATTTTGCCTGTGACTTTTGCAAGGGTGGTATAGAAAGCTTTCCCTATTTAAACAAAACAAATAGGGTAGTAGAGTATAATTACTTACAGGAAAGGACTAACTCAAAAGTGATTACATTTACTGTAGGCCAGACAACTTATGCTTTGACAAGCTTATTACCTTTCTTAGGTTTCATCGGCTCAGCTAACAATGAGATACACAGAAGCAAATTACTTTCTGACCAGAAGGTATAGGCTGCTCTCTGTTTGGCTTAACTCTGGTCATATACAGACCTGATTAACTATTCCAGCAAAAACAGCTGCTGGCATATGAGTTAAATTCATAATAATTTCCAGAGCTACACATTCCTGCATTGTGTGTGTGACAACTGGTATGATTCAAAGGAATTTTGTGGACCTTGCAGGATAAGGTCTCATCCTCACACTACTATGTCCATTTTTACTGCCATCCTGAAGTAACTTTCCCTGGTAGTAGGGATGTGTTCATATCCCTTCTTATATTGTAAAACAAGGCTGAGGTAGTGCAATAGATGGAGTTTTGAACTGCTTGCATCTACCCTGCTTTTCCAACAAAATTACCTAATTGAGCTGTTAGTCTGAAATGGAAATCATAATTTTGGTATTGATCAGAAACTCGTTATGTTTGTTAAAATAACATGTCTGCTTGCTTGTTGCCAGGCACTGGATGACCATAACTAAACCATGTCTGTACCACGTGGAGCTGTCCATGCAAAATGGATAGTAGGGAAAGTAATAGGAACCAAAATGCAGAAAACTGCCAAAGTGAGAGTGACAAGGCTTGTGTTAGATCCTTACTTACTAAAGGTAAAAGCTGCTTAACAACTTGTCTTGCATGGTAATTTTTGTGCTGTGTAGAGGAGTGTTTTATTGATTTGATGCTTAGAATTTTTGATACTCTTTACAATGCAAACTCCTTAAGGAACTTGCATAATGATTTGGCTGTGGAGATGACTGCAAAGGATGAAAAGCAGTGTGTTGTGAGGATACTTCCATACAGATTATCTGCTAAATGTATTTCTTTGAAGTGCTTTGTTAATGCACTTCATTTGATCTCAGTTGAGAAGAAGGTAAGTTTTTGTTGTTACACACCTAGATTTAAATTTTCATATTGATTCGTAGTATGCTTTGTTTTGCAAACTTGACATATTAGTCACTTTTGCAATAAATTTTGTAGCAGTTTTTCTGTATGCATAACTGTACACATGTTTAGCATTTGTATCTGTACTGTGATGTGCTATACAAGATTTGTATGTATGACTTCTTGTCAATGCATTTCAAATGGGGAGATTAAAATTAGTATTTTCTCCATTTTTAGATAGGGAAACTGTGGTACATGTTGGTGGAATAACTTCCCTTTGGTGACCAGAAGGTTAAGGATGGTCAGGATTAGATAATGGGTCTTGCAGATCCCAGTCCAATACTTTATCCAGTAGAAGAACCTGTTAATTTCTTTCTTAAAAGAAAGATTCTGAATTCTGCCATTCCAGTAAGAATAAATATTGAATTTTTATATGAAAAGACTTGAGCAAGAAAACTCTCAAATGACAAACTTCAAAATACTCATCATTTCAAGGCTGATGAACTTCAGACAGTAGGATGAATAAGAATTAATATCAGTTCTTGAAGTGTGGACTGCACAGGAAAGTCATTCAGCCTGGACAAGCCAAGGCAGCTGTCTTGCTGAAGCAGTGTTGATGTGAAGCATCCAAAGGAGAGAGAAGGCTAATGCAGCAGAACTAGAGAGCAGAGAGGCCAGTGGAAAGTGGTGATGCTAGGAAAGGGAATCTGTGTTAAGAGCTTGTTATTTTTACCTGTATCCACATGTTCACTATGAACAGCTTTTTGTACTTGGCTTTTACTTCCCCATCTCCTTTTCTACAGGCTCGGGTTGGCAACAACATCCTGACCAGAGAGATTGTCAGGGAAGGGTAGTGCTGTGCTTTCTTTGGAAAAACAGTAGAGTGCGCAGCTGCATTTCTCTTCATGATCCAAACTGAATCTCATTTAAAAAAAATGTATATGACTTCTCCTTAGTGAAATTTAGTTTGGTTTATATTAACTATATATTTGCCAATTGCTTAATTTTGAAATCTAATGCCAAGGTTTCCTTTTTTCCTTCTACAGTTCTTTAACAAACGAAAAACCTATTTTGCCCATGATCCATTGCAGCAGTGTGTTGTTGGAGACATTGTTCTTCTGAAAGCTTTGCCTGAGCGGAGGAGCAAACATGTGAAACACGAACTGGCTGAAATTGTTTTCAAGGTTGGAAATGTCATAGATCCAATAACAGGCAAGCCCTGTGCAGGAACCAGATTCCTTGAAAATCTGTCAGATTCAGAAAATCTGACAGAGGCAGATACTACCTATCTAAGTGAAAAACTTCAGGAACTTAAAGTTTGTTCAACAGACAAATAGTAGGGAAAATATTTAAACAGAGGGCTTTTGAGCTTGTCTTTGTCAGGGATGTTTGGGGCCCTGCTGTTGTATGTTAAATGTTTCTGTGAAATCTGTAGTCAAAATAAATGGTAAACATAGTTGCTTATAAGAACAGATGTTGCAGATTGATAGGCACCTCAAATCTTTAAATGAAAATACAGAGAAAAATGTGAGTTTAGTGCTAATGCTTCATTTTGTTGCATGTAGTTTTGCCCCAAGCCTTGACAGTTTCAAAAGCCAGCTGCTCACTTGGAATGAGTTGTCTGTATTGAGAAGGGCAAGAATGTAACTATATAATGTTTAAGTTTGATGGGAGGGTCATATTATTTGATTGTTCTGTATTTCAGACAGTCTTTTGTGGTTTGTAGGATTACTTAAGATAATGCTATTAAACCTTTTGAAAGGAACTGTAGAATTCTAAAACCTGCTACCTGCATGTGTCCTTATTTCCTCTTACAGTTGCTCATACCACATTGCAGTATCTTCTAACTTCCAAAATCTCTAAAAAACACAACCACTTGCCTTTATAATGGCAATAAGGTGAGAATAAAAACTTTGGGTAGCTTAGCATGGTTGCCTCTGTAACCTGTCCAAAGGAAGGATTTCATTCTAGGAGAGATGGATCTCTTTGAACTGCCAGCAGGAAATAGAAGCTGATGAGAATACAAAGCCAAAAAAGTAGAAGTAAAGATGGTTAGATTTAGCCTCATCAGAAAACCTAATTAAAACAATGCATGTTGGGAGAAATACAGGTACTGATTTGCTGCATACTTTAATATGAAACTAGAAGGCCATAGCAGTTAATGATTAAAGATCACTTTATCTTGCTACAGCTCTGGGGATCTTGTGTCCTGTCTTCCAGGACACAAAGCAAACTAAGTGTGCAGCTGTTACAGCAGCCTTGTGTTGCTGACTTCTCATTCGAATCTAAAGTGGCATCTGCCTCAATCCTTTTTGGAATGTCTACCTATATCATTGGTCTTTGTTTAAGATCAGAAGCTAAACACAGTGTATCTGAACAGATTTCCTCTGACCTAAAATACCTTACTTTAAGAAACTGAGCCAGCTTATAGGGAGCTCTCAGTTGTGTTCTCTTCCATTGTCAGAGTGGTGTAAATCATTTGTCCTTTAACTTCTTTCACCTGCACAAGATCAGTTTCAGCTGCCTGCAAATTGCTAACAAAGTCCAGTAGAACTCAGGAAATTATTTGGGCCAGGAAGAATGAGAAACTTAAATTTTCTACAGTGCTTCAAACCAAAAAATATGGCTCTTTGAATGCTAGTCCTTAAGTACTGTCCTGTGTGTCAGATCAATAAGCTGGGATGTCAGGACACCTTGATTCAAATGTCTCTGTGTAAATCAATAATGTGAACATGGTCTCTGACTTTGAGGAAGTGTCTTAAAGGTATGGCTGTAGGTTATTCTTGTTATGTTTGTTGAAGTGGTTTAGGTTTATGTCAATTACTTAGTAACTGTAGCTGGCTGATTAAGGCCCTTATCAAAGTGGAAGGAAACCTGTGCTCTGACTCCTGCTTGAGTGAATGTAAACTGTGAAACTTCATCCCTAGTAGAGATTGAGAGAAACCAGACCCAGGCTAGAACATGGCCCTGGGCTCTAGGAAATACACTTCAGTTGTATCCAAGCAGGCAGTAAAGGAATTTGACCTTCAGTACTTGGGATACGAGTGTTCTAATAACTACACATATAATGTTTATAAGAAATAGAAAATTTCCTGTTTGGTTAATGAGTTGTGTCTACATCTAATTGTGGAAGTAAATCATCTTTCCCTGTATCCCCTGTGATTTTTCTTGAGTAGCTGTGAAAATGTCATATTTTCTTCTAAGATCGATTCATCACAGAAGGTTGTCAGTTTTTTTCTGTTTACAGGTAGGTGCTGGGAGGGTTGCTCGAGAACTCAACATGCTGTCAGATCCAAATGTGATTAAATGTACATGGCCTCAAGTGTAACCTGTTTTTAAAAGAATGATGGCAATTGTAGGTTAAACTGGTTTGTGACAAGGCACTGCAAACATTGGGCTTTACTGATGCTAAAGCACATCGCATGTGCTAGGCTCTGACTTACTCTCCGAGTGCTGATACAAAAATCATAAAATAGCGATGGGAACTGTGTAGTGAAATGATATAAACTTTGTATGTGCTATGTGGAAAGATAAGGTCTGCTCATTAACTTGTTTTCTGCGTTTATTGGCTAGTTGCTTTTAGAACTGTCCTTTATTAACCTAATTATAAGTTTATTCTTAATTTAAAGTTATTTAAGGATTCAGTGCTAGCACACACCACCTGTTTAGCCAAATTAAGTACTGCTGTGGCTGGCACAGTGTGAAGAAAACATTTCATCTGCGTGTAGGTGAAAACTTTATTTGGGGAATAAGAAACAAGGTTTTGCACACGATTCAAAAAATGCTTGGGCTCTTTCTTGGTCTTTTTCAGGTGGGACTTAACCAGGGCTGGGTCACCCCAAAAGCTGAGCAGCCGGGACGGGGAGGGGGGTCCCGGGCTGGGGCAGCCCGCGCATGCGCACCTGTGGCTTCCCCCTCCGGGGGGCGTGGCCGGAGGACCACCGCCCCCTCCCCCGCGGCGGCGGTGCGCCCCTGGCGTCCGGCGGCGGCGCTGCAACGCTCAGCCCCCCCCGGCCCAGGAGGGAGGCGGCCGGAGCAAGATGGCGGCGCGGGTGCTGCTGCGGCGTAGCCTGGCGGGAGCCAGCGCCGTGCCGCGTCTCCCGCCCGGCGGCGGCCTGGCCCTCAGGTGAGCCCTGAGGGGGTGAGGCGGGCGGGAGAGGGCCGCCGAGGGAGGCTGGAGACGGAGCCGACGCCGCCCGCGCCTCCTCTCGCCGCGCCGCGTAGACACCCCCCCTCCCCTTTCCTCACTGGAAATGGCGCCCCGCTCGCCGGGGCACCTGACGGGCCGGGCCCGCGGCCCTCCCGTGGGGCGGGGAGTGCGACCCGCTCGGGGTGTCCTTCAAGGTCATGGGCCCCAAGGCCTGCCCCTTCCCCTCCCTCCCTCAAGTCCGCCCCTGGGTGGGGATGATGGCCGCGCCGCTGACCCGCTGCGCCCCTGCTCTGCCCCGTCGGGGACGGGGTGCCCGCCACCCCCTGCCGCCTGTGCCCCGGGCTCGGGCTGCACGGACACCCCACCCCTGCAGGCAACAGGGTGCACAGGCACCCCACGTCCACGTATCGCCGGGTTTCGAGGTGCACGGCCACCCTGCACACATGTATTCCTGGTGTTGGGGTATATACGGATGCTCTGCACCCAGATATCCCTCTAGGATCAGGCTCTACAGCTACTCCGCATCCCAGCTCCACCAAGCAACAGGGTGCATGGCCACCCTGCATCTCATCCTCTGGTGTTGGGGTGCATGGCTGCACGCACAACACCCCTTGGCGTCAGGACACACAACTGCTCTGTACTCACGGTGCCAGGTTGCACCCTTACCCAACATCCATGTTTCCCCCAGTGTCAGGGTGCACGACTGCGTACACCAGCATCTTCATGCCTTCATGATGCGCAGCTACACATGGACCCCAGCATGTGTGTGCACCCCTTGGGTGTCAGGGCATATGTATTCATACTTCTCTTAAGAGCTGGGATGTGTGTCCACATGCATACAACCCCCAGGCATCAGGGAACATGCACAGACACATCCATCAAGTTTTGGGGTGCAGACATTTGCATGCCCACATGTCGATGTGTGAAGGGTCAGACACATGAGCACCTCGTGGGTGGCAGGGGTGCACACAGACATACACAGCTCTCAGGACACAGATGTGCACACACATGTCTTGGGTATAGGAGGCAGACACACATGCTCCCTGGGTGTAGAAGACACAGAAGTGCCCAAGCTGAGATGGATCTACACGCATTTTTTCCTCCCTTTCTTTGAAACAGAGAAAGCTGCTGTCTCAGGCCTCAGAATGGGCAGCAGCCCCTGTGCAAGACTAAAGGCATCGCTGCAAGCAGCTGTTTAAAACAGGAACGGGGAGAGTTGTGGAGAGTATATGTTGTGAGATTTTATGTGCATGTTTTGGGTGGGGTTTTTTTAGTTTAAAATAAACTTCGTTTAGACCACAGATCAAAACCTGTCAATTATAGACAAGTTGTTTTTCTTTGTCTTCCAGGCAGACATGGGTTACTACAAAATCTAAATATTTGACCTGATACCTCCCACCCAGTTTGTATTTTGTGCTAAAGCAGAAGCTAAGTGGTATAGAAGTGTTTTCACTGTTGTTTTTAATCTAAGCAAGCTATTCAGCGTTATCCTTTTGTGTTCACAGCCTGATCTTTGTAGCAAGAAAGCTAAGCCCATAGTTAACATTTGTAGGATAAGAACTTGCTAGTAAAGTCAAGCAGTGCCTTAAAAGTTTGCATGAAAACTCTCTTTAGTGTTTTTCCCAGAAAATAAAAAATTGTCAAGTGCGATGGTAGTTCCATATAGTGTGTCTACATTCATTCTATGTGTATATTCACATTTTCATTAGTGTGTATTTGGGTTTTGGAAGAATTTGGATCCAATATCTGTTTTACTTGGAACAGGTATTATAATATTGTGGGGCATAATGTTAAGTTAGTTAAAAGTAGATCTTTTGGATGATGGATTAGTTTTGAACTAATTTGTGGTCAATGCTCACAACTGGCAGTCCAAAGACATGTATTTAGTCCCTTCTCTTCCAGAGCTAATCTTGGGTACATATTGCCCACACAAGTGAGCCAGTAATCAGTTCAGATTTGTGGGTGTCTAGAATGACACCAGTAGTGTAGGAGTTCTCTAAGGATATGGATTAAAAATAAGGCCCCAGCACCTCAGATTGGGTGCACTGTCTATCTGTTTTAATAAACTTCAGCTGTTAACCATTCTTTATTATAAGTAAAGTCTATATTTAGATGGATAGTCATGATTTGTTAGTCATTGTTCATGAGAAACTTTAGAATTGCTGGGTAAAAGATTTTACATAAATGTGAAGTATTACTCATTTCATTGTATTGAAAATTAAATATACCTCCAGTTTTAGGTGCAGTTTAACATTTAAGTCATGAGACTCTCCTAATGGCAAAGGAATTTGCTTTTCAGTATTATCCCTGTAACTCCAGCTTACTCTTGCTGCTGATAAAGCTGGTTCACAAAAAAAGCAACATGATTATTTGTCTCTTTCATCTTCAAAGTTTTCTGCAAACAATAATCCTCATAGAAGAGTGTTCTAAATATTAGTTTGCTAACTCCATTTAATAAAGGGGAGGAAATGGTAATAATTTATGGATCTGAGTTGAAAAAATGAGCACTGCAGGACTGGGATTGAGTTCTGTCTCCTAGAGCCCCATTTGCTGTCCAGTGAGCATTAGTGCTTACTTTAAGGGAGCTTTTTAAAACAACTTGGATTTATTAGGTGGGGTTTACCCCCTATCATCTGGGACAGCTTGTGTTCCTGTGGCACCTGATGTAGATGTGACAACACAACTGCAGTCACCTGTGCCTCACCTCCTCCAGCTGAGATCAGAGGTAGTCTACTCCAGGCAGCTGTGTACCCTCTATTCTAAGAACAGCCTTATCATGGAATGCCCTTTTAAATTCGTGTACTCAGGAATAGCTGCTTAGCTTTCAGCACAGTAGCATGTTTGTGTGTTTGCCTAGGGCCAAAGAATGCACCATTTTCAATAAATACACCAAAAAGGTATTTACCAATTAATTCTTAACATTGAAGGTCATCTCAGCTGTGGTTGTTCTTCTGGTTGTTATTGTTTCTCCGCTATGAAATAGTTTTCCTTTCCTCCATCCTGCTTCCACAGGGTGAACCAGTTCGTTATCTTATTTTCAGACATTGGGACTAAAAGGTTGATTATTGAAAAACAGTGCTAGTGTGAACTACTTTTGTCTAATACAGACAGGCATGTTCATGAAGATATTTTTCCCAAAGGAAGTTGAGATTTTCTTTCCCTATTTTTTTTCCTTGAATGATTGACACAAACTTTTGATATCTAGAAGACACCTTTATAGGTGAAGATTGATAGCTATCTTCTGGATCTCCTAGTCAGTAATTAAGGGTGAAAAGTTGACTTCTGAGGAAGGAAGAGGTTTAAATTTCCAGCTGTAGTGCCACATTTTTAGTATGTCAGAGAAATATTTTAGTATTTCAGCACAAACCCCCATATCAAAAAGAGGCAAATTGAAGGAAATGCTTCTTACAGGAAGGAAGAAAAAACATTTGAGCTTGGGGTCCCCTGTCAGACATTGTAGAGAATTGGTTAAATACATCAGCTTTCTTGTCCTTCTGCACAATTTTTGGTGATTGAGGGGTCTTCTGTCAGCTGGAAAAGAGAAGAATAATTCCTTTAACACATCATTTTAAAAAAGCACAGTTATCATTTGTAATGTTTTGTGTACTCTGTGGTATAAAGGGAAGTGGTATTATTTTGGAAGTGTGCTTGCAGAAACTGCATAAAGATTAGATAAAAAAAGACAGTTAAATTCTTCTGTTTCAAAGAAAGGGAAATTGTGAATGTTGTACAAAGAATGTGGATCTGTACCCCTACATAGTACAGTTGCCAGAATTTGGAATTGAAATATTTGCAGGCCGTTTGTTTCCTGCCACTCATAATTTTTCCCAAATTAGACTTTCATTATATTTTTTCTCTTGAAAGATGCGCTATTTAACTTTTCCTTTTTTAGAGCTGTGTTTAAGCAACATAGGAACATATGGCAGTTACTTTCCTATTTACACTGTACACATTTTTCCTTATGCACACTGTCTTTTTGCTCTTTTTCACTCTTGTCCATGTCCATCAGGACAGACCTAGCCTTCTTCAGCAAAGACACTTGATTAAAAAGAAGATAAATAGGCAGCAAAAGCAGCCATCCACCCATTCCCTGCCATATGCACAAAGAATAAAAGTGGATAGTGTGTGGTTAACTATTCAGCTCTGTATCTAGTCAAATGGTTTGTGAGAGGGTAAAGCTCAGTGGGGAAAGAACTGCCTTTACCTTGCTAGGAAGTGGCTCAGTGGAAAGTTTTAGTAACAGACGTATATGTAACTGTGTGTTATGATACTGTTTGCATTAAACTTGATTGTGCCTATCTTCCCTGCGTTGTGGGCATTCTCAAGACATGCTCAGTGACAGTATAATGTACTTGTTAATATGTAGGGGGCTGGTATCTTCAGCTAGCAGACCTCGTGAAGACAGTTGGTTAAAATCGCTATTTGTTCGCAAAGTCGATCCAAGGAAAGACGCTCACTCCAACCTTCTAGCCAAAAGAGAGACCAGCAGTCTGTATAAACTACAGAGTGAGTGATATTTTTATATTTAACATTACCATTTCTTTATTCTGTTCCTGCATTTCTCACATAATGTTATTGTTTCAGTTCACAATGTAAAACCAGAATGTCTAGACGCCTACAACAAGCTTTGGTAAGTGTGCGTATTATGTTTTCACATTTTAGACATGTTGATTTGATCACAAGCTGTTCTGAAAATTGGCAAATATCGTAATTATTTAGAGGGGAGGTGGAAAAATTCTGCTTTTACTTTCAGGGTATGGTGTTAAATAGATCACGTTACTCTTGGAGAGAGATGGCAAAAGTTACTTTACTCAGTTCACCCCCTGCCTTACTTCTTGGAGGTGTCATTTTCCTACGCTGCAATTTAGGATGATGCCTTTTTTGAAAACATTGGTGGCATTTGTTGGAGCAGCTCTCCCCCTTCCCTTAGTTGTCTTACAATTGCTGGTCCGTGCAGGTAGATCCTGGTATGTTAGCATGTCCCACTCCAGCTGCCATGTAGGAATGTGTTGAGGGTGCTTATTGTCTGCATACAGGAAGGAAAGGGAGACATCACCGGTAAGTAAAACTACATGCCAGCATTAAATTGAACTATAAGTTTGAGGAGATTCTAAAAACCCAGGAGTTGACTTTCTCTCAGCTCATCTATATCCTTCTACAAAAGTAACGTTACTCAGATCTACTCTTAAAGAGCTATGCAAATACTTGGATAGGATCTTTCCAATGGGGTGATATCCTCCAAAGGGAGCAGTACTGTTACGGTTTTTCCAAAAAGTTACAGCTTTGTGAAATGTATGAATTGGTAACATTTTAAATGTACTACTTTAAGGACGAAATTGCAGAAATATTAGTCCTGTTCTGCCTACATAATCACTCCTCTGGAGGCAGAACAACTGCCTTTTCAGGAACTGTATGTTTAAATTGGGAAATGTGGTGAGCCTCACACGTTTCGAAACAGCAGTGCTTTCTCACTGACAGTGACATCTTGTCAGTTAACCAAAACATTCTTGACATAATGATACCCCATTGCAACCAATTCTGTAAGTGTGGTGTATTGGTGAGAACACCAGCTGGGCTGGAGGGTGGGGAAGAAGTTCACAACTCCCAGTTTATGTCCTTGACTCTGTTATTGGTTGGCTGTACGGCCATGAGCAGGTGCTCTAACATCTCTGTGCCTTCATGTCTTCAGCTTTGAAATGGGGCTAGATAACCCAAAACTATTTTCCTTGCTATAAAAACATAGAAATCCACTAGAATAATATTCAACCATAAGGTATTTTTAGCTTTTTTGTTTAAAAAAATAAATACACGGAGAAGCACAATTAGCATTCAACCAGCTTTCTGTTTAAAAGCTTAATATAAACATGTCCAATTATACAAGAGAGGGAATCACTTCTCCACATTATCTCATGAGCTATCTAAATGTTGAGTGAAAGCAGAGGCTTTTATTTTCAAGGAAAGAGATGATAGCAAAGAAGGAAACTGCTGACAGCAATCAGATGAAGTAGTGCAGTTGGATTTATTCTCAAACCAAAGCAAATTTAAGTATCCCAGGGAAGGAGAAAACTTAAGAATGGAGTAATAAAAAACACTAAGCCTCTCTGAACTTCCCTCCTTCCTCTCCCTAAATTAAACATGAACAGGTTAATTCCTTATTCTGTATCAAATCAGAAGAAGGATTAGTCATCATGTATTAATAAAGAAATAATGTAATGAAGGCAATTAAGAGAGTACTTCATGAATCACTGTGGTTAAGGGCGCCTTCTGAAGAATTAGGAACAGTTATTTTTAAAAAGGAAAAAGGTGGTGTTCATAAGGTATTCTGTGGGCGTATTTTTCTATAATTTGCAACAAAATATATTTTAGGGTTATTGTAATAATTTAACATTCCTGTTTAAAGCTGCCTTTCTAGGATCTTATTATGCTTTGCAAAAACAAACTGATGGTGAAACATTCTTGAAAACATCCTTGGAGAGTCATTCTATCATATTATTTACACTATGTAGTAAGAAATTTTGAGGTACAAATTGGTAATGAGATTTGCTCAAGCTTGTCTAGGAAGTCAGAGGCAGAATCAAGAGGAAACTCATATCTAATGACTCTCAGCCCAAGACGAGCCTACTTCCTATTATTTGGTATTGTGCAGAGACTCATTGCCTATGAGCCAAACTGAGTAAGAGTAATTATTCAGGGGAAAGGGAATAATTATTGAAAAACTGAAAACTGAGTAATTATTCAGGGAAAAATATTAAAAGGCAAAGTTCAACCAGACTAATTGACTTATTCATCAAAGTACAGTGCAATGAAAGCTGTCTTAACTGAGTCAGCAATCGGTAATGCTAATGTAGGCCACTTTTAAAGTTTGAAAAAATGTTAGAAATACTGGAAATAGTCAAACAGAAATTTGTCTTGGAGGTATTTTTAAGGCAGTTTCACTGTATGCTTTAATGGGTAAGTTGCTTCAAACTAAGACCACTTTCTGAAATGGTAGAAAGCAGTAAGGCTGCATACTATGAAGTACAGTCATCATTTGATCTATCAAAATACTTGTTTTTATTCATTCAGCTCAACAGAATTGATAGCATTGTAACTGGTACAGAAGACTGTCCTTTCCCATTTTTGTGTATTCTACCTCCCTTAATAAAGAAAAGCTTTTCCTAAAGCAAATCACCCATGTAGTTAGGCTGCATTTTCTGTAAGTGAAACATCCTGATATTTATTTTCCTAATGTGTTGGATAACCTTTTAGGTGATAGACATAATTTATTGCATCGAAAGAATTCTACCATGCTGTGTATTTGTCATACAGTCTAAGAAATGGTAACACTTACCTTAATTTTTCATAGTGTTGTAGCTGTCTTTCCCCTGTGTAGCAGATTTTTGTATTTCAGCTTTCTCTTCTGAAAAGTAGAGCTTGTGAATTTTCGTACCATAATGATAAACGTGTGGTGATTTGTTATACATATCAACTGTAGCCTCCCTGAAGGAAATGCAACATAGTGTCTGTATTCCTTGTTTTCAAGTCAAGAGGTGCTGCCAAAGATTCATGAAGAAAAACACTACCCATGTGCACTGGTGGGGACTTGGAACACGTGGTACGGAGAGCAAGATCAGGCTGGTAGGAGATAGAAGTACAACAGAATGTAAAACCATACAAGTGAAACGTGTGCTTGGCAGGTTTCTTCTCTTTAAATCATCTCTGTTGACAGTAAACCTTTAGCAATGTATACAGTGAGGGTGTGTGTGCATCACTTACCAGTAGCATATTAACATTTACAGTGCTTGCTTTTTGTCTTGTTGAGTTTGACAAGTAAAGCCTTAATTCCTAAAATTTGTCCTATTGTTAATACACTTTCATGTTTTCCAGGTGGTAGATTAACAGTTTTGGGAAATGCTTGTAAAATGTGGTCCTGTAATATTTTGCGGGCACATTCCTGATCACATTCCTGAATATTTAGCATAAAGGCAAAGACTTACAAAGACAGAGTTTATCTTGCATTGGCCAGTATAAAAGCTTTACTCAGACTTTCATACTGTAATTGCTGTATGATAATTAAATGCAAATCATTCACACCATCTGAAAAAGTAATTGCATTGTAAAGTCAACAATAAGCTAGGCCTTTACTGGAAGAAAGTAAAAATATTTCTGTTCGTGTTCATATAAGGATACTGCCTAACTATGCAGATTGAAAATACATTGGAACTAGAAATTACTGAAGAGCTGCTACAGAGGTAGCTACAAAGAGTCTAGTGTAGAGAGAAAACCTGAAAAATTTCCTAGGCTCTAGGAAGTTGAAGGAATGGGAAGCCATGAATACAGAGTGGTGTACTATTTGTCGTGTAGCTTGTTATGTAGCTCCATTGTTAGAGCTATGCTAGTATCAATGTCATTGCTTCCTTATTGAAAAATACACTCCTGTATACATTAATTTTTCCTGCATTCACAGCATATTGCAATATTGACACTGAACAAATGTGAAGAAATAACAGTAGATAAACCAAACAATGTCTGAGAAACAATTCTAAAAGTTGAAGGGGAATTGGGGAATGAAGACAATTGAAATGAGAATATCTTAGCCAAGTCTCATTCATTGCTTTTGTAATGTATTAACACAGAGTGTATCTGTAATTGCATCCGTAGCCTGCCTTGAAAATGTTATTGCAACAGTTCTAGCAGTGTAATAAAGCAGATTATGGGGTTTTGACTTGTTCAGTACTTGTGCCCAGGCTGTGTTAATATTAGGTGGATATATCAAATTTGCCCTGGGGATAAGACAGCAGAAGCAGGCGCACTGGATGAATCTGCTATCATAGTGAAGTGCCTTACATTAGTCTCCAGTTGGCAGTCCTGGAAAAGTCACATGACTGCTTTAGAGGAGAGAAAATAGCTTTTGTGAGTCTTTGAGGTGAAATATTGTTGCCTTGCTATATTAAGTGCTTGTAAATAAATCTAGTGGTGATTTATTAAAGGGATTTATCATGAGTTATTAAAGATTTATGCTTTGAAAAAACTCAAATGTAGATACCTGTTCTGAAATTGTTCTTATGGGGAAAGTCCTAGCAAATGTAACAATTCTAGCATGTTCAGATATCTTCTGCCTTTTTAAATGTAATGTTTACCTCAAAAATAACATTTGCATCATTTTTCATGTCCTACAGAAAGTGTGTTGCTCTTTGTGCTTGAGTAATTTATGAACTAAAATCTCTACCCCTCTGTTGCTCTTAGATGAAATTGGTATAAAACACATTTTTGGAATTAAGTCATCCTCTTAAAATCGAATCTCAAGTTCAACTACAGTCATATAAAGTCATCACATCTTACTAGCATGGCAACAAAAAGTCCTTTCAGAAATTTCCCTGTTATCTTCAGAGTAGATTGCAGAATTTTCCAAAAGAACCCTTTTCAAAAAGCAGATGATTCCATTATTCTTAAAATGTTCAAATGTGTAGTGCATTCTTTAATGAAAATCTTTTTAAACTCATTACCTGGTTTCTATTTTTGTATAATTGTGTAGTATGAAGAGCATTTTATACTGTGATATTCCAGAAGATTTAGCACTGGTCTGTGACATCCCTGAAAAAGCTTCCTTTTTTCTGTTTCAGTTCATCTGTGGAGATATGAGGGAGGCTATCCAGCTCTCAATGAGGTCATGAGTAAACTCCGTCAAAATAAGGTAAGATGCATTGATTTTGTTAGAATTGGTTATTTTACTCAGAAAAGAACAAAGAATAGTCAGAGCAAAAAACTGCACATTTGGGTACGCGCTTTTACTTCAATCTCATCACTGCCTGTACAAACTTAGAAACCTCTTTGGAAAAGGGTTTATTCTCATATTCAGAAATACTGAGGCTTAATACCTGGATACTTTATGAAACACTTACACTTACTGCTGTGTAAACATGCCACTTGAAATTTTCAAATATGCCAGGGGAATTTAGATGCCT
The DNA here is from genome assembly GCF_035582795.1 of Mycteria americana. Classification (NCBI taxonomy): domain Eukaryota; kingdom Metazoa; phylum Chordata; class Aves; order Ciconiiformes; family Ciconiidae; genus Mycteria; species Mycteria americana. The sequence goes on along the minus strand of NC_134379.1, from coordinate 7,323,579 downwards.
TTACAATTTAAATTATTTCAATGTCCCAAAACCCCAAGACAGCATTAAAAAAAAAAATCTAAGCCAACGTATGGTATACTGCTTTTTGTTGTTGAAACGTAATACACAGTTTGACATTGATCACTTTGTTTTCTAGGAATTCACAGAGTTTCGCAAAGAAAGAGGTAACATGCTTCTCTCGCGCAAGAACCAGTTATTGTTGGAGTTTAGTTTCTGGAATGAACCTGTTCCCAGAGAGGGGCCTAATATTTATGAACTGAGATCCTATCAACTTAGAGTAAGTTTAAATTTTTCTTTTTATTTTTTAAGCTCTGTGCTGTCGTAAAATGTTCAAAGCATGTTTATACAATGTAGATGGAAAACAGGCCTCATCTTAAAATTATCTGGTTCTTATCAAAGCTGACGTCTGAGTCATTGCTCTCAAAGTGTGGGGTCCAAAATGAAGGCAGGCTCCAACAAGATACTAATATCTGCAGGGCTGAAAACCCTGTGCTTTCATTTGAAGGAAACTTCAGGCAAATGACTAAGAAGTAATACAGTAAGTAAACAGAGTAATTACAGATTATTATAATATCCTTATCACTTGAAGGAAGTGATTTTGTTAATACATAGTGTTTTCCGTACGTAAATGTTGTGAAAACTATCCAAGTATTCTGACTTTCTTTAAAACACAGTTTTAACAGTCTGTTTTGGTTTTGTAGCCCGGAACAATGATTGAATGGGGAAATTACTGGTAAGTGTTGCTTTAGCATTTGCGTTCTCCAATTTGAGAGATGTATGTTTAAAAATCACGAAGTGGAGGTGGCAGAATGCTACCAAAGCATTTCAGTCACCCAGTTAATGGCCTGCTTGTGTACTTATGCGGCTTGTAAGATAGCTCTTTGACCCTTAATTTATCCTTTGAGGAAGGAAAGAGGAATTCTGTGTGCAAATAACATTGTGGGCTCTGTGGTTTGGCTTTCCTTCACATAACCCTTTTAGTTTGCTGTAATGTAGCAGAAATCGTTTATTTTCAGCAGAAAGCACTGCTTAGTGAAGGGTGGCGGTTAGCTCCTTGAGACTATGTTGATCTTTCACAGCTTTCATAAGACCACTAGCAGATGACTTACTTTTAGTTTAAATGGGCTAAACGTTGGCTCTTTTATTCTTTAAAAGTCAAGTTGCTTCTTCAAAAGCTATTGAGCAGCACATTTGTGTTTTAATATATAGGTTAAAAGCATTTGAGACAGTCTTCTGTTGAGTATATGCTTCTGATTTTGTCTTATTTAAAACCAGTGTAAGTTTCTTTCAATTTACATTCACTGTCCTTGCAATTCTAATGGTTTATAGTTAAACAATTTGGAGTATTTTCAATTATTTTGACAAAGGTGAGGACTTGGATTTTTAGATGTGTCATTGATATAATTTATTTAATTACAGTAATTTGAATAAAGTAAATTGAATTTAGAATTTTTGTAAAAGAGGCATATTTATAGTGGTAGCCAGTCTGTTTTAGAAGATGCAACAGATTTATAGTTAAGAGAAATGTTGATCTTATTTACACAACAAATCATGGAGTGTTGCATAGGACAGCTGCATAGCAAAGGTCTATGTGAATAAAAAAGTTGTATTCCACTACCACAAAATCTGTGGTAAATGAGTGTGGCAAAGACGATATGACTGAAACTCAAGGATTTAGTTTTAGAAGAACCTGCTATAAAAATGGCCTGCCACTTTACACTATTCCAGCAATTATCTTTATGCTGAATCTAATGTTGAAGAATGATGAATGCACAGTCCAGTGAAACTGTAGGCCTCCAATTTTAACTCATTCTAACAAGATATACAGGTATATTTTAATTACTTGGTGCTGACAATCTGTATATTGCAGATTTTTTTCTTGTTTTTAATTGCTGAAGTGCACTGCAAATGCTGTTTAACATTTGGGCTTCCTTTCAACTCTGTTTTCCTTGCAATTATCACTTATTTGCTACCCAGATCTGCTGGTTTTAATGGCTGCTTTGCTCTTCCATAGGGCTCGTGCAATTCGTTTCCGACAGGATAACAATGAAGCAGTTGGAGGATTTTTCTCACAAATTGGGCAGCTGTATATGGTTCATCACCTTTGGGGTAAATTTGTGTTCTCCGCTTTTTTCTCACTGAATCAGCCCCTAACAGACTGTTGACTTTGCCCAGGAGACAAGGTTTTTACCAAAGGCAAAGGAATGTCTTAAAAGGGTTTTTTTGTTCTACATCAACAGTGTTGATTTTCTTAATTTTTGTGTAGGTACCTTTATTCTTCAAACAAGCAAGCAGAAGTGAACATTTCATGTTTTGTTCTGTTTCCATCAACAGTTTATCATGGCCCTTTCTTATTTGGGACTACTTGTTTGCTTTCAATAACATAAGCATGACAAGCCATGTCCTGGCATCTCTTTTCTCCATCCCCATCCATGCTGAAGTCAGGTTTTTACAGTTTAGTTTCAAGCATCACATATACCATACCTACAAAAAGGAAAGTCAAGCATTTATTTACGTTACTACATCATGGTGTTTTGGCTTTCTCTGTGTGTTAGTCTCCACAAATGCTTAGCTGCTTTTCACGTTAGGATTGTTTCAACTTGAAGAAACCAATTGTCTAATATTTATTTTAGAAAACAGACAGTATTATCTTCATATCTCAACAATTCAGAATATTATATTCCAGCTTTAGAAATCTGACACCACTCATGTAGAACTGTACTCTGTTGCATTATCTGTCTTACCTGTGTCTAAGACATTCTCTCTCTTCCCCAGTTCCTTCTGCTTGCGTTGGTTTGGGAGCTTTTCCTTTTTGTGGAGAAGAACTTCTGACTTTTTTCCTTCCCAGTGTTTGCAGCCTCCTAATTACGCACTAGAATACTTTTATGGAGCTATTCATGTGTAGAAGGAAAAGGAATTACTTCTAAGCTTTGTGCTTGTTGTTTTCCCTCACCAGCTTATAAAGACCTCCAAACCAGAGAAGATATAAGGAACGCTGCATGGCATAAACCTGGCTGGGATGAACTAGTCTATTACACAGGTAACCTATTAACTTCATTGGAATGCTAGAGGTAGACTTTTGTGTGTGCCATCATTTTTGTTCTTCAGTACATTGCACCATGATAAAAAGTTTCCCATCTCTGGTGTGTGTGTGTGTGTGTGTGTCTGTGTGTCAGTTTTTCTACTGTAGGGGAAAGGAGGAACCTTTCACTAAGCTGTAAAGCGAATTTTGCAATTGATCGTACAAACTTGGAAAAGTTGCCTAATTGATAAAAAATTGCTACAGTAATAGTAAATTTTTATACAAGCATCTCTCCTGTAGAAGAACAGAGTTGTGTAAACACTTAAGTTTGTGTCCAAAAATTTAGGGAGCCAATAATAAAATTTTATCTTTATATTAAATTATTACCTCTAATATTTCATGAAATACGGGAACCTTGTTAAATGCATTCCTTTGAAAAGGGAATTTAGACTTTGGAACTAGAAGCCAGGAGATCTTTGAGCTCAAAGATAGCTTTCATAACAAAACTCATGAAAGTATGCTAAGCATGTCAGATTTTGGTTCCGTAGGGTACATTTCAAAGGAAGTATACCAGAAAAATGTAAGATAACTTTCATTATGGTGAAAAGGAGTAGAAATATTTGTCTTCAAAGGAGCAGACAGATTATATTAAAAAATCACTTGTTCTCAAAACTACTATGCTTCAGTTACAGGAATGTTGGTGGTTACTGATGACTTGGCATGCACTAGCTAGGAGAGTAATTTGAAGACAATAATATCTATTCAAACTGAGTGTGTGGAACTGCTAATGATCTCTGTTAGTGAAATTAAACCCTGTCTCCATTTTTTTCAGTGCCCCTTATTCAGGAAATGGAGTCCAGAATCATGATACCATTGAAGATTTCTCCGCTTCAGTAAAGTCACTGATTTCCTTGTGCCTACATAGATAAAGTGACAAGTATTTGTCTTAATTTATGGTATACATTGTATATCATAGTCTGAAATATAAAAGTACTGTATTGAGCTTATAAAAGAGACCTCTTTTCTTCAGAATCTGATGACCTTTTGCTCTTAGGATTGTACCAGGAAAAAAAGAAATACAGGACTGTAATTAAAAGGTTGGTTAATTGCAAACAAGTACAAAGACATACATGAGTTCTTCTGTGAGAAAGCTCCTCAGGTTAAGTATGGCATACAGTATTTAATATCTTCTGCTACATAGACAATGTCCAGTGTTCAGTAACAGCAACAGAATGGAGCATTACAGTTGCTGTGGCCGTTGTGTAGCTTTATAATGACTGCAGATTTTAAAAACAAATGTGGCAGTTCTGAAATTAGAAGCTCTGAAGCCCTCAGGCAGCTCTGAAATACCTAGGTGTTCTAGCAGGCCTGAAATCAGTACGTAGCTCTAAATTTACAAATAGGCAGTCATTAATTGAGGGTAATACTGTTTGTCAGATGATAGCTTATGGACAGAGAATAGGGCATTCTGTTTTGCAAGGACGCTGAAGCCTGTTGAAACTAATCGCACATTTGTGTAGATATCTACACCTGAAATTAATTTAGTGAAGTATGGCCTATGGTTTTCAAAGAGATACTGACAAGATGTGGTTTTCTGAACATTCCACAGGGAATCAAGTTCAGTTAAATACATTTATCTTTACAAATAACTTGGAAGTCTAGGAAAAGGGGTTTAATTTAATAAGCAATCATGACTTCAGACATATGCTTGGTCAGGTGTTTCACTAACTGTACAGTAGGTACTTATGAATTGATGTGTGAAACTGGCGCATGTTGAGTCAATAGGATTGGCATAAAGTGGTGTACCATTATGTCCAGTTCTATTTTGGTTTCACTTTTAGACTAGAATATATCAACACTTTTGGTGTCTGCAATGATGTGAACATCCTGTAAGTGAAAATAATATTCTCTCCTTAAAGTGGCTACAAGAATCAGTGTAACATACAGAATGTACAAATCAGTTACTGAATGTCTAGTTTGTACATTTCAATGAGTTTTCAGGAAGAACATATCAGTCAATAAAATCCTTTTAATTTTCACATTTTACTGGCACCTTCTATGTATTGCACCAGCTGTGTTTTCTCTCATCTTGCAGTGTTTATTATAGAAAATTTGAATAATTGCACAGAATATTTCAGCTTAGTTAGCCAATATCACTTCTCTGTGTCAGGGACAGCATTTCCCAGTATTCTGCTCTCCTTCTCCAAAATGAATTTACAGTATCTCCATTACATCCCATTTTGCTAAGTGTTCTAGAGGTCATAAGTGCTGTGGTGATAAATACAACATATTTTTCCTTTCGATTTTTCTCCACAAATTATGCTTAATTTTTCAGGTCTGATTTCTTCTTTTCTTCCCATGTGAAATACACCACACTCTTGCCTTCGCTTGGATTTCATCTTGAACAAAGTCAGTATTTGATCTGATTCTTGTCTGTTTTCTTATTTTCCTCCTGTTGTCGACTGATCATGGGATTTTACTGAGTAAATTTCTGTACTATGTTAGCTTAAAGTTCTCAGCTTGGCTTACTCAGTGGGCCAAGTACATCATTTCAGCTGTTCCTTCTTGTAAATCAGTCACGAGCAGTACTATCTTCTGGGGCTGTCATTTTTCCAGGCTTTTGGGACTACTGTTTAGCTGCAAAAGGAGAAAAAGGATGACAATATCAGCTTCCAGTCCTTTTTATTTCTCCCAGTATTCTCCCATATTTCTTGTTCCTAGAGAATTGTCCTTGTAACTTACCCCTCATAACCAGCAATCTCAGTCAGAGACAAAAGGCGAAAAACATTTTTGGAGTTAGAGGATTTTGTGGGTTCTGATGCAATCTGTGTTTCTTACCTTCAGCCAGGAGCACTAGGAATTAAATTCAATCAGGCAGAGCTCTTGTTGTTTAAGGACCATGAAGTTTTGCATTAATAAGAAATCTAAGGAATAACTGGATGTTCTGTGGGGTGGCATCATACGGCACTAGTCTCTTCACTCTTTATACACTACCTAAGATCTGAATTCCCACTAGTGGTGTTGTAATGTATTATGGATGTGACTCCTGTTGTTCTGAGCTTCAAACTCGTGCTCTGGCTGTCATCTGGCTATTCCTGTTATTTTAGTTACAGATAACTAAGTAAACTCACAGAACATAACACAGTAGATAAATAAGTAATGCCAGTCTTTTCTTGCTTCCCTTTGCCTGAGCCCTTTCTGAAGTTGGTTTTCCCCTGTTGTGAACACTTGTGATTTTCCCTCTTAATCTCATGACCAAGTCTGCCGCCTTCCTTTGACTAGCAATACTTCAGCATTTCTTACAGCAAATTTTGTAGAGTTCAGAACTGAAGTCACTTTCCAGTGGTTGGAAAGTGGGGAACAATGCCTGGAAGGGTCTCTGGTAATTATCAATTCTTGTTCCACTGTAATGAAGGCACAACTAAAACTCAAGTTTAGTTGTCCTGCAGTCTTCCCAGAAAAGACTGCAAACTGTTCTTTTAAGAAGTCCCCTCGTGGAAATTGAATATATAACTTAAAGTAATTCTGCCTCACTGAATAATTGCATTAAAATAAAAGGCTTTATATGAAGCGGTGTGCCTCTCCATGCTCTTAGTCAGGAGACCCACCTGAAGACCAGATATTACTTGCCTGACATGTGCTACTCTCCAGACTTTGCTCTACTGTGATGGGGTATGCTGAGGTAAATCGGTAGCTTGGCTGTAATACTGAAACTTCCCTCATGCTGCTTTATTCCCTTCTGTTTTTTTCCAGTATTTTACAGACAAAAGAGCTTAGCCACTCACTAAGCTAAGTAATCCTTTTGGTACCTCCTGGACTAGAGGTCAGGCTTGATATTTGCCCAGTGGAAGGGGGGTGGTATTTTTTTTCAAGCCAGTCAGACCTAAAGAGCTCTTGTGAAATCATTGGCATAATGCCATGTTTCCATAGCACTCAGACTGGCAGAAGATACTGCTGTGAATGTTAACATCTCTGTGGCACAGAGCCTCCTGCACCGTCTTCTGACTGTGGCATTAGTGAAATTACATATACTTGAAGTGAAGCATGTCACAGTGTTTGTAGGGCCGGGGCCTGTAGCTATAGCTGATTAGCTGCATGTTAGATTTATTTTTTTAGTGGCCTTTTAATTCAATAGAAAACTGCAGCAAATAGAAGCACCACTTCTTCATAACTGTACAATTGCAGAGGACCACACTGAGTGAGAGCAGAAAGAGTTCTGGTTCTACTCATGCAGTCTTGACTAAACAAAAGCATGATTGTACATGAGCTGCCCTTGGAGCTGGCTGAGATTTTTCTCAGGAAGAATTTAAAAGAGATCATGTTTAATACTCCCGGAACAGTGCTGGTGAGCAGCCTGCCAACTATTGTCTGACTTGGCTTTTGTGAAGTTTTTTAAACTCTATACAGATACTCAGTATAGCTGTTTATGTCTGCCTGTCTCTAAAAAGCCATCAGAAGTTTGTTTCTGGATTTGTTGTCTTTTAAACCTTCTACTTCTCTAATATTTAAATGCTGTTGTAACTTCAAGCAATTATTGCCTCAGTTTTTTTGCCAAAAATGTTAGATGGCATCACTGAGAGCTGCCATTCATCACTCTCTGGGGCTTTGTTAATGCCTCTTTCCCCTATATCCTTTCTGATGATGTCGCAGAATGGACAGAACCAGTATTTGTTTTAATTTTTGGTGATGCTTAACAATTGGGCAGGAGCTCTCTCACTACACCTTGATTTAATCTTATTAAATTAAGGAAATCTAGTGCAAGTTGTGAAAACCTGTGATTATCTCGTGGAGACAGTATGAGATTTTGGAAGGAAAGAATATAGATAGAATATAGAAACATCACTTGTTTCTCTTCCTATCTATGAAATACGTGGTGGGATGGAGGAGAATTAGCACACTCAGCCTAATCTTCAGTTTTCAGGAAAATACTGGGACTATTTGTAAGCACCCAGAGGTTAAGAGCCTGCATAGATTTTTTTTTTTTCCAGGACAAATCATGTCATATCTACCCATCTTTCTCCTGTGATGGTATTGCGTGGATGGAAGGAAGTGGAAGATGTGACACATATTTTAACATTAGTAAAGCTTTTCACATTATCAGAGGTGAGATTCTTATACGTCAGGGAAATAAAAGTACCATGATGTGTCAGCAAAGCTGGTTAAAAAGACGTACTCAGAAGAGTTGTCAGGAACTTGCTGACAAAAAGTCAGCATCTATCAAGCGTGTTCTGTATAAGGACCCTCTTGGATCAGACACTGCAGCCACAAAAGACAAATCCTTAAGAAACTAGGAGTTGTTAGCTGAAGCTCAGAGAAGTACTTACTTAGAACAGGTTAGACTTATTTCTAGCACAAACAGTTTAAAGGTGGTTGATCCACACTTGAGGCAGAGGAAGAGACTACGCAAGTTTCACAGTATTTTCTTAATCAGTAGACCTTTTTTTTTTAAAGGTTGATGAATTGGCTTCCATCCAGTTATAGGTTGATGGGGGGGATTGTTAAATAAATAAAACAGTTAAGTAAACAGTGTGACCATTTTACAAAATCACCATTTTGCAGTTTAGTTTAAAGTATTTTAATGAGGTATGGGAAGCACTATGTCATTTGCCTTAAAATGTGCTTCTTGGACACTGATGAATATTGCATATATCTCAGATTTGCATGCATCTCATGTCTTTCAGACTACAAATTGAGTAACAGTGATGTTGAGTAACAGAAGACATCTCAGGTTCTCCTGTAGCCATATTTTAACGAAATCAGAGATACTTAGTAATGTTTCCTACCTATCTGTTCACTCTTTAACCTCGTTCTGAGATTCTTTGGAATGGAAAGTACTTACCATACTGCTTACCTTTTACACTATATTATTGCTATTTATTATTATTGTTGATTAGACAAACTTCTCGTTTGTGGCCCCCTTCTTCTTTTGCCACCCAAAATAACTAGAGCTATTAGCTTCAATGATTCTGAAACAATAGATCTGCAATATTGACCAGGGGCCAATCCTTTAAGGTATTTTTAACTTACTGATAATTTCCTATCTTTGGTCTTCACTTGTGAGTGAATAATCAACAGACTTCTTCCACCTTGGAAAAGATGTTTAAAAAATCTTATCATTTTCATTACAAAATATTTGAGTAGACTAGTGCCATTTGCAATGCGAGTTTCAGGCCAGAGAGGAAGGTACCCAACGACCAGAATCATTAAAAAATCCAGAACACAACTTTGCAAACAAATATATGTTTAATTGCATTGTATAATGGATTTATAGTTGTTAAATATATTATTTTACTGTATAATTTATCGTTCTTCCAGTTCCTTTAGCAGTTCGTCAAAGTGAGTAATGTACCATTTAGCTTTCTCCTTCACTTGCTTTCTGATTACATTTCCTCCAAATCCAATGAAGCAGTCCTGGCAAAACAGAAAGAATGGGCACGTATATTATTGCAGTCCCACGTAAGGAATGGAGCTTCTCAGCAATTAAGTTTGGTTTTACGATTGGGTTATGTTATTGCAGTCCCATGTAAGGAATGGAGCTTCTCAGCAATTAAGTTTGTTTTTACGATTGGGTTTTAAAATTATGGTATTCCTCCCCGCCTTTTCCCCTATTTTACTTTGCATGTTCATTTTTCAAATTTATTAACAAGAACTTCATTAACATCTAATTTTGCACCACATTGGTTATTAGAGTTTTGTTCCAATAGGAAAGTTGTGTCTCGGTGCCTCGTAACTTCAAGATTGTTCAGATCGGAACTGAAAATCTGATGTAAATGTGATGCAACATAAAGTCTTACTATTCAAGAATGAGTTAACATTCGAACATGCATGCATCTCACAATTATGCCTATACTGTTTATCTTAACTCTGTTTACCTCATTTGATAGATATGCAAAGTAAACATTAACCACGTCTTCAATCATTAACCAGGAACAATCATCATTTCTACATCTTGGAAAACCATCTGCAGTGAAAGTGCAGTGTTTAAAATTTCCACTGCTGCTTTTTTGCCTTCAGGTAGAAAGCATTCAGCAAACACTAAGCTGCTTTGGTCATGCACGTATTTAACAGTAAGGGACCAGCTGTCGTAACGCACATCAACAGTAGCTCTCAGAGTTTGTTCCTGTGCATTTCCATGCACTGGGATATCTGTCCCTCAGCGTTGGCAAAGAAGGGGTATTGGGGTGCTTTTATGCAGAGAAAGGCACTAAAGGGGAGACGGAATTAAGATCTGTCCTCTGTGAAATGACCGTTTATAGAAGTTGTGTTTCTATTCTTTTTTTTATTCTTTCACCCTGTCAGGGCTGATATCTTCAAAGGTATCACCACTGTACAGTGAGATGAACCCTCTTGCTAGGCCAGTATCAGGTAAATGTGCACCAGATCTGTGCCAGACCTTCACGCTAAGCACCATTAATCAGTGTTCAGAACCAGGATCTTGGTAGGGCAAGACCTGCGCAGAATCAAGCGCTGGCCGTGGGGACATAGAGAGGAAAGGCAGATGTGGTAGTACCAGCTTGATTTGAGACAGGTCGCTAGGCTGTTACACAGTCCTGCTGGACCCAGCCAGCACTCTGGCTTAGAGGGTGACACCCTTACTGGGATTGTCTGAACTGAGAGAAATCAACCGTTGCATGAGGCAGGCTTTCTAGAGGAAAACTACCTACACAGATCTCTTTCAGGCTGTGGGAAGTACTAAAGATCTTCCCTGAAGTCCTGTAAAGAATTCAAACTGCACTTTTTTTTTTCCCCCAAAGATTTGCTCAAAAGGAATTTAGAATTCCAGTTCTTTAATACTTACAGCAGGGGGACAGGCTTCCATGTCTGTAGCTCCATCTCCAATCATAACTACTTTCTTAAAGTGGAACTGTTCCTTCAGATGAGTAATAACTTTTCCTTTCCCCCCTGATTCAGCTGTTGGTTGTGTTTCATCAAATCCTGCGTATTCTCCTAGAACACAGTGGAAGGACAAGTTAGACACACAGCATATTTTCTTGTAAATGAAGAAAGATACATGCCTTACCGGGGGGCAGTCCCCCATGTCTTTACTTCAGAAAACAGCTAATTACATGCAGTCCTGTAAGCCTCGCAATATCAGCATCCCAAAAAAGTAATTAGAAGCTAAGTGTAAAAACTAGGATTTTAGCCAAGTCTTCAGTGGGGATATTTTCAAAGAGCTGAAATGCTAAGACAAAAGTAGAAACCCTGTATGGGTGGTGCTACAAATCCATTCCCAGTCATTCTGGTCCAGTCATTCTGGTGTAAACATTTCAAAAGCAGCATCCAGTATGATGTATAGACAGCGTATGAAACACTGAATAAGAAACAACCTCACTAACGACAGTTCTGCTTGATTACACTAGCTTAAAGTCCAGAGCAGCTCTACTAAAGTACATCGGTCTCCATACATACCTCAAAGTCAATGAAAGTGAAGTTTGCCTCTGAAAGCAGGTAAGTGTAATAAACTTGTTTAACTTGAAGGAGCAAGAGAAAATGAAGCTCTGCTGTCAGCAACTGTAACATGTTTTACCTTTGGCACAGCTTGCAATTAAAAAGTAACTACAGCTCTATTTCATATGTCTGGAAAATGACCTGAACTCATGCTTTCGGTAAGGTCTTGCAATTTTCCTACTTGGAACTAGCTGGATTGGTAACAAGGTCATGTAGGCTGGGCAGTATCTGTAGCCCAATATCTGACAGTTTGAACCAAAAAAGTGGCATTAATTAGCAGAGAAAAGAGATTTTAAGGGAATCTCACCATTAAAGTAAAACTTCAGCCTGTTGGCAAAGACATTTGCTGTTGGAATGTTCAGTTGCGAGGCCACGTGCTCCACGATGCTCTGAAACCCCCCAGAGACCAAGAAGACCTGGACCCCTCGTTGATGAAGCCTGCTCACCAGCTCCCTGAGAAGAAAGAGCAGTCACCAAGTGTGAGTGCCTGGCAGCATCTAGGGATAGCAAGGAAGTTAAAATACATCTTTCCTAAACAAGGCTGCCCATATTTTGTGTTATTCCAGTTTAGTTAGGATGTGTGCTGCTTTCCAGCTCCATCCATCTCTGCTGCCCAAAGCTTTTCCTTCTTTCCCTTGCAAGTTTGTGCATACACCTTGCATGAAAAGAGCTGAACAAACCCACCATGTCTAGAGACAAACAGGTATTTAGTTGCTCAGAAACAAGCACTCCCTAGAAATGTTTTCTTTACACTTTCATACTGTTCACATTAGTTCCCTTGAACAAATGAGAGCAGATCCAGTTCAGATTCTTTTTCTGGAGTAAAACAACAGCAAGAAAATAAATCTATAATGCGGAAGAAAGTAGGGAATGTGGGGGAGATAAAGCCACTGCGCCAAAATGCCAAAGTGGGCTGAAACACATGCAAAGTGCAAACATTTTCTAACTCTGGGGAGTTGGTTCCCCAGACGCTGGACATCGATGCCAGCTCTAGAAGAGGACACCAGCTACAGAAAAGGAATCAAAAAAGTAGTTGTTTTTGGGCCCAGTTAGTGTCAATGGGACTTGAAGGCAGTTAAAAGTTTTACGGGATCTGGCTCTAGAAGCAGGAAGATCAGCATGCAGCAATTCTGAGCAGCAGAACTGGTAGCCGTAACAGCAGAAATGCTAAATACTAAAAAGCAAAGTGGAGGCTTAAAGCAGGCTACACAGAAAAGGAGGAAGAAAGGGAAGGAATGAAAAGGAAAATCACGTGATTCTAAACAGGGAAACAATGTTCTCTTTGTAGTTACATCTAGCTATGCCTTCTACAGAAAAAGCTGAGCATGTGCTTTATTTCAAGGAGAAAATAGAAGCACAATATCGTCTGAAAATACTGTACGTGCTAAAAATATTTTAGACTTGGAGCTATGGCCAGATTTTGTAGTAAAGAAATTCTTTTCAATTGTCTGAAACAATTTGAATAGGAAAAAAAAACCTTTTCAGTTTAAATAATTAATGTTTATTCCAAACCCAAGGATGAACGATTACACACATATATATGTATTTCCCCTTAATGATTTTTTAATACTTTTTAGGGATTTCAGTACAGAATGGGTAGCTCTGAAGAATGGATCCCCTAAGCTGAGTGCAAGGGTGTGACTGCACACAGAAGTGTAAGAGAGCGGTAATATAATTGCAGAATAGACCAAGCCAGTAGTTCATACTGGGTATTAAATCTCCTGCCAGTTCCATCACCCATGAAAAACCAGATGTGATTGAACAGATTATTTTCCATGCCCGTTTAATCCTTGAGCCAGAATTTGAGCTTGCCAGCCAAAGCGCCAGTTTGCAGCTAAGACTGTTTTCTTTTTACAAGGATGCTGAGCCACTTGACATGGACTCAGGCAATTATAAGCTCCTGATTTAAGCTTTGTACACAAACAACATGGAAATGGAGTACGAAGGCAATCTAAACCAGCTCTATGGTCTTACAGCCTCACTAATGTAACAATTTTGTTGATTTACGCCATGTGCTTTTGGAAGACTTTTTCGTTCAATCATTTGAAATTCTTCTTACCTTATTCCTGGTGTTAGCTGAGGTGGGTTGTCAGATATTAATTTCTGCACTTGCTCATAGGAGGGACGTATGAGACCTAGTCGTGCCGTTAAAGCTGCCTTGAATGTCACGGTGCCACCCATAGCTCTGCGGGTCCTAAATTGTGATCCAAAGAAAGCAAATCAGTGACACTCAACAAGTTGAGGCTTCTCCTGGGAACAGTTAGTTGAAGAAGAATGATGAGAAACAAGGTAAGAGACCATAGGTTCTAGGTTATACCGTATCTATGTGGTAAAGGAGAAGACTGGTACACTGAAAAGATTGGTAACAACCACTGGTAGAAGATCTCCACAGATCGGAGCTCTTGTGAGAAGCAGTGAGGCAAAGGAAAACTGCTTCATTCGCTCTGTGAGTGCATCTGAGCCACTGGGACCAGTATTCCGAAACTGCAGCTCAGGTGCCATTCTCTGAAATTAACAGTTTTCCTACAAGCTTCAATGGAAACGACATCAGCCTGAGAGAGGTGTTAAGAGAGTTGTCCCCTCTCCTCCATCTCATAATAAGGTTTGCTAGTGCTTAGCCAAGTTTAATGATGAGGGCTGACCTTAGGCTATCGAAGCAATTTACATTAGAGAATTTATGTCAGTATAGTTTTGTTGAGTGGCTTCACAGTTCCAGAAGTAAGTTACTTCATTAGGCATTAATTCCACTTATTGTTCCTAAAATCCTTTTTAAACTGTAATACTCTCCTATGACAGAGTTGAATTAATCCCTGTTGTAAATTCATTGTCACAGATTAACCTTATCCATGCTTATTTTTTACTACTATTCCTATGAAGTAAATGGCAAATATACATACATCTCTGCGACAGCATCTCCGACTCCACAGAACTTCGCAAGCTCATCAATGCCTTCTTCCTTGATGACTGTACTGTCCACATCAAAGCATACTGCATCGGCACTGCGGAAGATTTCTTTCATCTCCAAGAGGGACGCCATCCTTTTAGGAACCTTCTTACTGTGAGGGGACAAGATAAAGTCTTTCTCTGAGTGAAAGTACTGCACTCCGTCTTGAGCCATTGGTGCAACTGATCTGGTTCTTGCAAGTAGGGACGAGCACAGCCTGGTAGCCAGCTTTTATCAAAGAGTGTGAGCAGTGGTGGAGGTCTGGCTCGGTTGCTGATTTGCTCTCTCCTGTTGCTGCCTACTGATGTTCCATTTACGTTACAGGTGGGCCGTGGAGCTCTGGTCAGTTGCTGATTTGCTCTCTGCAGGCTCAGCCCATTGATGTTCACATGGGGTTCAAGGTTGTAATACTTGGCATTTGCTGAACCATCAGACTGCCCACTGCTGTGTGGGACTTGCAGTTCTCTGTCTCATCTTGCCCTCACCCCTCAAATGGATCTTGACTTCTCATCAGACCCAGTCTAGTGTGTCAAATTAGTTGCTCCAGGAGATAGTAAAAGACACCCAGCCCTTAAGGATTTGCTTGATCGCAGTAGACATAACTATCTTAAACCTATCAGTGAGTCGTTGTCCCTAAATTGTGAAGGTTTAGATCCTTTTCTATGTCCTGATTAATATAAACTAAATATTCTCGTCATCTATGAATGCATAGAAGATTTGGCCATTAGCATTGGGAATTAGTCTTTTATAAAACCCAATAAAGTCTTGGGTTTGGGGAACTTCACTCAACGCCTTAAGATACCACAACACCATGACACAATTTTTCCATTACAATAACTGACAAAAGTTTATTTTCTTCCCTTTTATATCTGTCCACTTAAAAGTGCTGTTGAGCACTACTGCAGATCAGACGCACAAGGTGTTAATCAGGTATTTTCTTACTCTACCCTACTCACCTTGTGCTCCACCGTTTCATAAGGGAATTCAGTGTGGACTTCACTATTTGCCAATCCATACATTTAGACACAAATACAGCTTTCTATCTATACCATTTCCCAGAGTTTTGTAAAAGCTTTTGTTTGGTTGTCTCTTCTAGTCTCCTAGACTTCTCTCAGGACATGTCTTGTGTAATTGGTCTGGGTAGCAGGTTCTCTCTTTTTCTGGGATAGGGGAAAAAACATCATCAAACAGCATGTTATATATCTTCATCATGTATACCTTCATCTTTTGTTTTCCTCTCAGTAAGGTAATTTATTTTTCTCCTATATATCACGGGAATTTTGATGGTGAGAGGTCTTACACAAGTTCCCACAAAACATTTATTTTTTGCCCTTTTTGGACAAACTTTGCAGCCCCAAATACAAAAGACATCCAGTGAAGATGGAGAAGATGATCACTATGTACCTTGCTGTGGATAAGTACAGGGGCTGATCGGTACTGATGTAGTTCACTGCCAGACAGGAGTCATCCAGGGATCACACATGGTAAGCATGTGCTGTTTTCTGAGGTGACTTCTGTGTGCTCACTGAGAGATCACAGCTAAATAGTTAATGGTCAAAGCAGGAGCAGGAACCTTTGGTTTTATTCCCATGACTAGTAACCATATGGTGAATACTGGGATACAAAAGGCTCTATGAAAAATTACCATAATCACTGAAAAAAGGTATAGAACACCCACACTCATCTTTTATCCGTTCATGTGTATAGAATAAAAGAGAATACTCCGGTCCTTCATTGAAAGGTAAAAGTCTGTATAAATGAAGCTGCCAAACCTAAGGGGTGAAACCTGTTGTGAACAGCTGAGAACCATATTTGTAAGAGAGAATCTCTGTTTAACAGATAGACATGAAATAGCAAGAAATGGAGAGAGCAAGTCACATTAAAGGCAAAGCTAGCCAAAGGCAGCCATGAAACAGTACTGTTTGAGAGGGTCGTTCTAGCTATTCTTGAGTTTTTTGGTGTGAACACACTACTACAGTAACCAAAGTGGGTTCGTGGCTTTTGCACAAGGCCGAGAAGGTGGCACAGTAGCTTCCTCAGTGCTCATCTGCATCGCTGGTGTGAGTGAGAATGGGAGAGCAGGTATCACCCAGCCCATACTTCCCTCCTGTGCATTCAGTTTAGGTGTGGGAAGGTAGGATGGAGCCTGGGCTCAACCTCCCCAGTGTGCCAGAAAGAAAAGGTAAGTGGGTACACAGTGAAGAGGAGGTATTCCAGAAAAGGGCTTTTACAAGCTCCACCTCTAGGAAGGGCAGAAACAAGGACTGAGCCATAGTTTGGCAGGTCTCTGCTCCTGTTGCATCAGAGCTGTTCCATGCCCGGACGTATTGTAAAACTCTGGTCTAGCCTTAGAAGCATCACTAAAGAATTATTTGCTGCAGACAGCACGTGTTTTTTTATATTTTTCTATAAAGACTGCACTGTAATGTAAGAAATAGTCATATGCCATCAGCACAGCACATAAGAGAAACCTCTCTCTCTTAAGTGGCCATGGACATAAAAACTTCCCTCTGACAGAGACTGGCTCTGAGCTAAGACTTGGCAGTGGGTGGACAGGTGACACGTGAATTCCAAGTTTGCTTTGCGTTAGCCTTGACTTGACATTGGCTCCACAGCACTGTGTTTGCATTTTCAGTGGAAGATTTTGATTTTCTGAGCAGGAGGGCTTTGACGTTAGGGCAGGCCTTGACAGCGATTTGCTAGATATATTTGTGCAGTGGAATTAAAAAAAAGAAAACCATTCACTAACGTTTTTTAAATGGCAGGGCGTTAATTTTTTCCAGCCTACTGGAAATTACAAAGTCCACCAAAAATTCAGCCATGGGTTTGGTGCCAATTTTAAAGATTTGCTTTACTGGACAAACTTATTGCATCACTGTGCCGTGACATTTGCGTCACAGTGTTCCAACACTGATTCCTTATTATGCAAAGCCATCACATTGCATCATGCTAACCTGAGGCTGCACTGCAACATTACCGCATTATGATGCAATGCCACTGTGTGGGGACACCGCATTGTGATGTGATTTCCTGGTGAGAACCTGAAATATATTCCTGGATACATGTCTTCAAAATTTTAATCTCTCTGAGAAAAATGTTGTCGCTAGAAATACACATTAGGAGCAGGAAGGAAGAGACATTAACTTTTCCTTCTCCCTGGTATCCACATTTCCCATACTCCTTTCCCTTCTGGATGCTCCTGACAATGATGAGACCACCGCTGTGGTGGACTTTGCACTTTGATGGACAAATAGACAAGTTAGAGGAAGAATTACGGATACCAGTTGTGGAGCCATGGTTCGAATTAACCCTGTCCTCTCTTCGTTCCGTGCAATAACTCTTTCAAGAGAGTTTCAAGCTGTGGTTTGTAGTGCCTAAAAATGACAAGTTGGAAGGGAAGAACTGCATTTTGAAATGCAGAAACCATTAGTAGTTCCTGATCTCCCTTGGCCTGTGACCTGCTAAAATCTTTCCACTTTCTGCTATAGCTGGGCACTGAGTCCTGGAAAACACAGACCTGGTTTTGGCTAATGTTGGAGAAACATTACACATTAAATCATCACACACGTTGGAGAACTTGTGATGAGCTGTAAAGTAGGGAAGCTCATACAGGAGCAAAGAGGAGAACCTATGAAGGAAGCTTCAGCTATTGCAGGGAGTCTTGCTGGTGGGAAAAGCAAATTTTAGGAGTTAAAGGTGGTTCACTTGAAGTGAAATAAGGTTTTTCTGCCCTTGTTGGCAGAGCTCCGGGGGTCACCATCAGCTCCAGAGACTGGCAAATGCCATTCCAAATGGTAACATGCCAATTTCAGTAACTTCTGAAATTTTTTTGCCAGCCCTAAATGTAGATGAGAGCATAAGGCAAGGCTATTAGTGATTGAGTAATGGGCAACAGGAGTGGGGGAAAATACAAACAGGAGAGGTTCTGCTCCTTCCCTTGTTTTCACAATTTTCACTGGGCCATCTTGGCTGTTGTCCACCAGGAAGATGCCTAGAATTCACCTCCGGGGAAGTGCGCATAGGAAATATGGACAGACACAGTAGCTTGTCCGCAGGTAGGTGTCACTTGGAAACATGAGCAAAAAGAATTGAAGCTGTGTAAAACCTTTCTATGGACAAAAGCTGTAGTAAGGCAACAGCAATTTTTTATTCCAGAGTGGTATAGGCCTCTACAGTTGGCAGAGATTAATTACTCTGAAATACACGGCATCTGATTGCTTAAATGCGTCAACATTTTAATGATTATAAGAAAAAAGAAATTCCCACAAATAATGAGTTCTGTCTCCGTATGAAAAACATGGGTAGAAAATCTCTGATCTTTCTGCCAGTAATCTATTCTGCCGGAATTTTAGAATCTGCCAGAATTTTAGATTTAGAATTAGATTCTGCCAGAATCTAATTCTGCCGGAATTTCAGATCGGTAATCTATTCCTATCCTATTATTTTCGTGCTGGAAAAACATCCAAGCAGCAAACATTTCAACAGGTCTGATAATAAAATATTGTCGGGGAAAGCTGAAAAGAAGAAAATGGGGAAGAGAAGAAACAATGGGCAAAGAAGTAACTAGAGAAGACATAAGAAAAGAGTGACAGAGGGAGAGAGGTAAGGTGAAACTTGAGATAAAGATGGAGAAAAAGGAAATCACAAGGGAAAAGTAGAATTCCCATGAGATCTCCTTGCCTCCAGACTATGAAGTAGTTCATTAGGCCATTTGGGAAAAAACCTGGCATTTCCACAAGAAATAGTTCTGTTTCGTAACAGAGAGGGTGGAGTCACAGAAGCAAGCACAGGAATTATGTAAGACCACATGTCAAAGGAAAACAACTGAAATCTTTTCTGTTTGCTGATCCTTCAAAGAAGGGCACTTGCCACACTGTGAAAAACTGAAACATCTGCAGTATCGGCTACATATAATGCAAAAGGAACAAGTAAATGGTGCTCAGAACTCCAGGTGTTCTGGGGCTGGTATATTTTGGTGAGATCTTGACAAGATCTCAAAATCCTCCTTGTGACTAGGCTTCACTTGTTATCATATTTCAGCTTTCAGAAGTGCTGCCACGCTGCTACTTTGCATTATGTTCACATTTATTGCTGTGAAAAAATGAAGATTAAGTGAATCTTAATGAAATATTACCTAAAATATCTTTTTAAACAGATCACTCGGGAATATCCTAGTTTGCAAACAGTTTCTGGTGTTTCTGATTCTGATTCACTTTCCCATTTAACAAGGAGAGAGTGAGCACTTCACCGACATACACTCTGAGATACATTCCCGCAGCAGAATAACATTGCACTGAGCGTGCAGGAGGATGAACAGAAATGCAACCACATTAAACTGCTTCTGTTGCATTGAAGGGAAACTGCTGCTTAGAGTAAGGGATTTGGAAAAAATAGGTCTTGAAACTTTTCTCAGGACCTGTTCCCAGTACAGGAGTGGTCCTGCTTGTAAGAATGTTCACAGGAGTGTTTCCATGGTATTAGTTTAAACAAACCACTTAATCCTCATTGTTTCTAGTCCTGTGTCTGTAAAATGGGAATAATATAGTGATATGGCTTTTCTATGCTGAGGTTTAATTCTCAGTATTAGCAATATGTTTTGAAAGCTTTAGAGGAAAGGGGATACATTTAAGCAGATTAGTTATATTTAAGCAAATTGTGACTGTTGTTTGTATCTCTGCAAGTACCATTCTTTAAAAGTTCAACCCATCCATCCATAATTGTGAGTTTCTGTGGTTTTCAGTGTGAGAATAGAAAGATTCAGTCCTTAACCTCGCTAAGCTTGCTTCACACTTCCTGGCTTTCTGTTCAGTTTTTAAAGGTAGTAATACAAACCTGTATGCAAGTCAAGAGATGAATTGTTTGCAGCTATATACTAATATCTGAACAGCAGTGCCTAACAGTGAATTTATTTAAGCACCTTTTAAAAAGTAGTTGAAAAGGCGTAAAGGGACCTGATGGATGTTGACATACACCTCCCAACTCTCCAATCCCCTCTTGCCTGTCCTGACAAAATGATGATGCTTCCCCCCTGCATGATTGCATCATTCATTCATGCTGCTGTTATAAAACAGGCACCACACTGCTGCTGCATCTTGCAGGGCAGCACAGTCACAGCCCCAGCAGAAGATATTCTTCAGTTTCTACACTAGAAAAATATGTTAAGTGTTACGGATCTGATACGCCAAACGCCAACCCCTTCCAATCTGAGAGAAAAAAACGTTCCCAGTGACTTACAGTATTGTACTGGCCGTGGCTGTTGCTGCTGCTGCAAACCTCTTGGCTGCACAAGAAAAGAAGGGATCAGCTGAGACCTTCAGTCACATAAATACAACGGCACAGGCTGATCTGGAAGAAAGCCGCATTTTGTAAATCACTCTTTTATAATCTGCTGAGTAAGCCAGCCTGGATGTTTTTTTTAAACGGTTGCACACATGTAACCAGAGAAGTCCAGCTGTTCACTGACAGGCGTAGGGAAGAGAGGTGTAACCTTGCCTACGTCGGGGGAGGAGCCGCTCGGGCCCAGCTTGGGGAGCTCCCAGCTTGGGTAGGCACGGCTTGGCAGGGAGCAGACCCCGCACAAGACGATGGGGAGCTCGCTCGCCCCTCAGCCAGCCTGTGCCACGGGCACGGAGAACAAGACAGGTCTTAGCAAACTCACCTCGCTCCACGCAGAGCGCCAGCGCAGGAGGGCGAGGGACGAGAGCCGAGGAGGGGCTCTGACAAGCAGCAGTCAGGAGTTTCTCTTGGCGTGAAATCAGAGGTGAGGCAGGGACACTGTTTTCTTTCACTGTGGATGAGATGAAAGCTTTCGTGAGTTAAGACTGCAATATTGTATTTCGGCTTAAGGTGTTACTCGGTGCATCAGAGCGTGCAATGTTACACACACAAAAAATCAAATCAGAATTCGTCAAAAGCTTTGAAGGCAAAATTAAAACTTCTGCTCACGAGAAGGCTCTGTTTTGTTTCCCCAAATGTAATGTTGTCAAAAGCAAGGGAAAAATTGCAAAACCTGCCTGTGCTCGTGTTTTGGCATCCCACAGAAGAGCTTCCCTCAGGCATGACTGTGGACATTGGTTAGGAAAAGGGAGGCTGCCAACCCAGAACTATGAAGCTGGTTGTTTGGTTCAAGGTCAAGAAAGCCAGATTTAGCTGATTTAGCTTCTTTCATTTGCTTGTGATAGGAGTCTTATGACTGCTGCCCATCTTGAAAGACTGTTCTGCACCACTGGATGCACCAGTCACATTCTATGCATGCTCTCTTTTGCCATTCTGGCAGTATTGCCCCTCAAAATTACATGCATAATTAAAATCAATAGCCTTGTGTGCCTCTCTTCCCATGTCTTCCTTTATGTTTTTTCAGAAGTTCTCAGTACCTGACCATTTGTCAACATGAGCATCTATTAGTAACTTCTTGTGTCAGGAAACGCTGGTACCAAGCCCCTTCGCTGCAAAACTGGTGACACGGTTCACTGTTCAGTCTGGTCCTGTTTGTTGGTTTTATCGTGGCAGGACAGTATGTTTTTAAAACAGATTTAGAAATCATTTCTGTGAATAAGGTTAAATGCAAACAGATCTTGATAAAGATGAAAGAAAACTGCTTTTACTGAGAATCTCAGAGTTTTTTTGCCAAGAAAAGCAGTGCATGATTTGACTACGAGAATTGCTTCTGAATATTTCATGAAGGATGTTCCCTTTATTTGGCTTAGTTTAACAGACATGTTGGTTGTAATTCAGTTAAATATTTTGATTCTAATTTGGTGTAATTTGTTGGAAATTGATTGATTTCAAAGGACAATTTAGGCCTAGTAAGCATCTGCCCTGTGTTTTTACTATGCATTAAAAACAAATATGCAGAACAGTTCAACAACTACAGCTAAAAGACTGAAAAATTAAGAAAACCTTGTCTTGATGTCTAAAAAATGTGGCAAAATGGGGATTTAATGTGAAAATGCTAATGAGAAATGTTACTATACCATAAAATAACTATCCACAGACACGTGATCGAGGAAAGAATCACAGAGAGTACTGCCTGGAAGCTTTAGGAGGATGTTGAGGAGTGAAAAGCACAGCTCAGGTGGATGCATGACTCAACACAAGCACAACACCTAATTCTTGTCCATGACTACGAAACCTCTCCATTTGCACAAAAAGCAGACACCACCTACATGAAGGACTAGAATCTCTTTGAAAATGGCTTTCTGTTTTTTTTTTTTTTTTTCAAAAAAACCCATCTATAATTCAAACTAAAATTTGCCAGGATGATTGCTTTATTTTCTCACAGTGATAATTCCCCTCACAAACCTGAACCTGCTTGGGGAATGGCCATATCACTGTCAGCAGCCAGCCCCACACGTCGCAGGTGTTTAGGACGGATAATTCCTGCCTTTCCACGGGACATCACCCACGCGGGTCACAGAACAGCAGCAAGGAAAACAAAATACAACGTGCCTGCTGGTATGCGTATGACAAGGCTGCCCTCTGCTGAGAACAGCCCCGAGAGAGGATCGAGGAAAAAATATTGCAAACCAGAGAAGCAAGAATAACAAGATATTTGTGTGTGACCTGGGGGCTACAGAATCCAGGGCAGAGTTGGGGATTCAGGTGTTTTAACTGGGCATTGCATCTAGGCACCTCAAATATTAGCACCACAGCCTCTCAGGGCTGGGTTGGTGTGTTTTGTTTTGTTACAGTCTCAGCAGTCCGGTAGCATCTCAACAAAAATGAAGACTAAACATTAACAGGAGAGTTCCAGAGCCAATTGTGAAATGCCAAGTGTAATTTCCTGCATTTTGCAATGTTTAATGTTTATTTCTAATGGTTACAGTAACAGAACAGAAAGCCCAGCCACTATACTAAAGTCATAAATATTAAAATGTTTCACAAGACATACGCACTGCTCAGCTAAAGAAAAGGGCTCCAAACTTGTGTTGTATTATGTTCAAACACCAACTCCATCTAAAGCGTTTAAAAACCAGAAACCCAAGCATATTAGCAGCTGTCCCCTCCAGACCTGCCAAGTCAGACTGACAGGCCATGCAAGGGAGTCCTCCTGCACAGCATGGCGTTTTGCCCGGAAACCTGAGATCCTCACCCAAAAGAGCAGAGCAGATTCCCAGCAGGTGCCATAGCCTACTGCCAAAACCAGCGAGGCTGGTGAGTCTGCCCTGACACTTGACATTCACTGACTGTTTCAGTCAAGCTCCCCCAAAACGCTTGTGCAACAAAATTGTGCCCAACAGCGGGCTTAGACTTTACTACTGGAGTGGCGTGATAACATGAACAGCTCATTGCATTGCTTGCCAAAGCCTGGCCTCCAGGGCTGCATCCAGGGCTCCCTGCTGCAAAGAGTGGGATGGAGTGGGGGAGATTTACCCTGTGCCATCCTCATGGCTGGTGGATGAGCGTTGTGGGAGGCTGTCTTTCTTCTCTGAACCAAATACTGACGAAATCCTGGCCTTGGGGCCAATTGTCCCTGTTTGCTGGGGATTAGGACCGTCCGGAGCAGATGGGCTGCAGGAACATCAAAAACTGCTTGGCCTGGATCTCCCTGGCGCACCTCTGCAGCCATGGGCCGTGATTATTCTGGGGGTGGGCACCTTCCTTACGAAATACTTGAAATAACAAGAGGGTTGTATCACACCTGATACTGCCAGTTGCTCAGATGTAGCAGATGGGTGTTTGGGGGTACAAGTCCAGATGGGGCAATGTGGGAGCCAAACTTGATGTGGTGCAATCTGTGCCTGCAGTGTGTGTAAGGAAGCATGGCAGGAGCTCTCTTCTCAGGCTCCTCTCAAGGGAAACTGTCAATTGTCTTCCATTTCAGAGCCTAAAGCCGGTAAGACGCAAATGTTTCACAGCCTCAAGGACCGAGCCCTGACAGGCCACGTAGGCCAAATGCTTCCAGCACCCCATCAAGGTGGCCTTGACTTCAACAATATTTCGTCTTTTTCTTCCACAGGCCTCATGGGAAACCTCTGTGTGGCCTTGGGAGAGATCGGCCCCCATGCTTAGAAAGCCTTGTGAAGGGTTCAGGCCCAGGAAAGGCCTGGGCATGCAGGGCTGTGCTGCGGTGGCTGTGCAGGCCCCGGCAGCCCACTCAGCAGCTTCTGTATTAAGACGAGTTTTGATTAACCTCAACTCTTAATTTTTACCAAGAACCATTTTGATTATTAATCCGGTCCCCTTAACTATTAATTCTATCGATCTAATGTTAAATCACCGGGTTTAATTATTTATTCTCACGGCTCTGCAAACCTGCCGGGGGGGGGTGTCTGTCACATGACTGGGTGGGATTAACGACCGACCGACCCTTCCCGTTCAAAGGCCTCGTTCACACACGCATCGCCTGACCGCGCTGAGCGCCGACCCCCACCGGCCGCCCCCCGCCCCCGGGGGGGGCCGCGCTCCCCGTTAACCACCGCGCCCGCTCCCACACCAGCCCGCGCCTTCCAACCGCCGCGCCTCAGCGCCGCCTCAGCGGCAGGGCGGGAGCGGGCCGGCGGAGCGACAGGCGCCGCAGCCAATGGGAACGCAGCTGGCGCGCCGGTGGGCCAATGGGCGCGCGCGCGCCTCGGAGTGTTCTAGAAGGGGCGGGTGGGGAGGCGCGGCCTGTTCTGTCCCCGCCCCTCGTCGCGGCGCTCGGCTCGCTCCGCCCGTCCCGGCCTGGCCCAGCGCGGAGCGGAGCGGCGGCCATGGCGGTGAAGGCCCTCAACCCCAAGGCGGAGGTGGCCCGCGCCCAGGCCGCGCTGGCGGTGAACATCAGCGCGGCCCGCGGTCTCCAGGATGTGCTGAGGACCAACCTGGGCCCCAAGGGCACCATGAAGATGTGAGGGAACCCCCCGCACTTCCCGTCGGGGTTGGGGGGGGGGGGGGGGGGCAGGCGTCTCAGCGCGCGGGCGGCCGGTACGGCCTGAGGGGAAGCGTGAGGAGAGAGGCGGGGGGGAGGCTCGTGGAGGCCGGGCCGCCGTTCCTGCCGGCGCCATGCGGCGGGGAACAAAGGCGGAGGCCGCCCGGCCGGGTGGGGCTGAATGAATGGAGAGGGTGCGCTGCGGGCCTTCGGCCGGCCACGTGTGGCGGGGCCGGGGGGGCCGGCTTACCCGCCTCGTGTCGCCCGCAGGCTGGTGTCGGGGGCTGGAGACATCAAGCTGACCAAAGATGGCAACGTGCTGCTGCAGGAAATGGTGAGCTGGTTTGTACCCGTGGGGGGGTGGGAACCAGGGGGAGCCGTGGGGGGCCTTAGGGAGGCAGGAGCCTGTTTGTATTCCCTTAGAGTGCCTGTGGCTGAGGGGGGACCACGTCCCCGCCTGCCCCCGGCTTGTATTTCTGTGGTGTTTAGCCTTTTGCATTGAGGGAAAAATGTTCCTTGGGAGGAAGGTAAATAAGTGCAGCTTGGTAGATGTTGAATAGTTTGTGTGCTAATTTGGCAATTAAGAAGGAAACATAAACTTTTGAAACAATTATGTTGGCATTTTTGTCGCCTTCTGTTTTGCCACGGAAGGCATACTTCTGTGGTCCTTAAGCAGGCCTAAGACAGCAGAGTTCTTCATGGGCTTGGAAAGTGTTTAAATCTGGGTGATGGATGCAGCTCACGTCGCTTTCCCGTTGAGTCTGGGGTTGTATCGGAGTTTCCCCCCGTAGGGGTGAAGGTTACACGAGGGATGGTGTCTCCCCGTGGGGTCTCACCTGCTGGGGGCCGGCAGCGTGGCCGGGCCCATCGTGGGCCCTGGCTCCCCGGGCTGCCGGGTTGCAGCGTGCCCTCATCCCGGGTGAGCACAGCGTGTGCATGGCTTATTTCACTCCACTAGCTGCCTGTGGTAATTCAGCATAAAGTATTGAAGTTAATATACCCGGTGATCTGGAAAACGGGAAAAATTTATTACATCGGTTCTTTCACACTAGAGGTAGTACTTAAAAAAAAATAATGGTATAAAGCTAAACAACGGTATAAATGGTCCCGTTTGATTTTATCTCACTCTAGTACAGTCACCAAGCTCCAGCCTCTTCAAATGTGGATACTGTTCTGTAGGTTCATAGGCTTTGACCTATGTTAAAATACTCTCCAGTCAGCTATTGGAGATGCTAAGTGATGTGCGTGTTCCTTAAATTAAAAGACTGACTTGTGTAAGTAACATAAGGTCATGTGTGGGGGTTGTGAAGGTGGGCCAGACAGGAATGATGTTCATAGCTGGAACACGAAATGTGCTGCTTAGCAGAGGAACTGACAAGCAACAAATTAGCTGAATGTTCTTTAGTTTCATAAGAATGAGTAAAATAAACTGCCAGAGAAATACCAAACCAGTTAGGGTATGTACAGCACTGACCATGCAGAGATTCCTGAATTAGCTCTAAACATGCTGGTTTAAGTGCCAGCAGCAGTCTAGTTGTGATGGTGCATCCTTTGCCTAAAGGAGAAAAGGGCTTTGTCGAGCTCATAATGAGTTAAGGACTAGTTTGGCTCTTAGCACTCAATGTTTTTGTGTATAGATGCGTAATCTGAGGGGGGAAGTAGTGTTACATGGATTAATTCAATCAGCTTATTGTCAAAGTGATCGTTGTTAACCGGTGTTATTTGTTGAAACCTGCTAAATTGACATGAATCATGAAAACATCAACTAGTCCTTAAATATTTTTAGCTGAATTCAGATTGCTTGCTTCCTGTACCAGTGCAGTAACACTTACTGCTCAGCTTCTTATTTTTGTTTAGCAAATACAACACCCTACAGCCTCCTTGATAGCAAAAGTAGCAACAGCGCAAGATGATATCACTGGAGATGGTACCACTTCAAATGTCTTGATCATTGGAGAACTCCTAAAGCAGGCAGATCTCTATATTTCTGAGGTATGTATGCAGTATGTCTTTTGTAGGTGGACAAGTTAAAAGCTTCATCTGAGACCATTGAACTTGGTTTGTGTTTAATGCTTAATACTCCTAAGTCAAACATGAAAATGAATATATATTTCTGCTTAAAATGGGTGGATCACAGAACTTGTAAAATGGGGAAAAGCTGGAGAGGAGGACTTAAGACTTGTTCAAAATCAAACCCGCTTATTGTGGATAGTGTAGCTTTTAATAAGGTTTTGTCTGATACCTGCTGTTACTTCTGTCTGGTTTGTGTTAGTTAAATCACTTTTTTTACTCGTATGTTAACAAGGAGGTCCTCCCTGATGTTAGGTATTTTGGATATCATGAGTTACCGAATAAGCATTCACATTGCACAGTGAACACCCAAGTGTGCTTTGTAGTTCCCTTGGTTTCAATTCTGTGCTAGAATAATCTGTACTTTTCCTCTGCATTGGAAGGATCTGCATTCCTTTTATATGTATTCAGAAGGACAGTACACTTTCTTGTTTTGTAGGATGCATATTCCCTATGTTTTGACGTTACGTGGAACGTTGAAACCACAGGTTCTACTTGTGAAAAAGTACCATTTTGTCTTCTATTGTCTAATGATTTCCCTTCTTTCCTTGCATTAGGGTTTGCACCCTAGAATAGTAGCAGAAGGATTTGAGATTGCAAAGGAAAAAGCACTTGAAGTTTTGGAGCAGGTCAAAGTAACCAAGGAAATGGACAGGGAGACCCTTTTAGATGTTGCCAGAACATCCCTCCGTACTAAAGTTCATACCGAGCTTGCTGACATCCTAACAGAGGTAAGTGTACATGTCTCTTCTGCCTCTTTTTGTGCGAAGAGGTCCCGGTTTTAAAGTGCTGTGATTGTTACTTGAGTGAAGGGTGGATGGAAGGATGTGAACTTGCACTTTGGAAGACTAATGGTCATTCTGGGGCTTTTTTCCCCTCCCCTCTATTCCAGGCTGTAGTAGATTCTGTTTTGACAGTCAGAAAACCAGATGAGCCTATTGACCTCCACATGGTAGAGATTATGGAGATGAAGCACAAATCAGAAACTGACACAACGTAAGTAATGAGTATCCCTGAGCTCTGGTTTAATGGTGCCCTGCTGTTTTGAGTAGTCTGTGGGTTTTTGTTTTCTTTTTAGAAGAACTAGGGTGTCCTAAAGCTACCACTGGAAAAGTTATTGGGGAAGGGGTGAAAGAAAGGCAGAAATACAGATTTTAGCCATAAATTATCTAGGCAGCAGAAGTTCCCCAGTCACCGAACTCGATTCCCTGACAGGAGGTTTTTGAATAGCAAAGAGTAACACTGGCTTAGGCCTTTAAATAACAATGTTGAATAAATACTTTTTTCTTAGTAATAGTGTCTGTGGCTTGATTATGCTTCAGGCTTGTATCTGTTCATTACAAGTACAAAATAGCATTTGATAAATGGAAACTGGTTTGTAGTCATCTAGTTGGATATTCTGTAGGCTTTGTATTTACCTCAGTGGCATGGATGAATTCTGCACTAGCTTTCCTCAGTAGCTAATGCAGTCAGACACTATGCCAGAATAAATTCCTTTTCCATCCTCTGACTGGTATGCTTTTTATATGAGAATGGGCATGCCCTTGGAAGTGGGATACATGATCGTTGTTTACTCCCAACACAAGTGCACAGGCAGTTCCTGTTTGACCAGTTGCACTGTCAATTCTTTGACTAGTCTGCCCTTCCATTAAGTGTGTATCTTCTGTATGTGTATGTTGACACACAAAATGCTTTTTAATCTTTCAGGCTGATAAGGGGGCTGGTTTTGGATCATGGTGCTCGTCATCCTGACATGAAGAAAAGAGTAGAAGATGCTTATATTCTTACTTGCAATGTATCTCTGGAATATGAGAAAACGTAAGTACGCAGCAACAAGGTGAGGAGGAGAAAATGCTCCTGTCTTAAAAGACTGTTATTTAAGGTGTGCTTAAATAAGAACCAAAAGGACTGCATAGACTCTTCTAGAGCGAGGCAGGTAGTGTAGAAGGTGGAATGGAAGAGGTGATGCTCCTTCTGCAGTCCTTTTTTGGAAAAGGGAAGCTGGTGGCTGAGAAAATGTCTTTGAGAGGCAGAGCTTTGTAGTGGTTTTTATTTTGTTGTTTCGTTGAGAGGCTGGAAGTCCTTCCTTTCTTGGACATAATTTTATATTCTAGAGTGAACATCTTTGCTCAGTTTCAAATGGAAAAGCTCTGAACTAGAGAGCAGCAACAGCTACATGTTGCATGCTGGTTGGGGGGGGGTTCTTGTTTGTTTTGTTTTGTTTTTTTAAGAATGTAGCTGAAAGGACTGATTTCTTATGCTTAAGTGTATTTCTACAGCACGCAGGATAGTTGTCTTACTGCCCCCCCCTTTTTTTTTTCCTCCTTCAGAGAGGTGAGCTCTGGATTCTTCTATAAAAGTGCAGAAGAGAGAGAGAAGCTAGTGAAAGCAGAAAGAAAGTTCATTGAAGACAGAGTGAACAAAATCATAGACTTGAAAAGAAGAGTCTGTGGCGATTCAGATAAAGGATTTATTGTGATCAACCAGAAGGTGAGATGAAGGGTATAACTAACTAGAAAAATTAATTTGAAATGCTGGCTTTCTTGGCAAGCGGTGTGCTGTTTGACTTGCTTTGTACAGTTCTTCAGACAGAAGTAACTAAATTTAGGCTGATGTACTTGTGAATATATGCATACAGTTCCTACTTGATCTTCTTTGAGCTCTGAGGAAGAACTTGATCATTAGTGTCGGACCGAGCGAGGATGTTTTTAGCTTGCTCTTTATCCTGATGGTCACTTTCTCTGTTTCTAGGGAATTGACCCGTTTTCTTTGGACGCACTTGCGAAAGAAGGAATAGTTGCTTTGCGGAGAGCTAAAAGGAGGAACATGGAAAGGTCAGTTCCTGGGGAGAGGAGGGGGCAAAATAAATAACTTGCTCTTCCAAACCCAAACAGTGAGTCAAGTCTGGCTTGAATCCACCTTCAAGGACTTGCACTAAAAAGTCCACTTCAGTCTCTCCAGCTCTTTGTGGTGTAACTCAGGGTAGTTTGTACAAACCATGGAAATGTTTGCATATTCAGCACGCTGAGTGATGTAGGAATTTGAGCTATCAATGTGCTTCAAATGTAGATGCCTATAGAGGAGACTTAATTCTACAAGCTTATTTTTGTGAAGAGCTCTTTCATGAACAGAAGCAAACTGTTCCAAGCCTAGGCAGTTTGGTGTTCTGCATGCTGAAATACTATTGTTATGTTAGTGACTTCAGATTTTACTTAATATAAAGCAAGTGCTAAGCTGTACGTGTTGTCGTCTCTCAGACTGACCCTTGCATGTGGCGGTACTGCCATGAACTCTGTGGAGGACCTCACTCCTGACTGTCTGGGACATGCAGGGCTTGTCTACGAGTATACACTGGTGAGTACAACTAAGCTTTCAGCTGAAGCCCGGTTAAATATGCCTGTACTAATCTCACTTGATGCCAGCTTTTCTTTTGTCTCGATATGTCTGTGCATGGAGTTTTCTTAAGTGTTTGAAGAGCTATACCGAAGCCTGATAAAGGCTGGTGGCGTTTCACATCCCAGTGAAATGTCAATGGCACTTTTATGTGAACAACTATCTGGATATTTGCTCTTGTCATAGTGTGTTTTCCTATTGTTACTTCCATATTATCCTTTTAATATCTGTAAAATTGAGAAAACAGAAATAAGGTTCTGCTGCTTTCCATCACTTACTGAAGTGCAGTTAGTGCAGAACCGAATCTGAAAGTGTCTGCAGTTTTTTTATTATGTGTATACATTGACTAAGCAAATGTATGACATGAATACATAACCCTGTTTTACAGGGTGAAGAGAAATACACCTTTATTGAGAAATGTGACAACCCCCGCTCTGTTACCCTGTTGATCAGGGGACCGAATAAGCATACACTCACACAAATCAAGGATGCAGTAAGAGATGGTCTGCGTGCTGTTAAAAACGCCATTGAGGATGGTAAGTCTCCGCTCTGCGTAGCGACATTAAGGATCTTCTGTTGAAATTCACCTCAAAATTAGCAAATTTTATATCTGCTTCCTTGATATCCGATGCAATCGGACACTAAGCTGAGTGTATTTCTATGTGAAGTTCTTTTAGTATTTTACAAGTAATGGATAACTGCATAGGTATTTACCTGATCAGATACAAGCTGTCTTTTTAAGGATGAGGGAAGAGATCAAACTACACTAAAAATTAACTGTTTAAATTGGAACAGGTGCTTACTGTGAAGTCTCAGTACCGAGTTTTCCCTTGCAGGATGTGTGGTTCCAGGAGCGGGTGCACTAGAAGTGGCAGTAGCTAATGCTCTCATTAAGCATAAACCTAATGTAAAAGGGAGAGCCCAGCTTGGAGTTCAAGCTTTTGCTGATGCTCTGCTCATCATTCCTAAGGTACAAGGAACTCTTGAAAAAAGTGGCTTTAAAGCACGCTAAGGCCCATCGCTTTTTCTGCTGGAGGTCTTTTAATTAACAGCATGAAATAATGCCTCTATTCTCTCAAAGGTTCTCGCTCAGAACTCTGGTTACGATCCCCAGGAAACGCTAGTGAAGGTTCAGACTGAGCATGCAGAATCAGGGCAACTCACTGGAGTTGATCTGAACACCGGTAAGAACTCTAAAATAATGGGATGATGCTCTAATAAGAAACTGTCATGGCTCAGCTCCATGAAGAATAAAGTTGCTGTGAATGCAGAAAGCTATACCTCCCTTCACAAAAAGCTGTGCAGAACGCCTTGGCGGGTGTGCTGCTGCTGCGGTCAGTCTTGGCGTGCCGTAGTACTTAAATGCGTTCTGTTGAAGTTCCGTGTGAAGGTGGAGCACACGGTAATGCTTTTGGTTGTTCATAGCAAGTAATACCAGATGTTAAATAGTGGAAAGTCTTACTTTGAATTACATGAACTGGTGATTTAAAGACTGTTTTGCCTCTTTTGTAGGTGAGCCAATGGTAGCTGCAGCAGCTGGAATCTGGGATAATTATAATGTCAAAAAGCAACTGCTTCATTCATGGTAAATGTTACAGTATTTTCACTTTAAATAGCAAATCTCTGGATGTCAAAATGGATATTCTAACTATTTATTTAATATTCTAGCACGGTGATCGCCAGCAACATTCTCTTGGTGGATGAAATTATGCGAGCTGGAATGTCCTCCCTTAAAGGCTGAGTTGGAGCTGCTGTTGTCGACGGTGGTCAGCTCGGGTAGCGCCCCATGGAATGTCCAAGAAATCCGCCTGACAGCGCTCTGTTCTTAGCCCTGGTGGATTTCCCCAGCGATGGAAGTTACTCTGCCGTAAGGAGCAGCCCCTCTTTGGTAAACATGGCCACTCAAAATATTAGCAAATACCCAAATATTTGGTTCTAAAAATCAGTTATTTATTTTTAATTTCACTGAAGCGTACAACTGAAGTTGCTTTCCTTTTTACCCAATAAACTGTTATGTTCTGTGCTTTATGCGTGTTGGTTATTTAAAACTCTGCCTTCCTTGGGGCCAAGCTCTCGAACTTTCTGCTTACAGCCTTGGTGAGCAGTGTTGGGCTGCAGGCCTGGAGTTGCAAGTTCTGGCTCCCAGCTCTGCGTGCTGGGCTCGTTACTGATTCTGATACTTGCCATGGCCATGCGTTCTGCTCTGGGGGCTGTGAAAATACTGCTTGGGGCTCTGAGCTGGGTTCAGACCTGGGATTTGTTCAGCCCGTGATAAAGCTGGATTAAGCCGATCCCTTCGTTATTTTGTACTTGCTCACAGATCGTTCTGAGTGAACGTACTCCGCAATGGTTTGAAGCGTGTTGAAAGACCCGTTGCACGTTGTTGTCCTTGTCATAACGCTGGTAGATTTTTAACACTGTTAAAAGTATTAAAGTATTTATGGACAGCACTATACCAGCTCTAGGCAGAACTGCAGCTTTAGATCACCAAGGGCTGGCTGGGTTTATAGGAGGGGAATGGGCTTCTGCAGTCTTAAATGTTGTGCTTCGTTATGTTAACAGATGGGACTCTCCTTCCCTCCTCGCAGCTGGCTGGCTGAACGACTATAAAAGCAACCTTTTAAGAAAAAAAAAAAAACAAAAACAAAAAACACCCAACAAACCACCTTTTTGCCTGTGAAACGCTTCAGCGCTTCGAGGGCGGCAGTGGGCTTGTTGCTGGCCCCGCTGGCAGGCGGCTTTTCAGGTGCGGAGGCAGAAGGCTTCTGGCGAGGAACGCCGCCCTTTGCTTAAAAGCCGAGGCACTGCTCAGCGACCACAGCCCGCACACGCGGGATCCCGGGCGGCCTGCCCGGCGTGGGGAAGGGCCCGGAAGCACTTCTCCGGGCCCGGAAGCCCTTCCCCCGATCCCGGAAGCCCTTCCCCGGGCCGGCAGCGCTTGTGGGTCGAAGCCCGGCGGTTCCGCCGGCCGTTCCCCTTCGTCAGCCCGCGCTGCCCCGCTGGCTGCCCGGGCATGGGGCTGGCTCTGCTGCTGTGCTGCTGGGCGCTGGGCAGCAGCCGCGCTCCGCGGGGTGAGTGCGGGAGCTGGGGCTGCTCCTGCCGCGGCTCCTCGCGGGGAGGCCGCGCACATCGCCTTGCTTCTCCCGGCGTGGGTTCCCTTCCTTCTACTTGCAGCAAGCCGTTCATTTAAAGGAGCTGCCGTGCTGATTTCACCTCACTGGAGCCGTTCCTTTCCCAAGAGAGACGCTGCAAATGTGACTTTAAAATGTTTTAAACTTGTTATCAAAAAAATGCAGGCCTATATAAACGCTAATCGCAGTCACTTACTATATTGCACCCTACCTCCAGTACATAAAGTGACTTGCTGGCAAATAATGCATGCTGTCCTGTGCGGTCGTGTTTAAAAATGAAAGTTCTCGTACTGAATTCCTTCACTTTTAGCATTTGGAAAGGAGGAAAGCATGGTGCAGCTGCCTGGGGGGAAGTTTCAGATGGGATCCAGCTCCCTGGAGAAGAGGAACGAAGAGGGGCCCGTCAGGGAGGTGACGGTGAAGCCGTTTGCGATCGACAAATATCCCGTCACAAACAGGGAGTTCAGGTAAGAGCGAAGCTTTGGGTCTGCTTGGCGCGCAGGGTCTCGGCAGCACGGGCAGCCGGGAGGGGTGCGGGTGCTGGTGCCAGGTCTTTTGGGGCTGGTTGGGTCTGAAAGCCAAGGTTTGGATGCTCCCAGCAGTGTCAGTAGAACAAAAAAATGTGTCTGTCAGTAATAATCACCTCGGCGGGTGTGGGCTGAAGCATCTTACCAGTGTAGTTTGCAAGCGTGCTTACTTTTTTCCCCTCCTTCTCTCCCTCCTTCTCTTTTTTTTCCCCTCCTTTTCTCCTTGCAAACACACTTTTTGTGTGTGTGTGCCTTTTTCTTACTAATAGGGCTGGACTGCGTCAGATTCCACGTTCCTGTAGTTTCAATTTCCCTTTGTAAATATGGGACCACTCCTCTGTGTGTTTTATAGAAGCCCTTGTCCAGAGCGCTAATTAATGCACTGGGGGAAATGCCTTTATTTGCCTGGCTGAGCCCTTGTCAGTTAAAAAGAGCCAATACTTCCACGCACCAGTAACTGCCCAGCAACACACAGTAATGGCAATTACTGCAACTTGGGCAACGGGGAAACAAATGGGACAGAAGCAGGGTGAGATTATTCAGCAGTATGTGACTTTTTTTTGCATTTTGGGGATATTTAACTAACAGCAACCGTAGGTTTTAGTGGCTTTAAGGGATTTTTGATTTGTGCCATTGTTACATTTTATGGAAGACCAGGGTGCAGGCTGAGTTTACCTGCATAGGTAACATAAAAACTGTCAGATCTGTGAACAGGTGCAAATTGGACTGTTTTATCTGTTAAATCTATATCAAACCGACTGGAGCTGTGCTGGGGAGGAGCCGGGACTCTCTGCAGATGGGGCATCTGTAGGTCATATACGTTTTGCCTTGCTCTGAACTTGTTGTGTGTGCAGATCGTTGTATTTGGTGGTGTGACTCTTGAAGAACTCTTACCCAGATGCCTGAGCATTTTGTATTTATGCCAGGGAGTTTGTTAGAGAAAAGAAATACAAAACAGAAGCGGAAGCATTTGGCTGGAGCTTTGTCTTTGAGGATTTCTTATCTGAAGAGCTGAAAAAAAAAGTCACCCAAAAACTGGAGGTAAATCTAAATCCCATGGGGATGAGTTTCGGTGATGATGATGGAGATGGCATTTCTGATCACATCCCTGTCCGACCTCTCTGTTTTAAGTAAAAAAAAAAAAAAAAAAAAACAGGATGGGGAGACACTTGCCGGTATTGCTTTTCCACTGAGTAGCAGTTGCCTCTCAGTGCAGAGTCTGGCCATTCTCAGTGGTTTTTCTTTAGTCTTGGTTGGGTTGTTTGCTTTTGAAACTAACAGCAGGGTTGAGCCTGCGCTGATTTATGGTGCTCCTCTGTTTACAACCCCTCCAAAAGCTGTCAGACTGGACTCATGAGATGCTCCAGTGAGATGGGAGAGAGCAAAGTGCATTTCAAAGTACTTTATTAATCAAACCTTAAAATAGGAAAAAAAATAGAAGCAGCGTGGGCTTCTTGATCTGTTTTCACTTTTAAAAGCAGATGCTGCTACTCTGTTGGAAAGCACTATCAAAATGCCTGTGATAACCCAACCTACCCTGCAGCATTTAACCATTTCCAGATTAACAAGTGCTCTTCTGTACACACGCTGCTGTAGGATGGTGTCGGGGGTGTGTGTTGCCAGTCCAGCTTTAATCTGGTGACGTTTCTTTTTCCAGGCTGCCCCTTGGTGGCTGCCCGTCGAGAAGGCTTTCTGGCGTCAGGTGAGTAAAAACCCGGTGCAGTGAGTCCTCTCCACGCTGGGAGTGTGCACCTATTAGTGTGTGCTGAACCTTATTGACTGAAAATGGGGAAAAAAACCCAGCATCTCTGGTTGCTGCACGTTCCCTGCCTTGGTCTGTTCTTGTCCTTTATTCCCTTTTTAATTGAAAAGTTTATAAAATCAGTTAAAATCTGTTCAATGCAATTCTTCCCAGCCCTCAGGTCCTGGCTCCAGCATAAAGGACAGGCTGGATTACCCGGTGCTGCACGTGAGCTGGAACGATGCGCAGGCGTTCTGCGCCTGGAAAGGGAAGAGGCTCCCGGCAGAGGAGGAGTGGGAATTTGCTGCCAGGGGAGGACTGGAGCGTATGTACGACAAGCTCTGACCTTTTTCCAAACCGAGGCACTGAGTAACGTTAGTTCTACCAGATCTAAACCTCCATCCAGGGATGTTTTCAGAGGTTAATCTGGGGGGCCAAACCACCTCTTTTGGCCTGGGAGTTGAATTAATAATAATAATAATAATAATAATAATAATAATAATAATACAGGAAGAAGTGGCTTATCTATGGTCTTAATGTATCTTCCTAAACAAAGCACTTCTGCCAGCTAAAAATACCATTTCTTGGGTTTGGGGCAAGGAGTGACCCACCTGCCCCCACACATTGATGGTGGCATAAAGGAACTGCTGGGATTGCTGGGGAACCTGGCATGAGCAGTGGTTTGTAAATGGGAAGCTGTTGCTGATTCTCATCTCCCCTCGCCTCCTTGGCAGTGTCTGTAGGGATGAGACCGACTGGCCCCGTTCATATAACGCCTCTCGGCGTCCTGAGCTGAGCAGAAAAGGACGGTCGTAAAAGCCTGGCTAAAAATAGGCAAAAGTAGAGGTTGGGGTGACACAGGGGTAATGGGTGTCCCTTCCTCTTTGGCAGAAAGGGTGTATCCCTGGGGAAACAAGTTTCAGCCGAACCGTACAAATCTGTGGCAGGTAAGATCCTAACAATCATCCCGTCTACGCTAAGCTCTTCTGATGGTGTTTAACTCGACCACAGAGTGTGCGTGGCTGCCTGAGCAGGCTGCGTGGTCCTGGGAAGCAATGCAGGCTTACCTGCAGGGTACTGAAATTCAGCCCTTGGCAGGTTATCCAAAATACCCTTAGAGGGAGCAGAGTCAGCCCACTTCCCTGGGAAACCAGGATTTCAGTGCTTCCAAAAATTCATACATAACCAAAAATTCATACGTAAATTTGTTTGAAAAGGGGGTTGTCTTGGGAGAACTTTAGATGGCTGATTTCCTCTCTCGGCCAGGTATGCTGCATAGAGTTAATTTGCAACGGAGAGTTATTTCCATTATTTAAGTGTAACACAGCCCCGTGAAGAGCAGGACTTTGTGTCATCTCCACGGTGGGTCTTTGCTTGGAGTAATCTTTCTTCCCACAGGGTGATTTCCCGAGGGTCGACACGGCTGAAGACGGTTATCACGGCGTCTCGCCGGTGGCAGCGTTCCCTCCTCAGAACAACTACGGTACAGAGCAGGCATCCCCACCCTGGTTTCAGGGATGGCATCTGCTTCCTAATATCCATTCAACGCTAATTATACAATCCTGTAATTGTAGCAAGGTTTCAGATATGACATAGGATCACATCAGCATCTTGATAGAATAACCGAGCCCAGCAAAAGCACTGATGGTTCTTACTGAAGTTGGCTGATGTGCACCTAGTGCCCTTCAATGCACCAAACCGTCCCCTGCTTTTAATTAGCAGTCAGTTCTTTTGCACTTCCATGTGATCTACCTGAAAATCCCAAGCGTGTTGTTTTGAGGGCAGCGGATGCCGTGCCCCTCACGCAGGTGGGAAACGCTGAGACACATTTAAATGAGAGATTTTTTGAAGGTTGAGTTGTAAACGAGGCCAGTTTACAATACAGTAAAGAGCTGCTGGTTCCCAGTCTCACCATTAAACCACGCTCTTGCAGTGATGCTTTAAATGTTGCACCCCCTCCCATACACCAAAGTGCTTTTGCAGCCCTTGCAGATGTGCTCTCATAATCCTGATGCAAAACCGTCCGTGTCTCAGGGCTCTACGACCTGCTGGGAAACACCTGGGAGTGGACCGCATCGGAGTACCTGACTCCGGGGCTCTCATCGAGGCAGCGCGCTCAGAACATGCAGGTCCTGAGAGGTGCCTCGTGGATTGATACTGCAGACGGGTCTGCAAATCATAAAGCTCGTGTTACTACCAGGTAGGTCTGGGCAATGCCCAGGCGCTGTTTGGCAGTGATTTCTTCTGGCTTGGTTTTATTTGGAAGGGGGTTTTATTGTAAAAGACATTTATTTGTTCCTACTCAGTTTTCTGAGAAGCGGTTAGGAAAACATACTACAAATAATGCTAAAAATTTTCCTGCTATAAATACGTTCCTAATTGCTTCTCAAATCATGTGTATTTTCCATCAAGTATTTAGAATTAAATGCTTTTCTTGAAATTATTAAAGGGAAATGGCAGATGTTTCTAGTCTGTTATAGAGGGTCACATTAAAGGATGTAAATGTTAACTAGGAAGGATCCCTAACTTTGGGTCTCTTTTTTTTCTCCATGAGAATGGGGAACACGCCAGACTCGGCCTCCGACAACCTCAGCTTCCGCTGCGCTGCCGACATCACGGCTGAGAAAAGCCGGACCAAACCCGAGCTCTGACGAGGTCGCTCAGGAAGACCTGAGGCACTTTCTCCTGTGGAGATGAACAGTAACCTCCAGCAGTCACTTTCATCGGGACAGTTTTAATAATTAAATACTTTCAGCTAAAACTCCTTTCCACACTGGGACGTCTGGGCCTGAGCAGTGATTGGGAATGGCAGGCAGGGTGTTTTGTCTTTAATGTCCTCTCGGCGTAGGAGATATTACAGCTCTCCTTTCGGTGTCTGTTTTAAGTAAGCAGAGGGGTGCGTGTGTGTGGGACAGGCCAGAGCTGCTCTGACCTCCAGCCCCAGCCGGAGCGAGCGAACACCCGCAGCCCCCCTGTGACCACCGGCATGGGGCTGCCGTGAGGGGCCGCTGCACGGGAGGAGCGATGGGGGCACGTCCTCAGAAGGGGGACTCGTACATCGGTCCCCATCTCCTTGGGAAATCCCAGCTTCATACCAGCCTCCGAGCCTTCCCAGAAGTGAAACAAGGCACCTTTATTGACCCTTAAACAGCGGCAAAACCACGTGTGCTCGTTTCTAAGTGTATAGATGACACAAACCAGTGACCCACCTCTCCCAGGTGTTACAGCCAGCATAAGGGCTACAAATTGGCTGTGCACAAGCTCTGCCACCAAAGCCCTGAGCCCACAGGTGGGCGAGGACACCCCTCCAGGTGCTGCTCATCCCTCCTCCAGCTGCAACTGCCCTGGAAAGGTCCCGCTCCAGGGCTGAGCTGAGCCTTCCCCAAGCAGATCTGCTCCGAGCACAGCGGGAGCCGCAGCTGCTTACAGCTCTGTTAGAGGCAGCTTCTCCTAACCCATCCCTGGCAGTGGGACATTCCCCAGCGGCAAATCACAGCCGCCTGCTGGGTTTGCATTTGCAGCTGACCCAAGGCCAGCCGTATCTAAGAAAAAGCAAAACAAATCACTGGTTGTTTTTCAAAGATTTTACTTGCCTTAACTCTGAGCAAACTCATCGGCTTACGCAGCGGCGATCAAAACAGCCCTTCCTCGGCTGCCAGGGTCAGCAAAATGGCCTTGCAGGTGTTCTCGAAGAGGGCGGCTCTGTTCTGCGCTTCCCCCTTCTTCACCCAGTGCCGGTAGGTTCGGAAGGCGCAGGCGTCGATCAGCTTGCGGACGGGCTTCAGGGCATACGGGTCCCGCACCACCAGCTCCCTGGTGACCGACTTGACCAGCCGGTACTGGTAGTAAATACGGACCGATGCCAGGACGGTCAGGCAGATCACCTGCAGCACAGGGGAACAGGCTGGAATTCGTGGCCAGTCCTACAACGGGATCAGCCCCAACGCATCCCACGTGGCTGCTATCCGTGTGGAGGAGTCAGGAGGGAGCCTGGCTCCTGGCACAGGCATTTGGTCCCACGTGAGCGGTACAGGCTTTTTCCAAGTGTGCCCTTAACGTCAAAACTGTGGGTCAGTCCTAAATGTGTCCCCTAATGCCACTTCAGGTACCTTTGAGCTGCCCGAATGGCTGGCTATAGGGAAGGGAAAGGATTTCTCTGTTTTATCAACTTTTGCATCATTTGATGCACCCATGTGATGTCAGGCTCATCGATTTCCCCTTAGAAGGTTTTGTGGTTTGGTTTTTTTTTTTTTAAATGATTTGCAGGGGAGGCAGGCTTTCCCTTTTCTTATTTAATCCTCTTCTGTGAAGAAGCCCTTAAGAAGTAGCAGAAAGTAAGCAAAATAGTGCTTCAAGAAGGGTTTCCACCCAGGCTCCCACATCCTGCCACAGCCCAGGTCCATCAGCCACCTTGAACTCCCAGTTTCTCCCAGCTCAGCTGGGAAACCCATCCCACCGCTCAGCTCCTGGGCTCAGGGTCGGGGTGCTGAGACACCCCCGTACCCAACCTCACCTTGAATTTCCGGAAGGGGCTGAAGTGCCGGACCTCCTCCACGTCGTACTGCTGGAAGAAGGGGTGGGCCAGCGCCTCGCCAGCCGTGTACCGCTGCCGCGGGTCCACCACCAGGAACCGGGAGATCTGCACGAGAGCATCAGATCGACCCGGGGTGTCCCAGGTGTCTGCAAAACTGCCCCCGCAAAGGTTTTCCCATCCCCAAGCGCCTACCAGGTCCTTGACGGTGTCCGAGCGGTCGTCCCACTCCGGGGAGCCGAACTGGTAGTCCCCATTCATGATCATCCGCAGCATCAGCATCTGTTTGCGGTGCCAGAAGGGAGGCGAGCCGGCCAGCAAGGTGTACATGATCACCCCGGTGCTCCACCTGCGGGCAGCCCAGCAGGACCCTCCAGCCCCGGGCAGCACCCGGGGGCACCCAGCCGGATCCTTGCCCCAAGGGTGGCCGGGTGCCTTCCCCCAACCGGGGCACGCTGCGCTTTGCCACCCTGGAAAACCAGGAGGACGCTGCCCTGCGTGGAGCCTGATGAGGGAGGCTGAGCTCGCTGCTGAGGCTCGTTAGGGGTAATAAGGAGCAGGGGCTGCCCTGCTGTGGGGAAGGGGTTGAGGTTGTTGAGTTGAGTTGATGTGGAGCTGCTCTCCTGGATGCTGCAGGAGGAAGCTGTGAGTTGGAGGCGTTTCTTGGTTTTTCTTGGGGTTTTTTTAGGGGAGGGAGAAGATGCAGGAGAGTGGGACAGGGTGGTGCCAGAAAGGCCGGATGCTCTGGGGCTGTCTCAGTTCAGGCTGTGGTGTGCAGCGTGTCCTGGCGTGGGGCTTAATGGAGGTGTTTAAACTGAAAAGGGGCTGAAATGCCCTGCTGTGTCTCAGGTGGTTGGTTACAGCTCTGACCACTGCAGACCTGAGCCCAAAGCCACCAGAAATGGTGGT
Organism: Mycteria americana; assembly: GCF_035582795.1. Taxonomy (NCBI): domain Eukaryota; kingdom Metazoa; phylum Chordata; class Aves; order Ciconiiformes; family Ciconiidae; genus Mycteria; species Mycteria americana. The sequence continues at coordinate 7,282,017 of NC_134379.1, read as the reverse complement.
AAAGTCCCCGCAGGGCTCAGACTGGGCTCCGATGGGCTTTCCTGAGCTGGCTGCTCTGTTGGGGCTGCCTCGGGCTCATGTCTCACTATGGGGTGTGTTTAAAAAGCCCTGCGTCTTGGATTCCAGCCCCTAAGTTGATTTTTATGAGCAGAAAGCATTACTTTCCCCCCTCCCTGATGGGGCAAAGCGGGGAGATGGGCTTGTCCCCAGGCTACTTCTCCCCCAGCTCTGTGCCAGAGCCCCCTGGTCACCAGAACAGCCCCTCAGGGCCCCCGAGGGCGTTTTTCAGTGCAACATTTAATTCCTTCCAAACACTCAAATTGGTTCCCATCTGCACAACTCTTGCTGTGCCTCAGCCCACGCGTGTTTTGGGAGCAGCCCGAGGGGCGAGGCAGGAAGGCAGTCATCTCACTTACATATCGACCTCCTTCCCGTAGCCTTGGTGCTCATCGTCCATGGAGCACTGCAGGATCTCGGGGGCCAGGTAGCCAGGCGTGCCACAGATCTCTGCAAAGATGGGGTAGAGCATCCCCCTAAGCCACCCGGGAGGGTCTGTGCCATCCCCACCCGCCCCGAGCAGGGGGTCTGGATCCCAGGTGGGATCTTTGCAGTGATGGTGCTCGCAGGGAGTAACCGCAACTTGCGTGCATCTCACTGGTGACTTTTCTTGGTGGATTATAATGGCTAAAATGTGAGTGAAGAGAGTGATGAGGATGCCAGTGGGGGAGGATGCCCGTTGTTGGTTATCACAGAATTGCACAGGTTGGAAAGACCTTTAAGATCATCGAGTCCAACCGTAAACCTGACACTACCAAGCCCACCACTACACCATGTCCCTAAGCACCTCATCCAAACATCCTTTAAATACCTCCAGGGATGGCGACTCCACCACTTCCCTGGGCAGCCTGTCCCACTGCTGGACAACCCTTTCAGCCACCCTTTATGTGGCTCTTCATAGGGTAGGAGTGGGAAAAAACCTTAATGTTGGGCAGGAAATGGATGGGGTAACGAGGGTCAACTGGAGGGGAAAAAAGCAGAAAGAAATAGGATGGTTTTTCTAACTGGCAGCAACTTCTTCATGGCGAGGAGTGAGGTGTGGAGGCTGTGCCACAGGCAGAGCTGGGCTCATGCGCGAGCAGGAGGGCACCCGAAGCCAACAGGCACCAATTTGCACCCACAGCAGCGAGACTGGCCCCAAGGAGACAGTGGGGCTGGACAGATTCCACCGACTCCCCGTGGGCACTGCAGCAACGGGGTGGCCACGGGCCAGCCCGGCATTGCCCCCGCCTCGCCATCCTCCTACCTTTGAGCTTCTCGTTCTCGTGCAGCTGGCAGGAGAAGCCGAAGTCCGTCAGCTTGATGTTCATGTCGTCATCCAGGAGGATGTTCTCCGGCTTCAGGTCCCGGTGGACGATGTTGATGGAGTGGAGGTACTGGATCACTTCCAGCAGTGCGCGCATGATCTTCCTGGGGATGGGTGACAGCACCTCTCCTAGCCCGAACGCCCACTGGCACTGTGCTCCCGGGGATGGGGACGGGGACAGGGACCGTGCAGCTCAGCCCCTACGTCTGAGCACAGGGACGCAGCCCGGGGTGCTGTTTTGTCTGTGGGCGCTGTGCCGGCTGCAAGGTTGTCCTTCGAACCTGCGCTCTGCTTTTGCAACATGATTTTCAGCCATTACCTGGCCTTACCTGGTTTCCTTCTCGCTCAAGGTGACTTTCTCGGTGAGGTAGTCGAAGAGCTCCCCTCTCTTCATCCTGCGTGCGGGAGGGAAAACGGAGGCAGGCAGCGGCTGAGCTGCAATGGCAAACCGGCCCCAAGCCCTTGGGGAGGATCGACCGGGGGTCGCTGCCCCTTAGCAGCCCCAGGGCACCCACTGCACAAAATGACAAGCCAACTTGTTAATAAAAAGGGGTAAAAATGCCTCTATATTGCTGCAAAACATCAGGCAAGAGGAGGAAAGGCTGTCCCCGGAGAGGGCAGGTTTCAGATGGGACAGGGACGGGGCTCTCCGGGTGCCATCCCCCTCCGCTGACGTCCATCGCGCTGCCCTGGTGTCAGGAGTCAGAGCGTCACGTGTGCCCTGGTCCTGCTGGGCATATAAATAACCCGCAGGGGATGCATGACGGCTCCCACCAAAGGTTACAGGGAAACCTGAGCAGCGCTGAGCCGCTGACGGAGGGGAAACACTGCCGGCAGCGAGGCTGCAACAAGCTGGCCCGCAGCAATCCAGGCTCATCTCTACTTTAAGTAAGAGCTGGTTGTCCCCCCGCTTTGCCCTGTTTGGGCCATAAAAAGCTGGGGCAGGTGTTGGCTGGTGGCCAGCTGCAGAGTGGGAATGGGCTTGGGGAGATGCTGCTGGGGTGACGGGCAAGCTGGTACTTACAGGTCAAACACCAAGAAGAAGAAGGTGCTGGATTCGTAGCTGTCCTTCAGCTGGACTGCAATAAGACATGGGGGCTGTGAGCACAGTGTATAGTGTTTTCCTGTCCATTAATGGCCTAAAAATTGCTGATCTAATTGCTAATTGAATTAATGAGGAGTTGATCTTCATTAGTGTTTTGGTTGGGAGATCAGGAGGAAGACAGCTTGGGCACCGCTGGCGTGTGCACAGGGGCAGAGCAAACAACGCTCTAAGCAGATGCTGGGCATCGTGTTAGAACCATCAGAGATCTGACCCTCCAGGGATTTCACCCCAAAAACCCTTCCTGGGGACACCTCGAAGAATAAATGGGGAAGAAAACCCCCTTGCCCTGATACTCAGAGCCTGACTTACTGACGTTGGGGTGGCCCGAGACTTTGCGGAGAATGTCGATCTCTTTAGCAGTGGCTTCTCGCAGTTCCTGCACCTCCTTGGGGGATATGTTACCTGCCGTGATGTCGATAATCTTCACGGCATACTCCTGCCGGGTGGTTTTGTGAATGCACCGACGGACGACGCTGCTCACCCCCCTGCCAGGGACAACACAGAGAAGATGAGGGTTTCCATTCCTCCCCGTGCAGCCCGACTTCGTGGCCGTGCCATCGGCACCTGGGCTGGTTGGTATTTTCATGCAGGAGTGGGTCTCGCTCTGTTATCCCATCTTGGTGGGACAGAAGATTTTGAGCTGATGAAAAGTGCTGCTTCATGCTACTTTTAACCCCGTGCTGCTATGGGCCCTGTTCATATCATGTTCCCAGGGGATGCTGTTCCTATCAGGTACTGGAGTAGGTGAAACCACAGTTTGCCAAAAACAAGCTTTACCTGCCCAAAACCTCCTTCGGCTCATATTTTTCATAAAATTCCTTGGATGAGTTCCAGTCCGGTAGGTCTTCTTCCTTGGTCATCTCTGGCTCCTGCCTGGCGGCACCCTGGGCTCGTCTGCCGGCGGAAAGGGGCTGCAAGGAGAAAAGAGCAAGGATGGGCACTCACTGCACCCAGGGCAGGAGCGGGGACCTGCCCCGTCCCCGATCCCCTCTGGAGGGGAAAACATCAAGCTGGAGGAGAAGGAGGACCCTGGACCACAGACCAAAGGGGCTATTTTGCTGGTTGGAAAAGCAAAGCTTTGCCCTTGGGACCCCGTGGAGATCCCGTAGAGGACAACAGGAGAAATCCCACTGAATCACCCCTAGCCTGGCTGTCCCCAGAGGCAGAAGCAGCCTGGCTGGGGCCAAGGCTTTGGGAAGAGCTGCAGCACCTCAAAACCTCGTCCCTTCCTACAGAGCACCCGCACCCAGCTCACAGGGCATCGTCCTCCAGCTCCTACCATGTGCTAAGGGCTATGCCACACTTCTCCTGGTTCCTCCCACCTGGGAAAGCAATTTAATTAAGTTTTTGAGACTTTCACGGGGAGAGCGCTGGCGGGGGAGGCAGCTGCTGAGCTGCACCTTAAGCTCGCAAAGGCGCACGGCAGCACGGCGATGCTGGCACAGCAGGTCCGAAGGGTCCCAGCAGCAGCAGCCTCCAGAAACATCACCCCACGCCGACACCACCCAAAGACCCCTGCGAAGCACCGAAATCTGCCTTGCCTTTTTTTTTTTTTCTTCTTTTTTTTTTTTCCTGATTATTTTTAAGACTATAAAGTTGTCTGGAACGGTTTGGCTGAGAACAAGGAGGAAAAAATAGTGTTTAGAGCGAAGGGAAAAGGACTAAAAGGGAAAATGGGTGGCGAGGGTCAGTGAAGCGGCGTGGGGGGCTTGGCGGGTCAGGGTGCAGGCAGGGGACCGGGTGCCTGGGGACAGCCAGCACTGTGGGGTCAGCCAGGGCCGAGCCAGCCTGAGGACAGCAGCTGAGCAAGCTTCCTCGGCCACACACGTACAGCTGCCAGCAGCCTCCAAAACTCCTGAAAGGCTTTTGTCCCATTTCTTTTTTCCTTTTTGGGGGGTTTGGTTTTTTTGGTTGGGTGTTGTTTTTTTTTTAATGTCCTGCCATTACTGGAGGAGAAGGGGTGCGACAGTATTTTGATAGAGGGGAGAAAAGAACCAGTAGTCCTGATCCCTAGTTTTCACCGGCATTTCCCTTTAAGCTCTGGGAACTGCATGTCCTCAGCTTGTTCCTGTGCCCTGCATTGCTGAAATCCCAATTGTCCGGGTCCAGCTGCTCCGCACACATACACAGAGACCAAGCAGCTAGTGTGGAAAGCAGCTTTTATAAGCTTGGGCAGCAAAATTGTCACTTTGAGGTGACAGCTTGCTGCTGGGGGAGAGAGTAGGTGGGCAGGAGAGCCCCAATACTGCGGGTTTTCCTTTGCCCTTCTCTCCAGAGTGGCAATAACTCTGCCAGGATGCTCCCAGGCAGGTTTGCATCTCTAAGTACATTTAAATCTTATTATCAAAGCGTATCTGTCCTGACCTGATTATAAGGACTGATGCTGTGTTTTAGGTATCTGTCCGCTGCTGCTGCTGGGAGGGATGTCTAATGAGGGCTGGAGCATTTCTAAACAGCCATGAGTTTGGTTTAATTTATAAAATGTTAGCTGTTGGAAATATTGTGAGCAATGCCAAACCAAGTCAGGGCTGAAATTATAAATGAGAGGCAGGATCAGGGAGTAGGGAAAAGAAAATACCTCCGAGGTGGGGGAGAACCAACAACTTTGATTTTTTTGAAGCTGAAAATCAAAGTCCTGGGGGTTGGTGTCGTAGGGAAGGGCTGGAGGCTGGGGAGCATCGGCGGAGCGCTGCCAGGAGAAGCCTGGGGTCTGTGTGCCGCCTTCTGGGAGGGAAGAGCCCAGGAGTTTGTCTAAAACATCCTGATATTATACAAGCAGCTGGTACAGAGCACTAACAGGATAAGCCGGTTTTATTATCAGAGCTGTACGAGCTCCATAAGAGTGCGAGGGGGGGGGGGGGAAGGGGGTCGGGGACGGGGGGAGGTTTGTGCCTTGAGGCAGAGATGGAGGAATGCTAACGGAGACGGTGCGTGGCCGGCCGGCTGCTGTGAAACGGCTTTAAAGGTTTGCCTTGGTAAATATTCAATAACATGCAAATATTTATTGAGCTAAAACTGGAAAGCCCAAGCTAAAGTCACCTTTTAGGCCAGCACGGGAGTGCCCCCCCCCCCCCCCCCCCCCCCAGCCCCTGCCTGGTCCCAGCCCCGGCCCCCGGCCAAGCCCCCCCCTCCCCGGGTGCTTCCGCACCGAAACCTCCCGCCTCGGCGAGGGCGAGCGAGCAAGGGGCCACGGCAGCTCCGGGGCCACGGCAGCTCCCGGGCCCCGGCCCCGGCGTGCTTAGCAAATAAGGAAAAAATAGTGCTCAAAATCATACTGGAAGCAAGCTTTCTGGGGAAGCTAAACCCCCCACCGGCTCCGCAACCCTCCCCGCCCCTAAAGCACCGTCTCCCTGAAGCCGGTTTCTCCCCAGAAGGGCTTCCCCTTCGGCAGAGCGGCCACCCGCCGGCCTCACCTCGCTGCAGGCAGCCTGGCTCCGCCACCGCCGATCCCGCCTCGTCCCCGGGCCTCGGGCGGGCGAAGGGCAGGGGCCGGGCGGGGACGAGGGCCCGGGCGCCGGGGAGCCGCTCGCTCAGGGCCGCCCGCTGCCGCCGAGCCAAAAATAACGCGCAAGGCGACTTGGCAGCGGCGGCCGGCGGGCGGGCACGCCGGGCCACGGCTCCGAGTGAGGGCCGCTCCGGCCGCGGGCGGGGGGGGAGCCGGCGGACCGCTCCCCCCGCCCGGGAAGGCGGCGGGGGCCCGGGGAGAGGCGCTGCCGGCTGCCGCGGGGGGAGCGGAAGAGCCGCGCAGCAGCGCGGAGCTTCGGGGACTTCCCCCGGGCACCGCCAGCGTTAACCCTGCCCCGCGCGGCGCCGCGCTCGCTCGGCCCGCGGCTCGATCGCCCGTTCCCGTCCTGTCTGAGCCGCTCCTCAGCGGCGATGCTCGCCCGGCCCCCGCCGGGCCGGCTCCCCCCTGCCCGCTGTGCTGCCTGGCCGGTGCTTTTCGACCGCTGCGAGTTGCGAACGGTTCTACCCCCCGCCCTGCGCTTTTCCCAAAGCCTGCGTGCACCTCCCTGCCTGCTGGTGAGGAGTATTTTTAGGGATGCCTGCCGCAAACTCAGCAGCAGCCCAGTGCAGGCGTTTCTGTCCCAGGCTGTTTTTCCTTCTTTTCAGCAGGACGGTGAAACGCCCAGCAACTGAGACGTGAGCTTGATCAGCAGAAGCGAAGCCTCTCGTGTCACCAGGAAAGGTACTTGTGTCCTTGTCCCCCGTGTTTGAGGCAACCCTTCCCCATTTGGAATATTGATTTTATCTTTTTGCTTCCAAGAACTGTAGATGAGAGATGAAGGCTTTTAGGAACAGGCGGAATACCCACCACCATAAAAGCAGTTCAGGAAAAACAGGTCATGCTGTGAAAGTGTTTTTAACAGGAATTGCACTTTTCGGTGCAAGGTTATTCCCTGCCGCGCTCCCCCCGTGAGAGTACACCTTCTGGTACTCGCGATCCTCTCTTCACAGCGAAGCGCAGGAGGGTTTCCTCTGCAGGCTCCAGGGATTTTAGCAGGGCAGGAGCTGGCTGCTCCCCCTGATGGAAAAAAGGAGGGTTTGCACTTTGCATCAGTAAATACTTTTAAAATGGAGATTTATTTTTTCTCTTCATGTGGCAGCAGTAGCTTTGTCACTTGCCTAAGCCAGGCGCGAGGAGGAGAAGGCCACACCACCCGCTGTCAGCTGGACCAACCTTCTCAAGTCCACGATTGCTACCACAAGATGGAGGAAGAAAACCCTACGGCCTCTGCTTGCGTTATTGGGAACTGCGAGTCTGATGTAAGACTGTCTTATCGTAGAAGCACACAGCTGCTGGATAGTGCGCTGGCTTGCTCAGGTAATGACCTACCACCAAGATCCTCTCCGAGCAGAGGGAAGATACTTCTCAGAATCTCTTGAATCTGAATATAGAGCTTGTTTTTAAGAGTATGAGAGGAGGCTGTTGGGGAACAGAGACCCACTGCATGCCGAACGGCATGGAGCAACACACAGCCTTCCTTGTCACTACGTATTTTAATCAGCAGCGGGGGTCAGATGCTCAAGCAGGAGATGTCTGCCCACCACTGAGCTACGGGTGTTCCTGAACTCTGTAGCTCCAGCCCTTCAGGCACCATTGCTGGCAGCACAGCTGGCAGGCAGACAGAAGCCTGCCAAAAATCAGCTCTCGCCTGCTCACCCTTCAGACTCAAGTCCAAAGTCCACTAAAGCAAGGTACTTCTAGAGAGAGAGGTTTATTTGTACACTGTATCACTTACATTCAACACAACAATCAGCAAACCAGTTAACCCAAATTAGCTCATTCTGCTTTATTGTTCGTTCTTCCATTTTGTGCTAAATTAATTTGCTGCTGTAAGTTGTATCACATCTGTAGCGGCTATGGCAGGAATCAAGCCACGAGGAGGACACTAGTGTGAATATACGAACTAACAAGGTATCAGACAGCTTTAGACTTTATTACTGAAGCTTTTTTTCATTCATAGGTCAGTTCTTCTAAGATGGTCTTCAGCAGCCTTGTTCTGAACGCTTAGGCTAAACCTGTAAGGTAAGAAGTGTTCAGAGTTAATCGCAGTAAGTTTTGAATCCCTGAACGGCAGGTGGCCTTCCTTGCTGTAAGGCAGATGTATGTTACGGTGTTCCCTCTCCCCTCATCTATTTGCTGGAACGTGTTGAACCGCAGACCTCAGCGGGCCACCCGGACACCGGCATTCGGTAGTCACCTTTCTCCCAGGTCAGGATGGTTTGTCAGCTGTGCCAAACAGGCGTTTGCTACAGGCCAGCACTGCAACACTGCTTCTCCAAGCCTGCTGCCACCACTCTCCCAAACTGTCAGCTTCAGTCCATGCACCAACACAAAACCTTCAGGAATTCATCCTCTCTCCACCCCATCACCTCCAGCTACATGTGCAGGACCAGAACAGCAGCTTGCTTTAACTGACTTCAGTGTATGTGCTCTGTATCAATCCCCATTCTTTACCAGATGGATTGAGAAAACCAGGACATTATTCTCACAATAATTTTACTGATTAGCTCATTTAGTAGTTGCCTGGTAGCACCATCTACTTACCGTTAGCAAACCTGCACTGCTTCAGTACTTCACTGAAGCCCTCGCACAGCTTGAGGTCGGTCTGGTTCTGCGCACACTCCAGGAATTGTTTCATTTCATACTGGCAAGGAGCAAACTGCGACTGCTGCTGCTGCTGGTAGGCAGGCTGAGCTGCCTGGGGCTCCTGAAATGGCAGATACCTCCATAAGCGCCCTTGAAGAGCTCCAGCCTATGAAGCCACACCACCCCAGTACCGCTTGCTGTGTGTTTCTTCCCTGCATTTTAGTCAAAATGTTGCATTACTTTTTAAATGGAAAACAAATAATGGGCTGAAGTACAAAATAGTTTCCAGCAGTGGCATGACACATTCTGTACAGTTTTGTAAGTTACAAACACTTAGGTAACTCTGGATACCATCTGGGCAAGGTAACAGCATTATCTTAATGTTTGAGCAGCACAAAAGGGTCTTGCAATAGATCTTACCGTCATCAGACCTGGAACACAGAAGTCCTGTCTGAATCAGAGGGGAACTACAGCAGAAAACACCACTAATACCCCACCACAAGCACATATCACTCACGCATCCCTCTGAACTACTTTTAAGATACTCGTGGTGATTGGGGTAGTTACCTTGGAGACCAAGTCACTGAAGTTACCCCAGCTTTCCTAGCCACGATTTGTGTGCTCTTTATGCCTACAGCAATTACATCAGCCTATACATAACTGATGTCTCAAGTTAACTGCGCCTCATTGGTTGGTGTCCAGTTGTGCTTTCTCTTACCTGATAAGTAATATCTGGCCTCGCAGCTTCAGAGCTGCTTCCTCCACCAAATCCTCCTGTAAGCGCATGACCTATGGTATGACCTACAGCAGAGCCTACGGCAACTCCAGCAGCAGTTGTAGCCATCTGTGCCATCAGACCAGGCTGCTTTGGTGCAGGAGCAGCCACAGCAGAAGCCGGGGCCGCTGCTGGGACGGGCGCCCGAGCAGCAGGTGCCGGTGATGCAGCTCTCATTTGTGGTGCCCGACTACAAGGACAGAAAGAGAAACCTCACATCATCACTCCAAACTCAAACAGGGCAGAGGCCACCTGGTTGCAGGGCATAAGCATCTGCAGCTCCTCCTTGTTACGCCCTGCAGGTTGATGGCAAGAACTCAATGTTCTGGTGAGTGATTTATGCGCAACAGGGTAAAGTTTACGGCCTTGTTTTTGGCTGTGTTTTAAAGACTAGCCGCACCCCCCCACCCCAAAGGACTGCACTACTTTGCGGGAAATGAGTATAACCTACAAGGGCCGATTAAATAGGGCCTTAACGCTCAGGCACCGGATGGCCGGGCTCTGCCGCCCAGCAAGCGCTGAGGAGATCCACTTCCATCCCCGCAAAGCACCGACCCCGCTACAACCGAGCTCAAAGCAGCCGGTCCAACCCCCCCTCACGCCGGTGCGTCACCCAACCCCGGAATGGCGGAAAGGCCTTTGCCGCCTGCGGCCTACACGGGGGCGGGGAAGGAGAGGAGGGAAGGGGGCCCAGCGGCCCTCACCTGGCGGGGGGCGCCACGCGGGACGTGCGGCTCCGGCCGCCCCTCGGCATGGCGGCGGGAGAGGTTTGCTGAGGCGAGGAGACGAGAGGAGAAGAGCCCGGTCCCACGCCGACCACCAGCCGCCGCCTCTGAAGGTCACCCGACACCCGCCGTGCGCGCCTGCGTCACTGCCGGAACACCGCGCAGGGGGGGCGGGGCTTGCGCCGGCCCCGCCTCCTCCTCCGCCCGCCTCAGGCGCTGCCCCGGAGCGGGAAAGGGCGGCTTGGGGGAGCGATGGCGGCGGGTGCCTCTGTAAAGATAAAACAAATGAATCGTGTTTAAACGTGGGCCTGCCCTGCGAGGATCGCTCTCTCTGGAGAAGCCCGGAGGTGGCACGCGAGACACCGTGAAGGAGCCTCCGAAAGCCCTTCAGCCTCTCACAGAATTGCTGAGTTTCGCCCACAAGGCTGGGGTGACTGCCATCCACCCCAAAAAGCGAGGGCACCTCCTGCCCCCGCAGCCCCACGCACAAGACCATCTGCACGGGCTGGCATGTGCTCTTCGGGTTTGTGTTTTGAAACACTGTCCATACTTTGAGGGATGTCTTTAAAATTTATTGATTCATTAATTATTAGTGAATGTATTAATTTTATACATAGCAGCTCTAACACGGGATATATCATGACAGGGCCACGGTCATCGGCCGCTCCCGCAGGGCCTAACCCAGTCTCAGCTGTCCCTGGGGGTCTGCACACCTGAATCAAGGTTTGGAAGGTGGCTGCTTTTTTAAAAAACAGTTTAAAAGTCTGGGAAGTTTGGAGACAGATGGTGAAAGATGGCTTGAAAAGACTGGTATTGCGTAGTCTAGGGAGGGGAACACAATAAAAACAGCAAATGGAAGAGAATAAACAGAAGTCAGGACTTCTACTGTGTAGTCATGATACTAGACCCAGAGCTGTTACAAGAGAGTGAACGGCACTGCGCTTACTTCGTTAAATGGAGGGAGTTCTTTAGACAAAACACAAATGGTTTTTGGAATCTGCTATGAGTTATGAACCTTAGCAGAGCTTTAGAAAAGAATGAATCATTTAATAAGGGTAAGGAGAAAGGCACAATTTATGTCATGTAACTTGGAATATAATTCAGATATAGTCCCTAGAGTTTACTGCCTAAGTCCAGATATACCAGAGGTAAAACTGTTCTGCAGAAATGTTACCTACTTACTCAGTTAATATAGCACACAAGTTGTTTTTTTCCTTGATCTAAACCCCATTGAAAATAATGAAAAGGGTCCAGATGACTAACATACACAGGATTAGACATAATGAGTTAATAAACTCTCAAATTAGGCTCAACAGAAAGTGAAATTTCGAACAACTCCCATTATAAGCAAGCACCCCGCTTCTTGTCCTTAGAGTACGTATATACACGTTCATCCACAAAATGCGATTGCCGCCCTGCAACATTATCACTTCATTGTAAAGCTGTTATCGTGACAAAAAATTGCTTGTTCACAATTTCTTCAGTTGTAAGGGAGGTAGCTACGTAAGACCAGTCATTTCAACATCTTGTATGTAAGGGGATGGAACTATTATCTGATGAAGGAAGCGTGAATGCTGCGAGTTTATACAGCGATGATAATCCAAAAGCAAAGCTTCGGTCAGAAAAGCAGTTGCTGTTAACGTAAAAATTATTAGGAGATAAATATAAACAATGTATCACAATTCAGAACAGCAGCATCCATGTAAGTTCAGAGGGCTGGCGTTACTGCAGGAGCTCGTCTCTGTATGCATCTTCTCTCTTGATTCTTTTACTCTTGGCCTCCTTCCATTTTGGCTGCTTCCTCAGCAGCTCTGGGTTTGGGGTTTTGTGAAGTGCCTGCGAAGCGTTATGAGTTTTGCACTACAGACAGACAGTAATTCACTTCAGATTTGGCACTTTCCCTCCTGCGGCTGGCCCGGTGGATAGCTCCCGGAGTAAGGCAGGACCGCTGAGAGCCTGGCAGGGCAGGGCAGAGCTCAGCCCCGCTCCTCCACCCGCTGCTGCCAGCCTGGGCGATGCCTCCAGGGCCCAGCGTCCCATGGTGTCCATACGGTTGACAAAAAGGAAAAGCTTTGACTAGACCTCATCTTATTTAAGGGCCAAGCTATAAACATATGAGATAGGGTGATTTCTTTTCCTGCAGCTTTAGTACATCTGTTATTTTTTGGTTGCCCTTTCCATCTTGGTCATCTCCACTCTTTTCCCATTGTCCCTCTCCCCTTATTCCCACTGATAGCAGAAGGCACAGTGTTAACAGCAGGAGATTTTTAATTCAGTTTATACGCTAGAGTTCGAGCAACTCATTTCTTAATTAATGGTTTTCTCAACTCTTTTTAATTAATAGTTTTCAATTTTGCTTTATTGCTGGCAGAGGGATTCCTTCTTGTTGCTGAAGTCATTTTGCAACACGTCTCTCTCTGAATTCGTTTTGTTTTGCAGAACAATGAAGGCACGGATGGCATAACTGGCGGCATGAATGCTGCCATTGTGTTTTGTCATCCTGCCTTCCTTGGGAAAACGCGCAGGGCTTCGTTTTGTACTGACCCGCTCTTCCCTCTGCTATTCCTCCCAACTATAATGTGCGTACAAGGAAACGGGGAAGGGAAGGAGAACAAGTAGCCGGTGGCCATCCTCAAAATAAAGCAATAATGGTGGTTATGGTGGGTGTTTACAGTAAGTGAAGATTTTTTTATTTTCAGCTACTAGATGACTTCTGTGTTGGTAGACCAGAGATATTAGCTGGTTTCTTAAACTACAGCCAGACAGGTATTGATGCTACTTTAACAGAAACCAGACACACGCAAAAGAAAGATCCAGCCCTGATTGCCTGTGGTTGTATCCGTCTAATTCTGACTGGCGCTATTGACTCACAGGTCTGCCGGCTATATTTAGAGGTGTGATACGAATGTGATCCTAGATCTGTGAAACAGATGACAAAATCCCGTTGCTCAAGTGCAAAGTGTATTCCTCCAAAGAGAAGGCCAAGCGAGGCTTGGGGGAATCCACCGACAGCTGCTCCGGAGCCAGGCGGAGCACCGGGCTGTGGTGTGCGCTAGAAAAACCAAACTTTTAATGCACTTTTTATATCGCTTGTCCGAATTATGCACTCCAGAATGTCTCAGGGTAAACTTCGGGAATGTAACAGGCCCTCAGCAATGTCCCTCCGCACCGGTGGCACCAGACGGGCTTTGTGTGGCTGCAGGCTGCGGCGGTTTGGCTCATTCTCTCCAAAATCATGGAAAAAACACTCACTGCAGTACCTGTCGAAGAGACCAGCGTCGCCTTAGCTACAGGGGAGGGGCACATCAGCCCGGAGGGTCACGTCAGCCCCCGAGGATCGCCCCGCGGCCCAGAGCTGAGGAAAAAGGGGGAAAATGTCTGATTTTCCTGCTGACAGGGAGGGGCGCGGGGGCAGCCCGCGGCGGGGCGCCCTGCAGTGCCTCCTGACGGCCGCCAGGCGGCGCCATAACCGACCGCCGCGCCACGCCCCCTCTCCCCCGCCCCGGCCTGACGTGACGTCGTCGCGGAGCGCCACGTCCGGCGCGGTCGGCGGGGCGGGGCGGGACGGGCGCGCCCGCCCAGCGAGCCAATGGGGTGTGGGCGCGCGTGCGCGGCTCGTCGGCGCCGGGCGCGCGTCGCGGGCTGAGGCGGAGGGAGGGGGTAAGATGGCGGCGCCCGTCCTGCTGCGAGTGTCGGTGCCGCGCTGGGAGCGGGTGGCCCGCTCGGCGGTCTGCGCGGCCGGCATCCTGCTCTCCCTCTACGCCTGCCATCTGGAGCGGGAGAAGGGCCGCGACCTCCATTATCAGGCCCTGTGTGACCTCAGCGAGCGGGTCCGCTGCTCCGCCGCCATCACCTCCAGGTGAGGCGGGGATGGGACCCGCCACCGCCGCCTCAGGCCGCCGCGGGGAGAAGGGGCTGGGGGCACGGGGAGCGGTGGGGCCGGGCTCCGGAACGCTGCCTCCGGTGCCTCGGGGGCTAAGGCGGGGACTGCTGGGGGTCCAGCGCGGCTTTCTGAGGGGGGCGGCGGCGGCGGGCGGGCTTGGCCGACCGTACGGGCGGCAGGAGCCGGCGGCGGCGGCGAGCCGGGGTTCGTCCCGAGGAGGGCTTGCCTGAGGCGCAGAGGGGGCTGGGCAGCTGGGCCTGTGCTGGGGGCCACAGGGCGGGCAGGCCGAGGAGGGGGGGTGTCGGGGCTCCCGGTTTAGGCAGCCCCTTCCCTGGAGGGCTGGTGTGGGAACGGCTTTCTTTTGGGATCGCTACGGGCTGGAGGGTGAGGCACCCGCAAATTCTGTGGTGTAATCAATGGCAATTAGCTAGAGTGACAGGCGTTTTAGTGGCAAATGCACCTTAGGAAAAAATGCTGTAGGTGTGACTAGTGGTTGAGGCCAACATAAATATGTACAATTGTAGATGATTGGCTTTGGGTGGTTTTAATTGGAGTATTTGAATTGCTTTTTCATTATAATGTTCCTTGGCAGCACAGAAGATTGTCTTTATGATACAGAGGGAGTGCTTCATTTGAGAGAGATTTGTATGCCTCAGCAGCAAAAGCCCAGTCCAAATCTTGATTTATTTTACAGGTTTCCTGTCAGTAATTACTTTAGCAGTTGTTTTCTAAAGGTCAGTGGTTCTTATTTCTGTTAGGAGAGTCAATATATAAATTTTAATATGCTGCTAGCTTGACTTGTTGTCAAGTAACTAGTTGATTGAATTACAATAATGAAAAGACTTAACCTGCTGTATAGTTATAAGTGCTACCAGTATAAACGTGCTACAGGAAATACTTTCCGGTGTAATTTAGCTAAGAAACTCTCCTAAAAGCATATGCTCAAGTATTTCAACTAAAGAAATAAGATGATTTGTCAGCAATCTCAAAACGGCTCTGTGTGTGTATATACGTGTGTGTGTATATATAGGCATATAAAGACATATGCAAAGGTATCCACCGGTAAGGAGCTGGGACAGGGAGGGGTTTGGTTCTTCAGTGAATGCATATATTAAATGCTTCCTTTTTTCTGAATGAGAATTTTGTTGTTATCATGTTAGTGCCTTCAGCTGAATAAGTACTTGAGATTTTTTAAGTTTGGTGGTTTTTTTTTCCTCTCAGTGTAACCTGCATAAAAGCTGTCACAGTTTTTATAAAGGTACTTGCTGTATTATCATAGCAAGCCAATGGGGGAAGAACATGCCTGTACTCTGTCAAGGTGGAAGCTGGTTAAATTGTTTAGGCAAAACATACAGGGAACTCTTATTCTTAAAACCATTTCTGTGGTGACAGGAGTGGGATTGTGTTATATTACAGAGAGATGTGTATCTACAGATGTCTGAAAGGAGGCTCTTGTGATTGAATGAGGGCTTTAATTCTGCTTTTCTCTCTGTCATCAGATAATCTTTAGTTTGTGAAGGTGCTTGTTCATGTTTCTATTTGAGAAGTGTCCTGAAATGAGAAGTTTCAATCTAAATGGGAAGAAGACTTCAATAAGCTTGACAGATAACTTAAACTTATAAATTAAAATTATGCATAGGCTACCAAGATTAAACCACGTGAGTATCGTCAGTTATCTAGTATTCACCACAGCTATAGAGGTAAAAAGAGAATAACAGGGATCTAAGCACCTAAGTAGCCTCTGTAGTAGTCTGTTCTTGTATAGAATTGGTCCTTCATTAGCTTTTTTTTGTTACTGCAAAGGCTGCTATTGAGACAGGGAATTTGAAGTAATAGTTTTAACACATGTTTATTAAACGCTTTGAAGAAGTAAAATAATTCCAATGATATCTTTAGATATTTCTAATTATGGAATAATGCATGGTAATTATAGTGTTTGTTAGTAATGCTGCAGCTGAACTGTTGAGTATGCCATGATAAGACCTGTAAATACTTTACTGCAGGAATTCTATATAATAATATGAACAGTTAGGGACAAAAATCAACTAAAATCTCACTAGCAGTTGCTAGGAGAATCATGCTTAAAGACTGAAGTATTGCAAATGTCAGGATAGCTCATGATAATTAGAGCAGGTGGTAAAAGGAGTTTGTGGAAAAGGAGTATGCGAGTTCTGTTCAGTCAAACCATATTTGGAGAAGAATGTGCTTTCAATGCTGTACAGGACACAGACAAAAAAGGAGTACTGCTTTAAAACTGAGACGAGGGCAAGCAACTTTACAACTTTACTTTTTTTTTTTTTCTTACAACTTTGATGTAAGAATAACATTGAAAGAAATTAATCTTATTTTCTATGTTGCCACAGCTCCCTATCCATCAGTCTTTCTCTCTCCCACTCTCCAGTTGAATATTCCTTGTTACTACCATGTGTCACCAAAGTTTCTCTGAAACTTGATTTCTAAAAGGAACTTTTAACTACTATTTAGATTTCACTGAGATAGCAGAGTTTCAAATACAGTGTTCCAGTGCTTTCACATGTAATGCAGATTTAACTTTCAAGTGTTTCTTTTCTTATTAAGCTATTACACTGGCAATCACAGATTGTATTAGCTGATTAGCAGAGTTAACTCTACAGAGTTAAATGGGTGACAAACTTGTACTTTGTGGCTTTTACTGGCTTCTAGAGTGTTCATTCAGATGTGTGACTTTTTATTTAAGCTAGATTTACTAATGGAACTTGGAGGGTATGATCTTCATATTTCAAGTGTTGACTCTAGCAGTGGACTGAACTCTGAAAAGCACATGATGGTGTTGGGATTAATTTTAACTCTATAGAATAATTAGAATAAATTAGTGTATTCTTCCCTGAGCTGAGTTTCTTTGGAACTAAGTTCTGGTCTTTGGGGAGGATTTTTTCACTAATAAGCTGTTAGTGTTTCCAAGTCTTGCTTTTAAGCCAGATCTGGTATGGGCACAACAGTGAGAACAGAAATGTTGCAAAGATTACCAGCATGCAGAGGGAGGAGCATGAAAAATCTTATATCGTAGACTGACTCATCTAGAAGATTGGAAAGATACCTTCCTAGTATCCCGTATTCAAAATATTAATGGTCAGCATATTTCAAGCTTTTATGATGGGGAAAGTTCATGAAATAGTTTAAGAACAACAACAGCTAAGGACTGTATAATAAGGGAAGGTATTAGAGAAATACCTAATGTTTTCATTTGGCAATTGCTGTAGATGTTTTAACTGAATTGCTGTCTTAAATTGAGAATAATTAAGTGACAAGAATGGCTTTATTTATAATGAAACTGGCTAATAGCAGTTCCCGAAAAATATTTTTGGTTTTGCTGTTACGAGAGTTTCACAAAGGGAGTTAAACTAATAGACAAGTTTCAAGTGATATGGATAGTGGTATGGCTTGAAATAAAATGTGACATTTAAGTAGTAATGCAGAGACCCAGAGCTTTTTGCTTTGTTCTTTTTCTTGTCCTGGGAGCCTTTTGGGTCTTCTAATATGTTTCTGCTTTCTGTTTTGATTAATTTAAGGTTTCTGCAGGCAGATTAGTGGATGGCTCTTTTTGAAGGAAGTTTTGTAGCCTGCCATGTGTTAATGCTGTAACAACTTTAATACAGGCTTAAGATAGCTGGCATGAATGGGCATGAATGACCAAAGGGCACATGTCATTGTATATCTTTAGCAATATTTGTAGCTTTTGGCCAGCTGCGCAAGTGAAGAGGTTTGGAAATGGTCAATATTGATCTAGGTTAACGTCTTTAGCTGAGTCACTGAAGAAGTTCTAGAGTCAAAATAGGATTTTAAGAATCTGTGTTCATCTGGATATCATTTGATAGATGACATATTTTAGGGGTTCCCTGTTCTGAACTTTATGCCTAATGTGCAAGGTCTTGGATTGTCATCTTGTATTTGAGCCAGTCTGAAATGCCTGTTCTGAAGAGGTCTAATATGCATGTCTGCCTTATGTATTCTAGTGGATGCACCAAAATAATCATCTGGTAGTTCTTGAAAATGTACATCTGTAAAATTTTGCGTGTGGTGTGGACAGATCTGTACAGACATGCAGTTGTTTTACTGGATTTGCCAAGCGTGGCCTGTGATAACTGTAGTATTATTGTATTGTTCTGCTCACCTTCATAAATCATTTATACTGTGAATTTAGACCTGTGTGAATGTTATGTTTGAATTGCTTAGTCTCGTGACATAGTACTTCAATGCTATGTTGTGTGAGTATAATTATGCTGGTGTAGAGCTTACTCCTCTGCAGAGTGGGCGTGTAGTTATGCTATAAGATATTGCAGTTAAAACTTTGACCAGTACTGTTTTTCAGTGAAGCACACCTTGCCAGAACTATTGTTCTGGTGCATCTTTATAGAGTGCAGACTGTAACAGAGATCAAGTTGACAAGAACAACCCCATTATCTAAGGAAATGGGACATGGAAGAAACGTTCTCTGACCTCTTCCCTAACCTGATGTTTATATTGCAGGTTCCCGTTAAGTTCTGTTGTGGGGCAGTTCCTGTAAACTTGATGTCTTTCAAGTTTGCTTGATTCCAGGTTAAGAACATTATATAGCAGTTATCTTTCATATTAATGGTAAGTTCCTCATGTCCCAGCATTTTTTTTATTGCTGTACCTGCAAGCAAGTGTTCAGATATGTTTGGGGTTGACAGCTGCAATTGTTAGTGACTGATGTACGGTGAGAAAGGGTAAAGGTAGCTTTATGCAGGTAGTATAAAAGGGGAAGCTTGTTTAGTTCCTTCTTGTGAACCAGCAAATGATGCTCATGTGCTTTTTTGAAATTTTATTAGTTTTATAAGTCTTCGCTAGTCAGTAATTTCTCTAACCTGAGCCAAGTTATTGTTTTTGTTAGGCATCTTCGATTCTGTATAGAAAAAGATAGAAGTTTGATTAAACTGCTGAAGGGCAGTATGTAGAGCAGCTGGTGGTCATTCAATAGGAATCGTATTTGTGGTTCTTAGGCTACCGAAATAGTTTACATAAAAATGTGGTTTCCTGAGACAGAGATAAAAATCTATCCTGTGATTTAAAATTGGTTGTTGTTTATTCCTGAGGTCTGCAAATTGTTAGCTAGCAGGTGTAATGGTGCTTTTTCAGTTATTCTGTAGCAGGGATTCATTGGTTTTGCTGTCTGAGGAAGGTTTGAAGATCTCTAGTTTGTTGATTGGGCAGGGGGAAATCAGTGTAGACAGAATCCATCTAGTGTCAAGCACTTTGCTTCAGCAGGATTTGGAGTGCTGCAGCTGTAGCTAGATGAGCGTGATACAGGTTTTACAGCTAAGGACACTGAGCCAAAAAAGCGCAAACAACTTCAGGCCAAGAAAGGTTCTCTTATCCTGCTCTTTTAGCCTGGTTTCTGAGAAGATTTTTGCCTTTGTGTGTTGTGTATTAATGATTTATTTTATAATTTTTCATTTTTTTATGGCAAAATTTAACAAAGGATACAAGTTACTAAAGTTTTGTAGAAACAGATTCAGTGCCAAAGGGGAGGGGAGAGGAACTCAAAGTAATACCTCTGCTGAAGAGAAAAAAACCTGCCATATGAGCGAAGGTTATCTGTCCCATTCTGTCAGCCAGCCAGCCAGGCGGCACATGTGCAAACAGGACAAAGACAGAGCTGAGAGATAATGGACTTGATTGGGGAGGCAGGGTACAGAGGCTGGAAGGTGTGAGCTGGGAGGGATCTGGTTATTCTGTGTGCTGGGGAAGGAAGGTGTTTCAGAAACATCTGTAGAAAACCAGCTTCGTTAGTTCTAAAGCAAGTTGTTCCCAAAGTAGCAGAAGCTGAGTTCAAGTGATTTTTGTCTCATCTTTTTAATGGAAAATTGATGACTTAGTACTTCAGACGGATATAATACATAGTGGCTGAGGCACATCTTTTATAAAATACAGCAGTACCTCAGCTACATGAAGTTTTTTTTCAACCTTACAGTGATCTGGTCTCGAACATATGTATTTTTGCCTTTCATAAATACATCATTTCTAGCTTGACTGGGGTTTGCAGCAGGGCTGAATTATTTTGCCTGATGCAAAGTAAACTTCACAAAGTGCCTGTAGTTCAAATTTGGACTTCATTTATGATAGCTTAGTAGAAGAGATTATGTAGAAGGAATACAATGCTGTTGGCTTGTAGCTTGAATAACCAGTGCTTCTGTGAAGACTGCTATAAAATAATTAACCATTGTCTGCTTGAGATTTTGCTGATCTAGACAGTGGGATTTTTGCAGACTGTTTCTGAGGTAGAGCTGGAGGATATATAGAACAAAATCTCATTTGTTTATGGTAAATACTGCTAATAGATTTAAACATGAAATTAAGTGAAACAAATTTTGAGCACTCTTGGCAAGCCTACAAATGGGAATTTTTAATCTCCTTTCTTTCTTGTGGCTTCTAATTAAAGGCTTTTCCTTAATTTATTAAAACTGTTAGACAGGCCTAAGCAACCTGGGTAACCATGAACTAGGTTTAATCCAAAACCCTCTAGTGAAGCTGTAAAGAAGCTGCAACCAAAGTTTTTTAACATTGGTAAGTATTAACATGCTCCAGATCCTTTGACCTTTATATGAGCTTTTCACTGAAGGCGATGTGTGAACATAGGCCAGCTTTACTCCTCTCCTGAGAACTTTCATTCTGTACCATAACTTATCTCAGAAGTCAGATGACACTTAAGGAAATATGCGTATCACTTGTCAAGTGTAGGCTTTTTTTAGAAAATATGTATTGTTTCCTCAGGGTTACAAAGTGGTAAATGGTGCTTGCTATTGATAACAAAATAATGCTTATGGGATGAAAAATAATCCTGAAATGAGGGGCTGTAGGTAAGCTACTACTCAGAAAACAGAACTTGAGCTCTTTACTTACAGTTCTCTGAAAATACAGTCTTATTTTATTACTGTTGTCTGCCCTTTTCATTGCAGGAAACCTAAAAATTGAGGGAGATAAATGTGTTGGAAAACCTGCTGCTGCATAAATGCAGAGTGTTCTCAGATTTTGAATCATACATGCCATTTAATAATCTGGTCTCCTGATGGATTTGATAGCATTTTCAACTAGACATTTAGGAGATGAGAATGTGAACTGGGAAGTATGATATGTGTGCTTTGTTCGAGGCATCTGCTACTCGCTGATGTCAGGGACATGGTACTGAAGCTAGCTGGACTTGACCTGATCTAGTATGGTTATTTTCATGTTAAAATGAATATACAGCAGTTAGTTCTTTTCTTGACATGAGAACTAAGGATTGCCAAGTGAAAATGAGGTGATATGATTCTGGAATTCATTACCGGGGGATGTTGTGGAGGTCAAAAGTATGTGTTCAGAAAGCATCTAAGTACATTCAGGAAGGCTTCGAGGTAGGCTACTGAGCATGTTGATGCAGGTGACACCCCAGTTCAGAAGTTTCTTAAGCTGATTCTTAACTTAATGATGATTGAGGTCAAGGAGAGCATCTTGGAGAATGATGTCTGTGTAAAAGTCCTTAAAAACATCTCCTGCAGGTGACTGTCAGAATTGGAGTGCTTGGCTAGAAAAAGCAGTATAGCATTTCTTACAGAGAGTGGATGAGATGATAATCTGACTCCTGGCTAAATATATACTTTTTGTTTGTTTGTTTTGACTTGTTGTGTTTGGCAGGCTTGGAATTCTTTTGCTTTTTGAGCTATTACTGATAACTTACAGCTTTTAACTTGTTAAACATGGAGGTTGTTTACTTGTCCTTTAAAGTGACTGAGATGCTAGTGTACTGCATGAGGTTCTCTTGGTTGCCTTTCTGCTGGTGGTATTGTCTCTGCTAAATTACGGTAAAATGTTTAGAGTTAAAGTGTACTCCCATAATACGCTGTTCCAGAATGTAGAGGATGTTCATAATTGTGCAAAAGAAGTAATGATTTAACAGTATAAGATTTTGTTGGAGATATGTCACTTGTGGATCAAAATGACCTCAGTTGTTCTTATCTTCCTGTTAAGAAGTGTCAGGTGCATGCAAATACTACTTTAAACTTCTAAAAATGCAAAAATGCAACACTTCTGAGCTTTGTTAAATATCACAAACCAAAAGGGATGCTGTTTAGAGGGTGGATAATAATTTTCAAGACCTCCTTTTGATAAAAGGAAATGCACATTGGACTAAAAGTCACTGTAGTATTCAATTTTAGGTGTTGGGAAACTACATGAACAGTTCTAAACACTTTGTCTTGGATTTCTTGAATCACTATTCTAAAAACTTTTTTAAAGAACATTCCAAGTTGTACCTGCAAATGAGAAGTGAAGCAGGCTGTCATTTTGAACAGAGAGAGGGGATTTGAGTTACTTGAAACATACAAGAAGATGTTGTAAAGATTTATTTTAAAACTTTCTTGAAGTTAGTTCAGATTGCTTTTCTTTGTTTTTTTTTTTTTATAGGAGTGAAATTTGGGTGTGGCAAAAGTAGACTTGCCACATGTGTTTGTCATAGTGCTCTGAATCACGCAGGGTGACTTCAGCATGATTTTCACAATGGAACACTTGACTCCTTCAGGGATGGGGAGCCACAAGACAGTACCAGGAAAAAGTTGGTGATGTTGGACTATGTTTTATTTTGCTGTGCAAGCAACTCTTTAATTAGTGCAGTTCATTTTACTTAGCATTCTGTATCCACAAAATGGATCCGAGTTAACAATAGTTCTTGTAAATTATGTTCTTTATAAGAAAGGCAAGTTCTGTAAGAACTTCTGAGCAGTTTATAGTCCTTTTTACTGATTTTTTTTTTTTTCTTGGAGTTTATTGTTAGGACTGCAATCTTTCTTCTTGCTATTTGTTTGCCATATGTTTTTAGACTTTCAAAGTTATCATAACTCAGGTGTGATTTTGGCGTGAGAAGGAAGATAATACTCAATTGTCGTCTTCCTCCAATTGCTTGCAAAAGTGCTTGGTTCATTGTGCATTTTAGTGGCTTTTGGGACCTCCTTGGTAGAATTAGGAGATTACTTAGCTTCTTCAGTAGAGAAATTAGATGGAAATAGAAATACACAAAGTCTAAATATCTTACTTTTCAGATTGATGCAGAAAACTTCCTCACACCTCAAACCTTATAAGGCTGGAAAAAGTGTTTCATCTTAAACCACAGGCTTCTTAGCTGTCTTGAAGTGTGTGGAACAAGATGCGAGATTAGAGCTGTACTCCACGGACTGAAATTTAATACTTGATGTCCTTAAAGCTGCTACAAGGCCAACAAGATACTTAATGAACTATTGCCTGTGGAAAAAGCTTTCACCATGCTCTGACCTTCTTGCAGCTATGAACAGATCACTTGGGGACACTGACTGTCAGGAAGGGCTTGAACTTGTTATCTTTCCATCAGCAACACTTTATTCACTTGTAGAATAACTGTAGGGGAAGATTCTGTAGTCTAAAGTTTCTGATGTTCTAAGCCTGAGTTTGCTCTCAAACATGACAAGATCTCATGAGCATCAGAAGAAGTGAGAGCATACAGCTAGGGCAGGGAGAGGGTAGGAATCCAGCATCCTGCAGTTACTTTGAGCTAGGCTAATGCTGAACCACAGACTTAGGCATGCTTTGAGTTATGCTGGTTAGTCTTTTGGTAAGGAAAGCCTGAGTGTGTTCAAATAGAGTTTAATGTCACCCTACAAAGAATTCTCACTTGGAGACTAGAACAATAAATTGCACCTGTGGATAGTAAGCTGAAGCATCTATACATGTGGTAATACAGAAAAATAAAAATAGACTATTAAATGCAAAATGATGATACCTTTAATATATTTGTCTGGCTCTTTGATACTGCATTTGGTAGCTGGACAACATGAAACAATCATTACACGTGCTGTGACCATCTTACCAAAGTAAGGCTAAAAAATAAAACAGTTCTCACTTAAAATCCAGATAATGTTCAGTCTGTGGGAGGAAGGTCTCGTCGTAGCTGAGATTCTTTGGAACTTGCAGTATTTCTTTATAATGTTTGCTTATGTATTGTTGCATGGCATTTGGTCTTTTTTAAAATCCCTCTCTCTTG
Organism: Mycteria americana; assembly: GCF_035582795.1. NCBI lineage: Eukaryota > Metazoa > Chordata > Aves > Ciconiiformes > Ciconiidae > Mycteria > Mycteria americana. The sequence continues at coordinate 7,258,030 of NC_134379.1, read as the reverse complement.
GAAGTGTGGCTCCCTTAGCTGTGAAGTGCTGCCCTCGCATCTCTACAGCTGTTTTTCTGGATCTTTGCCATCCATCCTTGATACTACTTTGCCCACAAACTATACCATACGTTAATTGGGACTGTTGGCCTTCAGATGCTGCAGGGAGGATATGTAACCAGTCTTGTCCCTCGCAGTTTGCATAGCCCCAAACTTGCGCTGGGATAACCGCAAGGAGCCAGGCAGTATTGCACTGCTTCCCAAGCAGTTGACTTTGTGTCTTCTAACGCTTTGCAGCTCTGGTGTGCGAGGCATTGTTCCCGTGGTAAAACAAGTGTCGGTCTCTTCTGTGCTGGCTTGAAGGTTTATATTTGCACATAAGTTTCACTTCAGTCATTTTACAAGATTTGAGACCTAACTAGTTGAAAGTATGTTTGGTTTTTTTACTGTTTATGCAGTAAACATGCTTTCTAGGAATTGGTACCTAATTCTCTGCTCGGTTTCTTGGGAAGAAGAGCACAAGACCTGGCTATAATAGTTGCAGACAGTTACTAAGTTTGAATTAAAATGATTAATTTGAATATGTTTTGAAAATATTGCACAAATGGCTGTGAGATCATGAAGTATTTTGGAGATGGTATTAAATTGTACTTATTGTGGTACCTTTCTCATGTGATGAAACTGCTTGTAATGTGGTGGTAGCCCCCTGGTCTTTCACTGGTCTCAGATATACGGTGAAGTATATCAGCAATGTTCCTATAGCATGCAGAGAGCAAACCTATACTGTGCCTTGGTGTAGTAGAACCATTGCCTCTAGTACAACAACCTATTTGGAAACTGCACTTCTGCTGGCATAAATGTAGCATGCTAGCGTTTTCTGCTGCAACAGCAGTGAGGAGTTGTGCTTTTTTTACACAGTTACATGACAGTTAACCTGATAATGTGAACCTAGCCTTACATTTATGTAGTGCTTGACTTGATGCTCCAAAGACACGCTGGCAGATATCCTAACGTTCTCTTGTAAGTGAATTAAGTTGCATGTTGAAGTAGCATTAACTTCTCTTCATATTTTCAAGTGGCACTAATAAATACAGTCCTTACTTTGCTTTTACAAATAATGGCGTGATCTGCCTTAGGGCATCAAATTAATGGTTTCTAGCACAAATACATTTGCAAATTTAATCTTTTATCCCCCTTATTGCAGCAGCAGTTTTGTAGGGCTTGTACCGCTTTCTACCTTATCACTAAGAAGTTGAAAGTCACTTTGTGGTTAAGATGCTAGTTCAAAATGTTGCACTGTGCGAGGGCTCTAACAAATGAGGTCTGTGAATCTTGTTATGGCACTATCCCCAGCTTGTCTGCTTGACAGATTTGGGTTCCTCCTAAGGTGTTAGACTGATCAGGAGCAGCTGAAGTGCAAACATGTTCTGATTTGCTTGCTCTGATGCCAGGGAGGTAAGTGCTGGCAGAGCTGGTAATGACTAGTTACCAAGTTGTACCGTTTTCCCTCAGCTGTGTAGTGAGCATGTGTCCAGCTTACTTGGTGGAGAGAACTGCTAAAGCTATCGTTGGAGGAAGGAGGTGTTTATTTGACAAAAGAGCTTTAAACTACAACCTTAGGAAGCAGACATGGTATTTGGTGAAGTTGCAGCTGTGTGAACGTGGCAGTTTCTGGTGTGTCAAATAACTTTTAATCGGCAATGTGTGGGATAAAATTGTACCTAGTGCAACCCCTGTTGCAAGCTGCTTGGTTTTTCAAGATAACCCGGAACTTCATATAGGACTGCAGTGGTCATGCCAGAATATATGTATCTACTTTTTTTTTTTTCCCCCCAACAGGGATGAACTGAAAATACTGATGTAAAGCAATAGGTGCCCAAATACAAGTTAATTAGTTTCACTGTTTTACAGATGGGGTCGAGGATTCGGTCTGTTGGGTTCCATCTTTGGAAAGGACAGTGCAATAAATCAGTCAAACAGTGTTTTTGGACTCGTGTTTTATATACTACAAATGCTACTTGGTAAGTATTAATTCGGTTTAGAGCCTAAAGTACATAACAGGTCTGTGATGATGAAAGAGGAGTGCTTTATACGTTGCGCAGTCTGCAAGAGAACAGCTAAATGCATGTGACTTATCTTTTTTTTTAGCACCAGTCTAACGATACATCTGTCCAAAGGGCTTAAAAACGCAACTGATAACAAGAGCAATTGCATTTTTTTCCTGCTACGCTATTAATATAAGTGTCAAAACAGTTGCTGCACTGGTATTTTCACTTAATATATTTAGCATTGGATTGCATGATAGAAAAGAGAGGAAATAAAAATGGAATTTACAAGTTTTGCAGGAGTAATAGAGATAGCAGGCAAAAAAGTGCATGAAATGTAATGTATACATATTTCTTCGTATCTATATGGTCTGCTATAAAGCTATTAATATTGATAGGCATAACTTGACCAACCTGTAACTTTCCCGTAACTCAGGAATACGGAAGATGGTAAATACTACACATACTTCTTACCAAAGGACTGTCCTACAGAACCTAGAAGCTCCCCTCCAAATAGTGATTTGTCAGCCATCTTGAACTCATGGTACTTTAAACAGACTTTTATGTAATACAAACTTGCTGAGTAGCCTTCAGTTTGAATTAGAGTGCTTAGGCTTTTTGCTTTGTGTCGAAGGGGGGAATGAGAGCAGCACTAGTAACTTTCTCTCTCTTGTTGCAGGTATGACAGCAAGTGCAGTAGCAGCTCTAATCCTCATGACATCCTCCATAGTGTCTGTAGTAGGGTCATTGTACTTGGCATACATTCTGTACTTCGTGCTGAAGGAATTTTGCATTGTCTGCGTCATCACATATTTGCTGAACTTCATTCTCTTTATCATCAACTACAAACGACTAGTTTATTTGAACGAGGCCTGGAAACGGCAACTCCAACCCAAACAGGAATAACGCCTGTTTGAACTTTTGACTGACAGTCTGAAGACCCAACTTCCATTAAGTTTATTTTGCAGTAATTTTTTATTCTCCATATCAGACACTTTCCCTGAGAATCATAACTGAATTTTTAATTATAAATTTGAAGGGGCCCTAGATAATTTTTTTTGTGCTAATCTTCAATTTAAATGTGGTTATGAAAGAAAGCTCTGATACAATCAAAGACAAGCTTTAACTTTACTTTGAAGGAGTTTTAGCCACAGTAAAACCTAGACTCTCTCTCTTCCCCCTCCACTTGTGAAGTGGGTAACACTTGCTATAAAATATCCTGTATATAAATTCAGGTATAACAAGATGTGATCACGACATTAAATATTCTAGACTAGCATTACCATATTTAATGTTGCCATGTTTACAGTATGTGTATTACTTTTTTTTTTTTAGCTGATGGACTTAGATTTGACTAGGACTTATACTGTAAATAAAATTAGAAATACTGGTTTCATCCCTGGAGAACTCACTGTACAATCAGTTTTGTTAGCCTAGGAGCTGTCAGAGTGTTCAGCTAATAGTCGCCTGACACGATGGAAGAAGTGACCTCTATAGAGAACACCATGTTGCTGCACTCACTGCTAGTGCTTTCACAAGAATGATGGTTGGATTTTGTTCCTTTTTGGGTTTGTTTTTTTTTTTGTCTCCAGTAACGAAAATGGAATTAAAGCTGAAACCTGAAGTATGTTCATTAAACCACAACTTCATTAATTTCTGTACAGAATGAAAATAGCTTAATGTGGTCAATAGAAAGCTGCCACGGGGATATTATTTGCAGATTGGGGGTTGGTGTATCAAAGTGTTCTTTGAAAGGACTTAATTTCCATGCAGAGCTGTTCCATTTTTAAACTGTGGTCAGACAGCCAGTGTTACTAATGTTTGATGTTATATGAATGCTGCAGTATAGTATTGCAATTTGCAGTGGAAACCACTGAGTGGGATAACCAAGTAGCACACTGAAGAAGCAGTTACTTAATTGATCTTCGTCAGGATCTTTGGTTTGTGCTATATTGGGAAACGAACTTTAGGCCTGACACACATAAGATCCCTTGGAAGGGCAACCTGTTTAGTGGGATAAGTAAGTGAATGTGCTCCCGAAAATGAAATGTGATATAGTGCTATCATTGCTCTTTCTAATAACTAATTAAAAAAAGAAATTAAACTGCAGATTTAAACAAAGGAACAAAATTGTAAATGTTGTTTCTGCACTCAGTATTCTAAGGCTGAATGTTAAAAGTGCCTTCGGTCTTAAAATCTTAAACCAAATACTTTGTGTTCAACTTGGCAGGCAGAAGTGTCCTTGCTTTAAAAATGAACAAACAAACAACATTCCCAGCAGACTTGCTGGGGATAGAAGAGTATTAAGAGATCTATTTTAGTTTTTAGACTGAGAAGTGGTAGCAATATTGTTTCAGTTAACTTAAATCAGTGCGATAGAACGTTGATGGTGTGATTCAGAAAAGTTAAATTTTTTGTGTTTCAGACTACTCTGTGACACCAAAATGTATCGGTTCAGCTACTTTCTGTAATTGGTGCTGTGCTGCTTTTTGCCCTTGTCAGCTTCTAAATATGAAGAATTCCAACTGCATACCCATTTATTTAAAGAATTACTTTAACTAATTTTAGGAGTTTTTTCTTGAACATGAATATCAGAGAGACACTTATGTTGTATGACTAAGTGGATTATAAACACTAAGTTGCTGAGGATAAACTTGACTGTGAAACATGCAGTGTTCTGTAGAGAAAATAGAATTTTTATTGAATTCACAAAATAGTATTTAAATTACTACTGAACTAATTTTCTGGTTTGTATCAAGGATGTAGGTGGAAACTGCTTTTATGTATAGAGTTCTGTGGTATGAGTAACATCTGTTGCATGTAACACTAAATTACTTGTCCCTCTTGTCTAACAGTTTTAGACAACAATTCATTAAATGCGTTTTGTATTGACCAGAGTATAGTTAAAGCTTGTCTTGATGTTTAGTTCTGTCTCTCAAATGCCTTGAACTTTGATATGAGGGGAGCAAATGATGTTAAACTGGTCCCTTAAGGCTTTACTTTGTTCTCTTACAAGCCTTGAGGCAATATCACTGTTTAGATTTGTTGTATAGATTTATTTTGATGCCTTAGTGTAGATCACAGGAATGCATCTTTTTCATCCAAGGAGGAGGTGAACACGTGCTGCCTGAAATGGTTAGTCGCAGCGCTAATATCTCAGAACAAGCAGCAATGGAGACAAGTATAATCAACGATTACTTGGTCCAGTTTCTGGGTGCAGTGCACACCGAAAAAAAGGAAAAAGGCCCCATCAGCTGAAAGTGTAGGTGTTGACTAACTTCACTGTGTCTTGTGCTTGTCTGTGTGGGCATAGTCTGTTAATTCAGTTTGTTTAGTAAAATTGTTTAGGGCCAGATTTTCAGCAGTCGTGTCTGCAGTCCTTGTTTGTGTGCACATAGGGATCAAATGGAAATTGAGTTTGGTCTCTGGAAGAATTTGCAGCTACACTTTGTGCACGAACTTGCAAATCTGATCCTTAATTGTGAACTCTCGTGTCTTGTGTGCTTTTCTTGCAGTTACTTTTTACTGGAAGTGATTTGCTAGAAATGGCCCTAACTCTTCTACTTTCTCTCTTGTGCTTCAGAAATGCGGTTGGCCTGGATAAAGGGCAAAATAGTATTAGCAGTAGAAATTTGGACCTTTTTGCTTCCAGGTCTTTGACTCTTTCCTCATTGCTCCCAATGATAGAAACAGCATATTTCTTCCAGTAAAATGGCTCAGGTTACAATTTAGTAATGTGATGGAAATCAGATGAGCGTTTCATGCAACTGCCCTCCCTGCCTGCCCCCAGCCAAAACAAACGTTGTGGCAAATATGTGGTTGATATTAATTTGACCCTTCCAAATCCGAAGGCAAATCCTGAGAAATCTTGAGGTTACAAGAGTATGGGTAAAAGCTAGTAAATAATACCTGGTCTGGCAGAGGGAGAGGGCGGCAGTATCATTACACAGATTCTGGTTGTGGTTTCAACACTCATGAGAACGGAGGGGAAAAAAATTCATAATATGCAAACAGCGGTTCTGAATTTGCGCTCTTCCTCCCCCTCCTTGGCTTTCAGAAGTTCTGCAGGGAGGGGCGGATTGGAAAAGCAAAAGAACCTCATCCCAAAACCTGCTTAGGAATTAAACATTCCTGAAATCCTCTTACTGTAAGGTACTTGCTACTCTTAAGGCCAACGAAGCATTCAAGTCTCGTATAGGAAATGAATGTTCTTGGAAGTTTCTTACTGTAAAGTGTTTGCAGCGCTAAGGCCAATGAAACATTCCCTACCACCTTTGATACCTAAAGTGACAACAAATCTCTCTTATGAGGAGATTTCTGCATACTGTAGTACGCATTTGTCTTCTGCCGTACAGAGTCTCTCGGTCGTTCAAAAAGATTGATGAGGTGCTTCAGGCAGCACTTGATGCTCCTAATTTATATGGGCTGAAGTCAAAGAGAGATCGAATAGCTTTGGTTCTGCCAATGTTGTTTAAACGTGATCTAGACAAAACTGGTCCAGAAAAGATGAAGTATTCTGTTACCATAAAACTGTATTAAGCATGGCCTAAATATTAGGTGTTTGTTCTGTATAGTATGTTCCATCAACTATTTATTACTAGTGCTTTAAACTCCAAATTAAACACCCATTTAAATGGAGTCATTGAGCAGATGTTCCTTTTATCAATATAGGTTGAGAGATTCTCTATTGGAGGTCTAGGATACAATTTTGCTAACAGGTAAAACAATGTAAATATGTATGAATTCTATTTGTTGCACATAACTTTTTGGTATAAAAAAAATAAATGTAGAAATTACCTGTGGACGTCTTGCTGCAATCATTCTTATGCTGCATTCATGCAGTCCAAACATAAGAGCTTGAATGAACCCAATCAGAGGCCTTTTTGGACTCAGTCTGAGCCTTAGAAACTGTTTTTAAAGTCAGTACTGTAATTCTGTTTCTAGAAACGTACTAAGTTGTGATTTTTTTTTTTCAAAGACATTGTGTGTTAGCAGTAGAAGGGTTAAAGCACTTGTGTCCCCAGAGATACCAGTTTATAGAATTTCTGCAGCTTCATTGTGTCTTGCTGAATGTTGTGTGCACATGGGTGTGTAAAGGTTGAGCAGCGTGGACTTAAGGCTTTAACTGTTTACAGGTCTTTAAGCAACATGCAAAAAAAACCTGCTAGGAATGTTACTTTTATCACTTCCTGCGTTCCTTGGTTCTGTAGGTCTGCTCTAACTCCACACCGACAAGATCACAAAGTATCTGGAAACTGCTGTATGTTTTCCTGGATTTGGGGGGGAGGGAGGGAGCTTTTGGGGAGGGGTTGGATAGGCGGCTTGGGTTTACAATTGCACTGAGCTGTTAAGAACAAGCAGGAACTAAGACTCTGAAATGTGTGCTTGCCATACGTGTGGATATTAAACTTTGCATCTGTTTCGTTGGACTGAATGAAAGCAAGAGCTTTCTCTTCTGCAACCGCAAGCCCTGTGTGTTATAGGGATCTAAGCCCTAGTTTGTAACACGTTAATGATGTCAAATCTTTATCTGTATTTGGATGTGGCAGCTGTTGGTATGTCATGTCTGTTGAAATGGGGAAGAAAATGGTTTAAAAAAAAAAAAACTATGTCTAGAGATCGAGAAGTTGCAATGACTTTCAAACACTGGTAGTGGGCTTAAATATGGTACTCACTCTTATACCATGGTACATTTGAGCAAATGTCTTTTTACTATGGATAGACTTTTATATTCTGCGGTTTTAGTTATATAGAAAATCTGTAAACCTAACACGGTATAACTACAAGGAATGTTGATAGTATGTTTCTTCTTTTCCCTTAAAAACTCAAGAAAAATTGTTTTGAAGTCTGCAGTAAACATGTATGTTCTTATTCTGCATGTGGCAGTGTGGAAGGTGTTGTTGGTTTCTAATGTATCACATCCTAAGGAAAGAGAATTTGGCCACCACACAACGTAAGAGCAAATATTTTCTTTATATTGGCAGATGTTTTGGTCACTTTCTTGAGGTACTAGCAGAAGAGCCAGTTGCAGAAAAAGTAGTCATAGCAACAGTTTCACACAGTATCTGTGAATCGGAATAATGAAACTACGTAATTGTGCGAACTTCCAAATTCAGTAGGCAGCCTCGAGTCTTGTGGATCTGCTGTGGGTGACGCTACTCTCGGGACAGCCCTGGGATGTTGCAATAAGAAGGCTGCAGACTAAGTGTTCTGAGCTCTTCTGTGAGTATTGGCATAATCTATTACAGTCTAAACCCTGGCCTCAAGAATCCTCTAAGACTGGTGTGCAGCCTGAAAGGACGTTACTACACTACTGTCTAAAGTAGCATGTGTACATTAATTTACACGTGACTTGACCCCAGAATGCTTTAGGCCAGCATCAAAAAGGTTTAGATCAAATTTACCCTCTAGACTATTATTACTATAGTACCTAGTGACAATGTAATATGAAGGAAGCTCCTCCATGCTGGAAGGTAAAACCGCATCTAATAGCGGCAGTTCTGGTACTGTGACTAAAATAAATAGTTTTAAACCAAGTCCAGTTAATGTAGTACCTACCTATCTAACATATTCCACTTTGCTGCTGTAGTATGAATTCCATACTGTATTGGAGTATGTTGGGTATCCTCACAGAAGTGGTGGTTCATACACTTCCTGAATGCTGTGAACGCTCAGAATTTCTCAGCCAGCCACACGTTCTGTCCAGCGAGAGAAGCTACGTAACTTGTGCTCTTCGGTAATCCTGTGGCCAACTTGCTGTGATCTGAGTAGTGTAACTGTTAGGGGGGTATAACTGGAAAACCTCATTTGCCTTGGAGGGATGTGATGTTCATTTAGAGTAACTTGGATTTTTTTAAGTCTTAAGCATTGATTTGTATCATGTAATATTTTTATTTTTTTGCCATAAACGGATACCTCAGTCAGGATCTCTAACTTCAGCTCCTTGAAACTCTGAACATTCATTTTACTACCTGGAAACAAGAAGCCTACAGCCATGGCTAAGCATAGGAAACTAGTGTTTCTGATCTGCTTTGTATCATAGTAACTACTTCAGGTGGACTAGAAATTGCATTAGACTTGCAAGACTTGAGTCAGGCATAAATATTATTTAAACAGAAATTTAATGAACAAGTTCAGCATAGTACCCAGCCACTATACCTTTTGATTTCATTTTAGAAAGAGGGTATGTGATTTTGTTATAGGAGGAAGACAGCTTGATTCATTTGCAATCTTCCAGTATCTTTCTCTAAGAACAAATGCAGCTGATTTGGGCTGTCGTTGGCGGGTAAATATTCCTTTCTTGTTCCCCAAAACACGTGTGGTCCCTGTAGAGAAGTTATAAAATAAAGCAAGTATATATAAAAAGCTCTTATAACCCCTACTGTGAACTGTTACGATGTATGTACTGAATCAGGTTAGGTGGAAGAGACCTATGCACTTTCTTCTACACATAGTCAGGTACAATGGGGAACTTGGCAGATGTAATTTGCATCATCTTGGCAAGATTAATTGGTGTAACTGAGCAATATAGCTGCCATTCATTGTATTTACAACTGGTAAGTTGATGACAGTTAATTCGGGTGTGCCCGTTAACTTGGTCAGTATTATATTTACAGCAGATATTCCTTCTGCCATTAGTTCCACCTTGAAATTTGATGGTGAAAATGTTGATTACTAACTGTTTGACTGTGCTGTCCTTTAGTGGTGTCCACATCCTTTTTGCCTATTTTACTTTTCATAGGAAACTAGAAAAGATGATCGCAACAAGTAGAGAGACTGGAACTGTGTATGTGTATGTGAACTTGTCTACATTTTCTCCATCCTCCTGTTTGAAACTAGTATTACTTTTCTGACTGCTTCTCTGCGATGACTTAGCTTTCTAATACCTATATTGGTGCTCTACAGATTATTGTTAATGGTGTTTCTCTGCCTGAAATTAGCACTGACTGTTCACCACCCTAACTCACTGCAGGTGGCATATGCATAACTGGTTCCTTACTAGGTCTCCTTCCGAGTTGTAATAGTTTAATTTCTGTGTGACTGTCTGCACTGTAGATTAAGTAATGCCCCATCCTTTGCGAATGCACTTATTTATTAATAGTGGATGGAGTGTCATGAGAGACAGTTGTCTACTAGTGTGGCATCTGGTCCTCTATTGCTAAAGCTCTATACCAAGTTAATAATACATTATTTAAGGTGCTCTGTTACTAAGGGCAGTTGTAGATGAAATATGAAGCAAGTGAGACACATCCCTAACAGCCGACTGAAGCTCTGAATTGAGGATGGCCAAGAAATAAAGTAATCGGGGTCTGCTCACAAGCTTCCCTTGCATTCTGCCCTAGTGCATAGTCTCATGTTCTGGGTAGCATCTTTGCAGGTGGGACATCTAGGAGCTCAAGCTGGAGCGAGAGGATGCATTAAGTATAGGCAGGGCCTTCCCTCTGGGCTCTGGTCACGCTGGACTTTGTCACAGAAACCAGCTGTGCTCTGTCTTGGTAAGCAGAGGGCCCTTTTGTCCTACCCTACAGCACAATATTCTTTGTGTATCATAAACCATATTAAAGTTGCAGGGAGGATGGAGAGTTGTGTAGAATATAAACACAGGCTTACCTTGATTAGTCATAAAATCGGCAAAATTCCATATGAGCTCCCCAATCACATACTCTTTCTTCTTTTTGTCAAAAATGGAATGGTACTCTCTTAGCATAGCTTTCTGATACTCCTCGCTGAACATGAGAGGTGGATCCTACAGCCAGGAAAAAGAGGTGACCTTGAATGAAGGTGACAGCTAATCTCAGCAAAGGCTCCATATGTTAACTTCCTCTTTAGTGGGGACCTGCTTCCTGAAGACAACCTTTACAATTGCTTGGTCTTTTCATTGCCGCTGCATTAACAATGGCTATTTAGTGACGATTAGCAACTACTGAAATTACAAGGGGAAACGCACATAAAATACAAACATAATGCCAGATATAGTTGGGGGGAGTCCGTGGTTTTGCTTGGTAATGGTGCTTTATCACGATAGGTGTAGGAGTGCCACCCCCTTCCATGCAGGATAGCATCGTGAAATGAATGTCCAGTCTCCAGTGTTGTATCTTCTGATCAAGTATTTTCTACAAACGCCAAAGTACAGATTTCAAAGCGCTCGGTGCTTTTACTCAAAGCTAAAAACTCCTCTTTAGGTAGACCTTTGTTAGTCAGTGGCAAAGCTCATTGATTTCAGTGGAGCAGGATTACAATCCTGGAGTCTTTCAGACATTTACAAGCTAATGCATTGCAAAACTAAGTAGGCTCAATGGTACCCATCTCTCCTAATTAAGTTTTTCTAACCCTGTAAGAAGAGCAGTGCTTTTTTTCCATCTGGGGTGTCTATAACACTTACACTGTGAAGTCCAGGAACCGAGTCTGCTCCATATTCACTCTGGATAATGGGTTTTTGGTAGGTTTTATACCAGTTCTCAAACTGTGTTGTGAGTTGTAGTGGTATAACTTCCAGGTGGCCTGGGTCGTGATACCAGGAGAAGTAGCTGTTTACACAAATTACATCCACATAAGGAGCCTACAGAAAACAAGGGGAGAGTGTTTTGTCACAGAGCTCGAAGTAGACAACCTTCACTCATAAAGCTAAATCCTCCTTTTGGTTCATTTCATGGAGTCCAGTTTTATTACACCTAGAATAAAGTCTTTTTCCCCCATCACTCAGGCTCTCCCAACACGATATCTTTCCCAGAAAAAAAGCAGGATAAATTTAATAAGCTAATAGCATAGTAATTTGGAATTCCTCTTACAGACTTAGGAAGTGACAGCAAAGAATTAGACAAGATCAATCCATTTCATCCTCAGGTTTGTTAGAAGTTTTTGAGTTTCCAAGATGTCTCTGGCTTGCTGGTACATTTAGATGTACTTTACGAGTATTGGAATGTGATTATCAAGTTAGTGGTCAAATATTTTGACTAGCAACTAAATTTGTGCATCAATGGTGCAATACTAAGACTAAGCATTCTGCAAGTTATATGCCATTTCTACCACATGGACAGTATGATAAAAGGGCACAAAGCCCACTAAAGATAAAGTGATGTTGTATGTAACTTGTTCAATGTTCTCTTAACATGTTTTGTAATAAAAGAAAAAAGTTCTAATACCACATCAGTGTATGAGATCTATTCTTTGGTTTTGTTTTCCTGTGTTGTCTCAAGCTAGGGGGGAGGGGATGGCGGAGTCTGTGTGCATGCCTGATGAAACAGCAATATCCAAGAGCAGATCACTGCTGGGCTCCTTCAAAGCTAAGGCCACCAGTTTGGTTTTTTTTTCCCCTGGGGTGGGGAGGAACAGACCTCTTGGTTACAGAAGACCGTTCCTGCTAATTGTAGGACAGTTGGAAAGAAATACGAAGTGTAACCTGTAGCAGGGGCATGTGGCAGTTATCATGTACCTACAAACTCACCTGCTAGAAGTGTTTATTGTACAGTAGTGACAAGTATTATAAAGTCATCTTGAAAAATTAAAAATTACATAGGAACTACCCCAGAAACAAGTTTATGTGTGTTAAAGATCCTTGGTTCATGCTATGGCCAGCTTAAGGCACAGACATCCAAGAAAAGTGCCTTTTGCCTATTTATACAGCTCTAGGACTTTAATTATGAAGCTGGAAGAGCTTTTAGCTTATTCAACATTAACAGGCATCTGCCAAAGAAGAGCTAGAGCAGTTTAAAGCAGGAATTAAAGCAAAGCTTCCTTCCTTTAGACTTCCACAAGGGCTGTTAGCATTTTAAAGAGGTTTAAGCTTTGGTTTAATTGCAAGTGAAAATCCTGAGCATTAGTAAACACTATCAATGGAAGAGCAAAGCATGGCAATGTTAATGGAAACCAGGGGTCTGATCCTGCATACTTCACTCAGGACAAAGAACTGTTCTTCCCTCCTACAGATATTTTTTTTTTTTTTCAGCTGGAACACAACTACAGGATAAGGTGCTTTGTACTAGAAAGGAAAAAATGGAAGTTTTATTCTGCTTCTCCCTGTTAAATATCTCTAAACTTGGGGAGGTAGGGGGAAAGGACTGTAAAACAAATGCCAAGAAGAGGAAATTTAATGTATGAATTTAAAAAAAAAAAAAAAGCTAGAAAATAAAGTAAACTTACACCACGATCAAGAGCGTAATTAGCATCTGTCACAAAGGTTACCGGTCTGGAGGGATCAAGAGCTTTAGTGTGAGCTATCACTGTCCTGTTTGCAAACAGTAAAGCAAGAGTTCAACAACAGCATGGAGAAGCACAGCCCCATTTCCCCAAGCTCTCTGTCCTTTCACCCCCCCTCAGACAGTTGGAGCTGCTTTTGATTTAGCAGGCAGAGTATTTTTAATTAAACACTGCAGGATACTTAGTGATCATCTGCTATAAAGTACCTGCAATTCTAGCCAGTTCTGCAGGAGTATAAATATAACGGCAAAGACATCTTTATCTGTCACAAAGCTGGTTGCTATCCCACCTGAAAAGAGTGGAAGTATACCAAATTGTAGACATGTTAATTTGTCTGTTGGTGCCAGCAGCTTGCAAGTTAGTGAAGGGACAGTGAGTTCGGTCATGAAAATGTGAGAAGGGTAGCGGGAAGTTTCTGAACAACTCTTGGGATGTGTTCCTGCAAAAGCACGAGACCGTAGCCCTACACCACAGCAGGCAGAGCAGTCAAAGGTTGGCTGCTTTTGCAGAACCCCCGAATGAGGGAGCTGAGACAGAGAATGGGAGGGTCAAGCTCTGCTGCTACCTTGACATTTGCAGGAGGGTGGTGGATCAATCTGAAGAATGAAAATTCACAATTGCCTCTTAATGTACCTGCAGCTACTAGGGACAGAGATGACTCTTGGCTATCCAAAGCTTAAACCTCTTTAAAAATAAAACCAAGGGGTCTGTAGGGACTCGAAGCAGTGGCTTTGAAGCGGGGTGTCACAATCCCCTGCAGAACAAATAACTAGCACTAACTGAAAAACCATGTCTTCAGAATGAAAGGCCAATTATTTTACAGCTTCGCTGTAATTCTCAAATAATTTAGCACTCATCTTCTGTTGGTAACAAGGAATATCCCATTCCCATCAGATCTGCTTTTGCTTGATCCTTAGGTCAAGAAAAGATGCTCAGACCAAATGGACGCCTGGTAATTTTGCAGAGCCTTACTGCTTCAGAAACAACAGGTTGAGACTGTTGTGCGGTTCTGAGCATCAGCTACACTTTTAGTTTGCTTCTGTGGGTATTGTTTCAGGGTTCCCAAAAAATGTTTGCCCTCTCTTTACTACTTCTCTGTGCCATCCCAAAGGAAGAAGATGCATCATCTGCCAAGATTCAAGCCTCAGCTCTGTGTACAAGCAGACGCACTTACTTAAAGTAGTAAGCTGCGGGGGGCAGCTCCGATGCTGGCTCATTGGCTACTGACCACATCACGACTGATGGCCTGTTCTTATCCCTGCGGATCAGCTCCTCCATCACAACAAGATGATGCTGCAAGGACTTGTTCCCAAAGCTCTCACTTAAAGACAAAAGGAATTGAGACCCGGTAAGGCGAGAGTTTAAAATCCATCCCCCTTTGCCTTTCCCTGTGAAAACTCAAGCTTCTGGGGTGTACAAGCACAGCTGAGCCTTGACACTGAATATGGCTTCTGCCCTATTTCCCCAAAGCCTGCTGCACAGTTCAGGGCAGCGGTTTGGGCTCATTAATCATGCCAGACCAAACGACACGATGGCCACGTGGCAAAATGCCCTCCAGTTGCCCAACCTCACTAGGCACACGTGGCACAACGCGTTGATTTCTAAATAGAGCAAAGTACTTCCATTATCAGGACAACAGGGGCTGCGGCGGCGATGAACACAGAAAGGAGGGAAAGGGTCCTTTGAGCGATTGCTTACGGCATTTTAATCCCCACTCCCGGGCACTCGTCGATCACCACAATGCCATAGGCATCGCACAGGTCCATGATCTCCTCGGCGTAGGGGTAGTGGCTGGTGCGGAAAGAGTTTGCCCCCAGCCAGCGCAGCAGGTTGAAGTCCTTCACAACCAGAGACCAGTCGAGGCCTTTGCCACGGATCTGGGGGGGGGGGGGAGAGAGACATCACACCCTGTCACGCTGCTAGGCCAAGGCTTCTCCTCACACCTTAGCTGGGCACCACTGCTTTCCTTCTCACACCCAGCATCTTTCCAGCCTCGGGTACCATTTCTAGCTGACCGCGCCACCTCTCCCTGCAGTGTTTGCCTTTCTGAGGGGCACTGCCACATGCACACCCAGACCCTGGTTGTTTGGAGAAGCAGAGGGATGGCGATTGCAGGCAGCCTCCCTTTCACAGGCGTCACCCATGAGGCGGGCTGGGGAGGACCGCGGACCGGCGGGGCTCTGTGCGCTCCTCTGAGGAGAGCCCGCGCTCCGCGGCGCCGCGAGGGAGGCGCCCGCCGCCCCTGAGGTGAGCGGCGCGGCGGGCGGCTCGGGCGGGGCCGGGGCCTCTGGTGCGGCTGCGGGGCCTCCCTGTGGCCGGGCCGCGCCTCGCAGCCCTGCGGCTCCTCTGCGGCTCAGCCCTCCCCGCCGGAGACTTTGTCCTCGGTATTTCCGAGGACAAAACTGAGCGCGCTATTTCTGACTGGAAGCCATGGCCGGGAGATTGTTTAGCTCCTCTGCCGGCACACCCCGGGCTTGCCCACGCACCCTGAGAGGGATGTTACGACTACAGCAGGACTGGGCATGGTGTCCCCTTAATGCTGGCAAAAAGTTCACGCCAGCCCCCCTGGCAGCTCCCAGCCTGGGAGAAGGATGTGAGGAAACAGTCCCTTTGGGTGGAGAGGGGAGGCAGGAGCGGGCGCTGCCTCAGTGGCACAAAGCAAGGCGCCATTAGGGGCCCCCACCATGGGCGCTGCACACTTACGTCTGCGTCTTCATGCTTGTTGACGCCATGGAAATAGAAGGGCTTGCCGTTGATGAGGAACTGCGTGCTGGTGACGTGGACGGTGCGGATGCCAACCGGGAGCGTGTACACGTCCTCCAGCAGCACCCCGTTCGCCTGCGCCTGCATTTTCACCTGGATTTCCAAAGGGGAGATGCAAGTGACATACTGGGCTTCACAAGGATGCCCTGTCCTTCCTCCCCCTTGTCTGTAAGGGCTATCCTGACCGCCCGCCCATTTCCCAGCCCTGCCTCGGCGCCCTGCCTCCTCCTCACTGCTGCTACAGCTGATTCTTGTGGTCCCCATGTACCTCCTCAGGGAAGGAGCAAAGTCTGACTGAACAGAAAATAGAAATCCAAGCTGGGGAAGTTGAAGGATGAAGAATGAACCCTGGATCATGCTTTTGGGGCTTGTTCACCCTAAGAGCTTCAGTTTCTTTTCCCCTTGCTCATCTGGGCCATTTCATCCCCCCAGGCAAGGCAGCAGTACACCTCTTCTGCCCTGGACCTTGATACCAGGCAATGACTGAAATGTCATCTGCTCACAAGAGCTACGAACCTGGGCCCCTGGAAACTCACAGCAGCTCATCTGCCCTAATTTCTGCATCTAAACGTCACTACTCATCCTTAACTCACACAGAGTCTTCCAGGCTCGTGCTATTGATGCTGAACTCTTGTCTTGCAGAGTGGGAAGAAAGCTCATTGCATGGCAAAGCATGTGGAAGAGGTTAGCAGCCTGCTCCTCACAGACCCTCCTCCCCTGTATTGTCTCAAACGGTCCTTTTGCAAGGGATGGATTGGGCCCTGAATGTGAAGGGCAAGCATCTGCGAGTGCATGTGTGCACTCCAGGCATGCCCCCCTTCTTGTCACCAACAGACTTTTCACTTCAGCATTGAGGAAGCTGGCAAAGCTTGATCTGATTATTGTATAATTAGCAATGCCACTCTGGTCACGTGAACAGGATCCATGGGAGAAGACGAGTATGGAAGATGGGCCATATGGCAGTTCCTTAACCCTATTAGACAGTCAGAGGAAACGCACACAGAAAGGAAGAAATGTCACTGTTACCTCTAAGGAGTAGCGGTATCCAGGGTTCTCGTGCATCAGGTAAGGCCACCAAAGCTTTGGGTTCAGGACTTTTAGCTCTCCAGCTGGCCCATCGCCTGTAGCAACCACTTTCCCTTCTTGGTCACGTAAACTCAGGGACAAGGAATAGAGTGTGCTGCCAACAACTGACACCTGATATTGCACCATTGCTGGTTCAAAGGAAATAAAAGACAATCAGGACTGCCATGAAAGGAAAAATACATGTATCAAATGTTGGAGGGTTTTCACATACAGCAGCATTAAAATATGAGGGAGATGCAGAACAACAACAGAGTGGCATGAATTGAACATAAGAAGCATGACCTGTCTGTCTTGAGGTCCAGAATTTTCCAGCAAGATTAGTGTATCACACAACTCTGCTACTTAAGAGATAAGCCTGCTTTAAGTGGCAGGAAGACTGCCCCTACTGTGAAATTCTACTTTGAGAAACACCTGATCATCCTTTCACTTTAACAGTAGTCTCTTGCAAGCACTTCTTTTTTTTTTATTGCTTCTGAAAACTTTACCATATTCTTGCAGCTGCTGAGCTGTGCAATAGACCAGCTCAGGTTCAAGAGAAAGCCACTAGGAAACAAATTCAATTGGACCTTTGCAGGATATTTTCTCTGCTGCCCTTGTCATCTCCATTTTGGAACCTGAGGTAGCTGCTGTAATTGTTCTGGACCTACCAACACTCTCTGATGAAGTAGTTGTCACAGTAATATCATCTATGTAGACAGAAGGAGTGGTGTAAAGCACAACCGGGCGATGGATTCCAGCATAATTAAAGAAATCAAACCTGATGTTCTGTACAAAATAGTTCTTGGGATACCTGAGTGAGCAAGACAGGAGAAATGGCTACATTATGTTTCATTACACAAGAACTGAAGGCAGCATATGGATGCTAGTAAATGTAATGTAAAATAGTAATGTAAAAATAGATGCTAGCTGGTAAAATAGTCTTTACAACAGGATGGATCTATCTGTCAGCAGAGCTACTGCTGCTACACTGAAGGGGACTACCAGTTAACAAACATCTAACACACTGAATAGGTTTGATCCTTCAGGATAGCTGGTACTTGCAGTTTCCAGCTGTACTCAAGCTTCTCAAATCTGTCACTGATTCAGCTTGGCAAATTACTTAATCTCAGTTTTCTGTGTATAAAACAGACGCAGTAACTCAGTGCAGATTCCTCATAACACCAAAGCTTAAACTCCTCCCTGCTTGACTGATCAATTTTGGCATAAATGCAACCCATGCTTTTCTAAGTTGCTTGGAGGGTCTTATGAATCAGCAGCCAAATAAATTCCCGTTCTCTCATCCCTGGGATAAGCTCAGCAGTACAGCGCTTTAGCAACTCACCTTGTTTTGTCATTCATGTACTGAATTGACCCTGGAGGCAGAGTATGGGGTGTCAGGGTGTTGTTGAGCGCAACAGTGATGCGGCAGGGGATCCCTGGGCTGCCCTGGACGATGCTGCTTATATCCGCTTCAAAAGGGAGGTGCCCCCCTTCGTGTTCCACAACTTGCACTCCATTAACCCACTGCAAGAGAAGACACCCGTGAGCCCAAGAGGCAGGGTTATTGGGTTTTTGTGGTAAGCATAGCAGGGAGAAGGGAAGGAGCCCAGCAAAGGGCAGTCGCGTTTCCCAAGTACGCTGAACCTTGTTCTGGACTCTTACTCCTTAAGGGATCAATCTAGCAGCTCTCCCTTTACTGGGAGCTAGGTCTGGGTCACGTACAAGCAAGTGTCCCTGAGAGATGCTCTTTTGGGCAGATCCTGTAGCAAGGACATGTTTTAGTTACTAGTCCTGATATTGGAGGATCAGAGAAGAGAGACCTGGGAAACACAGCCAAGTTCTTGGCTGGAGGAAAACAGCCAAGAATTAAGAAAATAGCAAACGGATATAAAATCTAGGCAGAGTTGTGTTTGCTGAAGAAGTCATAGGACAGATTTTAGTGCAGCATGATTTTGGAAACACATGGACACTTTCCCATGCAACGTACCACAATGGAGTAGTAATGGGCACTACCGAAACGGAGCACCACTCTGGTGTTGAGGTCGTCCTGAAGCCAGCGGAGAGGAAGCAGCACCTCTTTCTCATACCAAACCCAGCCGATGTAGTTCTCCAAGCTGGGGTCTTGAGTGATATCATTGAAGCTGGCAGGCACTGGCATGTCAATCACAGGACCGGTCTGGCAGGAATTACACAGAAAGGGAGGGAACAGATAATTTTAAAAAAGACATTTTACTGTCTTGGCTGTCCAGGCTGTGCTGCTGGAGGTGTCCCCTTCCACTGACAGCCTTACAATCCCTTTGCCAAGTGGAAATACTTGGGAAAACCTGTTTAGAAACTGGTGTGGTCTGTCACAGGTCCTATACAAGTCCTACTTAATATCAGGCCCAGGAACCTGCCTGTTCCTACAGGAAGAAGCTGCTCATATCTTTTTCCCCTCTTGATTTTATTAATGGCTCTGGTATTGCGGAATCAGAAAAGTGAGGGGGAAAAAAAAGATGCCCAGGTCGTCGTTTCAGCCTGGCACTTCCCACAAACTGCAGTTTCTCCTGCACAGCTCTAGCTGTTTGGTGAGCAGTGCTGGTGGTGTGGTGTCAGTTCACTGGCGCAGGGTGCTGCTTGTCAGGCTAAGAGCTGTAGTAGAAGGGTAGCAAGAGTCATGGATATTTTGGGCCAGATCCCCCAGGGGAGGTCCCGTGGAGACTGTTTGGGATGAGTCCAGCCTTTCTCACTCTCTGAAAGCAACATAGATTACTTAGGATTACAATAGAGTCAATTCACTTGCTTATTTTTAATATAAGGATTAAAGGCAAGCAGTGTCGTAATACATTTAACATTGAGGTGACCGGATGCTATTGCAAAATAGAGCTTTTCATTTTTAGCACCTACTGCGCTCGTGATGTTGCAGAAACGAGCGCTGAGCAGCACACAGCTGCAGCAGCTTCCCCTTTCCAACGGAAGCCTTTCCATGCAGAGTGGAACGAGGAAGGTCTGGTCGCCCAGGGGTGAGCATCATGTGCGCAGCTGACTCAGCACCGAACTGTACCGGTGCTGCAGAGAAACTCAACGTCTTTATCAGACATCAGCAAATCCTAGCAGGAAAATCCTTGGATGGTGAAGGGGATTTTCTAGTATCTGATACAGGATAACCTTTGATTGGGATGGCCATAATGTGTGTCTCCTTCGGGGAGATTCTCTGATGTCTAAAGTAGGTTGAGCGTACACCTCTAAGCCTCCCTTTGGGGGGGCATAGTCTAGGATTCATCTCCTCTGGCAGTCTCTTTTTGCAAAACTTCTAGCAGCATAGTGTCTTTCCGCTCTTCTCTCCTTCCACAATTTGGCAAAAAATTGGCCAAAGGGCTAAAAGAGAAATGATGAAGGACACGTACACTTTATGCACAGAATAAATAACTTCTTTCTTTTAGGTAATGGTGTTAATTTCATAATAGATTTCAGTCACACTAGAACTTGCTTATCTGCACTGGGCTACTTTGGAATAGATAATTCAAGAGTGCCCTTTCCAGGCATGTTTTTGTTTATCCTGTGCTGCTGACGATAGGTAAATGCTGTGCAAGGCCAGCCTTGCTTTTGCAGCACAGGGATTTCTAGGACAGCCAGAGGTGGCTGTAGTTCATTCAAATACTTTCTGGCTTCTGAGCAGAAGCGGGATAATCGGAGACTGCCGTTTCGTCGGTCGGTAATTAGAAAGCCTCTTAAGAAAACCCTCTGCAGAGCGGTAAGACGCTTCGCGCAGGGCGGGGGGCAAAGAGCAGCCGCTCCGCAAGCCCGGTGGGGAAGGAAAGGGGGAAACGGTGCTCTCGGGAGAGGAAGGAAGCCCGCTTTGCAGGGGGGCCCCTCCCGGGAGGGGAGCACCCCGCTGCCGCACCGCCCTGCCCGCGCCCCGCCGCCGGCCCCGCGGTACCTGCCGGAGCGGCTGCCGGTACCAGCGATGCACGAAGCCGGCGTCCCTGCCCGGCGAGAAGTCGGCGCGGAAGCTCCAGAGGCCGCCGAGCTCCTTCCGCTCCCGGGAGGGGGTCTCCCGGGGGTAGAGCATGCCGCCCGGCGGGGCCGCCGCCCGCCCCAGCGCCAGCAGCAGGAGCAGGCGGCAGCCCCCCACCACGCCGCGGGCCACCCCGCCGCCTGACGCTCCCGCCGCCATCTTGGCTGTGGGCAGTGCCCGGCCGCGGGGCGGGAGCGGTGGGCGCAGGTCCCGCCCCGCCACAGCCGGCATGGCCGCGGCGGGAGGGGCCGCTCCCCGGCCCGGCCGGGTCCGGGTGCTGTTGCC
Source organism: Mycteria americana (assembly GCF_035582795.1). Taxonomy (NCBI): domain Eukaryota; kingdom Metazoa; phylum Chordata; class Aves; order Ciconiiformes; family Ciconiidae; genus Mycteria; species Mycteria americana. The sequence goes on along the minus strand of NC_134379.1, from coordinate 7,236,700 downwards.
CAGGGCCGCAGGCGCCTCCAGCCACAGCCATGGGTAGCCTGGCGTAAAAACACTTGCAGGGCTTGAGCTGTGTCCGGGATTGCTGGATTTCCGGGGGGGTGGGGTGGTGGTTTGCTTTTGTTTCTTTACTTACTTGCTTGCTTACTGACTTTTATTTCTTTTCAGAGTTGAAGTGGGAGGGCAAAAAGTTATTGGAAATGGCAAAGAGCACTGACGACGTCTTGGGGACAGGCAGGATGATCTCCGCATTAGAAAACCACGTCTGGGCTCAGGTGTGAAGCATGGTAACATTTCCTATTCAAACCCCATCCCTCAGAACGTCGTTAGGAATAAAGCAGGACGGAGAAAAGTACCACAGGGGCGAGGGAGGAAGGAAATGCCATCGGCTTGATTTTAATTTTACAGTACATTTATTTGCAGCCTATATTTGTTTCCTGGATGAGACCGTGTACTTCCACGTGCAGTATGCAGCTGTCAGTCATGCTGTATCTGATTCAATTACAGATGCAACAGCTCAGTTTATTGCAGATCAATGAAAGGCTTGGTGACACGTGAGACTATCAGAAAGGTGGAGGGTCAAATGGGGACTACCAGTGATTATGAACTTTATTTAAGCGAGAGATGGAGATGTGATAATCTGCTAAAACCACCTTCTTTTTTCAATCAGCAGGGCCCCACATTACTCAGCACTGACCCCCAAGATGCTGAACAGTGGCTGCTGGGAACAAGCAAAAGTCTAGTTGGCTGGGGCCTGTGAAGGTACTGATCAGGAATGTGAAAATACAAAGAGGAAGAAAGTTTATGTGAGGAAAGAACAGAACTGTGGGCTGGGGAGGAAGAGATAACCCCTTCTTCTGAGTCTGTTGGTGTCACCTCTCCACCTGAATTAAGTGTACATAATTGATTTCCCTGCCACAGCTAACTTAGCGGAACTAAACCAGAGAAACATGGCAATAAACAGCAGGGACTCAGGAACTTCCTGGCATTTCATTCCTCAAGTAAGATTTTTCCTGGACTTTGTTCTGCTTTTACTTCTGTAAGGATAGAAGGGAAGATGGTAAATGATTTTCATAAGAGGCAATAGCAATGCAGAGCCAGGGATTTTTTTTTTTTAAAGCACTCTGCCCCAGCTAGGTTGGAGGCAAATCAGAGCATGTGATTTGAAAGAGCTGGACCTGGGACCATACAACCCTGTGCTTTGGTGGAAACCAGAGCCAAAGGTGGTTTTGTGATGGACTGAGATGACCTGTGGGTTGACCTGCTGGCCAAGTCTTGCCTAAGGCTATGCAAGTTTCAGTGCCAGGTGGTGAGGAGATTTTTTTTTTCCTGCCAGAAGGCAGGCAGAGAAACATACTCCTAGGAGGAGGGCAGTGATTGTTGGAGATGTGGCATGTGTTGCAGATGTTGTACCAAGCATCTCTCTTTGTGGACACACACAAGCGTCCCTCAACACATGCACTGACACTGCTGCTGCTCTCCACCTACCGGCCCCCTAGAACTTGACACCCCATAACCCAGCTCCACTGCCAGGTTCACACACCAGTGAACTTTTCCCCAAGCCTCACGAGTGCTGGGGAAGCCCACCTCAATCTTGCCCCTAAGAAGAAAGACGCAAGACAGGGGTTTCAGTGAACTACATACGCCACAGTGTTTATTAACTCCAGGGTAGTGTGATAGGCACAACGCTGCATCCACGGGCTATCTCCCCACACTCTAAGCTTGTTCCTTGTGCCTCTTCAGCAGCTCCCTCAGCTGCTCGATCTGGGCAGTCACGCTGCTCTTGGCAGTACCACCCATGGCCGTGTACTGCTCCACGCTGTTGACGACGTTGAAGACCTGGGAGACGTCGCTGCCAAACAAGGGGCTGGGGAGGCAAGGAGAAGAAGTGTCAGTGGAGAGCGCTGGGTGCTGTTTGCTGGCTTTACATGCTCACTGCCTGCAGAGAAGGGGAGGGAGTGGAGACGGAGCCTTTTTCCAAGGGGAAAGGCCTCCTGCAGCCCTGCTTCTGCACTTCTAGTGCCTGGCGGTAGCTGCTTGTGGCAGACCAAAGAGTCAGCTCCAAGGGGAGAGAGAGGAAATTTGGAGCCCAGTTCTTGTGGAGGGCTGGTGCCTCCAGGACAGGGCATGAGCTTCTTCCAGTCCCTCCCCACAGCTGCTGCCCATGGCTCGCTGGAGCTGAATGGTAGTGATGTTGTCCCCCTTCAGTTATTTCAGGCCCAGCAGTAGCAGCATGGATATTCAGGCCAGGAGGATTTTGGGGAAGGGCCTCCATCTGGGAAGGCCCATACAAAGGGAGGCTGACACCTGCCTGTTGAGGGCAGTCATGGCAAAATAATAGTGATACAAACCTGATGCTCTTCAGGTCATCCAGGCTGAGATTATTGATGGTGATGCCTTTAGACTCAGCGAGGTGGACGGCCTTCCCAGAGGCAGCGTGGGCTTGTCTGAATGGCATCTGCAGTGAGAAGCAGAGGCCACAGTCAGTGACCAGGTGGCTGGGGTGCAGCCTCAAAGGAAAAAATGGATGTGCTGTCTTTTTTGGTTGGCTTATTTTCACTTAGGGCAATACCATGTGAATCCAGGTTTGTTGACCAAGACTGATCATGACCTGGGGACAGAACAGAAGGCCTCATCTCAGGCCCTCACTGAGCAGTATTCTGCATCCACAGAAATCACAGCTCCAAGTCTCCCTCCGATACTTACTCCTTTACGAACCAAGTAGAGAGCCAGATCAGTAGACAGCATCTCAGGGCTCAGAGCCTTCTCCATGTTCTCCTTGTTGATCTGCAGAAAGGAGGGTCAGAGGGAGACATTATCATCAGCTCCTCCTTAGGGACACATTAGCAGTCACAGTGAAGGGACTTCATCTGGAAGGGACCAGGCTCTAAAAGGACGCTCTGACCCCCTGAGCAGCTGACATTGGCAGCTATAATGAGAAGCATGGGTGAGCCACTGCAGAGCCTTCATGTTAGGACCAGTCTAGAGCTCTTTTACCTGTGTTACTCTCAGAATGTGCCCCCCAACCATGGTCAGTAATGAGTGGCTGAAGCCTTACCTGGAGGGTAGAAATCACTCCAGTGGCAACCTGGAGCACCGCATTCAGGGTGTCCACAACATCAAAGACGGCCTCCTTGTCCTCCTGCGTTGGAACAGGGATGGAAATGGCAGTAAGGCAACCTGATGCAGCCCAGAAGCCCAACAGCCTGAGCAGCCCAGCCAGCAGAACAGGCATGTCATCCCAGGGGCTCCTGCTAGGGGCCGGGGTGTCAACTGCAGCATGCCATGCCTCAGCCCCTTTCTCAGCATCCTGCACACAGGCGGGGTCTGTGCAGGGAAATGTAGTGGCAAGACTGCTCCAGAGCAGAGGATGGCTGTGCCTGCTCAGGGAGGTGGTGTGAAAACTAACATCTGTTTTACCTGCAGATCCTTGTTGTAGGTGCTTGGAAGTCCTTTGAGAACCATGAGGATAGCAGCCAGCTGCAGAGAGAAACGGGTGAGGCAGTTAGTTCTAGGAAGAGAAGCCCATTGCCCCAGCAGAGGCTCAGAGCCTAGACTGGGCACATTTCTTTACACAGAGGCAAGAAGAAACAAGATTCTTCAGCCCTGGTATGAGCAGTTTCCCCATCCCACTTCTTTCTTTAGCAGGCTCACCCGTCCGAATACACGACCAGCTTTGCTGCGGATCAGTTCCAGACTATCGGGGTTCTTCTTCTGAGGCATCAGGCTGCTGCCAGTGCTGAAAGAAAGGTGTTTGGAGTGTAACGGTGAGCAAGGTCCCAGTCCCTACAGACGCAGGCTAAGACAGGTCATGCAGCGTACTGAGCCAGCCTTCCAAAACCAACACGTAGGTCCCCCTTCCGCGGCCATCTTTCTAGGGTGTAGGAAAGCAGTGAACTGAGTGTGCTGAGTTTCTCATGTTTCCCACAGCAAAGCCTTTGGGTTTGCAGTCTTGTCTGGAGCTACCACGCAGCCCCACCTCTCAAAGAGGAAGCAAAAAGGAGGCTTCCTCCCAAGCTGCTCCATAGGTGGTGTCAGCAGGCCAGCCTAAGTGTTGCTGTGACCTCAGAGAGCGAGGGCTGCGGTTGTGCCGCCCTGAGACAAGGAGTCTGTTGTTAGGATTGCAAACCCAGCTAGTCAAGGAAGGGCTTTGGCAGGCATTTCCAGCAGAAGAGGAAGCTGTCTCTGCCAGCAGTTGCTGGGGAGGAGTGTCTGCTGAATGCAGACTTGGTGGAGTTACCAGAATCAGAAGTAAGTGGTCATTACTGAGGAATGTTCACCCTGAGGCTGCCTTTCTGCCAACCTTTTAATGCTGTGTCAGCCTTGGGCAGCAGGGAGACACCAACCACTGTCTCATTCTCCCAGGTGAGGACAGCTGAGGAAGAGAGACTGAGGGAAGGGATCTCTTCCCAGAGACATACCTGTAAGCATCAGAGAGGGTTAGAAAGCCAAACTCGCTGGTGCTGTAGATGATGAGATCTTCAGCCATCTTGCTAAGGTGGATCATCAGCAGGGTGGCAACAGAGAGGAATTCCACTGCAGAGAAAGCAGGAAATCAGGAGGTGAAAAAGGTGCTTGTTTGCTTGACAACCCTGGGAGCCCTGACCGGAGTTTAAACACGAGCAAACAGATTTTCTGTATAATTACTTCCTAGTGAGGAGTTTCATTCCCCTTATTAAAGGAGGTCAACTGGAAAGGTCTCAGAAGCCTGCTTCTAAAACAGTGGTGGGAAGGAGTGAATGGGTTGTGCTTACCCACAAAGTCTCTCTCACTAACGGCATCCATGCTGTTCAGGCTGATGGAAGCAAAGTCCAGCTCTGTAAGGAAGGTGATGGACAGAGGAGGTGAGGCTTGGCATGACTGGAGCTTGAATGCAGCAGGATGCCCCAGCATGCAGGTGACTGTGAGCCCTTGAGTAGTCCCAGGAACACAGACATGCTGAGCAGGGTTTTGTTATTAGCCCAAGGCAGCCAGTGTGCAGCAGAGGTGGTTCTGTTTATGCTCCCACCCTACAGGCATCTGCTGTCTCATAGTAGTAAAAAGCCTTCTGGCTTACCGAGTCATTAGGAGCTGCCTCCCACCTGTGTCACTGAGCATCAGATCATATTCATTTTTTGTATTTATTACCCTCTATCCCTCTGTTAAGGTGCTGCAACACATCCAAAACAACATCAGGACAATGTATCAATACTTCCCCAACTCCCAGATATTACAAGTAGTCCTGTGCCAATCCATCATAGGGAGACACTTACCACTACGCAGAAGCTCTCTATCAATTTCCAGTGGGTTGCCAGCCAGAGCACCGCTGCCAGGGAAGAAAGAAACACAAGCCATGTAAGATACCCTGCACACTCCAACCAAAACTGAGCTCTAGCAGGCAGCGATGACACCTCTCTGAAAGCTTCCCTCCCCCCGTTCATTCTGGTGTCACACAGTGTGGCCCGAGGCTCAGCAAACTCTGAACTAAATCAGAAGTTTTCTTCCAAAGAGGAAGGTTTGCTTGATGAAAGCCTTGTCGGTCTTGATTTCAAGAAGGGAGAAGAACAGCATCTCTGTGCTGCGTGTCTTCTCTTTGGAAGAGTCTTCTCTTTGGTGAGAGAAGCAAGGCTTGTGGCCTCGCAGCTCTGCAGCACGCATGGCATACATACCCCAGTGGTTCAGGGGATGTAGAGATCTGCTTCTTAGTCATTTTGCAGAGCAAAGCAAGGCCCAGTGATTACACAAACAGTAGACCTTACCTTCCCAAAGGCAAGACGTTGATCCTCCTCTTCACCTCTCCCAGGCGCTCAGAATCACGGGTCAGTGCAACAGCATGGCTAGGAAAAAAACACCATGACAGATGAAGCACCTGAAGTCCGAAGATGTCACAAGGACCAAGAGGTAACTGTGGCCAAAGGATGGAGCGTAAATGGCCTCCACTGCCCACTCAGTGCTTGGGTCCCCAGTTGGTCAGAGCCAACAGGAACACCGGGAGCTCCTGTTCCAGTCTGCAAGGTTAGTTCTGGTTTGTCACCACCCCGGCTGCCCCATCAGAGGACAGTGCACTTCTAGGCTGCAGCTGAGCAGGGCCCCAAGGGTGGAAGGTGGTTACCTGAGCAGGAACTGGCTCCATCTGATGGGCTGAGCTTTCTGCAGGTGGGTGTAGCCAGGGAAGATAACATCAATTTCTCTGCATGTGAGAGGAGAGAAAGAGGAGAGTGGCAGCTGTCAGGATAGAAGGCAGTGGCAGGTACACTCCAGGGTTTTTGAGCAAGGTCACAAAGAGAACTTCCTTCGCCTGTGTTGTGCTGAAGCTGGTCTATGTCTTCCTCTCCCTGTCACCTGCTACCTAAGCATGCTGGGTTTATCTCTCCCGATCTTCCAGTGTGGTGTCTGCCCTAGGCCTCCCTGGAGACTTGCCCGGCACAGCAATCCCTCTGTGGCAGGCAGAGATTCCCCAGTCCACCACTGTTTGGGAGTGCGGTGTGTGAGGAGGAGAGTTAGACAGGGAGTAACAGAGCTGAGCTTTTCTCGTACATAGCAACTTGAAACGTGTTAAAGTCCCCCACTCCTTCAGAGGGATTTGGCACCTTCTAAAGTCTTGTGTGGACCTCCCACCTCAATTCCTTTGCCAGGATACACTGGGGGAAGAGGAAGGTCTCTGTGATGTGAACTGTGGAGGAAGAGGGGCTGTTGTCTTTCCCCGTGCTATCGCACACTGCCTGGCTGTAACTTCCCCCGCAGAAGACCCTGCTGCTGCCCTGATTGATGTCAGTCAAAGAGCAAGCCTAGAAGTCTCCTGCCCCTGCAAGGCCAAGGCTGTGGATATGGAAAAGGACTTACATGGCAGCGCGTTCCACCAGGGTCTTAATGAGCTGCAGGAGGTGAGTGGAGATGACAGAGAGGGAATTCCTCATGAACAGCTTCAAGTCAGTCACAACCTGGACGAGACCAGCCACAGTCAAACAAAGCAGAATGTGATGTACTTAGTGACCAAATATTGTGCAGCAGAAAGCCTTGGCAGAGTTATCCCCTCCTTGTTCTATGTGCTGGGAAGGGACATCTTCCTCTTACCAGATGTGCCCCTGGTCACTGATTTGTGAAAGCCACTGTATCTTGCTTTCCATGAACAGAATCAAAGCCCATTCTTTTCAGTAGACTTTTTGGGTATTGTCAACTTTGGATCAGAAAATCCCCAAGTGACACTAGTTGGTCATCAGTAGGAGGACTGCTCCTGAGATGAAAGGCACCCAGCCAATAAAGTCACTGTTTCTGTAGGCTTTCAAAGGATGCCAGTGGAAGTTTGTGGCCTTTATACCATCAGGAAGCAATCCTGCAGAGCCCATTCCCCTGTGCAGATGAGTCACAGGGGCATCACTAGTTTAAAGCCCTAGGGACTACATGCTGGAGAGTTTCAGGGCATGTGAAAGATGCCATAAAGAAATTTGATTAAGGAGCTGAGGTGGGGGAGGAATACAGAAGGAGGACACACAACCAGTTCTGTACATACCTGATCGTTCCTGCTTCTCCCAGTGTGCAGTTTTCCAGCTATGTCTCCAATCAGCTCCTGAGGACAAGAGGAGGATTTCTGTCAGCATCTCTGTATTCTAGGGAGGCCATGAGCAGACCTCCTCCCTGCCTGGAAGGAACTCAGCTCTAGGATCCCGTGAGTAGCCGTGAGATCTCTTCTGGGGAAGGGCAAGTTTGGGTTCTATGCTTGTACAGTGCCTCTTCCACAAAAGGGGTCTTGGAGACACTTGATTATGCACCTGGGGTTTCAGTGCCACAAGGTCCAGAGGAATTTCACAGTGGGACAGTGGCACATGCACTTCATGTCAGGCAGATCTAGCTACACCAGAATGGGAACAAGAGGTTAGAGGACCCAAACCTTTAGTCTGCGTTCATTGGCAGTGTGGATGTCCTCATCGCTTTGTTTCACCACAAAGACTCCTTTAGACCATTCCTCAGAGATCTGCAAACATCAGCAGAAACACCAGTCAGCCACTACCGTTACCCTGCTGCACGTGAGGGCTGTAAGTGTCCCCAGCGAATACCAACTTCTGCCGTCCCAATGGAAATCAAAGTGTTAAGTCTCATGCGAGCTCTGGCATTCCGGTTCTTTCAGGCCAAGGCTGGCAGCTTGCTATATCCTGATATTCTGCACTGCACTTGGTGGGATTCATCTCTCTAGCCATGATGATCCTGCAGTGTTATGGCTACAGGAGGATTTAAGCAATGCAATGAAAGAGTGAGCTGAACTGTCAGTGATTGCTTTAGCATTGTCCACAAAGGTTTTCCTATACAAACATTGTAGAGACTCACCATTGTCCATGGTGGGTGAGCAACAACAATGGATATTTTTAAAAAGCACTTAGCTGCTGACTTCTCTTCACCCCTGTGCAGTGCTATGCATTGCCTACCACTGTCTCAGGCAGCCAGACTCAAAAGGATCCCAAGTGCCAGCAGAAAAAGAATATTCCTAATTCATACTGAAACAATTCCTCGTGAATGTTGAGTCTGAAGAGGATGGGCGGGCAGGTCACACTGAGCACACCTCACCGAGGCACCGGGCCTGCCATAGTGAGCATCGACAGTGTGCCCATCAGGGCTTTGGGCTCTCACTGGGGGCTTGTCAGCTGGCTCACATCCTACTGCCGGGCTTTGGTGCCTTTAGCGGGATGCAATTTGAGCATCGATCCCCTGCCCAGAATGCCTCCAAGTGTACCAAGTGCAATACACATGGGCCTGTCATGTCCATGATTTAGGACAGCATTCCCTTTCACAAAGCACTTCAGCACATGCCTGGCTCTAAGGAACAGGACATGAGGACATTTAAAGATGCTTTTTAGAACAGCAAATCAGGGAGGCTACTACAGATGTTGTCAGATAAGAAGCCATTCATTCCAGCATGCATGACAGTTTGTGAAGGAAATAAATACCTTTTCCAGGCCACTCAGGATCTTCTCCAGCTCAGTTTTCGATAGGATCCCAGCCCTCTCCAAGGCTTTGGCATAAGCCATGCTCCCCTGGATATCAACTTCAGACAGCCTCTGATCATAGGTAATGGAAGCGTTGAGAATCTCCATGACTGGATCTGTGCTTCCACTGAATCTTCCTCCCCAAAGTTTATCCCCCTGAGAGAGAGGAAGAAGCAAATTAAAGAGGCCTAATAACTTCAGTTACGGTCCTGTGCATGTAACATCCAGTGATCTGTTTATCCAATACAAAGGCCATGTTCAGCTATGTCCTTTCAATGGGGTAGCACTGACTAGAAAGGGCCCTGGATTTTAGGACCTTTGGCAAGTAGTTGTAGAGGCGGAGAACATGTCACTAGCATTTAGCCCTTGAGATTTCAGGTCTGCCTCAGGAATCCTCCAAGATACTTTAGCTCTGCAGGACTCTGAAGGGAGTCCTTGAAATGAATATCAGGGCATATGCTGCAAGAGCAGCATGGATTTCTCTTTTGAGGCAGCTGCAGGTCAACAACCCTTTGATAGCCTTTTAAAGGGGGGGAAAAAGTAAAGCAGTCAGTAAGGAATATAGTGAATGCTAGTATTCTCTAAGTCCTTTTTGTGCTGTTGAGCTAATAGAGAGATTTTTCTTTGACTGACAAAGAGCTCTAGGCCAGTACAAGCCACACTATGACGTGTATGAAGTTACCATTTGAAGCATCTCGAGTCCATGATGTGCTTGCAAGCTTTGGCATAAGATTTGCCTAAAACTGGTTAAGGTGCAGACTCCAGAAAGGAAGATCTGGGTACCTTTCAGCACCAGGAATGTTCAGAAAAATAAATCAACAAAAAGAGGGTTTTAAAACACATAGGAACAAAAGTTGTTTTTCCACCCAAACCAAGATTCGTATCGTAACCTCTCTCACTTGAATGTGTCATCTACATAACTACTTCACTGGGTGACCAAAGACAGGTACACAATTCCAGCTATGCATCACAGCAGGGTGTGCGTAAGCTTTTTTTCACCAGTGATTCAGCAACTGAGTGGATTCACTAGCTAAGAGCCATGTATGTCGCTTGATCAGAAGCCTTTTGCTTGCCCAGGTAGGACACCCCCTGAAGCCCTAACTCTGGCAAACTTGCACTGAAATGGATAGGAATTTTACTCGTGCAGAGACCTTACAACTTATCCAAGATTTCAAAAGCAACTCTCCACCGCCAGCAGGCACAAAAAAGAAATGGGAGGACATTTAAAGGAAGGGCCTAAATACAATTGCCATTGCGGAGTGGATAATAATTACTAATCTACTTGATTTTTTAAACACCCCTGTCAGTCTCTTCTCATGCTGTGCACTAGAACTACCATGGACAGCAAGAAGCTGGCAGGACAGTTGCAAGCTTATCTGTGCCAGGGCTTTATCAGTCAGACAAAGCACTGTTGAGTAACCTTAAAAAGTTTTTCCCTAGTGACTGCCTCCACATCTCTGCCGATCCATGCTGAAACAACATGCCTGAGAGGACAGCAGGAGAGAGCCTACCGAGGTAAGAGTGTAGGCAGGTGGTTTTTTGATATCTTTAAGGCAGCTTTGTCAGAGAGCTGAGGGAAGGCAGAGGGGGGAATCAGAATTGAAAGGGAAAAGTGTTAGAGGTCCTCAGCATGCATCTGGTGTGCACAGGAGCATGGCATAGGGGATGCTAAATTAAAGGCCAGTACCAGAGGCTAAGCACTTGAATGGGGAACAGGTATATCTAAGCATCTAGGTATATCTTCAGCATTACAGGCTTCCACCAAAGTAAGAGGTGGGTCAGCGGAAACATTGCAACAGATACATTTGCAATCAGGAAAACAAAACTGAAAGATTAACTTTAGCTAGCTCCAGGACTCTGGTTAGAGAAGTGGGTAGTACAGTCTAGCAGCTGATGGACACTTGTCTGCAAGCCAGAGCAGAGGAGGCCAGGGTTGTAGTAGCCATTTGGAAGGCAGAAAGCATGACTCGCTAAGATGAGTAGTCATGTCTCACCTACCAGGCATGGAAACTGAAAATGCAGCTTTTGTACAGAGAAGTGTTTACACAAGCTGCTGTAAAGTACCTCCTGCCTGAACGCAAGTCGGCAGGAATGAACCGCATCGGTTATTAGTCTCTCCCAGGTAGAGGGAAGAACCTGTAGGAAATGGCAGGGACTTAGATTTTAACTCAGTTGAGCTCGCGTCTGCCAGAGCACCCCCGAGACTACCCCTCCAGAGAAGCAAAGTTCACCCTCACCTCGGCTGCCATTTCGGACGACGTTTTGCTCGTTTGTGCAGCGATCCCGGCAACTGGTGCAACCTGTGGAACAGCGAGGTGAGGTGAGGTGAGGTGAGGCTCGGCTCGGTCCCGGTCCCCGCTGCCCGCCCGGCCCCGCTCACCCGCTCCGCAGCACAGCCCCGGCTGCTCGCTCCCGCTCCCGGCTCCGCCGCCCCGCTTTTACACGGCCCGGAGCGGGGCTGGCGGCTCGTCCCGCCCCGGCGGGGCGGGGTGTCCCCGGGGCCGGCCCCGCTCCGCTCCCCCCTCCCGCGTACCACCCCGCGGCGCAGGGATTTTTCTGCTGTGCCTGAGGGAGCGTGCTGCGCCGGCATGCTTGTTTCTCTGTGAGCTGCCAGAGGCCTGTGAGGGAGCGCAGGAGGCGCATCCCAGGCTTTTTGTCCCCTTTTGGGTTTTTCTGCCCTTTAACCAGCCCTGTTGTCACAGGACAGTAGGATAATTCAGGTAGGAAGGGACCGAGTCCAGCTGTCTTTCCTCTGTTCTTCTCTGTCCTACTATTCGTCCCCTTTCTGAGTTGAAGATGAGTTTAGGGCACAGTGGGATTGCATGTTTAGGGCGTGCTGCTTTCTGTAGCAGAGAGGTCACGGGCAGAGTGCCATGGCTAGCATCAGGCAGCCGCTGGCTACCCAGCCTGAATGAGCAAGTACCTTTTGCAGCTGGGTTTCCAGTGTGCTGCCTTCAGTACCAGTCCAGAACAAGGCTCAAACTCTCTATCTGGATTCACAGCCAACTGTTAATTCACTGCTTCTCATACATTTCCCCTTATGATCATTTTTTTCTGGGGTAATGACCCTGTTCCCTTTCAGAGTTCCAGGCTTGCAGATGCACAGAGCATCATGCCGTCTACCCTGAGAAAGCTCTTTGAACCATTTTGTTGCCAGGTTCCTTCCTGTTCTGAAGTCCCTCATTTTTTATGCTTCTCTTGACATGTTCATCTTTTATGAATGTCTTTGTCCTTGTTCTGGGCTTTGACAGGAGGTTGCTGAGGATTTGGCAAAATAGTAAGGATTAGATTTACATCCAGACTGAATCATGTGCAGGGAGAGGCTTTACCTCGTGGTGGTTGTGATATGGGCTCACATGGCTATGTGGAACACGCGCAACCCCTGCAAAGATTGTACATCTTTCTGTCTGAAGAAACTGTACAGAAATTACCCAAAGTGACAAAGGGAAGGGGGAGGGTGCCCAAGGCACTGCAGCCAGGAGGGCTTAGAGGGCACCCTGCTGGTCCTGGCACCTCTCCCTCGGAGACCATTTGTGACCCGCAGGGCTAGAAAAGGGAAAATGGCATCTCTGTGGCACTTTCAGAGTTCCCCTGTATCTCTTTTGCTATTTGTGTTTTCCCATCATTAGCCCTATGTATGTGTGATACATGACAGCTTTGAGTTCTAAATATTGCCTGTATTTAAACAGTTACACAGTTAAATGTAACAGTGAAGCTCCAGTTTCTGTTCCGTTAGTTCCAGGCCTCTCTGTATTTTTTCCACGTACCTGTACGTGCATCTCTCTGTAAGGTGAGGAACAGAAATGGTTGAAGAATCACAATGAAGTTGGTTTGTGTTGCCCCTGGCAAAGAGGAGTCCAGTCTAGATGGATACGTTTGGATATTGCTGTCTCAAATTCATCCACGGTGCCTGCAGGGGACGTTGCAGTCATGCAGTGCATCTGTTCTCACAACTCTCTTGTGATGGCAGAGAAGTGTTACTAGCTCAGCTTCTTCAATAGAGAGCTAGGGGATAACAGGACCAGGCACAGCAATTTGTTTAGGAGACAAAATATTCAGCAGGATTTTTCCAGGGTGTAAAAGCAGTTTAGAGATTTTTTCCTTCAGGGGATCCAGTGAAGAGTTCACTACTTTTTGTAAAGTTTCAAGAGCCCTTCTGTAGGTTTGTTACCTGCTTGGGTGTCAGATCAGAGTTGCATAGCCATCTGCTGAGAGTTTCAGTAGGTCATGATCAGCCTACATGAATTCTTGGCTTAAGTCCCTTCCTGTGGTCTGTAATGGAGCAGGTATTTAAGACCAAGTCCAGAGTAGTGTCCAAGCCACTGGTCCGTCTGTCTATGCAGATCTTCCTGTGGTAAGAGACAGGGCTTTAGACACCCAAATCACAATGAATCATAGTAGGGTGATGGTGAAAGTCTGAAGATACTGCGGACCACACACTCCTGTAATGTCTGTGGCGCTTCAGAGACCTCCACAGGCCCCTCCCAATCTAAATTATTTCACAATTTGAAGAAAAGGGTGGATGGGTGGGAAGTACCAGTGATTATGAACTACTCATTTAAGTAGGAAACCGAGATGTGATAATCTGCTAAGATTTCCCTTTTGCTTTCAGTTTGGCAGGGCCCTGTGTTACTCAGCCCTGGCCACGAGGAACAATGCCCGACATTTGCTGCTGAGAGCGAGAGAAAATCTGTTCAGCTGAGGCCTCTGAAGGTACTGAGCAGGAGCTAGAAGATAGAAATAGGGAAAAAGAGGGGAGTGGAACAGATCGAGAAAGCTTATGGGAGGGGGGGGGGAAAGAACTGTGAGGTGGAGATGAGGAGATATCCCTTCTTCTGACTCTGTTGGTGTTGGGCATTGGTGTCCCTTCCCTCTCTTGCTCCTTTCCCCTGTCAGCTAAGTGTGCGTAAGTGATTTCCTGGCCACAACTAACCTATCTGGAGAGTGAGACACAAGTGCCAAAACAGAAACACAGCAGGAAGTAACGGAGCAAACACAACGGAGGTTTGTGGAGTGGTGATTGAAATGTGGTGTTCTTTAAATGCCAGGAGAATAGATCAGGTTTAGGGCCAGAATAAGGGGAGACTGAGGTTGGGGGGAAGTGTTGAAGAAAGGGAAGTTCTGTTGCTGGTTCTCCCACGTGTTTAAAGCACAAATGCTACAAAGGTAGGATGAAAGCACTTTGTGTCTCCTAGGGTACTTTGTTAACGGCAGGAGATTTAGCTCATGGCAGTTAGTACTGTCTGTGCTACAGCCCTTAACTTAAACATGGTGAGGCAATGCTTGCGTTACTGCCATTACCTACGTGGGTTACAGAGCCTTGCAGAACTGAGTCAATAACGTGCTGCTGCATCAGCATGGAGGGCAGGGTGCTGAGCAAAACACCAGCTTTAAAATGCTGTGACAGAAAAGAGATTGTCCATGACAAGACTAGCGCTACTGTGCTGTGGGTGCCAGGTTCCAGCTCGTTTAGTGTTTAATGAAAATTGCCCCGCCTTCCCTGTAGACAGCTGTTCTTTCTCTACCTTTTGAATCAAGTAGTAGGCATATTCTGTCCAGAAGTCACTGCAGAACAATAGTGGGGAATAATGTTTCAAGTGTTTGTTTCATCAAATATTTTCACCCTATGAAAGACACAAGGTTGCTGCATTCTCATTCCCCAAGTAAGGCTTTTCCTGGCTTTCCTGGTTTCGGCTGGGATAGAGTTAATTTTCTTCCTAGCTGGTATAGTGCTGTGTTTTGGATTTTAGTATGAGAATAATATTGATAACACGCTGGTGTTTTGGCTGTTGCTAAGTGGTGTTTACGCTGGTCAAGGACTTTTTCAGCTTCCCATGCTCTGCCAGGTGCACAAGAAAATGGGAGGGAGCACAGCCAGGATAGTTGATCCAAACTGACCAAAGGGCTATTCCATACCGTATGACATCATGCCCAGTATATAAACTGGGGGGAGTTGGCCGGGGGGTAGCAGTCGCTGGTCGGGGACTGGCTGGGCGTCGGTCGGCAGGTGGTGAGCGGTTGTCTCACTTTTTTTCCTCCCTTGGGTTTTGTTCCTCTCTCTCCTGTTTTCCTTCTCATTACAATTCATTATTATTATTACTATTATTTTGTTCCAATTATTAAACTGTTCTTATCTCAACCCACGAGTTTTCTTACTTTTGCTCTTCCAATTCTCTCCCCCATCCCACCGGGGGGGAGCGAGCGAGCGGCTGCGTGGTGCTTAGTTGCCAGCTGGGGCTAAACCACGACACTGGTCTTTGCTCTGATTGTATTTTTGTAAGGACAGAAGGAAGATAGTATAAGATTTGTAAGAGGCAGCCAGCCATGCCAGTCTCTTTTCAAGCGTTCTGCCCCAGCTAGCTTGGCCTGGGTCACACAGAGGAAAAAACTTGACCTGGGACCATGCAACCCCTGTGCTTTGGTGGAAACCAGAGCCAAAGGTGGTTTTGTGATGGGCTGGAATGACCTGTGGGTTGACCTGCTGGCCAAGTCCTGCCTAAGACTATGCAAGTTTCAGTGCCAGGTGGTGAGGAGTCTTCTTTTGGCCACTTAATCCCCTCTGCCAGAAGGCAGGCAGGCAGGCAAGCAAACATACTCCTATGAGGAGGGCAGTGATAGCTGGAGATGTGGCATGTGTTGCAGATGCAGTACCAGGTATCCCTCTTTGAGCACACCCACAAGCCTCCCTCAGCACGTTGTGTAGCCTGCTCTGGCACTGCTGGATCCAGCCTTGTGCTGCACAGAATCATAGAATCATTTAGGGTGGAAAAGACCCTTAAGATCATTGAGTCCAACTGTTAACCTAACATTGCCAAGTCCACCGCTAAACCATGTCCCTAAGTGCCACGTCTACACATCTTTTAAATACCTCCAGGGATGGTGACTCCACCACTTCCCTGGGCAGCCTGTTCCAACGCTGGACAACTCTTCTGGTGAAGAAATCTTTCCTAATATCCAGTCTAAACCTCCCCTGGCGCAACTTGAGGCCATTTCCTCTCGTCCTATCACTTGTTACCTGGGAGAAGAGACCAACACCCACCTCGCTACAGCCTCCTTTCAGGTAGTTGTAGAGAGCGATAAGGTCTCCCTTTGAGCCTCCTTTTCTCCAGGCTGAACAACCCCAGGTCCCTCAGCTGCTCCTCATCAGCCTTGTGCTCCAGACCCTTCCCCAGCTTCATTGCCCTTCTCTGGACACGCTCCAGCCCCTCAATGTCTTTCTTGTAGTGGGGGGCCCAAAACTGAACACAGTATTCACTGGTGCCAAGTACAAAGGGACGATCACTTCCCTAGTCCACCACCCTCCCCTCCAAGAGATACAGTTTCAGGTCTCTTGTTGTAGACAGACACTCCTGCTGCTCCCTACCTACCAGCCCCTGAGAGCTTGAACACACCATAACCCAGCTCCACTGCCAGGGAGGGGAGAACCCCCATTCTTTCACCCCAGTGAACATTTCCCCAAGTCTCACGCGTGCTGGGGAAGCCCACCTCAATCTTGCCCCTAAGAAGAAAGACGCAAGACAGGGGTTTCAGTGAACTACATACACCACAGTGTTTATTAACTCCAGGGTAGTGTGATAGGCACAACGCTGCATCCACGGGCTATCTCCCCACACTCTAAGCTTGTTCCTTGTGCCTCTTCAGCAGCTCCCTCAGCTGCTCGATCTGGGCAGTCACGCTGCTCTTGGCAGTACCACCCATGGCCGTGTACTGCTCCACGCTGTTGACGACGTTGAAGACCTGGGAGACGTCGCTGCCAAACAAGGGGCTGGGGAGGCAAAGAGAAGAAGTGTCAGTGGAGAGCGCTGGGTGCTGTTTGCTGGCTTTACATGCTCACTGCCTGCAGAGAAGGGGAGGGAGTGGAGACGGAGCCTTTTTCCAAGGGGAAAGGCCTCCTGCAGCCCTGCTTCTGCACTTCTAGTGCCTGGCGGTAGCTGCTTGTGGCAGACCAAAGAGTCAGCTCCAAGGGGAGAGAGAGGAAATTTGGAGCCCAGTTCTTGTGGAGGGCTGGTGCCTCCAGGACAGGGCATGAGCTTCTTCCAGTCCCTCCCCACAGCTGCTGCCCATGCCCTGCTGGAGTGATGTTGTCCCCCTTCAGTTATTTCAGGCCCAGCAGTAGCAGCATGGATATTCAGGCCAGGAGGATTTTGGGGAAGGGCCTCCATCTGGGAAGGCCCATACAGAGGGAGGCTGATACCTGCCTGTTGAGGGCAGTCATGGCAAGATAATAGTGATACAAACCTGATGCTCTTCAGGTCATCCAGGCTGAGATTATTGATGGTGATGCCTTTAGACTCAGCGAGGTGGACGGCCTTCCCAGAGGCAATGTGGGCTTGTCTGAATGGCATCTGCAGTGAGAAGCAGAGGCCACAGTCAGTGACCAGGTGGCTGGGGTGCAGCCTCAAAGGAAAAAATGGATGTGCTGTCTTTTTTGGTTGGCTTGTTTTCAATTAGGGTAATGCAATCTGAGTCTGGGTTTTCTGGGGTGTCAAGAGGGGAGGCGTTAGGAGGTAAAACTCCACCTGTAAATTACTATCAAGTCCACCTGGCAGCAGTTCCACTACTTGGGGTACATGTAAAGAATGAGTTTCCAGCTTTTGTGTTTGTTGACCCATACTGAACATGACCTGAGAACAGAACAGAAGGCCTCATCTCAGGCCCTCACTGAGAAGTATTCTGCATCCACAGAAATCACAGCTCCAAGTCTCCCTCTGATACTTACTCCTTTATGAACCAAGTAGAGAGCCAGATCAGATGACAGGATCTCAGGGCTCAGAGCCTTCTCCATGTTCTCCTTGTTGATCTGCAGAAAGGAGGGTCAGAGGGAGACATTATCATCAGCTCCTCCTTGGGGACATGTCAGCTGACATTGGCAGCCGTAATGAGAAGCATGGGTGAGCCACTGCAGAGCCTTCATGTTAGGACCAGTCTAGAGCTCTTTTACCTGTGTTACTCTCAGAATGTGCCCCCCAACCATGGTCAGTAATGAGTGGCTGAAGCCTTACCTGGAGGGTAGAAATCACTCCAGTGGCAACCTGGAGCACCGCATTCAGGGTGTCCACAACATCAAAGACGGCCTCCTTGTCCTCCTGCGTTGGAACAGGGATGGAAATGGCAGTAAGGCAACCTGATGCAGCCCAGAAGCCCAACAGCCTGAGCAGCCCAGCCAGCAGAACAGGCATGTCATCCCAGGGGCTCCTGCTAGGGGCCGGGGTGTCAACTGCAGCATGCCATGCCTCAGCCCCTTTCTCAGCATCCTGCACACAGGCGGGGTCTGTGCAGGGAAATGTAGTGGCAAGACTGCTCCAGAGCAGAGGATGGCTGTGCCTGCTCAGGGAGGTGGTGTGAAAACTAACATCTGTTTTACCTGCAGATCCTTGTTGTAGGTGCTTGGAAGTCCTTTGAGAACCATGAGGATAGCAGCCAGCTGCAGAGAGAAACGGGTGAGGCAGTTAGTTCTAGGAAGAGAAGCCCATTGCCCCAGCAGAGGCATAGAGCCTAGACTGGGCACATTTCTTTACACAGAGGCAAGAAGAAACAAGATTCTTCAGCCCTGGTATGAGCAGTTTCCCCATCCCACTTCTTTCTTTAGCAGGCTCACCCGTCCGAATACACGACCAGCTTTGCTGCGGATCAGTTCCAGACTATCGGGGTTCTTCTTCTGAGGCATCACACTGCTGCCAGTGCTGAAAGAAAGGTGTTTGGAGTGTAACGGTGAGCAAGGTCCCAGTCCCTACAGACGCAGGCTAAGACAGGTCATGCAGCGTACTGAGCCAGCCCTCCAAAAGCAACACGTAGGTCCCCCTTCCGCGGCCATCTTTCTAGGGTGTAGGAAAGCAGTGAACTGAGTGTGCTGAGTTTCTCATGTTTCCCACAGCAAAGCCTTTGGGTTTGCAGTCTTGTCTGGAGCTACCACGCAGCCCCACCTCTCAAAGAGGAAGCAAAAAGGAGGCTTCCTCCCAAGCCGCTCCATAGGTGGTGTCAGCAGGCCAGCCTAAGTGTTGCTGTGACCTCAGAGAGCGAGGGCTGCGGCTGTGCCTCCCTGAGACAAGGAGTCTGTTAGGATTGCAAACCCGGCTAGTCAAGGAAGGGCTTTGGCAGGCATTTCCAGCAGAAGAGGAAGCTGTCTCTGCCAGCAGTTGCTGGGGAGGAGTGTCTGCTGAATGCAGACTTGGTGGAGTTACCAGAATCAGAAATAAGTGATCATTACTGAGGAATGTTCACCCTGAGGCTGCCTTTCTGCCAGCCTTTTAATGCTGTGTCAGCCTTGGGCAGCAGAGAGACACCAACCACTGTCTCATTCTCCCAGGTGAGGACAGCTGAGGAGAATTACTCCCCAGAGACCAGAAACCTACCAGTAGGTATCAGAGAGGGTTAGAAAGCCAAACTCGCTGGTGCTGTAGATGATGAGATCTTCAGCCATCTTGCTAAGGTGGATCATCAGCAGGGTGGCAACAGAGAGGAATTCCACTGCAGAGAAAGCAGGAAATCAGGAGGTGAAAAAGGTGCTTGTTTGCTTGACAACCCCGGGAGCCCTGACTGGAGCTTTGGAGTTACTTCCTAGTGATTTCATTCCCCTTATTAAAAGAGGTCAACTGGAAAGGTCTCAGAAGCCTGCTTCTAAAACAGTGGTGGGAAGGAGTGAATGGGTTGTGCTTACCCACAAAGTCTCTCTCACTAACGGCATCCATGCTGTTCAGGCTGATGGAAGCAAAGTCCAGCTCTGTAAGGAAGGTGATGGACAGAGGAGGTCAGGCTTGGCATGACTGGAGCTTGAATGCAGCAGGATGCCCCAGCATGCAGGTGACTGTGAGCCCTTGAGTAGTCCCAGGAACACAGACGTGCTGAGCAGGGTTTTGTTATTAGCCCAAGGCAGCCAGTGTGCAGCAGAGTGGCTCTTCCTGCTCCCACCTCACAGGCATTGCCTGTCTCATTGCACTAAAAAGCCTTAGGAAAGAAAGGCTTTGGCTCCAGGGAAGTGCGTTACAGTGCCATTGGGAGCCACGTATCAATGCTTCCCTCCCTCCTAGATATTACAAGTAGTCCTGTGCCAATCCATCATAGGGAGACACTTACCACTACGCAGAAGCTCTCTATCAATTTCCAATGGGTTGCCAGCCAGAGCACCGCTGCCAGGGAAGAAAGAAACACAAGTCATGCAAGATACCCTGCAAATCCCAACCAAAACTGAGCTCTGGGAAGCAGGGAAGGCACCTCTGAAGACTTTGCAGAGCAAAGCGAGGCCCAGTGATTACACAAACAGTAGACCTTACCTTCCCAAAGGCAAGACGTTGATCCTCCTCTTCACCTCTCCCAGGCGCTCAGAATCACGGGTCAGTGCAACAGCATGGCTAGGAAAAAAACACCATGACAGATGAAGCACCTGAAGTCCGAAGATGTCACAAGGACCAAGAGGTAACTGTGGCCAAAGGATGGAGCGTAAATGGCCTCCACTGCCCACTCAGTGCTTGGGTCCCCAGTTGGTCAGAGCCACACAGGAACACCGGGAGCTCCTGTTCCAGTTTGCAAGGTTAGCTCTGGTTTGTCACCGCCCCGGCTGCCCCATCAGAGGACAGTGCACTTCTAGGCTGCAGCTGAGCAGGGCCCCAAGGGTGGAAGGTGGTTACCTGAGCAGGAACTGGCTCCATCTGATGGGCTGAGCTTTCTGCAGGTGGGTGTAGCCAGGGAAGATAACATCAATTTCTCTGCATGTGAGAGGAGAGAAAGAGGTGAGTGGCAGCTGTCAGGATAGAAGGCAGTGGCAGGTACACTCCAGGGTTTTTGAGCAAGGTCACAAAGAGAACTTCCTTCGCCTGTGTTGTGCTGAAGCTGGTCTATGTCTTCCTCTCCCTGTCACCTGCTACCTAAGCACGCTGGGTTTATCTCTCCCGATCTTCCAGTGTGGTGTCTGCCCTAGGCCTCCCTGGAGACTTGCCCGGCACAGCAATCCCTCTGTGGCAGGCAGAGATTCCCCAGTCCACCACCGTTTGGGAGTGCGGTGTGTGAGGAGGAGAGTTAGACAGGGAGTAACAGAGCTGAGCTTTTCTCGTACATAGCAACTTGAAACGTGTTAAAGTCCCCCACTCCTTCAGAGGGATTTGGCACCTTCTGAAGTCTTGTGTGGACCTCCCACCTCAATTCCTTTGCCAGGATACACTGGGGGAAGAGGAAGGTCTCTGTGATGTGAACTGTGGAGGAAGAGGGGCTGTTGTCTTTCCCCGTGCTATCGCACACTGCCTGGCTGTAACTTCCCCCGCAGAAGACCCTGCTGCTGCCCTGATTGATGTCAGTCAAAGAGCAAGCCTAGAAGTCTCCTGCCCCTGCAAGGCCAAGGCTGTGGATATGGAAAAGGACTTACATGGCAGCGCGTTCCACCAGGGTCTTAATGAGCTGCAGGAGGTGAGTGGAGATGACAGAGAGGGAATTCCTCATGAACAGCTTCAAGTCAGTCACAACCTGGACGAGACCAGCCACAGTCAGACAAAGCAGAATGTGACGTACTTAGTGACGGGCCACTTTTACTGCACAGTTAACCCCTCCTTGTTCTGTGTGATGCGAAGGTGCATCTTCTGCTCATCATTTGGTCTTTTTGATGTGGTAATGTCACTATATCTGGCTCTCCAGGAAGAGAACCAAAGGCCGTTCTGGTTTGAGGTCTCCTGAAGTGAGGTGGGGGAGGAGTACAAAGGGGAAAAAAAAGATTCTATACATACCTGATCGTTCCTGCTTCTCCCAGTGTGCAGTTTTCCAGCTATGTCTCCAATCAGCTCCTGAGGACAAGAGGAGGATTTCTGTCAGCATCTCTGTATTCTAAGGAGGCCATGAGCAGACCTCCTCCCTGCCTGGAAGGAACTCAGCTCTAGGATCCCGTGAGTAGCCGTGAGATCTCTTCTGGGGAAGGGCAAGTTTGGGTTCTATGCTTGCACAGTGCCTCTTCCACAAAAGGGGTCTTGGAGACACTTGATTGTGCCATAAGGTCTGGAGTGCCACAAGGTCCAGAGGAATTTCACAATGGGACAGTGGCACATGCACTTCATGTCAGGCAGATCTAGCTACACCAGAATGGGAACAAGAGGTTAGAGGACCCAAACCTTTAGTCTGCGTTCATTGGCAGTGTGGATGTCCTCATCGCTTTGGGTCACCACAAAGACTCCTTTAGACCATTCCTCAGAGATCTGCAAACATCAGCAGAAACACCAGTCAGCCACTACCGTTACCCTGCTGCACGTGAGGGCTGTAAGTGTCCCCAGCAAATACCAACTTCTGCTGTCCCAATGGAAATCAAAGTGTTAAGTCTCATGCGAGCTCTGGCATTCCAGTTCTTTCAGGCCAAGGCTGGCAGCTTGCTATATCCTGATATTCTGCGCTGCACTTGGTGGGATTCATCTCTCTAGCCATGATGATCCTGCAGTGTTATGGCTACAGGAGGATTTAAGCAATGCAATGAAAGAGTGAGCTGAACTGTCAGTGATTGCTTTAGCATTGTCCACAAAGGTTTTCCTATACAAACATTGTAGAGACTCACCATTGTCCATGGTGGGTGAGCAACAACAATGGATATTTTTAAAAAGCACTTAGCTGCTGACTTCTCTTCACCCCTGTGCAGTGCTATGCATTGCCTACCACTGTCTCAGGCAGCCAGACTCAAAAGGATCCCAAGTGCCAGCAGAAAAAGAATATTCCTAATTCATACTGAAACAATTCCTCGTGAATGTTGAGTCTGAAGAGGATGGGCGGGCAGGTCACACTGAGCACACCTCACCGAGGCACCGGGGCTGCCATAGTGAGCATCGACAGTGTGCCCATCAGGGCTTTGGGCTCTCACTGGGGGCTTGTCAGCTGGTTCACATCCTACTGCCGGGCTTTGGTGCCTTTAGCGGGATGCAATTTGAGCATCGATCCCCTGCCCAGAATGCCTCCAAGTGTACCGAGGGCTACTCAGGGAGGCTACTACGGATGCTGTCAGAAAAGTAGCCATTTGTTTCAGCACACATGACAGATGTGAAGAAATAAATACCTTTTCCAGGCCACTCAAGATCTTCTCCAGCTCAGTTTTCGATAGGATCCCAGCCTTCTCCAAGGCTTTGGCATAAGCCATGCTCCCCTGGATATCAACTTCAGACAGCCTCTGATCATAGGTAATGGAAGCGCTGAGCATCTCCATGACTGGATCTGTACTTCCGACAAACCTTCCTCCCAACATTTTATCTCCCTGCAAGTAATGAAGTTAAGAGGCACGTTCAAAAGACTTACTGATATATCCCCTAAAAATCCGTTAATGTCCGTCCTACTCCTTATCCAAGTAAAACTGAGGACATACTCAGGAATGTTTTTTCAGTGCTGTACCATTGTGCAGAAAAGCCCTGGACGTTAAGAGCTTTGGCAAGTAGTTGTAGAGGTGGAGAGCATGTCACTGTCACTAGAATTTAGCCCTTGAGGTGTCAGGTCTGGCTCAGGAATCCTCCAAGATACTGCACTCCTGCAAGACTCTGGAGGGAGTACGTCCTGTCCTTGAAAACGAGTGTCAGGGCATATGGTGCAAGACCAGCATGGATCTCTGTTTTAAGGCAGCTGCTGATCACTGACCCTTTGATGGTCTCTTGGCAGGGGAAAAAATTAAGGAAGTTAGGGGTATAATGAAAGCTACTATCTACTGTTACTTGAAATAATAATTTAAAAACCCCACTTTTTTAGGGAGACTATAAGAAAACATCCGATTGACAAAGAGCTGTGGGCCAGCACAAGCCACATCCTCTAAAACACTCCTGGAACTATGAAGTGTTTGAAGTTACCGTGCGAAGCATCTCCAGAGTCCACGATGTTCTTGCAAGCTTTGGCATAAAATTAGCATAAAACAGGTTAAGGTGCAGACTCCAGAAAGGGAGCTCTGGGTACCTTTCAGTATTACAAATGTTCGGGTAAAATGAAAAGGAAAGCAAAAACCCCATGGCCCCAAACTACCCCCCAGAAGGTCTCTGAGGCAGCGCGGCGCCGAGCTACCATGGACAGCGGGCGGCTGCCGGGGCCGGGGCCGGGGCCGGTGCCGGTGCCGGTGCCGGTGCCCGCCGTCCGGCCGGGCTGGTCCCGGTGACCCGAGCGAGCCTTTCCGCAGCGACTGTCTGAACCAGCGTGCCTGAGAGGAGAGCAGGAGAGAGCCTGCGGAGGTCGGGGTGTAGGCACGGGGTGCTGGAGCTCTATTTTTGAAGCAGGGTTGTCAGTGGGAGCTGCGGGGGGAGGGAAATCGGAGTTGGAAAAGCAAAATTTTGCAGCTCCTCGCTGGGAAACCAGTCCCCTGGGGTGAATGGCAGAGGGGATGGAGGGTGCAAGGCCAGTGCTGGGAGCCAAGCGCTCGGATGGGGAAGAGGTATCTAAGTAGATCTTCACTACCGTGGGTTTTCACCGGAATCAGAGGTGGGTTGTCAGAAATACCGCAGCAAATATGTTTGCTGTCCCCTTCTCCATTTAAAACCCGGGAAAACAAATCAAATAGAGAGAAGCACCCGAACGAGCATGGCAGGTTGCAGTGCTGGGGTTATCCGGCAGTTCAGTTCGCGTTTGCCCGAGCACCCCGAGACCACTTCGCTAGAGAAGCAAAGTTCACCCTCACCTCGGCTGCCATTTCGGACGACGTTTTGCTCGTTTGTGCAGCGATCCCGGCAATTGGTGCAACCTGTGGAACAGCGAGGTGAGGTGAGGTGAGGTGAGGTGAGGCTCAGCCCCGGTCCCGGTCCCGGTCCCGGTCCCTGTCCCGGTGCCGGTCCCGGTCCCTGTCCCCGCTGCCGGTCCCCGCTGCCCGCCCGGCCCCGCTCACCTGCTCCGCAGCGCAGCCCCGGCTGCTCGCTCCCGCTCCCGGCCCCGCCGCCCCGCTTTTACACGGCCCGGAGCGGGGCTGGCGGCTCGTCCCGCCCCGGCGGGGCGGGGTGTCCCCGGGGCCGGCCCCGCTCCCGTACCCCCCTCAGCCCCCTTCGCCCTTCCCACCCCTCCTCTGCCTCCGGCCCCGGTTCGGCCAGCGCCTGATCAGCAAGTCGGGGAGAGAAGTTTCTTTGGAGGCAGGGTTGCTGCAAGGAGGAGGGCTGGGAGAGATGCTCTCCTGTTGCTTGTTAGTGAAGTTACTGGTGTAGCTTTAGGCAGTGCTCCTGCAGTGCCAGCGGGTCTTGCGTGTGGACAGGTCAGCTCCTTTTCTGGGAATATCCTTGTACTGAAGGAGTCACATCACTCTGTGTTGTACCCCTCTAGTGAGTAGTCTTTGATATGAATGTAATTGATATGATGGCTGGATCATCGTTGCTCTGTCCCCATTGCCACCCCAGCAATCACACAAGAATAAAATAGATGGGAGCTAGTTGCTCTTTCCCATGTCTGTGTGGATGAGACTTTTCACCCCACTTGTAAGGATGCTGCAGCTCCAGCTTTGGGGCTTCCCTGCTGTCACCAGTTGCATGGGGTCACTCTGGCCAAGAGGCTCCTGTGAGCCTCAGACTGTGGGGTGTGAGGTTGCAGCCTTGGCAAATAGCCCGTATCTTAAACTCGTCAAACCCTATATATCATGGAGGTAAAGAAATGATTTAGAATACAAGAGAGCTTTGGGAGCAGCAACTCGCAAAGCTACGGCTCAGCGCCAGTTTCTCATTAACTCCTCAGCCACAGAGCACTTTTCTGCAGCCGCTCCACAGAAAGCAGAATGCTTGCCGGTTCGCTTTACTGAGCGTGCTTCTACAGTATAATATTTTTCCATCTGCGTGGCCCAAACCTTTCACAGAGCTCAGGAGACATATTCCAACTTTCTCATCCACATTTTCTTGAGTTATTTTCTTCCCTTTAACTGTCCCTCTTGTCCTTTTCTATTGTTCTCTCAGTTCTGCAACTTATCTCCTTTTCCTTTTTACCCTAGGACATTTACACTAGGAAGCAGTGCTTGATCATTTTGTGGTCATGTTCCTTCCTTCTCTGAAATCCCTCATTTTTACCACTTCTCTTGTCTTGTTCACCCTTTAGGAGTGTCCTTGTCCTTACTCTGGGCTTTGACAGGAGATTTGCTGATGTGTGGAGAAAATAGTAAGCACTGAATTTATAACCAGAGTGAATCTATGTCAATAAGATCTTATTAATCTATGTCTGGTATTACATGTGGCAAGGATGCGTGCTTTCACATGGGATCTGTCAGCAGTATCAGTGTGTGTTTAGCAAACTTCATAGGGATTAGTTTGCTTGTAGTACGCTGCTTAACTCCTGTCCCAGTTTGTATCGAGGAGATTACTAATTCTCTTTTCCCATTTTTAGATGAAACAGGCAATAACTATCCTTTCTGTATAATAAGCAATGTATAATACAGAATAATATTGTTATAATAAAAATGGAAGTGAAACTGTAAATCCAAGCAGAAGTCATTAACGTAAAAATGAACATTGAAGAAATAGGATTTCTTAAAGACTCTTGGAGCTGGAGAGTTGAACTTTTTTGAGGGGAAAGCAGTGAAATAGCATTGCAAAACAGGTTTTCTAAAGCACACTGAAGTGTATTCTCAGTACCGTCTTCTCTATTTGTTCTGGTTTGGATGGCTCTCCACTTCCCGTCATCATCTTTCAGTATTTTATTTGGTTAGTGAAATGGAAAGATTAGCCCCCAAATCCCCACCCCACAGTTAGATACCAAGGAAGGTCTGAGGGAAAGGTCTTTCATTTATTTTCCCGTCTAGCACAGCGAGTAGCACATTGTTCATACAATTAATATTCCCAGCTACACCTTTTTCCAAGCTGATGTACAATGAGGTAGTACTAGAGAGTAAATTGCCCATTTTGCAGCATGGAGAGGTTTAATTAAATATATTTTAATGTCCTCAAAGATTTGAACTTTATTTGTACTTGCTTTTGTAATCAGTCACAGCCTTACTATTTCTTTTAGAGGGCATTTTTTGTTGGAAGAGTGCAATACTTGGGGAGTGCAGCCCTGAAGGAGTGCTTTAGTGGGTTCTAGAAATACTTCTAGAAAATAACTGTGTCCAGTGAAGAAAAAGGATGGCATAAACTGCTACAGTGCATCTTCTTTAAAAACATTCTTTTTTAACTGTCATTTTGGTTTAGAAAAAGAGAAAAGCTCTATGGGCTGAAAGTGCTAGTCAAACGCACTGTCAGCTAGACTGATGTGAAGCGGTGCTGACATTTTTTGTTAAACCCCCCCCCCCAACTTTGTTTAATGAATTTTGAATGTAAAAGAAAAAAAGACACTATAGGGTGATCAGCGAAATGCTGAATACAGTAAACATCTTTCATGACAAAGAATACAAATACCCTGCAGATCTGCTTTCAATAGCAATTACTAGGCCCCCTGCTTTCAATAGTTAATACCGAGGCCCCTCTCTCACCAAGCCTTAGTGGTAACAATCGCAAGCCAATGCTTAAAATGTTGACATGCTAAGCACATTTAGAAAAACCTATGTCTGCATTCCCTATGGATGGTGTAGCATAACTGGCTAACACCTAAAGTGCAGCAATTAAAAACAAAGTGAACTGAGCTCATCACCTCACCTCCTGAAAAGTTGTATGTAAGGGTAATGAGTTCTCTCTTAGATATTGCCCTTCTCCCTTGCGTGATGTCAGTGGACCTGTAGCTGGTCCATATATAACCCTAACAGGCTATATGTCTCCATTGGAAAATATTTAGGAAGAATATCTCTATTAGAAAAAAAAGTGAAAGCTGTTGAGAGAGGCATTTGTATTATGCTCATCCATCCCAGCTGCTGGGATCAGGCATCATCATCATGGATTGTAAAAGTATATATCAGCAAAGGTCTGGAATGAAACTTTTGGAGAAACGGTGAAAAGAAAGATGATAAATTGGTGCTGGGGGAGAGATATAAAGAAGAGATGCAAAGGAGAAGTAAAATTAATATGCTGAAGATTCTGAACCCATATCTAAAGAAAGTGATGAGAGGCAGGCAAGGATTAGTAGATTTCTGGAACACAACTCTGAAATTTGATAGTCTGGAAATACCATATTTTCAAATGAAAGCTGACATCCTTTCCCCTCTTTTCCTCCCTTTAGCCTGGCTGGGAGCTGGTGTACAGGCAGTTTCACGTGCAGGGTTTGAAACATGGCAGAGAAGTTACAGAGCATTTGCTATGCCCGTTTTGGCCAATTTACAAGGTCAGTTAATCCTGACATGAAAAAGGACAGCATCCATTACATCCTATCCACTGAGTCAGACCAACGGCTTTCAGTCTGCAGTTTGAAGACCTTCCTCCTGGCTCTTTTTCCATAGGACTCCATGACAAATGATTCTGGAGTAAAAATTAATTTCTATCTGTACTACAATCTGTATGTGATGGGGTCCTCATCACTGAAACTTTTTAAGGGTCTGCAGCTGAAAAGGGCTGAAAAAACTTTGCAGTAGGCTTTTAAACTTTGCCCAGCACTTGGGTATCTGATGATGATGGTTCCTGGAGAGCCAGGAGCTGTTTGTTGCCCACTGTCCTGGCACTGAAGACTGTTCCTGAAGCGCTGCAGTTTGCTCGTGTTATTCGGAATTGGCTTAGGATTTGCAACACCCCAAGGAGAATTGAAGTCCCAACAGTGGGAGTGGCTTGATTCTGGAGAGAAAAGTGGCTGGTGGATTTTGTGCTAGTATTGCAAGACGGAGGTTGCAAGCACAGTTCTAAACCATTTGATTCCCTAGATTGCTCTTACAGCCCTGCTGCGAACAAGCAAGTGTCTGTGTATGTGACTCCTTCGGGAGTTAGTGGTGGTGTTTTTGCGTATAAACTTTTGCCTGAGAGATAATGGCAAAATAAATTAATTACTGTTTCCCTGGCTCTCGGTCTCTGAGCCAGACAATTTTCCTTGCTGTAGCCAAGGGGATTTTAAGCTATTTGCACTCAATGAAGTGTCTTCAGTTTTCTCGAGAATGAAAAGGGCTCTTTTAAAATTTAATAGCACATAGGTTAAATGGGAAAGGGTCACAGTAATGGTAGGAAAAGACATACGGTGCTGATGAGCTTGATAAGATGTATGTACAGGTCCTTTAAAAGATGATATGAGTATTACACAACTAGTTCAGCCTTACAGTATTCTGTTTGCACATGGCTAGAGATTTTATTTGGAAGGACCTCTACAATACTCTTTTCCCCTTGTCATCATACTTAACAGTGGCTAGTTGTCAGAATCTGAATAGGTTTTCAGAACACGTTTTGCTACTTAGGACATTTTTATACCGTTTTCTGTCCACAGTAGTTACAACTCAGAGGGCGGGAAAATATTCGCTATCACTGGCATTGGTGGTTCAGTGGTAGAATTCTCGCCTGCCACGCGGGAGGCCCGGGTTCGATTCCCGGCCAATGCAGTTGATTTTTTTTTTTTTTTTTTTTTTCTCCCCCCCCCCCCGTCTTCCCTCCTTTTCCGCTTCCGTCCCGGCCGCCAAAACCTCCTTTAGCTCAACCCCGGCTTCCCCCACCCTCACCTCGCCGTCGCCGGCAGGCCTGCGGGTGTGTGCGTGTGAGGGGAAGTTCCGCGGCGAGGCGGCGGCCAGGGGCGGCCCCAGCGCACGGCCGTGCCCGGGGCGGACAAGATGGAGGTGTAAGGAGCGACGGGGGGGGCGCGGGGACGGGCCGCTGCCGCCTGCCCCCCAGCTACGACCTTCCGTGGCGGCAGCGGGGGCTCCAGGGCCGGGGTGGGGGGTGTATATCCATATGGGCCAGCCTGCAGTGTGTGTGTGTAGGGGGGTACATCTATATGAGCCTGCCTGTGGTGTGTGTGGGGGTATATCTATATAGGCCTGCCTGTGGTGTGTGTGTGGGGGGTATAGGTATATGGGCCTGCCTGTGGTGTATGTGTGTGCGGGGTATAGCTATATGGGCCTGCCTGTGGTGTATGTGTGTGGGGGGTATAGCTATATGGGCCTGCTTGTGGTGTATGTGTGTGTGGGTATAGCTATATGGGCCTGCCTGTGGTGTATGTGTGCGTGGGGTATATCTATATGGGCCTGCCTGCGGTGTATGTGTGCGTGTGTGGGTATATCTATATGGGCCTTGCTTGGGGGGGGAGGGGGGGTGTGTGTATATCTGTATGGGCCTGCCTATGGTGTTTGTGTATTTGTGTGGGTGTATCTATATGGGCCTGCCCATGGTGTGTGTGTGTGTGGGTATATCTATATGGGCCTGCCTGTGGTGTTTGTGTATGTGTGTGGGTATAGCTATATGGGCGTGCCTGTGGTGGTGGTGGTGGTGGGGGGCGTATATCTATATGGGCCTGCCTGTGGTGTATGGGGGGTATATTGGGCCTTTAACGTCCCTATAACCAGCAGTGTGTTTGGGCATTCTGATGAGAAAGTGAGGAGGTTTTTTTGTTTCCTTTAAAAATCTTGCTGAAGCATCTGTTTGGGTAAAAGGCATCAAGGCTCAGCTTGACTCCCGTTCTCCGTCCCCATCTCTCCTGCCCCTCCTGTCTCCTCACGCCCCATTTTCCTTGCTGCCCTGGGAGAGGTGAAACATGAATCAATCCTCTGCTGCAGCTTCTGGGAAAGAGTTATTCCTGTGAGCGTCAGGTAGACGACTCATTGCGGGAGCTGAAGGAGAAAACCGAACGGGTGTGCTCCAGCAATTGCGAACACAAGAGGGGAGTCAAAATTTTGGCTAGCTGATCGTTCGTGGCAGTTACACCAGCCAGCCCCCGAGCTGACGTCCCAGGCAGCAAGTTTTGTTGCCTTCCTGTGCGGACAGCACTATGCATGTTTCTGTCTTGTTAGCATCACCTGGGCACAAAATAGGATTTGACCTCTTTTAAAGCTTAGAAACTCATTCTTGTGACTTCTGTGGAGCCCGTTATGTTATGTGGTTATTGTATGCGGCGCTGGTTTCTAATGAACGGGGGCACGGAGGGTGCCAGTCCCGTGGGATATATGTCAGCATCCACCAAAGTCAGCTGAGCTATTGCAGTTCATGGTGTCCATGGATGCTTTATTACCATTAAATCTTCTATACGGTTACACATATTATCATTAAATCTTCTATAAGTAAAATTCCAAAGCAGATAACAAATAAGGCACATCCATTGAAATACAGGTTTTTATTACGTTAGCCTTAACATGAGTAGCAGCCTGCAGGGAAATGACCCGTTCTTGCTGTTGTATACTGAAAAATGCTGTGAAACACATACACAGGCTCAAAGTTTCTGTTGGGTCTGAGGAAGGATAGGATTTGCCAGGGCTGAGAAAGATGCTTTTGATACCATTACTATTAAGTCTCTGATGCTGCTTATACATCCACTTGCTTTTTATTACCTCGAGCAGCCCAGTTTATTTTACTGGTGCTACCTCTTTTAGTACCAATAGGAAGGTGCATCAGAGGTAGAAGACATGGGGGCTCAGGTCCTGAGCTGTGGGTGGTTGTCCCTTGCATTGGAATGGAACAACTTAGTCCATTTTGCACTTTAATTGCTGTTGGAATTTAATCTTCCTAATCTCGTACCTCCTGCCTGATGGCCTTCGTAAAGGGAAGCTCTGCAACTAGGAAAACCTCTCCGAAGTTATTACCATGTCAGAAGTATCTGTTACTAGAGAAAAGAACCCTCCAGAAAATGTTGTGGTTTAAATATGCAACATATTTTAAGCAGTAGATTTAAAACCATGAAGTGTCAGTGATATTTTTAGAGGTGTGATGCCATATACTAAGATATTTTTTGATATATGCAGAAAACCTCAATAATCTTTTGGTTTGGACTAAAATTTGGGTGAATGTTACCTATTTAAAGATTCTAAAAAGTGTTTCTACATTGGTGTTAACATGAAATTTTTTTTCCTTTCTGCTCATGTCTTAATCTCATAAAAATTAAGTGTACTGTTTAGTTGACTATTTAAATATATACATTAGAATTCATTATTTATAATTTCTTGTTTTCTGAATGTAGAATTAATAGTTGATTCATGAGAGTTAGGACTGAAGAAAATTGTATTTCTACTTTATAAGTTCTGCAAAAGTTCTTGAAACTGGTCTTGTTTATCAGTTTATACTTCTGGTATTTCAGCACAACAAAAATTGTTGAAGATTTGAGACTGACTCCTTTGCTATCCATTGTTCAAAGAAAAAAATACTTTTCTGAATGACTGTTTTTGAATTAAAAAAGAAGCAATTGTCTTAAATTATTTAACTTCAGATAGATTTCGCAGACTCATTTACATAGTAATGTATTTACTCTATATGACCCTTTCACTTATTTAACAGAATAATTCCCTATATAATTCTTCTATAGCATTATTATTTCTAACAAAGAATGGCTTTGATCCAGAGGGATTTCTGTAGCAATAGCCTGAATGCAAACATTCTGAAGAATTGCATTTACCTAACAACAAAAGCTATATGGTTTGTAAAACATGAATGAAAACTAATGCGTGTGTGAGCTCACTTGCTGAAGTTTCACTCGAGTCAGCGAAATGGAAGTTGAAGTTCATCTCAGCGTATTTTAGAAGGTCTTTTTCATTTAAAAACAATGATAGAACCTGTGGAAGTTTGTGGATGCATTTAACTCATTTGAAAGTGATGAACGTGACAGTTCTATTCAAACAGTTGACGGTGCTTAACAATACACTGTACTTTTTTTTTCTTTTTCTTTTTTTTTTTTTTTTTTTTAATAAGCTGCTGCACAGACCTGAGAGGCCTTTTTTTCCTTTTGTATGGAAACTTTTTGTTGTTGTGGCTCCTGACTGCTCAGCAGAATGTGTTGTTCGGGGAATATAGGATGTTCTGCGTCAGTTTTTCTCCCTTTTTTGTAATTTAAAAATATAAAATTACAATATCCGATAGTAATAGAGGTGATTAGTCTAAATATGTGCTTGACTCGGTGCATTCAGCCTACCAGCAGTAGATAACGATTCTTGCTTAATTGAGACAGAATTAGTGGGGAAGTGTTTGGCTGGTGGAAAATGGGAAACTAAGCCTTGGTCTGCTAATAAAGGAGTAGGCACATAAAGATTCAAAGAATAAATAAAGAGGAAATGCAATAAATTTGGTGGGTTTTTTTACTCAGTACAGTATGTGTAAATATAGTGCCATATTTGTATCTATACACACACATATGTACATTGTACTAAAAATAGTAATTGTATTTTCCATACTCTCGACTAATAAATAAATAGTGTGTGTAATCTGAATGATTTTTCCTGTCAGTCTTTATTCAAATAAAACTGGAGGCCTTTTTTTGTAAGGAAGAGGCACGGCAATTTGGTTTTAGTTTGTAAATTTGGGTGAGTGAATGAAAGTGTGGCTGAATAAAAAGATTATGTTGCATAAGTGTATTATGATTTATGGGGCAAATTGTGCAAAATATACTGTATATTTATGTAATAATTCTACTAACAATATGGAAAAATATTTTCCAGAGGTGGCAACAACTTGGTAATTGTAGATTCACCAAAAATAGATTTATTGATGATTTTTTTTTTTTAAACTTTATGAAAGTAGTGTCTGTTCTTTTAGAGTCTGCGTGACTCAGCAAAGAAAAATTTTAGACAGTTTCATTTGGAACATAAATTAATCTTATTCAATTTTCCTTTTAGGAAAGATGCAAATGCCGCATTGCTAAGTAACTTTGAGGTAAGTTTATCTGCGTCCTGGTTTTAAAACAGCAGTTTAAAGCTGTAATCAGTCACTTGTATGCTTCTTTGGAAGCTGAAAATTGCCAGTGGCAATCAGCAAGACCTGTATGTGATTTCCACCCCCTCCATTTGATTTGTTATTAAGAAAAAAGCTTTTTAAAGAAAATCTAATTTTGTAGAAAATTACTAGTTTTCACTAGTAATGGGCACTGTATTATTATTTGGTTGGTCCCAAATCTATAAAAACAGATACAAATATGTTTTTCAAATAGATGAGCAGATCTTTGGGATGTCAGTAACCTTAACTTCAGCCTTGTCATATTTACACTGTTGCTGTGTGGTTAGTTTGTTGAATCCTCTTGTGTATGGTGGCTTGTTATTTAGGATTTGATTCTCCACATCTTTAAACACTTGTGTATTTGGGCAAGTGCACTGGTGCTTTGTATGACGTATGGTGCATTGGATCCCAAATTGGGAATGTTGACAGCTCTAACTGGACAGCAATGTCCGAAATACCTTTTTTTGGATTTTATCTTATGATAAGCCAATATACCACCAAGTGTGTGACACACTGATTGCTGGAGTCTCTTTAATGTTGCAAATAAAAATTCTCTTAGACAAATTCAAACATTTTTCACAGATGGCTGCTGCTAGAATCAGTGTTGCGTATTTAACTTTAACCTTGTGATGTGCAGTATCATCTGGGAACCTATAACTCATTAACGCATAGTTTTATTAAAGCCAGTGCTACTGGAAATGCAGTCTTACACCTCTGAATGCTCAACAGTATTTTTTTAAAGATGTTGAGGTGTTTCCAAAGCAGGTTAGGTTATAGTAAGCATGGGGCACTGCCAGTTTGCTGTTCTGAGATGTGTTACTCAGGATAAACACACCTAGAAGCCAGTGATGTACCTTGATCTGGTGTCATGGGTAAGCTACCATGCTCTGTCATAACAAACAATGAATACTGGCATACATATAACAAATAAAAAAAATTCTTATTTTCTAGTGTAGATAAGTTCTGAATCATTTTCCTCTTTCCTGAGTAAAGGTATTTTTTAGTGAGGTAGAAAGAAATGTAGTGTTCTTGGTTTAACTTCAGCCGGGTAATGGAGAGATTTCAGTGCTTTGTTTATGAATGTAATTTTTTGAACGGTTTTAAAAACCCAAGTTCTTTGTTTATATTGTTTTATTGCTGAAGCTTGAAAGTTGCACAGCTGTTTCATCCTAGTCTGAAATAAATCTTGAAATGTTTTATCTTGAGCTGCATCTGTCTGCATACAGCAGAGCAACCATCTGGTGACTGTTAGAAGAGCTTTAATGAGGTACTTGGAAAGAACTGTCTTGCCTAAGAAATAGATTATATTATGTCAGCCAAACTAGTATTAAGTGTCTGTTTGTTAAAAACATGTATTATTGCAGTACAGAAAATAGCAAGTATTTCGGAGATTATTTATTGCAAAATCATCTCTGCTTCCTTCTTCTTTGTTTGCTGGGATACTTGTTGGAATCTGGGTATTACTGCCTGCTGAGGTTCCAAGTAGTGGTGTCAGTCACATGATGTAAAATCTAGAAGTGTCCTAAAGGTATGGTCCGGAATAGGGAGAATTGCAGAATCCATTCTTCGTGCTCTTCAGTCAGAACTTTCTTCAGCTGAGTCTTTTTGTTGGTAAATGTACCATGTGTGTTGAAAAAGAGCAAAAGGAAGTGGAAGATGAAGTTACTGATGCGAGTGCTTATTTCTTGTTTTCCTTTCACAGCAGTTGTCATGCATGCAGCTTTTCGATGCTTTGCAGGAAGGGATTTGCAGTGTCTGCAGCTATAGGCTTTTGAGGCATGGCTTTTCACTGCTCGTCAAAGTACTGATTCCCCTAAAACTACCGATCTCTTTCTGTTTGCTCCTCTTTCCAGTTGCAGTTTGACTGGCATAGCTAACATTCTCTTTATCGAGGTAATATTTTGCACAGAAAGTGGTGTTTGAAAGGAGTATTCAGGCCTGGCATGTTTCATGCCCTATGCCTACATTTATTCTGTGAGTTTGGAGTTGTCATTTTGTATCTCATTGTCACTGGCTATATTTTCTTCAAATATTTATTAGATAAAAGTTCATAGCTTCGGTTTTGGCTTTCAAGTGAGGGTTGACTACTGGTGGTTGATACACAAGGTGTTCCTTTTTCATAGAAGACACAGTATAAAGTAATTGCAGAATTCGTAGCTGGTAATGTTCTTATTTCTCACTGTCTAGAAATGTTTGTGTCTTATTTCTGTGGATTTGTCAGTTTATAATGCCATTGGGTCTGGATCTTGAATGAAGCTAGTTAAAAATCAGGGGATAAGCAGTAAGAAGTGGTCTGTTACTTTGCTGTGGTTATCGACTCTGGATATACCGTAAAGCCTGAAGCAAAACATCTCAAGAAATTTCAACCTAATGTGATTTAATATGGGAATAAAAGAGTAATTGTGATGCTGTCTCAACATTTTGCTGCATATCTAGCTATGATGAATAAAGATGTTGTGTTGCAACAGAGTTGACAAAGCACAGTTGCAAAAATCAAAACGTCTTCCTTGCCTTCAGACTTACCCTCTGAATCTCGCTCCTATGTTAATATTCACTGCATCATAAATGTGAAGACAACTTTATTACATTCTGTTCAGGAATGTCTGCTTGTATTACATTGTTGTGATGAAATAGGGAGCTAATTTAATCTTTGTAGCTTAATGTACCATAACACTATGCTGGTCACTGTAACGTTTACTATTATGAATAACTCCACTGGAATTTACAATAGGATCACTAATCTCAGGAGCGTCTATAGGTCAAGCCTGTATTTAGTTGGTTCCTGGCAGTGTGACAGTTGTAGAGTTTACTTTTTTTGCAGATAATGTAAAATTGCGTCTCTGTGAGACAGAATGTATATCCATTTTAATATTGTAGGTACATCTGTCGTAACAAATCCAGTAGGGCCATAAACTTGTGTGACATTTTGCTTCAAGCATCACTCATATTTAATTGGGAGCTCTGCGCCAGTACGGCAGGGTATGACCCAACTCTGTTCAGGACATGAGATAAGATAAACAAGTAGGATAGATTCACCCTGGCAGCTTCTCCTTTGGGGCTCTTGGGTAACACTTAACAAGTGCTGAAAATCTGTTTAAAATAGTCACAATTTTAAAAAAACAAATTAGATACCTATTCATCATTCTGGTGCCAAAACATTTTTCATTTCAATTGCTGGTGCGTTCACCAAAGAAGCCACGCTTTTTTTTATTGCTTGGTTGATAGGATTTTGCGTTGTTCATTTATGTTTTCCTGCTGTAATATTTTTAGGTAAAATACTCTCAAATGGTCTAAAATACTTTATTTTTCTTTTCCCCAGGTGTTTCAGTTACTTACTGATCTTAAGCAGCAGCGCAAAGAGAGTGGAAAAAACAAGCAGAGCTCTGGTCAGCAGAATCTGAACACAATCATGTATGAAGTGAGTAGCACTGTGAAATTCCTTTGCAAATTAGCCCAAGCTGGAGTAATTCACATCCTTAGGTCTGTATGTTAATAATTTTGTATCAAATTTCCCCTATTAAAAACCACAGTAAAATATTTTATTTGCCAGTTTTCTGCAGTCAGTTTATTCAGGTTGTAGGCTAACTGCACTGTCAGGGCAGAGGCATGCAGCTGCTCTTATTAAAATCCATCACAAAAAGAATAAAAAACCCCCTGTTTCCTAACTGTTTCGTTTTGTGTTTTGTTTTTTTTATTATTCCAAATATTCTATCCTTTTAAGAATATCTGAATTGATAATACCATGTAATCATGATTTCAAAGCTGATGCACAGATCACATACAGTATTTTTTTTATGAACAGAATTAAACTAATAATTTCCAACTAAAATAGATTTTTTTTTTTGGTGTCAAAAGAATAACAAAATCATACGTACAGATAGCAACATCAGTTGGATGCCAGATTGGTAATAAATGTTAATCAATTGCTAGGAAGAACTTCTAAAATCGTGTAATACAAATATTAACATTTGAAATATCTCAAATTAGCAACTTCATAACAGACTTGCAGTATGACCTGTTGTGTCTGTGTCAGAGAACTGCATGAATAGCACCACGATTGGCAGCGAGTTGAAAGCAGTTTGCCTTGCTTGCATGAGTAATCCCGTTGGGCAGTGAAACTACTCATGTGAATAAGATTTGGCCTAGGCTTTGTTTTTATTTTAGTTCTGTCTTTGTTTGAAAAAGTATAGAGTTGTAATTCCTAAGCCTCATATTCAACAAAATAGGGGCTTGCAAAAAATCTAATTTAAATCTTCATGGAGACTAACGGTCTCTTCCTGGACCTCTTTGAAACAGCTGAAAAAGATCCTGTAAGTATATTTTGTCAGAATGCACCTTAAAGCTTTAATTGCCTTGTTATATTGCTACCTGTTAAATACCTATAGGATGCTTTGTTTTGTGCATGGAGTGAAGCTGGTGTAAACTCTAGGTATATTTTCTCTATATTTGACTGAAAGAAAACCAGAATTTGATCTTATGGGATTGCATTTGTTCATGCTGAGTATGTCTTTGTGAGCTCTGTGCAGGCTTGTATCTGTTGGTACTGAAATAACTAGATGAAACTTGCTAAACTGGAGCTACTTTTGCTGTATGTCTGGCATTTTAATTGCTTTGAAATTGCCAAAAAAAGGCTAAACTGGAAAAGAAATTACTCCTATTAAATAATTTTATTACATGACAATATGATGATTTCATTTCAGTCATTATTGGTGAATAACAGCTTCATTTTAGCTGAAAAGGTCAGACAGGGCTTACAGAAAGGAGGGTTGTCTAACACCTTATTGTGCTTTTAAATATATTTCTCAGTAGTCCAATTAAACTGGTCCTTAAGAATACCAGTGATTCATATTTCATCAACACTCTTATCTGTTAAGTAGGATGAATTATCCTGTGTTGTTGAAGTCTGTTTTCCTTTACCTAGCATTTTTAAATTATAACAGATTTTAATGGAAATACGCTGGAAATATATTTGCATATTTTCTTATTTGCCGTACTGATCTTGTAGCTCATTTTTTCCTAGTATCTGTTGCTTTCCGCTCTGTGAGTACTGATTCAGCTTTGTTGGCTTCTGACTTTTCAAATATAAATATGCAGTTTAAAGATTTTCTGAGAAAGAAACTCAGAGTATCATATAGAATTTTATGGGTTTTTATTATTATTATAGATAATCTGTGCATCCTACCACATATGTGTCTCTGTATTTGCAATCCAGTTAGTGCATCGTGAGTCAGTTGTATTGATACTTTTAAGCTTTATGTATAGCTATGCAGTATCAACAGATGAAGATTTTCTTCCTTAATTCAAGACAAGCATTGACAAATACTCTTTTAAAGCCTACAGTTGCTGATGCACACAATGCAGACAATGCAAGGATTTCCTTGACTTTTCCATTGATGCTCATTATTTCCAACTCTTCATTTTGGGGTCTAATCCAAGCAACAAGCAACATTCAGGAAGATTCTAAGCTACTTCCAGTGAAAAGACAGCTGTGAACTGGAATTTGTGTGGGTTTTTTAGCAACAATTTTTTTTTTTTACTCGGGTCAAATTACATTATGTATCATCTGTCTGCTAGGTGTCGTGTTTTAAATAAAGCAAGCAGATGTAACGTGCTGCAAAAGTTAGCTGAGGTTGGTAGGTGTTACACGTAAAAAATGGAGCAAAGATAAATTGTCTCAACTCAGATAAACATTTCTAATACTGCAGTATTCTTGCAGATTTTCATGACAACCCACCTAACCTGCTTCTATGAACTTTAAGAAAGCATTGCCAAATATGCATATAAAGGATGAAAACAACCATAGATTGGAGAGCTTAATGAGTTAGTTATGGGTTGGCAGTGAGAGTATCTCTGGCACTGAGCACATGAAAACTTGGCAGAAGGTAATGTGGTTTTAAGGATGAATGGTATTCAACTTTTCTGAAGTGTTACTGCTTTTAAAAAACAAAACAACAAAAAATAAACACCACAAAAAAAACCCCAAACCCCATACCTTGGTACCTTTTTAAACTAGCTTTGAATCTGTAAATGTTTGTTGGTTTTAAAAGAAAAGGAAATCTGAGTGATACTGTTCAGCACAGCTGTAAGTATGCCTTGATCACAGTCTAGCATTACCTGAGATTATTTCAAACCAAGAAAGCAAATGTCTTTCACAAACAGCAGGTGGTTTTTCAGTAGACAGAGCTAAAACTCACTCCTTTCCTGTACTCTTCAACGTGTGACTTTGGGCTTTGAACAGATAAATAGGAGTCCAAAGCCACAGAGGGAATAGTCAAAGCTGTAATTCTCACCTGGGTGTGTCTGGCTGGGTCATGTCTTTACGGAATGAATTCACTGGGGCTTTCTGGATAAGTACTAATGTACTTTCCATTACATAAAGTTGTAGTTACTTATTGCTGTTTCTTACTCCCTCAGCAAATATCAGTATAGTCTTACTGAAGACAGAAAGATGTGAGTGATCCATGTCATCTATGACAGCACTTCCCACTGTTTAAAAAAAAACCAAACAAAAGTAAAAATCCAAACCCCAAAACCTGAATTGACTTTTCCAATTTTTCTAAGTAGTACTGAGGAGACTTTTCAAAATCTGCTTGTTTCATCCACAGCTTGCTTTCTGTTCATTGCAGACACTGAAGTACATTTCAAAAACACCCTGTAGATACCAGAGTCCCGAGACTGTGAGAGATTTCCTCGTAGCAATGAAAGGCCATAAGTTAACCAAGTAAGTAGAGATGTGCCTTTGAATAAAAGTATAAACTCATGGCAGTGTTGAAAAACTGATCCCCATGTACACAGTATGATAATCTGTCTGGTTTTGAGTAATATATTTTAAATATTTTCTGCCATTATTTAAATACTCATCCAAACATCTTTTCCTTCACTCCTTAACGCCTACATGGATGAGTATTTCCTGAAGTGGGCCTGTTTTTACCAATGTGTTTCTCAAACAGATTCTTGTCAGTATGTTGGTTTTTAGCATGGTTTCACATGGTCCAAGCACAAAGTAGAGTTCATAAAACGTTTTCTGAGGAAGAAGTTGTAAGTTGTAAATGGGTTTTGAACACAGTAAGAGAACTGCAAAAAAAACCCCCAACCCAACCTCAGTTTATTATCAGTCTTATTTTTATGAAATTCCTTAAGCAAAAATGTCTTCATTCCTAAGAGGCGAAAACAGTGACTGTGTTGCAGGGAGGTAGTAAGTAAATAAAATCCTAATATAGATGTATGGGAAAGAATGTTATTCTGAAGATACGTTTTATGTGAATCTGTGAACCCCAGCTGCTGCACATCATCTCTCGGGGTTGTGCTCTCTAACTGAAGTTTAGCAAACAAAGATGTTCATCGTCTCTTTTTGTGCTGTTTGTCCACTGATACTTCTGTCCACTAGGATTTCTGAGATACACATTTCAGTTACCTAAATATTGTGTTAATCAAACACCACCACACCCCCCACCCCTGCAGTTTCTAGTAAAGCTGAACATACAGTTCATCTTATTTTGGGAAGTCCTGCATATAAAATAGAAGATTTCCTTCACAGTTACAAGAAGAGTTAAAGGGCATTTTTCTACTTCGGCAGTGGTGCGAATGCCTGTTTGTAGTGCTTGAAACACATAAGCTTCTTGAACCTCTCTCCAGAGAGTGAGTGAAGCCTGTTGTAAATAATCAGACCCAAAAGAAACTGAAACAATTGGCTACTTGCTTGGATAGCTCTAATCAGTCATCTGATTTTTAAAGCAGAAAAACCAAAGATTTAGTTGCTTCTAAATGTCTCCCTCTTCTAAAAGGGAGTGACTCCCAGTAGTTCATGCTGTATAGACACCGGCTGCATTTTTCTTCCCTACTGGAAGGACTCCCAAGGAGTTCATCCTCTAGGAAGAAGAGTCTTACTAATAATTTGCTTGTGTCACAAAAAGAAATTCAAAGTGAGAGCATCTGGAGAGTGCAGTGCTACAAGGCAAGTTTTCACCCTGTCCAAAGCATAGTAAGTTGAGTAGAAAGCAGATTGTCAGCTATTTTGTTGACTTTCAGTGCCCTCTGTCTACCAAGAATTATGCTCACATCCAGTATATCAGCAGCTCTCATCACAGTATTGCTGTCATTGCAGACACAAGGGTGCTAGTACTTGGAACCTTTGTTATGGGTATAGTAACTTTGCTTGGAGTGCTTTCTTTTGTAGAGCTAAAGTTGCCAAGTCAGTATGTCAGTGTTCAGTCCCCCTGTAGCTCATTTTGTACAGCAGGATACTAATTTATGTAGTGGGTAAGAATACCATAATTATTTTCTGACATTGAGATATTCAAGTATGGAGAAAATACTCTGCTTACTGTAAAGAGCTGATAGCATGGAAATGAAAGAGAGTATCTTAAAATCGGCAACAAACTATTTCTTTGAGTAAGTAGCGAGCACCCCTGACTTCTGGTACTGCAAAATAGTCATCCTCTTTGAAGTGAAATGAGCTTGTTCAGTGCGTGCAGGGCAGCAGTTAGGAAAGCAGCAGAATGCTGTATCACAGCAAAAAGCCAGGGGGAGTTAGAAAGGCAGAATAGGATTTTTTAGAAGTAGCTGAATGAGTTAGGTATAAGAGTCCCATTAAAAGTCAAAGGGATTTTTTTTTTTATTACAGCTCACTTCTAAACTTCTTTCTGGTGGAATTTGACCAGGACCTGAGGGTTAACTCTTGCAAAAAAGGCAGGGGAGCTCTGTTATCATGTTAGATACCTTGACCACATCTGCTCCCCCATATGGTGTCTCTGAGAGTGAAGTACTAAATGATGTTGGGTCATAACACAGAGAATTCTAGCTACAAAATGTCTTGCAGTCTCCCACGCTGCCTGTTTTGCAGAAGATCTACCCAAATATTCGCCTTCCAAGCCTGCTTGTTCTTTGAACTTGAATACAGCACTGCTGCAAAGGTTGAAATAGTTACAAGCTTTAAATAAGCTTTTTGGCTGTTTTATCACCTTTTTATGGATGCTAGGAAGTGCCTTTAGTTTTAGGTATCATCTCCGTCGTTTTTCTCTGAATCAGAGTCTGTAAGATAAGCAAGAGAATTACTCCCAAGTCTTTTCCTTCTGCATAATGGCAGAAGGACAAGAGTGAAAAGCCATCCACTAGTTTAGGTTACAAATTTACCATGTTTAGGGCTTATCAGAACTCAGACTGGACTGTGATACCTTAGTTTCTTGAGCATCCTCTACAACTTTACTTTTAGTTAATATCTTTGTCGTCTGGTAAAGAACTTGCCAGCACTGCATTTGCCACGTACTTTACAAAATAAGAAACAGAATTGTTTAAAATTCACTGTGATCCTGGCACTTTTTCTTTCTTCTAATCTTTTCCATTCAGACACTTCAAGGTAGAAGTATCAGAGCCCATCTGGCAGCCTCTTCTCACCAAAACAGAGAAAGCATATGGTGTGCAATTACTATATAATGCACTTTATGTTAAACCGCTTAAAATAATAATGCCTTCAAGGAAATTTTGAACTACCCTTTGGTTCATAACCAAGATCATTTCAACACTGCTCGGTTGTTAAATAAATTAAAAACTAAAGGCTTTAATCATTTCCATTCTGTGGGATGGAGGTGGTATTTGTTTAAAAGGCTTCACTAGAGATTTTGTTCCACTTAGCTGGTAGAGAGCTTTCCTCCCCCTTGAGAGGAAAGAACCTGCAATATTTGCTCTGCAGGACCTTGCTTACATGATCTTGCTGTAATGACCTTTCCTCCCACAAAGAGTAATGAACTCCAGAGTCTGTGTTTGCTACTTCCTTTCTGGGTAAGGCATTCAAAGATGTGCTCTCTCCGTTAATCTCTTAGCTGGTCATATGCTGTCTCTGCTGGTAACTGTGTTCTGAAGGTAGCTGATTTGATTTAAGATGTATGTTAGTTGGTGTCTGTCCCCAGT
Organism: Mycteria americana; assembly: GCF_035582795.1. Lineage (NCBI taxonomy): Eukaryota > Metazoa > Chordata > Aves > Ciconiiformes > Ciconiidae > Mycteria > Mycteria americana. The sequence goes on along the minus strand of NC_134379.1, from coordinate 7,193,205 downwards.
GAGGACACAGCAGCGTTTTCTGTTTTCTCATTGCAAGAGGAATAGAGGTTCTGGTTAAAAGGCACGACTGGTCGGAAATACCCCCTCGTCTTAGACTGCTTCCTCTGCCGTTCAAATTCCTTTTTAGGACTCTACCTGTAATCAAGGAGGAAACAATTAAGCAGTGTGTTTGTACTGCTAATTAGGCTCAGCAACTTCTTTTCTAATACAAGGACTTCAGGGCTTTGAATATAAGAAGGATTTGCAGCTATATCTAAAAACCTGATGGAGGTAGGTAGTGCGAGGAGCTGACTTTCCCTGTTCAGCATGTTATTGCGGCACACAAGCACTAGGTTGTGCTAGTGTATGTGAGAATTTCAAGGTAGCGAAGAGAGACCAGACACCATCCAGAGAGGCACCAAGAACTGAGGCACATTCATTTAGAGACCAGAGCTTTTAATCAAGTAAATTCTCATTTTTCCTGCCCTCCTTCTACAAACCTGCAATACTCACCATGCAGAATGCATTGCTTGTCAGGCTACACCTGATGTCCTAAAACGTTCTGGCTCCAGTTACAGAGCTGATAGTGGTGTGCTGGCAAATGGTGCAGTTCCTGTAAAATCACCTCAAGTCTTTTCTTTCTGTTATTGTTGGTATTTGCTGCTCAAAATACCAGGTTAACAGACCAGCATATCTTTTCTGCTGATAGCCATCAATTTTGTGATGGGTTTTTCTCATTAGTGTTACAGGCAGAAAAAAAAAAATTTCCTAAATATTTCCTAAAATATTTTCCTAAAAGGCAAATCTTTAAAATAAATACTAATGTGTAAAAACAACTTAAACCTTTGAGTCATTTAAGATAGCTACCTTGCTGAAAGGAGCAAATTCAAAGACATCTAAACCTATATTTCACTGATACAGTCAGCAAAGTATGGTAAAGTACAGTTTTTTCCTTTTTGTCAGTTATTTTGGTAAAAATGAAACTGTAGAACTGCGATTTTTTTAATGAAAAGCTCTGAACTGACATCATAGTGAATTTTATTATTACCTTGTTGAGGCCTCAAGCTTTGGCTAACACTACAGTACAGTAAGCCATTTGTACTTGGAAATACAGTATGCCACTAGCAGCTAATTTTCCAGTTTTAGTCCCTGGAATGGCTTCGTATTTTGTAAGGTAGTGCGAATAGCATTGCATGAAAAGAACATTTATTAAGCTTGCGCTCTGTAATTGCAGTTAAATGAAAATTGGCTCTATTCGTTCTTCTTCCTGTTACCGATAGCCTGTCTTAGACCTAATTTTTGAATAATCAAATTTCCAATCACTGCATATTATCATAATTTTAAAAATTGGACATAAACGTTGCCCTTTTTGTCTCTAAATCAACACATTCAAGGAAGTATTGAGCTGAAAGTCAGTAGTACTTTTAGAAAGTATTTTCCCTTGTTACTGCCAAAAACTACGACAAATACAAACCTCTACAGTACTAAAGGCTGGATGATTTATTTGTAATTTTTGTCTCCTCCAGAGCTTTCAAAGTGAATATTCAACACCAAAGTCAGGATGGCGCTAGTTTAACAATAGCATCATTTAATGGTCTTTAAAAAGACCATTGTGTTTCCCACTGAATTGATTTGAAATTAACCCTTTGATCTGTAGCAGAGTTGCTCAATTTTTTGTGTTCAGATACCATTAGCAGCCCTCAGATTTCATCCTGCGCAAACGTGCCGACATTGAAGCACAGTTGTAACCCCTGTGGAGAATACAGCCCGGTATGTTTGCACAGACCACGCACAGACTGATACTGTGATTTCACAGGCCACGGCTCGGGACTGCTCATCTGTAACCCAGATCCTGTGATCTTGATTCAGACGACATTTTACATGAGTTGCCGTGCTTGACTCAAGACCATAGGATTTGACTCCTAAGTATTTTCAGCTAGTAATAAAATACATGGTTATGTATACTGCTGTTACTTTATGGTTTTCCTAGCAACTAAAAAACATACATTCCTGAGGATAAATTTGCCTCTGTACAGTCACAGATGTTTTAGGGGTTTTTTTTTAGCTGTGTGCTGTATCTTGGCACTAATACTGTTCTCTTCTTACCCGTGCCTATAGATCTCTTCCTAGAAAAACAAAACATGCATGCATATATATTTACATACAGCCTAGGAGTTCAGTAGCTAAAAAATGGGCAATACAAAGACATTCAATATGAGGTTTTGGTTAAAATATAAATGCTGCACATATTTGGGTAGCTGCTGACAGAAGAGGATACTATTGTGTAAATTAAGATGAAATGTATGTAACTGTTTTTATTATTTTTTAGAATCTGTGAGTTTAGTATGCACTGTAGCAGTGTGCTCTCCATTCTGTCTACCCAAATATGCAGTGTGATCTTGACCACAAGACAGTGATTTTTTTTTTTTTTTTGTCTTCTAGGATAACTTTTTTTTTGACTGTGAATGTAATGTAATCCTACATCCTCACCTCCTACAATATACACTCTCCCCTCAAACGCAGACCTCAGAGCCATTTTCTTCTCCCATAACTGCAAGCATTTTTGTCTCCTGCAGCCCGAGCTTTATTTATCCCAAAGCCCACTCCACATCATTTTGCCCTCAGCTGGAAATGCTGATCTTGGCTCTAGCTGAGTCTCAGCTACTGCTGCATGTGGCCTAGAAGTGAGGAGGCACTGCTCAGCCTAACAGCAGTAATTGCCATTTTGGGATTTCTCACTAGGCAGGTCCTGCAAGAGTCTGCATAACAGACAATTAACTCTGATTAGTGGAATCTTGCTTTTATGTGAGAAAATGGCTTTCAGCTGTCACTCATCTTTTGTATGTATTCTTCTCTTGAATGAGCAGCTTTCATGTTCCAAACAGCGTTACTAAAATCCAGACAGTCCAGAGAAAATACAAGACTTACTTTTTTGGGGCAATTATGCTGAAACTGTTCTTCACCTTCTGTTTAGTTGAATGGGACAGTTATTCTTTTTATTTAGTGAGCGTGACTGTAAACATGCATGCTGTAGAAAGTGTAAAGATGGATTCATCTGAGTTGGATAAAGTTCCTTTTATTTTTTAGATGTAATGGAGCATGAACTAAATTCAGGCTTATCACGTCTGTGCCCATGCAAAATACTGCAGTCAGCACTGATACTGATGCATGTTCAGGCTTGCAGTGTTTGCCTTCCTTAAAGCTTATTTCTGATGGAATTGTGGGTATTTAGGTTCTAATTTGTGTACGTGCCAGCAAGAAATCCCAGGTACAACAAGACACTGACCCTAACAGTCAACTTTTGGTATCAGTGTTAAGAAAGTGCAGCGGGTACTGAGCTCCAACTCGTACTGCATGCGGTGCTGCACTGCTTACTGCTAGCGTTGGGGGCTGAGGAATCCAGTTTTCTTTGCAACATTGAACTTCAGAGGCATTTTGTGAGTGTTTGCTTCAAGGGGATGCCAAGAGTAGTACTGGTCGCTCCATTTGTTACCAATAGGGAAGGTCAGAAATTGCCTGCAGGCAGAAGAGCTGGGACCAAAGCATCAAAAGGGTCCCCTGAGCTGATCTCAGATTTTTGTACTTGGAATGGATGTCTGTATTCTGTACCAACAGCAGGAAAGCTGCTAACGTGGACCTCCCGAGTAAGCAGAGGTAACTGTTCATGTCTTGCACACATGCATGCTTGGTATTTCTTAAATAATCTTAGCAGCTGGATATTTACTAAACCAAAAAGATAAAATGTTACTGTCCTCTGTTGCAGGAGGAGCGTATCTACCCATACTAGTATCCAGTGTACCTGCCCTAGTATCAACATATTTGTCCAAATGTCTTCAATTACAGTCAATTATCCCTTTGCCTTTTTGCAATATTTTGCCAAAATAAAATAACTTACATCTTCGTTATCAGAATGATGTTTAGGTTGATCAGCAAATAACTAGCTACGTAGCGGTTTTCAGATGACCCTTACTGAATAGTTGGTCATTTCTCTGCGTCTTTGGATTCAATCTCTCTGTAAATAAAACAAATGCATTGCTTAAATCATAATTATATAATGTTAACATGTCTAAAGATTATTATTATTTTTTAGTGTTAATTAGTGTTTATAATTTCAAAGGCCTGTAGCACTGCACAAGCACCTTCAGATGAAATATGTCATTTGTGTAGCCTTTGGTTTTTTGCACCCTGCTGCTAATTCCTTTTTGATGTTCCGAGTCGTTTTTCCAGTAGGGAGCTTTGCAGATCAAAAACAGGCATGAAATTTTTCACATAACACATTTTAATGACTGACTTGCAAATTCTCTCTCACTCTTCTGTACACATTTTAAAAACTGCAGATAGTCTGAATGATACCAGCTTCGCTGAAATAATGCTTTTGAGATCCGTTTGTCCCAACTGTAAAACTTCTGTCTATTCCCTAATAAGTTATAGTAATGTTAATGTTATAAGCAAAAAGTCTTTCAGAGGTGACCTTTTTTATTTCTTGTCTTCAGGAAACATGAACGGTTTCACGAACTGATTGTTTTAGTCATGATGTATAACTTGTTTTAATTTATTTCTGTTGTTACCTGCTCTGCCACTAATCTTGCTGTGATAAACATGATGGAGTTCTACCTGTTCTAAAATAGCTCTGGATAAATAAGATTTGCATTCTTTAGCACAGGCATGATATGGCTTTAGTTATTTGATTCTGTTTATTTGGCTCTGAAGTGTTGTCGGCAGCAAATTTCAAAGGTAGTACTTGAAAAACAAGAATATGAGAAAATTTATCTTATGTGTTCTTTTTGTAAAAGTCAAATAATATGTTTTGTCTGGAGATGTGGTGGAGCTATAGGGTTGGATTAGGACATGTTTTGCTGCAAAAGTAAAGAAAGATTTGCTTGAAAAGGCTCTGATCTCCGAAGTGGCGTGTGAGTGTACAGTGCAGTGAGAAACTTGTATGAATTCGTTAAACAGTGAACATAAAAGTCTGTCTTTGTAAGTAGGGCTTTGGGAGGAGGGGGAAGTGTTTTACCAGTAAATACCCTCGTAGCTCTCCTGTGAGAGCTGCAAATGTTGTCTCTGTTTTAGATGTCTGGAAACTGAGGCACAGACGCATGCTTGGCCAGGGACCGTAAAGCAAATAACATTGAAAGCCAGGACCAGAGCGCCAGCTTCCACATCTCCGTCAAGTGCTCCAGGCACTGAACCAGGCAGTTTGCTAGCTCTTGAGGAAAAAGCACTAAATCTTTCATACATTCATTCAGATTAATTGGCCAGATTTTTGTACACTGAAGATGTTATTTAATATTCTTTACCCAGCTCTGTTAGGACTTCTGCTTTTATGGCAGTGATGTGTTTTGCTACAATTTTACAAGGGAGGAGGTTTTCTCTCATTGAGAAAATGAGAGAAATGAAGGGTCATTAAATGACCTCTCAATTTTAATTCTGGTCTAAAGGATGTCAGTACTTGTCTCCCATCAATATTAAGGTTTTATTTCTGCCCTTTCATTACTTATGACAGTAGTAAATGGCAGCAGTTATAAATACCTTATCTTTTTGACAGTAAAGCAGCCAACAGTGGTGCTCTCAGTTCAGTGTTAAATTCAGCCATGCTCTTAATAGTCTCTTGTTGTAAACATCAAGCTGCCAAATAGATATAAGTGATTAGCATGGCAAAACAAAGGAGGCGTATTCACTGCTTCCCACCAATGGAAACATATTTGGCTTTCATCCTTGATTCTCCAAAACCAAAGCAATCTAACAAATCTGGCTAACCAAGCTAATTCTGATTCCTTTGTGGCGTCCGTAAAATCACAATATTCAGAATTTTAAGATCAAACCCTGTGCTGCAAAGGGGTTGTTAACAAGAGAGGGGGAAAAAATGTAAACAGTTCTTCTGCAGGAGGGAAAAGAGAGAGCGTAGTCACTACAGTGGGAATTGCCTTTAAATACTGATTTATACTGTAATTGACACAAAGGACCTTCCTCCCAGCATCCTCCTGTATTTTTGCAGCCTGGATATGCCGTACAGTTCGTGAATGCAAGGACGGATCCTTTTCAGGGCACTACAAAATCTCCAAGAGGAAGGAGGAGGCCTGGCCAGGGGCCACGACCACACGGTCCTTTTCAGCATTATATAGTGGAGCCTTCAGAGAATATAGCAACGTCTCCTGCGATGTACTGTCTGAAGGGCCTTCCCTTTTCTCCTCCCACACCACATCTTTTCCCCATTCTTACACCTCCAAAACCCAATACCTTTTAAAGCAGTCACCGCTTAACCGTTCCCCTTTGGTCTTACTGTCTGTAAAATGGGAATAGTGATCCTTACTACTTTATGCAAGACATACAAATAAGTGCAGGCAAGCTCGAGGAACTAATTTGACAATTGGCGTTTCTTAGAAAACACTTTGAAACCACTGTTAAAATATTTGCTTTAGGAACATATTTAGGCACCCTTTTTTTTTAAGGAGTAAGTTGATGGCCCTGCTTGGAAGGGCAAATGCTGATGTGCAGGTAGAAACATCTTGTTCTTCAGCAAAAATAATCTTTTAGCTGTGAAATCTGAAATCGATGTGAAATCTGCCACACTTGTTGGCATTTATCCAGGTGCCAAATGTCACTTTATTGCAAGCTTTTCCTGAAGACTGAGAAAAATCTGATGTGGTTCTGCAGAAGTAGAAAAGAAGATTAAAAGGATAGGGTGGTACCCAAAATGTTTGAGCTCGTTTTTTAAACAGACATTTTGAACAGTTCTGTGATTGATTAAAATGGAGTTTTCCTCTTTTTTTTTCTCCTTTATAAAGTCCTGATTCCTTATCCCCTTCTCCAATTTTGAAATATAGAGAGGAAAAAAATAGGTACATTTGTAAAGTAAATGTAAATTCAAGATGTTGAACTGTGTACGCTTTTTAATGGTAAATGAATATATAGGAGGATTTCTTGGAGCTTTCTGTTGTGAATTGTTCATATTTCACAAATGCTGCATTTTAAAATTGCAAGCTTTTCTTTTGAAGTTGAAAGTCATGATTAGAATTATTTTCCAGCATTTTATAAAAATGATGGCAGAATGGCTCAGGGACTAGGTGGATCAGTTAAAAACTTTTCTTTTTTAGGATTTTGGTTTTGTCACCGAAGCAGGCTGGGTCTAAAAACAACGGTCAGTGTGTCATCTCTTCGAAGCTGTTTTCTGTTCTTTAGGGCTGTGAATACACATGACAAAACCCTCTGGTGTAATGAAGCTCGATGTTTCGTATCAGCAAAGCTGTTGCCTTCACTGAGCCACAGAGTCTCCCGTAGTCCTATTTCCATCACTAAGTCACTTGCAATCATGGATGTTTTAGCTGAAGAGGGTCTGTTAGACCGCCCAATCTGTAGCAATACAGGATTTTTCCTTCAGGAGACATAAGCCAGGAAAATTTTATGCTAGTGCTGCTCCTTTGGTATGTTCAGTGGATATATGAAGGGCCTTATTCTCTTTGGGTGTCAGCTGCCTGCCTTCTTAAGTATTAAATTCAGTCTCTTGACACGCACATGTGCGTGCATGTACACACCCCAGCAATGCATCACTTGTCAAAGGCTTCTCCTGAGAAGTCTAAACACCTTGGTCTTTGAACACGTGCCGGCGCACCTACGTGAATGATAAAGTATTGAAATACCTGACAATGTTATAAGCTGTTAGCTGGTGTTAGATTCCAAGGGCAGCCAGTGTCGGAGGCCATTTGAAAAGAGGTGGTATCTCTGAAGTATCTCCAGACACAGAGACATTGACCTGTTGGTTGTAAATGCCTGCATGGGAGCGCTCGGGGCTGTGAATTACAGCATCTCTGCTCTCCTGAAGGCCACCCACATGTCCAATAAACCAGGGGGAAACGCTTCAGAATCAGTTTAAATATGCATTAAAGATGCCTTTTAAATAATAATAAATTCCAAGCTTTAATTCTTCAAAATCGTAGTTCACTACTGTATTGCAGACTGGAAGATTGTGCCTGTTAACTGTCAGTTCTCACTTGAACGCGTGAATGTGTGCGATAGAGGTGCTGCGTAAACATAGGTGGCTGCTAGGACAGGCTGTATGTCAAGTAATAATAATTCAAGATATTTTTGCCCAAAAAAATGTATGTTCAAGTTCGTTTACTCATTGTATCTGTTATTATTACACTGTAATTTTATCGTTTGGTTATAAAAGTGCATTTGTTACCGTTTCATATGCCCTTTTAGACATCTGTTTTATCTTTAGGAGTGTTTTATTATTGTGCTTCTCTGTTCTAAAATACAAAGGTCAGCTCAGATCATTAGCCGTGCTGCTATTATGTGGTCAATGTTAATGTTTTGAGCTTCTGAAATTAATGAAATATGCATTACTGGCATATGACAGCTGGTTTTTACTTTGTTTTTAGAAGGATTTGTATTTAAGTAGGGTGTAAAATTAAGAATTTTTGGCTGCAGAGCTATTGCCTAAATGTTGTAGTTTGAATTTAATGAATATACTTGTTTGATCACGTCTTCCAAAAAAAAAAAAAAGAGATTTTTCGATGTCAGTGAAATTTTTTTCCCTCATACCCCTTTTTTTCTATTTTAATGATCAAAGTGTTTAAACGGACGTTTGTGAGATCTCATGATTTCTTTATGAGAAAGTAGAGCTAATAACTGTTTGGTGAAAATGAGTGTAGAAAAGCAGTGAGGCTGGGCGAGCTTAATGACGGTTCTGAATGTATCAGGAATTTTGCCACTGGCTTCAGAGGTGCTAAACTGGCTCTCTGATTATTAAAGTGTTTTGTGTTTAGGTACCAAAGTCAGACAAGTTTTACTGACTTCTCCCCCTGTAGGCAGATGAGAATGGCATGGGGCTATTAAAAATACAGCTGCAACATGGTTCATATCTGAAGTCAAAACAAAAGAAGCTAGTATTGATTGAAGTGCTTTTGTGCTAAAGGTACAGGACTGCAAATCTGAATGCATAGAATCACTTTCTGTCTGCCTCAGAGTGTGGACAGGTAATCAGAAGTGTTTGAGTTACTGTAAATTAATGAATTATCACTTTTAAACCACAATAAGTGACCATACTTTTACAACTCAGGCACCGATTGAGGGTGGTGAGGGTTTTTTTGGCATTTTCTGTATCTTTGCTACCTTGCTGTTTGTGGTCGTACAAGTCTTCGTGGGACTGTGCAGTGAATCAAGTCAAAAACAACCCAGAAAAAAGAGGTTGGTTATCTTTACAGTCCAGCTCAGTCCCCCACCGGGTTTGCTGCATGGTGCCCAACAGTTGTAGAGATGCAACGGAAAGGGAGATTTGCATGGGAACAGAGATGAAGATACATTTTTGCCCAAAGATACATGTGTAAAAGTATGGCCTCAGCCCATTGTAATAACCTATGAAAAAATGCATTGGCCTAAACCGTATGGGTTGCAGAGAGTACATGAGACCAAGTGGTTTCAAGCTGATTTTTTTTTTTTAAACTTTGCATTTGCAGTGGGCTAAAAGAATAAACAAGTTATTGCCGCTTGGCTGACGTCTTGTAGCTTCTTAGGTATGATAATAGTTCTTGTGGTTCATAGCAAAAGAGTCTGTGATCTTTGACAAGTTGTTTAGCATTTCTGTGCAGCGTTAAACAAAGCAACAGTGCATGTTAATGAATGCTTGTACAGTAATGATCTAAGGGCCTCTGCCTTGCCCCCTTAGACTGGAGGTGGCAACAGCAGTATGTCTAAACACACAAGAAAGTACTTTATTTAAAATATCCAAATTATCATGGTGATTAAACCTCACTGCAAACCCAGTCTGAATTATTCTTGGCAATGGTGTTTGATCCCTAAGTTATCAGGAATGTATTTGCATCTTGCCAGTCATTTGAGGGCATTCTCAAATTATATAGTAATGCGGATTGTTTTACGCTTTGCTTTTAAACAGGGCAGAAAAGCTCCAGTTGCTTAACCACAGGCCTGTGACAGCAGTTGAAATACAGCTGGTAAGTAACAATGCTCCTGACTGTTCAAAGCTTAAATGAAAGCAGCTTTAACCTTGAAGATCAATTGAATAATTACTTTCTCATGGTCAGTGATTGAATGTATCCCTTTATGCACATCTTTACATTAATGGTTTCAAATCCACTCTGCTTCCTCTCTGAGACGTCCTTAGAGACTTGCCCATCTTTCTCTCAGACATTCTCCACCTCTGTTTGCTTCAGTGTCACATATTGAAAATGCCCAATGCAGTCATTAAAGGTTAGTTACAGTATTGCGAGTAAGAATATATTTAACCTGAGTCTTTTTGCTGTTGCTCTGTAATGAAGTACTTCACTTTTTGACAGCTGTGATGACATGGTTGGTTTGATGGCAGGGTTTTATGTTATAGTAAAACCAAACACGCTAAAAAGGAATGAGTAATGCCTGATAGGGAATTTTGAGCAGTGGTGCAGGATGAGAACTGGATATAAACAGACTTTCTGATGGAAAGTGGCCATTATCAATCTGTTAAGCATAATTCTGATGTAAAGAGAGATTGTCACTAAATAGAAATGGATGGTTATATTCTCTGAAGTATCTCCTTAAGAATACAAAATCCTGTGGTAATAAAGAAATTATTATAATAAGGATATTCTTTTAATAAAGATCTCTTACATTAAGAACATCTGTTTACAATATTATCCTGAAACCAAACTATGTAGTAACAGGATCATATTTTGCTGCAAAGAAGGGGAGGATTAAAGAGGTACCAGTAGGACTATTTTTCTTTTGTACTCAAGGAGCAGACATTATAATGCTGAAGGCGTCTCATAAAAGAATGCTTCTAGCTGAGGAATTAATACTGTGTTTTGTAATTGAAGAGATCAGTGTCAATCATCAACTCAACCAAGAGCGTTAAGGCTTCATGAGTTTTGCTTAGGAAGTTAGTCATAAGCGGTGATGTAGAGCCCTGCCTCATACTTTCGTTAGCCTCATGTGCTTAGACACAGATTTATTATATTCCCATATAGGTCATATACTGTCTTTTTTTCCTTCTTCAAATGCAATAATCTTTTGCTGCTTTCAGGTGACTGTGGTTTTGTCTGTCTTTTCCCTTCTCCCCTTGTTATCCTACCTCATTCCTCATTATCTTATCTATCCGTAAAATACTGAAAATAGTTTTGCTTCTGTGTCATGTTTGAAGTCCAGGAGGCAAGTATAAGAAATTTGGGCCTTTATATTAGAAGTCAGGTTTCTGTAAAGTGTCATACTTTAGATATTCTGAGGTTTGTAATGTCAAAGTTAGATAAAACTCATTGCTAAAACTTACAGAATACAGCTACGAGATTTGAGTTCAGTCTCAGCCCATTATTGATACGTAACCCTTCTCTAATGATCAAAAGCAACTTGTGAAAAATGTAATATTCGTACATTTGGGGACTAACCTGAATTTGTATCCTCATGGAAGTATTGGGGATGCAGTTACTTCTGTTCCATTGCAATACCCCTGTAATTCCCAGGGCAAGTTTCTCCAAAACTAGTATTACAGTAAACTAGGTTGACTGGATAGTTAACACTGTGTTAAATTAAGCCTCCCCAGAATTGCAGTACACTTACTCTTTCATCAAAGCACACCAAGTCTTTTGAGCTCAATAACTGCTAGGAAACTGCAGGCCATTTTTGTTAGGGAAATACAGAGACTAGGAGCAATAGCACGGAAATGATTTTGCTTTTCGATTGCTGTCTTGAATCATTTTGGGGTTTGGTGAGGACAGGGGAAAGAGATTTTAGCAGTGCTACTTCGTCAAACACACAAAACCTCTGTCTTCTCTGAGCATCTTTTGAGTATAAAATGATGCAGAGCTGTGGAGTCTACCAGCATTTTCTTCTTTGATGTCGGTAGGGAGAAGATTACCCATAGACAGATTTCATGCAGGCAAGTTAATTCACTGCAGTTGATGGCTGAGAGACAACCTTACAGAGAAGTGAATAATAGGTCTAAAATTGCCTTGATTCTCTTGTCACTGAACTTGCCCCTGCCACTCAAAAGCTTTGAGTCGCTCCTGGAATTGAATCGGAAATACATCATGACTTCTGATCACTTCCCATAATGTAGGCAAATCAATCTTATTTTTTAAAAAGCTTTAAACAAAACGCCAAACAAGCCGTATCTCTGTCTCTCACTTGCTCAAATAGTTTTGATGTGTCAAACTTTTACTCAGTGCTGCCTGTCCGTGGAATGGAGTCAAATTTACCTGATAGGCTTTTAATAGCTGATGTGAGGGGATAGTTATATTTACTACTGCTTGGTGCTTTTTTGCCTTTCCAGCTTTTTGGCTTTTTACTTTCCCTCTATAAAATTCCCTGTCTTTAGTTGTATGCAAACAATAAATCAATTTTGATAAAATTATATTTAAGCTAAAAAGCAAACTTATGTTGCGATCTTTTGATCTCAAGTTCTTTTGTAAGTCTTTATGCATAAATTGCTGTAATTGTTCGTATTTGTCTCTTCCGGACTGTGTGCCAGGATTTATTTTCAAACAACAATAGCAACAAAAGGAGCATAAAATTCTAATTCGTATCCCACAGGGTAAAACACTGTACACATTGCAGCTATCTTGACCTCCTGTTTTAATCTTTAACATATGTTGTTCCTGGCTCAGTGAATCACAAAGGAGGGAAGAAAAAAAAGACAGTGATGTTGATCTAGCCGTGACAGTTGTTCAGCTTTACTTAATGCTGAACCGTGATGGGTTTGAAGATTAAGCATCATCTTTTCTAATTAACAAATTGCTCCACATTCTTCTTTCTGAATGGAAAAGTAGATTTTAATTCTGTGCTCTTTAAAACTAGATTTCCGTCTCGGAGAGCTTTGTACCTCGTGATACGTGCTCTGCATAACCAGCCTGGCAGATTGTCTTTTGTTGAGTAGAAAATAATAATGTAAAGTATTCCTCTGGAAAATGGAAGATGTTAGAGGATTTAAATGTTCTATTTTCTCAACAATATATTTTGCTTCCCACTTTGCATACTTGGTTAATTATCTCTGAGGGACATTAATCCTATCATTCAGTCTTTTACTTTATTTCTTTTTTTATGCGCTTTTTTCCGATTAGCATGTTGGTGCTGAACAATTTCAAATTACGGCTCAAAGGAGGAAATAGCAGTCATTTTCTCATAAAATATGTACTTCCTACACTGGAGTTAGATTATGTGCTTGATAGCTTTGGAAGTGATCAGTACCCCTATTTCCTTTTTTACTGTAGTTCACCGATTATTTTCTAAATAGAATTCTTAGCTTATTATTCAAATAAACAATAGCTTTTAACCCACAGGTTGTTCTGTTCTGTGATGCTGCATCAAATATTACTTATCCTTCAGACAGTTTCTCAGTTCTTTCCAAACTTTTTAGGGTTCTTCAGTGTGACTTTATTTATTCTTCAACATTTGCAGTGTATTGTCATGTCTCAGGAGGCTAAACGAAATAAACATTAGCATTGATAGCTTAAAAGAAGCACAGTGAGGATGATGAAGTCTCTTACACTTACCTTTTCTGCTTACCTAAGTAAAAGCACAGGTATGGTTAGGGAAAGCATGTTCCTAAAATGTTTGTCCTTGTTTCACCAAGTAAAAAAAAAAAATCTAGACAAGTATGCATGTGTATATATATGTCTATGTTCATATTTTGTGCTTACATGTGTACATGGCACTATGAACATACAGATTTGCACTTTTATTTTATGAATAAACACTTTAATCTTTGAAATTATCTTGATAGTCAGGCTAGCTGTTATTTTCTGATTTACCTTCTCGATAAATAAAATCTTTAAAAGCTTCTGAAAATGACTTTCTGCCATGAGAATTTATCAGCAGGTTTTAATGTGACTTACTGCTTAATGTAATTGTATTATTATACTCTGATTTGGTAATTATGGTCGTTTTGTTCCTCTGAGAAATTCATACATAGTGCTCAATTAAAAAAAGCTACTGTTAAAATGTGCAGCTGGGAAAGGCTGCATGGTCGTAAAATATTCCACATACACATTTGTTTAATAAGCACAGCTCTGGTTCCCAGCAGCGGTTACGTTACTGAGCAAGGCATCTGCCAGTGTTTAATTCTGCAGTTTGAGATATTTGTCTTTCCATTCTCTTGTAGCAAAATTCAGTGATGGATGTTGGATGCATGTTTCATTTTGCTCTGTTAGCCCGTGTATAGATCTATCTGGAGAGGCAGAACAGAATTGGCATCCTTTTCTTGACGTACTCTCCATTTAGTAAATGTTTGCCTAATTTTAAGCATAAAGTCCAGTTAAGTTAGTTGGACCTCTTGAGTACTTGAAATTAAGTCAATACATAAGCTGTGGCTTAATGGTTGTAGGTACAAGGTGCTTAAGCAGGTGAAAAATTGGTTATTGGACTTCTAAACAAAGGTAGCCTTGCTCTCAAAGGTGAGCAGTACAGTGGCTTCAGCTGCCTTCTGGATAATTTGTATATATTCCACAGTTCTGAAAATCTGGCTGTTTTTATCAATACATTTATCAATAAAGTAAGAAGCAACTTTAGGTACTCAGGCTTGAAATACTAGCTGCAGGGGGAACATGCCTCCTTTTTTTTTTCTTTTTTTTTTTTTTTTTTTTTTAGCTGTAAGAATTTTATGCCAATTAAGTTACCAAATAAAGTTTTCCTGCTTCCTTCCTTGATTCCTTCTTTGGTCATCTTGTAGATTATATTTAGAGCATTAGCTGGGGGGGAAATGAAATGTGAAAATTGCAATATATTCATACAGTAAGCAATGAGAGTTTAATAACTAACTGTTACTAGTCTGAGTGAAGTAGAAGTTATTGTTGAGGCCTGACTTGACTGAGTTGATCTTGACCACATAGTTGCATTTCATAGGAAATACATACTGTGTATATGTATGAATGACTTTAATATGCTATAACATTTGCTACAAAAACACCGTAGTTATTTTGGGATAGTATAGACTTGAATGCTGAAAAGCAGTAACGACTTGGGAATTACTTATTACAAGAAGCAGCATAGCTGCCATGACTTACTGCCTTTCTCTGTGTTCATTTCAAGAAACTCCTTGCTCTGAGCCCTGAGGAGACATGCTTGTCTTGCTGCACATCAGGGTGCTTTTTATCTATCAGTTGTGTTGCTGTAGCATTGTCCAAGTCTGTTACTTGTGCAAACCCCTGAATATTGAAAATACACAGTTCACTGGAGCTTTGGTTGATGATACCCTACGCTTTGCAAATGGCATCATCTGTGAGAATAATCTATTTCCATTTGGCTTGTGTGGCACTGCCAACATAAACATCTTATGTCATACGCTTATTAAAAACATTTGCATTTTTGTTTTCCTTAGTATAAACTTTGCATTCCTGACTGCTTATGGTTTGAATCTGTTGCTTGAGCAGTTTCAGCCAATTGCAAGTTAGAGGTTAGCAAGGATTTTGATAGAATTTTTTTTTTTTCATGTATTGGTAAAATTCTTGCTGGAAAAGGAGGTACATGAATACAGTTGTTTCTTTTTGCCTCTTAGGCTTTTTCTTACACATAATTTCTCTTCTGAGCATCATAACATTATTTCCTAGTACGACTAGTAGCAAAATTTTTTTGACTTATAGTGGTAAATCAGAAGACTGTGCGAACATCTGTTGAATTTAGCATAAGCCTCTGAGTGACCTTCTGTTTCCCTTTATATCTGTTTTCCTTTAGGACAGTTTCATTTGTCTCCTTTATCCACATGCTCTCTGTGCTTAATTTTTGAATTTTTCCTTTTGGGCATGTTGCATTGCTGCTTCCTAATTGCTTATGTTTTCATAAGTTGCTGCTCAGGCTGTTTCCCTGAAGAGTGAAAAAGAGATTATTTTTATAGCTTATGCTTTTGATCCTTTGAACTCTTGAATAGTATCACAGCAAAATAGCGCCGAAGCATCAACTTGAATAATAAGCTGCCTGTCCTGCCAAATGTAGATTTTTGTCTATCGGTAGTTCCTGATGTGAGAGCTGGCAGTGAGGATGCACGGCTCGGAGGCACTGAGAGGTGAGCCATTGATGAATTTGCTGCAGTAGTTCAAGGAATTACCACTTCCCTCTGGCAGAGACTACGGATCTGTCAACAGAAGGGGATTTGGAGCTACATTACCCGCTCCTCAGTATCCAGTCTCTTTCTTTAAAGATGCTTTTCTCAACAGTTTAATGAGACATCAGTTACAGCACCAATGCATCTGAAACATGAGAGACTATTTTCTTTCATCAACTTTCTGGTAAAGTGTGATTTCTTAAACTGCCTGAGCAATCACCGGAGCTCATCTGTCAATGTCCCGAGTCGTATCTGCAGTTTGTCAGTCCTGCAGGCTTCCGTGCTCAGCCAGTACAAGTGACATCAACGCGATTGTTCATATCGGGAGTTAGGGCATTACTCATTTGGCACTCAGGAGCACGTAAGCAGCAGTGATTACACACTTGCGTAAGTATATTCTGCCTCAAATGCAGAAGTTGAGAAGAGTTGATGCTGATCTAGAAATCACTCTCTATTACCTGTTTAAGTTCTGATCAAATCCTTGTGTTTTAACTCTGGCTACCTGAAGCAAGCACCTAAAGGAGAAAGTGTTTGGAGAAGAAAGGGAAAGGACATGTATAGGGAGGGATAAAATTTAAATGGGGAAGAGGGGCAGACTTCATGTGATCCAATAAATCAAATCTAAACCAGGCAAGGTGCCATTTTTCTGAAGATCGGGAGAGCAGTGGGATGGTAACGAATGCAGGAGACATTGGCCACTAAGAGAGAAATCATTCTGCCTTAAGTGATATTGCCTGTCCAAAGGATGTGGGCTTTTTCTTTGTACGGTTCCTGCTGCTATGGGGCTGTCACCTTTAAAGTTCAATGTAACAGTAATTAATAACACTATAATCCAGTCTAAAAACCAGGCTGATAATCCTCTACAAAACTTAATAGCATAGGTCATCTGTAGAGTAATGGCTTTGTCAGCAGTACTGGCAACAAAGAGTGTATTTACGCACTGTAACATACTTTATTGTATAATTTTGATGCTCCAAGGTATGCTAGTCAAGCTGCTGAGATGATCACTCCTGAAATGCCATCTAGCAGGCAATCATCTGATACCGCTTCAGTAGCTGCAGCAGTTGCTTACACAGAAGGATAACGTTAGGAGGATTTTTAGTACATTTTAACTCATAGTGTATAGTATAGCAGCCCGCGGTAATGAGAGCCAGGGGTGTTTTTCAGGCCAAGGTCCTACAGTAGTTCTTGAACTAACTGTAGTTGGAAAGCCACTCCATAGAGAATTTCATCCTTTGATCAGGATGGTCCCCAGAAACAAGCATTTGCAAATGGATGTTCAGTGTCTGCCTTTTGCTACATGAGTGGATTCTAGCGTGCTCGCTTTCATCTCGTCAAGGATCTGTGGATAATGGCTGATGAAAGATGATCAGATTGTGCAAAGAGGGCTCATAGGACATTGAAGAAAAAAAAAGTTAATTGAATATACCACTCTGCTTTTTAGAAGGCAAGAAGCATCTGAATAGCTGACAAATGATAGCTAGAACTGATTAAACCTGCGTCGACTTGGAACCATAATTAATATAAATCACCATTCTTCAAAGGACATTTTAGAGGACTTTATATAAAAAAGAAAATCTCAAACTCCGCAATCCTAATTGGTTTCATTTGCGTTTGAAGAGTTCATTTGGCTTGCTTTGCCAGTCCTCTGACAAGCTTTTCCTTTTAACAGCTGCCTATAAATTAGGGCAGTTGTTTTTACTGGTAGTAGTGATATAAGAGTTCCCACAGCTCCACAGTGAGGGTAGGTCTCTAATTAATCTTACAGAATTTTACTGTTGATTCATGACAGCATTTTTTGTGTTGCTCAGAGCTTTTATATGCTTTTATATTCAGGAATCTCACAATGTAAGTAAATTCCAATAAAGTATAGCTGCTGTAGGATTAGATGGCTTCTTTTATGGCCTAATTACTTATAACCTAGGTGCTGGATAAGATACCAAGGTGCAGGTAACCACTATCAGGTTATGTCATTTCAGTTCTCGCATGAAAGCACAGGAACTTAGAAGAATAGCTCTGGAAGGTAGCTCTGCACGTGAGCTAAATGAAAAGCCTGGCTCAAGATACTAATGTGTAGGTTGAGAGGCTTTAGGAGAAACCAGGGAGGAAAGCCTGTTTGGGTGTGTTGTTTTCCTTGTTGTAAAGAAAGCAGGGTCTCATTATGGAGGGCCAATTGTCATGGTTAACAATGGAGCTCTTCTTTCTTTTTTTAAATATTGTAAGAGTTCCACTTTGTAAAATGCTTTTGTAATGAGCTCAGACTATGTCTTGCATTCATTGAGACTAGTATTTCCCAATTAGTTGAGTCCTTCTGTTTGGAGCTGAGGAAGGCAGTATGGATTTAATGATAACACTAGATTGATTTTTGACCTGCAGATGGTAGAAGAAAGCGAGGAAAGGCTAACAGAAGAGCAGATCGAGTCACTTCTCCAGACAGTCACCAGTATTCTTCCGGGGGATCCAGAAGAGCAGCAGAGAGACTCGGCAATGGCAACCGAAGACAAAGGTGACCAAGCGTAGGAGGCATCTAGACCAAAGCTGGCAACCATTTCAGCAGAGGAGAATTGGCTAATATTTTTCTGATTTTTTTTTACTTGATACCAGTTTCATCTTGTATTGCACATCGTCGTAAAGTATGTTACAGTTTTTGTTACTCAGAGGTGATGAGGGAACCAATTGTTTACAAGAAAGCATGGAAAAGGACACTATTGTTTTGGCATTTTGTCATAAACGGGGATGGTCATAACTGGGTTTGTAATGTAGCAGTCTGGGAAATTATGGGTCACAGGATCTGAAGCTTTTGTATTTTTTTCCATTACCCATATAACAGCTGTACATTTGAATAGGCTTATATGCAGCTGGCAATGTTTTAATTATCACAGCAGTACTATAATTATAATTGCTTTCACATGCTTTTGAATTGCCCAACTGCTTGTCAGAATACGGTCTACAATACAAAGCCAACTTTTGGAGCTGTTTGTGAAAAGGGCTGTTTTCAGGGATCAGAACAGAGAGTAACGTACAAGAACTGCTTGGTATCTGGCCAGACAATTGCAAGTAGGCTGTTGGCATCGTGGAAGTGAGAGGGTCTGTTGGCAGGGTAGCTGTTCTCAAGGATGTCTGACAGTCTGTACTTGCTGAGAGGGAGATCCGGATCATCAGCTAAATCAACACATGCCACTGAAATCAGCTGAGTTGGACCAGTTTACAGCGGTTGAGGCTCTGGACTCAAATGTTAAGGCTCTTAGTAATACAAACAGAAGAACATTTAAGTGTGAGGTGTATATTTTCCCTTTGAACGTTTGTTCCAATATTTATATATAGACAAGTCACAGTCCTGTGAACATGAATGAGTCAACACTGAAGTGAAGTCCTAATCCGGTTTAGAAGAATGAGAATCGGTCCTGGCTGAAGCAGAATTTTCTGTGTACTGAGCTTTTGTCTGATGAAAGATTTCAGGATCATGTATTTAATGTTGAAACATTGATGATTATAATAAATCTTTTGTATATATACATAAAGTCATGAGTAACACACAGCACTGGTTTTATACTATGACTGCATCCTGGGAATTTTGTGGCTTATAGACAAGATGTCAGATACTCTGATTCAAGGTCCTTTTTTTTTTTTTTTTTTTTTTCCCCCCACACTTCTGTCATGGTTTTATTTTTTGTGTTTTTATACAAAGAATCTATGCTTTATGAGCATTAGTTGTGCTTTATATGAAAGGGAGTGATAACTTCCAGTGTCTGGGGGATTTATGATATGCATTTCCGTGGTAGTTTAAGCTTCTTTGATGTTTGGAGAGGAAAGGAAATTACCAAAAAATGTATTTGTTACCTCTTAAAAATAATTTATCTTACATTAAATGCATTCCAAGGCTGAAGACTAAAGGTACGTTCTGACTGCATAAGTATAGTATTAGAGGGGAAAAGTCCTTGGTGGTTTTTGTGATACATCAATATACATTTTCTCTTGAAATGGGTAACAAAACAAAAGAGATGAGTAGATCGTATCACAGAATGACGTGAAATTAATTTTAAAATTAGCATTTTTACTCTTAGCAGTCACTGGTGGTGTTTGACATCCTGTGGCCTTGAGCTGCAAGTCTTTACATTTTTATCTGTCGTCTTTTTCTAAAATTAAGTTATTGAAGCATGTTCTAAACTTATGAAAAGCAGATGGAAGCAGATTGCAAGTATCTTTAGCCTGCAAGAATATTTTAACAGATCTCTGAAGTTGGATGTTCCATCTTGGGAATTGCTGATTTGTTATCATAATGGATTTTTGCCAGCATCCATGTTGTCTTCCATTGTATGCATATTGTACAAGATACAAGAACCCATTCGCTTGCTATTGTATTTAACCTTTTTATCAAAATCAATTCCAGATGGATGCATATATTAAACTGGTGCAAATGCTTTGATAGCTTGTTCAGTCTCAATTAAGATACGTAAACGGTAATCTCCCTAAAAATGCAATATTGAATAACATTTGAAGGGATCTAGGATTTCGACATCTGCATTACATCAAGAAATCTTTTTAAAATCTACTGTCTGTGCTCTCTGCCCGTGTAAGTGCAGGTGAGGAATTACTCTGGCTCCGAGAGCAGTTTTCGTGTTGTGTTGTTTACTCTCAGGTTTGTTCTTTGGAAAGCCGAGACTCAGAAATGATTTATGGAGAGCAAATGTCATCTTGCTTATGTGATACCATTTTTCCAGTGTCCTATATATTACATAAAAGATCTGCCCGTCTCCCAAGGCTGCATTTTGTTTTCTTAACTAATCAGTTTCCTAACACAATAAATGTACTCTGCTAGTTCTTTTGAAGGAGACAAGACGGCATGAAGAGAGTGGCCCTCTGATGCGTCGTGTACGCAAGAAAAAGTATGTGTGTATTGGGCGCTTAAAAGCTCGGTCTGTAATTTTGAGAAGAAAAGGGCAATGTACTCGACACTTTCTGAACATTTAAGAAGTGCATATTATTTTTAGCTTTCTTATTTCTCCTGTGTTTCTCACTTTTATTCTGTATTGCACGATTGGGTCTTGGCAGATTGACAGCTCTGCTTATGGCAGCTCTTGTGCTCTCGTTGCTGCTCTGGGAGAAAGGGGGAACGAGCTGCCAGAATTCCTCTGCTGTTTTGATGCTTTAAAATACCTGGGGTTTCTCTTTTCGTAAATTCAAGCCTAAGAAGGCCAGCTTTCTTTAGGATTGTTTGGCAGGCCTGGCTGGAGAAGTTTTATTAGCAAAAACCTTTGTTTTACGGGAGGAGAAGGAGCTGCTGCTTCTACCTGGCTGTGCTCTGGTGCTTGGAAGGGGAAGTAGATACACTGGAAACAGAGATGTCCGCAGGGAATTTTGTAGAAGATGCAGGAAATCCCTACGGATGAGCTGAGCATCTTGGTGGTGGTCATGCTGTGGCAGGGCTGTGTGTGAGGCTGTTGCCCACTATTGAAATGCAGAATTTGACAAGCTCTCCTTTTCTTGCAGGGAGCAAAACGCATTTTGTTTGTCTGTATTTGTGTGGTGTATTTACTAGATACAGGTGTGTAGTCTTAATTAGAAAAAGCAAACCCAGAAAGTTTGGAGGTTTGGCTTTCTTCTGAAGAAGGTTTTCCTTTGGGCAGGTTTTCTTCTGAAGCATGTCTCTAAACCACGTTGAAGTAGTACATTGAAATGGCATTCAAGCCTAATGCATCGGTGGGCTGAAAGGGTTAAATAACATCTACGTGGTGTCTTGAAGTTTAAAAAAGTGTTCATACAAATGTTTTTTAAAAAGGTCCTGTCATAAGCAGTTCTGTACATAACTTTTTAGTTACTAAAATCTCTACCGGTCATAGACAAGCTATTGCTTTTGAAGTCAACCAAACCGGGCTGATTTACACCAGTTGAGAATCATGCCCTAAAATAATCAACCAGTCACATCACGATACGGCGTCAGGGGCAGATGTCTGCAGCTGCTGTAATCCTAGCAGACCCCTGGCACATGAAGAATAATCAAACTGGACGTATTTTTGAAACTGTCATACCTTAGAAGAAATAAAAGTTGAGAAATTTAACTAGAACGCAGCTGAGTTGTTGCAGACCGAAGTCAGCATGTGCCCTGGAGCAAATTCCTGCTGGCCCCAGACCTGTCTTGGAGGCTGCTCCAAGAGGGAGTGGGGTGAGCTGCAGGCTGCCTAGTTCGTACTTTGCTCTTCATCCCGTTGGAAATCCGTGTTGACCCTGCTCGAGCCGGGGAGGTTGGACTAGGTGATCTCCAGAGCTCCCATCCAGCCTCAGTGTTTCTGTCAGTCTGCTTTCCCTTCCTCCCGCTATGGACTCGGGGTGGTTTTTTTGTTTGCTCACTCATTGCGGAGGCAAAGGCTGCTCCCGTTGATAGCTGAGACACCGCGGATTGGGGGTTTCTCCCTTGTCCCCCTTTCCGTCCATGCCTGGTGCAGCGTGGCCCCTTTGCAGGTGGGTGCTTGGGGCTCTGGCACGAAGCAAATACTTTGTTTCTGGAATGTTGACAAAGAGAGAAGGGGACAGTCTTGCAAGGATCGCAGCAGGATTTTGTGTCCTGCCTGCGTTTTCATCCGTTGCCTGAGCCTGAAATCGGAGTTTATGAAGTTGCTCTGCATTAGCAGCGTGTCCTGCACATTGCAGCTACGACAGCGAGTTGAGTCTGTTCCAAAAGAGGCTCCTCTCATATGAAGGATGTGTCCCAGGATGCTGCTGGGATAAGATGGTGTTTCAGTGTGATCTTAATCACAGTTTTCCCTTGAGTTTTGCTTAATGTTATTCTACAGGCCAAATTAATCCAGAGTGCTTCTCCCCTGCCTTAAATTTGGCCTGAAATACAGAACCATTCACTCATTCATGCTGACTGTGCTCGGCCCCTCCGAGTCAAGCCACGGGTGAATTAACCCAACCCAAACTGGGATTATTCTGGATCCCGGTTTTGAAATGCACAAGTTTTTCTGTATTGCATTTTCTATGACTAAACTTTTGCTTGCCTCTGCCTCCCTGGGGTGGCAGCTCTTTGCCACGGCGATGTGCAAACAGCACGTTCTGTATCCCAGAAAATGCTTCGCTTCCTAGGCATGAAATCTGCTTCCCCATGTTTGGATGCAGGCTTCGAAAGCATCGGTCTCAACTGGGAGCTACTGTTGTTTGAGGGACTTCTGAAACGCTTTGGGTTTTGGCAGGGGCGAGGGGAGTCGGGGGAGCCTGTGTGCACCTCAGCCTGGCCGAGACGGGGCTTTTCCCCCTTTTCTGTCTTCATTTTCCATCCACTACCCATAACCAGCCTTTTCCAGCCTCTTCCTGGTACCAGCTCCCAGAGCGAAGGGGATGCCAGGCTGTTTCAAAAGCCGTACCGCAGAAGGAGCGTGAAGAAGACCTTTCATGCCTGAAAACCTGTCTGGTTTTTGCAATTGTACCGGTTGGTCTAAATAACAGATAGCGTCTTGCCCCGTGAGCTTTGCCTCACTGATAAGAACATCTGTGGTTATGAAATGTTCCTGGTAAGTGAGAAGGACTCGTGGAAATCTCTCCGTCGACTCCTCTCCAGCGCAGGCAGGCGATGCTCACAAGTTAACCGCCCGGCAGGCAGCAGCAGCTGCCTCTTCGTGCTCTGACCCACAAAAATAAAGCCTTACATTTAAATCTGAGCAACAACTATCGTCCTTTTAGGATGAGATGGTGACCAGGCAGGGACTAAAACTCCGCTCCTGCTGTTCCCGGAGGTCAGTTCTTTGTCCGTAGAGATTTATTTCCTTTCCCGCAGATGAGCAGCACTGGGATGGAAGATGCGGAGCAGGGAGCCGGCATGGCAGGACAGGTGGCATCTGTCCCAGCAATGGGAGACGCCGTGGGGTGGGTGCATGGAGCAGCGCTGGGTAGCGAGGTGCAGGTGGAGAGGGGACCGCATCGCAGGGCTGGCGTTTCCCACCTTGAGAGCTTTCCGTTGGGTCTCTACCACCACCCAGCCAGCGAGAGGAGAGGAGAGTGATACGGTGGCTTTGGAGCCGGACTGAATCAGCAACCGCCAGCTCTACCACCGGCCTGTGACCTTGGAAGTCGTTTCTCTTCTCTCTGCCTTGATTTCTTCTTTGGCCAAAGGCCATTTTTTTTTTTTTTTTCTCCGAAGGCCTTGGGACAGGAGGTTAGCGATCAGCTGGGCTCGGGCAGGGCTGTCGCTCGGGACTTGCAGCGAGGCTGACACCAGGAGAGCTGCCCAAGGGCTTGTTTGAGATTTTTTGTGCATCTTGACAGATAAAGGAGCCTTTTGTACTAATAACTACGGGCTGCAGCCCTCGGCTTTCCCCGTGCTTTGAGACCGGTGTGCGGGTGTCCGCGCCTCGCTGCCAGGGTGGCTGCACCCGCAGCCGCGCTGCTGTGGCTGTGTCCCCGTCCTCCTGGACGCGTGGGTGTCCGCCGTGCTGGAGGGCTCTGCTGGGGCTGTCCCCTTCCCGCGGCAGTCCCGGCGTCGCTGTGTACTCGCCTATCTGCGGTGAACCCTTGGAGGTTGTTTGTACGGGGAGTCAAGTTAGGAATTTCATAGGGCGAGGAGCGCCAGACTTCACAGCCTTGCGCCCCTGGGAATTACCCCACCACGAAGGCATGTCCTGCATGCGCTGCACATCGTTCCCATTGCTCGTAGCAGAGATAACAGGGAGTTGCACTGTGTGATGAAATGACTTTCTAAGGAAAACATCTGTGCTCTTGATTTGGGCACAAGATCAAGTCTGAGGATGGGGCTGAGCCATGAAGCCAAAGGAAAGCGTTCCCTTGTGGGAGGGCTGCCGAGCGTTGCGGGGCCAGTGCCCGTGTCCCCTTCAGCAGGGGAAAGTCATGCTTTCTAGAGAAGCAGCTAATTTAAATTATTTAATGGCAAACAAAGGGTCATGTTTCTGCAGGAAACCCAAATTACACGTGTTTAAAATGCAATCATGGGGGCAGATCCTGAGCTGGCGTACACGGACGTTGCTTTCCCGACCTCGGTGGCACAACAGCAACCTGTGCAGGAGCATCCCGTGACGCAGGGAGAACGTGGGGAGGGCAGCGCTCGGGCTCATCCCAGCGAGAGAGTTTGCGAAGGGTGACCTGGGGACACCACAACTGGCCTTTCTGCATCGGCGAGGTGTTGGTAGGGAAGATCCAGTTTGTGTCCCTAAGCGAGCACTGCGGCAGAGCTGACGTTGGGGACGTGGGAAGAGTGAGGCAGGGAGCAGGCAGCTGGAAAGCCAAGAGATGAATGAGCAGTGAGTACCAAAATGAGCATCGTACCTCTTCCTCACCTGTGAGAGCGATGCCTTTGGGTGATGAGATCCTTCCCTAAGGACACTGGTTCCTCACCACCAGCTCGATAACCCAACGCTCCTGATGCCAGGCTGTGGGATTGGGAATTGGGATCCCTGTTCCCTGGTGGGATCCTCTAAAAGGGGAGGGGTTTGGGTCAAGGCAGGCAGGGAACTGGTTGTCCTTGGGATGCTAAAGCTCTTTAAAATATTTCAACAGCAGCTGGGATGCATCCAACCCCCCCACACTCCCAGACAAGCCCAGGGAATTCTCTAAAGAAGCCCAAAGCAGCCTTTAAAAAGCACAAGTGATGTTTTGTAGCCTTCCTGGAGAGAGGAGGGTCATGTTAGCCCCCTTTCCAAAGGGCTGCTATTGAGGCACAGTTTGGGATCTGGCCAGCATCCTGGAGGGAGTCGATGGCAGCGTTGTAATGGAAATACCTTTAAATTGTTGTGACCCAGGATTTGAGTTGCACGTTATGGGAATTACTATAGCAGGAACCACCTGAACCAATGGAGGAGAAGCCTTGCAAGTGCAGCCGTGACCCCACCGGAGCTGGCTTATGATGCATTTGAGCTTGGAACACCGATCATGCGATTGACACGTGAATACCAGATGGCTTTTCCGAGACTCATTTATCAAGGAACAAAGAAAGATGTGGGTACAAGGAGCCTCATGCATATCTTTCCTATCGCATGTAATTTGACTACGAGCCAACCACTTTATGACAGCCTAAAGGAGCCTTCTTTGAGCTCTCCTGGTCATAGACTGACCAGGGTAACAGATGTGGACTCAGGAAGGGTTCTGAGGGGAAAAGAGGGGTGCAAAGTGCCCTGCCAATCTAAAACAGGGCTCTGGGGTGTAGGGGATGTCTCACGAGACCTCGGCAAAGGGAGCAGAGGAGTCCCGAGGGGGCCCGAGAGACCAAAGAAGTCTCAGAGATAACAATGAGGAACTCTGAAGGGGATTTCAACCAAGTACGGATGTCATCAGGAGGCCGGGGGCTGAACGAAGGCATCCGAAACGGCAAAGAGTAAGATAAGAGTGCTCTGAAGCGCACCAAAAAAATTTAAAAAAAATCCAAAGGGAGCCAAAGTGCTACCAGAGTGTTGTGGCAGTACAAGAAAGGACTCGGATGACATTGCTATAGAGAGTAGAGAAATGAGGAAGGGGCAGGGTGAGAAAAGAAGGCTTGGACACCCAATGAGGGCCTTGGAGTCTCAGGAGGGCATCTAGGCAAACTAGAGATGGCTGAGCAAGAGAGGAACCGAACGGAGACACCCTCGATGGCAGAGAGAGAGATAAAGGAGCGCTGCGTGGCAGAGAAAGACGGGAGGCTCTGACGGAACAAGAAAGGTGGAAAGGGAGATAATGTGCTACAACGCGCTGTGGAGAACGAGAAGGTCTCGGGAGGCATCGTGACTGTGAGGAGAGGGGTGTTGAGGGGGGCTGGCGGACAAAAGGTGGCGTGGGACAACAAGGAGGAACTCGGGTGATCATCTGAGCAGAGTACAGATGGTCTTGGGTAGCCAGGGGCTGAACACAGGAATCCTGGATAGGGCAGAGGAACAAATGAGTGCTCTGCAGCTCAAATTGCTACAAGATGGATGTGGAGCACAAGGAAGGTCTCGGGAGGCATCGTGACTGGGAGAAAAAACGTCCTGAGGGAGCCAGAGAGACAGAAAAACGACTGGGGACACGATGATTAAATCCATAGGGGATCTGAACCGAGTAAACATGTCATCAGAGGGCCAGGGAACAAAAAGAGGCACAGCTAGAGGGAAGAGAGGACAGAATGCCTGGGCTGCGTCACAGATATGGACTCAGGAAGTCTTCTGAGGGAACAAGAGGAGTGCAAGGTCCGCTACAAAGCTAAAAGTGTGCTAAGGGCAACCTTGCAGGCATTGATAGGCATCGTGACACTATTAGAGGGGTCCTGAAGGGGCCAGAGAGACCAAAGGCGGCTCAGGGACGCAAGGAAGAAGTCTGGAGGGGATTTGAACAGAGTAGACATGGCCTTAGGAGGCCAGGGACCAAACAGAGGCACCCTAGATAGCAGACAGGATGATAAGGGCGCTCCAGTCACAAACAAACCAGAGGACGGGGTTTGGAGGTAACGAGAGAGGATCAGAGTCCACTACGGAGCAAAAACAGGGCTGTGGGGCACAAAGAAGGTCTCGTGGGGCACAAAGAAGGTCTCGGGAGGCACGGTGACTGGCAGCAGAGGGGTCATGAGAGAGATTGAAAGGGAGGTGAAGTGCTACCAAAATGCTGTGGAGCACAAGGAAGGTTTCAGGAGGCATCCTAGATGGCATAGAAAAGAACAAGAATGCTCGTTTTTGGGAACAGAGATCTTAGGAGAGGTGTGACTGCAACAAAATTAGTCCAAAGTGGGCTTATGGAGCTAAAAGTGTGCTGCGGGGAACACGTAAGACCTCAAGAGGCATCGTGACAGTAGCAGAGGGGTTCTGAGAGGGACAGACAGAAGAAGGCTCGAGGACACGATGAACAAGTCCGGCGGGGATTTGAACAGACTACAGATGTCCTCAGGGGACTGAGCAGAGGTATCCTAGCTAGCACAGAGGACAACGTGAGTGTTCTGGAGATGGAAGATGGCATCAGGAATGGTTCTCAGGAGCAAGAAGGGTGCAAATTGCGCTAGAGAGCCAAAGGGGGCTGAGGGGCACGAGGACGGCGTCAGGAGGCACGACGAGGGCAGAAGAAGGGTGCTGAGAGCGAGAGACAGACAGAAGGCGGCTCTGGGACGCAATGCAAAACTCAAGAGGGTGTCCCAGCGATGTCCTCAGGGTTTGAGCGACTGAATGGAGACATCCTAGGCGGCAGCGAGTAAGGTAAGAGAGCTCGGGGCACAAGGAAAGCCTGAGGAGACAGAGGAAAGTTCTGTCTGAGTAAGAGACACACAAAGAGGGCTGCAGAGCTCGAAGGGTGCCGTGGGGCACAAGGACAGTTTCGGGAGGTGTCATGACAGGAACAAGAGGGCTCCGAGGGGGAAACACGGACAAAGAGATGAACAAAGGATTGCTGAGACAATGAGGTACTTGGGGGGGAGGGGATCTGAACAGAGTAGAGATGTCCTCAGGGGACCGGGGACTGAACAGCGGCATCTGAGGGAGGGAAGGTAAGAGTGCTCTGAGGGAAAATGGAAGCCTGAGGAAGAGTTGTCTCTGAATAAGAAAGATACAGAGCCTGCTGCAGAGCTAAAGGATGGCCGTGGAACACAAGGACGCTCGCAGGAAGCGTCGTGACAGAAACAGAGGGGTGCTGAGATGGCCAGAGAGACAGAAGAAGGCTCGAGGGCACAAAGGTACTCGGGAGGGGATTTGAACAGGGCACGGATGTCATGAGGGAGACACTGACCCATGGAGGCAAGCGAGGTGGAGGAGAGGACAAAAAGACTGCTCTGAGGAAGAGGGATGACCTGAGGAGATCTTCTGACAAACCGAGAGGGGTACAAATAGCGCTTCAGAAATAACAGCGTGCAGAGGAGACCCTCTGAAGCCTGGGGACGAATGGAGAGAAGAGAAGGATACATCGTCCTACTGCTGTTGAAGATTTTGGTACTGCTTGCTTCCCCACGAACACTCACCTGTCTCGACTTACTCGTCGATCAAGAGGCGATGGCAAGCAGGCGATGGCGTGGGCAGACGCTGCCAACAAGCTGGCGATGGCCTGGTGGATGCCGCCGGCAAGCTGGCACCAGCCTGGGATGGGTATTCCAAAATCAGTGGGTGTTCCATCGCTCCTACTCTCAGACGGGATGGTAGAAAGAGCTAATGGCGTACTGAAAAGGAGCTTAAGCCCCACGCGGCCCAGTGGGATGCTCAGCTTTCCAAAATACTTCATCAGTTGAATAATCAGTGTGGGCCCGCTGGGAGCCCTGGGAGCCGAGCGTTCTTTGCAAAAACTAAACCTGATGCTCCACCTCCTGATGAAAGAAAATATCCAAATGTCACGGTAAGTTTACCACAAACTGGAACCGTACCTATGACCCTAACTAAACCTCGTGGCCACTTGCCTGGGAAGCTACTGACAGCAGCGGTGCAGAACACACAATTAGTGCACAATGGATTTTTCCTTCTTTCTAATGGGGTAACCTGTCCCGAAAACCCCACCGAGACCAGTTTGTTTTACCCTTTTACCTTGCGGTCTCCTCCAAGATGAAAATAAGATACATCGTCCTACTGCTGTTGAAGATTTCGATAATACCTGCTTCCCCACCAACACCCACCTGCCTCAACTTAATCATCAATCCAGAGGCCAGGGCAAGCAGGCGATGGCGCGGGCAGACGCCGCTGCCAAGCTGGCGATGCCTGGCAGATGCCGCCGGCAAGATGTTGACAGAGAAAATATTTTCTGTTCCCACAGAAAGAAATCCTGCCGCAAAGTTTTTATTGAGCAGAAAGAAATGCTCGTGCTGAAAAAATCAGAGCTGCGGCCAAAGCACAACTCAAATGCAGCGAGCGCTTAGGAAACATTTGTTGAGCCCCAAGAACCTTTGCTTGCCATGAGCAAGAGTCTCCCTGCACATGTTGCTTAAATTAATTTCCCTCCGCATTAAGGATCTTTATTTTATTAACTTTTAATGTTTATAAAAACAACCATCAAAGGTAGCTGCGATGCTGTTAAAGTTTAAAGATGATTAAAATAAAGCCAGCCTGAGAACCAGCCAACCAGGGTGAGAGAACATCTGAAAGAGAAGGGAAAGCCGAAAAATCATCGGGAAGGACTTGATGGAAATAGGAAAGCTGGGAAGGGAGCTGCAGGGAGGGCTCGGGGATGCTGCAAACGGTCCCAGTGGGGCCGAGCACCCGGTGCAAGCTGCGGCTGTGCTGGCTGGTACACGGGGGAATAAAGAGCATCCTCTGAACGGCTCTCGCCAGCGTCTCTGCCACATCGTGGCAAGGCAGCTGGGGGACATGCTTCACGGCAGCACCGGAGACGCCCGGCACTGAGATCCCTGTCCAAGATTCACTTTTTTCCCCGCAGCCAAACCTGCCATAGGGGCTTTTTCTCGTGGCTACCTGCGAAACGGTGCTGATGGTGTGGTTTTATGCAGCCACCCAGGTCTGGCTGCAGCACGGCTCTGCCTCGCCTGGCGTCCAGCCCTTGCAGGTTTTGCAGAGCTATTGGATATTCCGGTTTATTTTAGCCTTTTCCCGTGCCCTTGAACGGGGACCAGGCTGTTCCCAGCTGGAAGCTGCTGGCGAGGCAGTGCCTGGGCGCAGGAGGGTGGTGGTGGCCCCGGTGTCTTCGGTCACTTTGGACAGGCTTCGGTGCTGAGCGTGAGGGCTTGCTGTGCCGCTGTGGTTTAAAGCCCTTTTTTGTGCATCCCGCCCCTTGTCCTCCTTGTAACGGGCAGCTTCACTGACCCGCTGCGTGCAATTAGTGCTTGGCCCCGCTGGGCTCCCAGTCCGTACCCTGCCGAGCTGCGAGAGAAAAGCTGGCAGGAATCACCCGGCCCTTTTCTTTTATGGGGCCAGGCAGAAACTTCATTGTTCGTTTGGGAGAAAAAAAAGAAAAAGAAAAAAAAAAAAACCAACAAACCCAGCTGTTTTGCAAAGTCCTCCACCTCTCACCCCAAAAACTCCGTGCCGTTGGGCTCTCTGGGGGCAGGAGGACAGCGTGGTCACCCGTGCCCCATCGCTTCCCAGCCAGACCCGGCTGCGGGACGGCGATGTCTAACGTGAGCCGGGGCAGCAGCAGGGCCGCAGAGCGAGGCTTCAACCTGGGACATCAGCGCAGAGGGGACGGGGATGAGCTCAAACTATCGGTCCCAGCTGGAAACGAGTAACCGGGAGTTTTTGCCGCTGCTCCTGCTGGTGTTGGACTGCTGCAGCGCGTCGGGGACCTGGTACGTTTGTGTTTCTGCAGCAGGGCGATTCCTCCTGCCAGGTTTGCCTTTTATGCACCGGCTGGCTTTTTCCCCTTAAAAGCTATAGAATTGAAGCACCCGTCGGCTGCTGCTCCTGGAGCTCAGGGTGTTTTTGCAGCTCCTCTGGAGCATTTGCTCTGTCACGCACTCGCAGTGGAGGAGCCGGCGCAGGAGCGGTTTCTCGCTGGGCTTTGAACCGGCCTCAGTCTCTGACCCCTGCGGTGCTTACATGAAATTAAAGGTAAAGATTTGCTGTACCCAGAGATTTGTTAGCCCAGAGGTTGCCGTGACAGGATCGGGGTGCTGGTTGGGGTCAGCCATCCCCAACCAGAGTGGGTGATGCCTCGATTAACCCAGCCTGTTCCCCCGGGGATGGGCCGTGGGGTCTGCAGAGCGTCGGGGATGGAGAAGGGCACGTCAAGCCCGAGATGAAACCCGCTGCCCCGGCAGTGAGCTGTGCTCTGGCCAAGGAGAGCTCTGCCCACCCGCAACCCCTGTGCCGTCCTCCGGGATAAACCACCCCCTTCACCCCCAGCGCTCGCCCTTTGCTCCTCCACCAAAAATCGTGGATGTCTCGGGGCGGCAGAGCCAGCCCGGCTCCCTGACCTCGCGTCTCGCCCCACGGCGGTCCCTGGGGCTCCTCAGTTGTGGGATGGCAGTTTGGGGGAGCAAATCCCTTTTGTTACAGACCAGACACCGTCGACAAAAAGGCATCCAAGAATAGAAAGTCTGAGCTGTTGAAATTATGCAGCTCAGCGGAGAGCTGGGGGGGGGGGGGGGCTGTCCCAGCTTTTCCCACACTCTATATATGCATATATTTTTATATATAGTGAAAGTTAGCCCCTGGAGACACGCTAAAGGCTTTAAAATAAGCACTCTGTTGGACTAGAGATATTTTTGCCAAGTCTAAAAGTACCTTCAAGTTTACTGCTCCCCGTGCCGCCCATCAAGGAGGGAGAGCATCAGCCGGGATGAACCCGGGGTCTTTTATCGGCAGCTGTGGTTCAAGTGTCTGCTCTTGCACTGGGCTGAGAGGGCTCGTCGACAGATTTAAAATGCTATTTTTTTGTTAATTAGATGTGTTCAGTTGTCTGACTGCCCTGGGATGGGACAGCGGTACGCGGTGAGTTCTGAAATGTCATGGGTGGACAGGAAGCAGGTGGGGTTTGGGGGAAACCTGCAGGACAAGCGCCTCGATGCCTCTGCAAGTGGCATCCCGGTCCTCATCCCGATGCATTGGGCACCTGGTGTCCCTTGTCCCATGGGGAAAGCCGCCGGTGCCACCACAATGGGCTTTACCTTCTTGGGCGCTTGGCAAATTCATCTGCAAAGGGGTTTTTTTCCTCCCCTTTTGTATTGTTCACTGGTTTCCTTAGAAAACATTTAGCGCTTAGAAACAGCGCTAAAGGCTTCCTCGGGGTGCAGCAGCCGGAGGGTGGCCGTCAGGGAGGGAAAAGGAAGCGCTGAAAACACCCACTCAAAACCTAACGGGATCCAACCACCTCCTCCCAGCAGGTTTGCTCCTTCATCGCCCAGCAAAGCCCATAAAACCCCCCAAACGCTGCTGCTGCTTCCAGCTGCCTACACTGCAGCGTCCGTGAGCGGGCCGGGGGTGGAAACGGGCCGCTTCAGGCCAATTTAAACATTTTGCCTTTTCCTGTGCAACGTCCTGCCCCGGCGTGGGCTCGGCGGAAAGTTGCCTCTTTCCCAGCCCTGTGGGGCTGCCCTGAGTGGGCCGGGACCCCCTGCCCATGTGTCGCTACCTCGGGTGAGACCCCAGTGGTTGAAGCAACCGGAGAAGGCGGCTTGAGCGCCACGGGTCTTGTACTGGAAATGGCCCCAAAATGCTCCTCTTGCTGCAAAAAGCTGGCGGAGGGCGGCCACGGGGGCTTCCAACCCAGCTCCTGGGGTGGCCGCGGGCTTGGCTCATGATCTCTCTCCTGTTTTAATATCGCAGGGTAAGATGAATGCTTGAATTTCCCATTTCTGGGAGGAAACCGATGTAGCATTCAGCAAGGCTTGCAACGACTGTACAGCAAAAGTCATGGTTAATGCATCAGATGGGCCGCGGGTCGCGGCGGTACGCAGTGCTCCCAGGGTCTGGCGTGGAGCCGCTGCCATCAGCACAAGCTGGAGGCAGGGATGGTCCCCCCCAACCCTGCAGCAGTTTCGGGGTTGGCGTATAACTCATCCCTGCACGGTGATGAGCAGCGTGCGAGTGTCCAATGTTGTTCTGGTGAAATACAATTTATCCCGTTCAGGCTTGTTGCGTGGGGTTGACGTGCTTTGCCCAGGCGAAGCTTTGCTCTGCAGATGTGCGTGCAGAAGCAGGGGTTGCTTGGACGGGGGTCTGTGCACGTAAGGACGGGCAATTGCTGCTTTCTTATGTATTTTCCTTGTGCGTGGATGCTGGGAGTGGCTCAAAAGACGAATTCAGCCCCGAATTGCCCTGCTGCTGGAGGCCCAGCCCTTGCAGCTGCGCGTGGGAAGAAATGCCCGGGGCAAGGACCGCAGCTGGCATCAGCCACGTGCGGGGCAGGGTCTGCACCAACCCTGGCTCAGGCCCCGGGTAACTTCACCACCACCCACAGCATCTCTCTGGGTTTCATCAGGGCAAGAGAGAGAGCAAGGTCCAGCAATGGGCTCCAGCTCATCTCTAGCACCCAACGCAACAAGAAAGCTTGCGATTCACTCCAAAACCTATGATTGACTCTACAAATGCTGCTGCTTCATTATTTAGCCTCCAAACGTTGCTTCTTCCTCTTTGGACTCTGGGGTTTGAGCTTGTCCCAGGCTTTTTCCCAGCCTTTCTGCAACTTCAGAAGCTGGAGCCTTCCCTGCAGTGCCAGCTGAGCTGGTTGTATCAGGCCAAGAGTGGAGGCTCCAAGGAAAATCATAAATATTGTGAGACCGGTGATGAAGAGGGGAGCTGGCAGGAGGGGAGGGAGGGACGGAGGGAGGCTGCGGATTCTGCATTTTTTGCTGGGGCCTCAGCAGAGCCCGATAGTTAATCATTAAAATATGCTTATATGTAACTAATCTCTGCAGGACAATGAACCGAGAAATTATTTAACGCGATTTAAATGGGTCATAGCAGTCGCTATAATAAGTGTGCCTCGAGCCAATGGGAGCTATCAGGCTGCTATAAAAGCGGGTGGGGAAGAAATAGCAGCTGGTGGGAAGAGATCACCAAAGACCCGATGCGTGTCCTGAGCCGCCTCTCGACGTGCGGCGATCCTCCTGACCTGCCTGAAATGAGGCTCCAGCTCCAGGCTGAGCCCTTCTTCAAATATTGGTGATCCCTTCGGCAGGCGGTGGCTGTGGTGGGAAGGACGGGGTCTGCCCGGAGCCGGCACTCGTGGCCACGCCATCTCCTCCGCTGCTGCTCGACGCTGCCGACGGGGACCAGAACTGCCTATTTAAATCTAAAAAGGTGAAATTCAGCAGTGCCGTGAGTTGGGGGTTGCGTCGCTCAGGTCGGGGGTGAGCAGGATGCTCTTCCACGAGGTGGGTCGGACCGGGGGGCAGCGGCTGGTTTTGGTGAAACCCTGTTCGGGCTTGCAGTTTTGGAGATGTGACGGTGTTAGCGGCGTTATCACGGTGTTATCCTGCGGGGACACGCAGCACCGAGCAGGCGCCGCTGCCGGGTTTTGCAGCAGTTCTAGAAGGGGAATAGAGGGGGGTAAAAATGAACGGAAATGGATTTTAGTGGACTTTGCTCGGCCTGTGAGAGGGATTATATCAGCTGGGCGCTTTGTGAGCTGACCCTGACAGCTCTCTGAAATTCCGTCCTCCTGTGAGCTCGGCGCGTTTCGGCTTTATCCCTGTTATCGTTTGCAGCCCTGTGGGACCGATGTTGGTGAGCGCAGCTGAGACCCTCAGCATAGCACTGACCATGGCTGGGGTGAGAATATATCTGCTGGAGGGAGAAGTGACACCGAGCTTTCTGCCAGCCTTACTGCCTGCCTTAAAACACTCCAAAGAGGTGTTAAGTGCAGTTATTTGTAGCTCCACGTACAGATATTTACTCCTGCAGCGATGCACACCGCTGCCCTTGCTGCCACTCCTTAGATAAGCAGTAAATCCCAACACCTCCAGACATTAGTTTCATCCTGCTACTTGCTTTTTCATCAATCTGTTAGTCTGATAGTATTTCATCTGTCTCTTTTTGTGACTTTTCCGTCTTTTGTCCAATTTTAAGTCATATACAACTGATTTATACCAAACGCCACATTACATGAAATCAGCTTTCAGCTCCCTTTTCCCTGCTTGCAAATAAGCAAATGGGTGCAAGGACTTTCACAGGTAATCGTGGCTGCGCCGGCCAGCTGCTCTCTGATCCCGAAAATAAAAAGCACAGCCTGTTTCCTGTTAAATTTTGCTGGTCGCATTGATTTACATTGTTTGTCTCGCGTTTTATGGCTTCCAAGCTGATGTTCCGTTAAGCTGGCTGGACTTGAGGCAAGAAATCAAATGCAGGCACTGGCAGGCTTCCCCAAACGCATTCATGAGGGTTGATCGCATAGTCATATTTTCTTAGTCACTGGAGGAGAAATAGCGGAGCTGCCTCGCTTGTGTCCCAGCCAGTTTGCATCGATCCTGTGCTGGTAAAAGGCACTTGTCAGACAATTCTGGAAAATCAAACCGTGGGGCAATGCAGGCAGCAGAGGGGCTGCGTCCCCTGCGCCATGGCTGGGCGCTCCTCCAGCCGCCGGAGCGGTGGTTTGGTGGCTGCGGGGTGTCTCCTGTCTTTATCTCGACCCACGAGCTCTTTTTTTCATCTTATCTTCTCCCCTGTCCTGTTGAGGGGAGTGAGAGAGCAGCTGGGTGGGCGCCCAGCAGCCAGCCAAGGCCACCCCACCAAAAACACAGACTGGGGCAGAAATTCTCATATATATGTATATAGAATCATAGAATATCTCAAGTTAGAAGGGACCCATAAGGATCATCGAGTCCAACTCCCTGCTCCCTGCAGGACTACCTAAAACTAAACCATATGACTAAGAGCATCGTCCAGATTCTTCTTGAACTCTGACAGGCTTGGTGCCATGACCACTTTCCTGGGAAGCCTGTTCCAGTGTATGTATGTGCATTATATATATATATATATATATATATATATATATATATATATTAAAAAAAATGCATTTTAGGCAAAGCAGGATGAGTTTCTCATGCCTTTGCTTAGGGCATACCATTGGGACTCCGTGCAGATAAATGGGACTGCGTATCGCTGCTGCCAGCGGCTGCAGGTCAGCGCTTTGCCGGGACGGCAGTGCCGCAGGCAGCGGGGAGGAGAGAGCTGCCTTTCGCCCCAGGCCGGCACGGGGAGGTCGTTCATACGGGCATGTTTGATTTGAGGTGGCACGTTGCAGATCTGGGTCCCCAGTGGTTTGCTACCATCGTCCTTGCTGGCTCCCAGCGAGTCGGTGCAATGAGCTGTGGATGTGTCCCCCCAAAAAAAAAAAACCCAAAACCCAAACCAACTGCTTTCCATCCCTCTTGGGTTAGTCAGAGGCTGTCTGCAGAGCAAGGCAGGGATTTCTGCCCAAAAGAACCCAAAGTATTTGGAATCAAAAGCCCTGATCTAAGAGCAAAAGCTTCTCGCCAGCCACACGAGTGAAGAAAGTTTCTTATTTCATTTTACAAGCGTCAGCAGCACGTTGGCTAGGGCCTTCTGCCCTTTCTGCTCTGTTTCTGGCAGCGAAAGTCTCATTTTTCCTTAGGAAAACAAGAGATAGAATATTCCTATAGGATTGAATGTGGGAGAATGTGCAGAAGTTAATATTGGGGAAGACACCTACATATTCAGCAGGTTCCTATGGCAATAGGTCGAGCGGCATTTAGCATTAACTGTAAATTGTCTGTTTATGTGCGTGTATTTGGAAATAACAGAGAAGCCGTGCGGGGAGCGTTGGATGCAGGATGGGCCGCGGGAGTCCTGATTTTGCCATTTCTGTTCCCTCTCTCTCCATCGCAGTCTGGAAAATTGGTGTATTGATGGCTGCTCTCTTTTATTGATTTAAAAGTACTATTGCAGGAAGATGGGTTCATTGTTTGCCTCTGCTGGTGTGATTTTGATTTTTCTTAAGAAAAAGAGATTGTTTCTTTTTGTGCCCCAGGTTTTTCGCATAAAGGTGCAGAAGTTCAGTAGATTATTTCTTTGGTGCATTTTATTCCCTGTACTGCTTTTTTAATTTAACATCTGTTTTATGGTTGAGGGGGATGTTATTCAGTGGCTAGAGCAGGGGACGGGGAAAAAGGAGGTCTGGATTTCATAGCTTGTCTACAACGAATTTATAGTTTCATATAGGCTATTTTTTGGTGGGCGCAGGTTTCAGATGACTTCACACCCTCAGGTTCTCAGTTGGGTCTCACCGCTCCCATCACCCCTCTAACGAAGGTGCCTCCTCTATTTTCAATTAGGGCTATTTCCCCGCCCTGTAGCAAAGCCAGCAGTGTCTCGGCGAGCTCAGAGAAAGCATTAAATGCCACGTTCCCATTCCGAAAGGCCACCGTAAAAATAAATTATTGATGGTAACCAAACAAGAAGAGCGAGCTCTGCAGAAGGTACCTCTCCTCCCTCCTCTATTTACTGTTCTCCCAGACTTTGGCCCAGGGGCTCAGGCTTCACCCGTTTCACAACGTGCCTCGCTCAAGACCTAAAGATATGGCCTTGGGAATAAAAAATGGGTCTAAAACAAGGCTTGTCAAGCAACATCCCGAGCTGAGCTGTTCAGCCACTGCAAATGGGGAAAAAAACACTGCCAGGGCAGGGCGCTGGATCCAGCAAATGGGCCTGTCCCCAAAGCAGTGGGATTTTATTTATTTTTTTTTTAGGGCATCGCATTACCCTCCTCGTCTCCCCCCAGGTAAGGTGCCAAACTCAGCTGCTGAACCGACGCTTGCCGGTGATGAGCCCGAGAGCAGCGAGGCCGCACGGCAGCCTCCGTGGAGGGAGAATTAGAGTTTAATTCAGTTTATTTTAGCTGACAAATCAAGCTCAACCATAAAGGAGGTAGGGGAGGATGAAAATTACTGCAAGTCTGGAACAAGAAGCCGTGGTGGGGATGGGATTTAAATTCTGTCTTGTCTCATCTGTAATAGCGTGACTTTTAACACCACTTGTAAGAAACTCAAAGAAAAGGGCTGCATCCTGTATGATTTCATTAGCAGCATTAGCGGTGTTCCTTCAGAGCTTTATGTAATTTTAAAATTGTTTACACTTCAACCAGAGGGTCTGAAAGCCTTTGATCCACAAGCAGAGCTCTGTGTCTTTGGCAATGGGGTTTGGGGTTTTTTTTTTTTTTTAGATGCTGGAGTTTGTGAGCTGCTCTTTCCCCTCCTTGCGCTGTTTTCCAGACACAGATGAGAGAATTTCTTGTATCACTGGCATTATAAATATGCTAATGCATATTTAGCTCATGAAGCGGCCGCCACACGTGCTACTGCTTTACAAACTCAGGACTTGATCCCGCAAACCGCTGGGCACTTCCAGCCATTTAAACTTCACGGGACGAGTCCCGCAAGAAGTAGCTTGTCCCTCTTCTGTTAAGGGTTGGCGTGCTGCTGGCAGTGCTTTCCCAGGCAGAAGCCCGTGAACGTGATGAATGAACGTGCTGGGACGGACTGTGTGGGTGCAACGAGGCTCTGAGGAGCATCGCTCCTCGCTGGTGGATGAAAGCCTGCCGCCTCGCTCCCTGCCTCCGGGACCAGCCGCGCAGGGCAGCTTGGCAAAAGCAGCTGAGAGCGTCGCACATCACTCGAAGCAAACGCCTTCAGCAGCGTGGCAGTGGTCGTACGAGAGGTTATAAGAGCTCCAGCTTAGCCGGTCTCTGTGATACTGGAATTTTTTAAATTTTTTTTTTTTTTAGGGAAACCTAAAGGAGGGGAAGGAATTAGGCAATGGCTTGTTCTCGGATGTTCCGGTGCCAGAGATGAGCGCTCCGCCTGCACACGTCCGTCGTGCCACATAGACAGCTGTCTGTAAGCCAAGAACACGGGAAAAGGCCTATAAATGTAAAAGAGGAGAGTATTCACTCCTGCTTTCTGACTGGAAAAACGGCTACTTCTATATTTATTGGATGGCTAGGACTGCCTACCAGCTGGAAAAACCTGAGGGCTCTGCACCTCCAGAGGCTTCTACAGCTGGGGAAAAAACCTCCCCGTGAAATAAATACATCTGATGCCTAAGACGCCTCGCCTGCGAGAACAGGGACGAGGACTGCACAGAGATGTTCCTAGCCCCATAATTATTTCTCCAGGCACGTGGAAAGATCAGTTCTCATCTGTCACATTTAGAAAGCAGCAGACACAAGATCAGACAGAGACGGGGGAACATGGAGCTATTTATCACAGAGAGCTGCTTTACGGGGTCGGAGCAGAAACCACCTCGTTCCTCTCTGAGCCACAAGCAGCTTAAGGTCAGGTTGCAGCTACCTAAAGAAAAGTCCATGTTCTCCTGACTTGGATAATCTCAGTTTAAATCCTCCTGAAACGGTGCTTGCAGCAGAAAAGCCAGCCCTGCTTGGCGATGGAGCGTGGCCCTGCTGGGATTAGGGAAATAAGGGGTCCGAGCTGGGGCTGGGGCTGGCGGGGAGGTGGGTTTCTCGGGGCTGCAGCACCCAGGTGGTTTGAGCCGGGAGGGTCTGGCTCAGCAAGCGCGCCCAGACCGCTGGCCTGGACCTCCAGCAGTGGACTGAGCCAGCGCGAAGCGTGTTTGACGGGTAACCAGAGCCCACGTGTCACGCTTTGCCCTCCCGCAGGACGCCAGGCAGCGGGGAGCGAGCTGAGGTTTTATATTTCCAGGCTGGTATCTGTCTGGGCAGGTAGGTGCAGCTGCAACACGGGACGGGTGAGAGCAGGTTTGAAGAGCAGGACGAGCCCGTGCCCTGAGAGACCCGGGGGATCACTGCCTGTGAACCTAGGGCAAAGCTGGAGGTAGAGGAGTGAAGCTTTCAGGGTCTGCACAAGGATGATGCTGTGTGTGCAGGGCAGGTGGATCCCTGCGCTGGCAGCTGAGGTTTTTTGCAGGCAAGCACCGAGAATGGCACCTTTCTGGTCCCACGGTGATTCCCAGGGCTTGGTTTCGCTGGCTTTGGCTGCGAAATACAAATTGTGTGGCTATCGAAAATGCCCAGCGGGGCTCCAGCCCATCGGTACATGCACCGCATTTGCTCCGGCATCCCCTGGGGCAAAC
This sequence comes from Mycteria americana, assembly GCF_035582795.1. Taxonomy (NCBI): domain Eukaryota; kingdom Metazoa; phylum Chordata; class Aves; order Ciconiiformes; family Ciconiidae; genus Mycteria; species Mycteria americana. Next base: position 7,152,831 of record NC_134379.1, on the reverse strand, counting down.
TTTGCGCTGCTAACATGATTGATACGCGAGGCAGCTGGGCCAGAAAAACAATATCGGTAGCAGAGAAAAGCAATTAAAATGAGCGTGCCTCTGGGAAACGCAGAGAGAGACATTAGCATCCTTCCAAGCTAAACAGCGTCCTCGCTGGGTTCGCAGCTGACAGGTTTGCTCTGCTCGTAAGACAAACTGCGTTAAGTGCAAGGCGTGATTCTGGATGCAGAAACATCTATTCAGCAGAAACGTCTTATTCTCCTGCTGTGAGGGGTTGCAGAGGAATGTCATCAGCTTAATGTCCTGGGGGGCCTGTTTTCCCTAAACTCAGAGGCTCGTGAACACAGCCCTTGGATGTTCTCCTCCTCTGGGGATCGTAAGTCTTCCCTGAACGTCCAGGCTGGGTTTTTTCGGATCAGTCTGCGTTTACAGACACCACTGGGATCCATTTGCGGTGCTGGGTGCCAGCTGCCCCCCTTGCTGCCCGTCCTGCCGTGACGTGCAGCCAGGAGTATTCCTGTCCCTGCTTCTGGGGTCTGGAATAACCCTCGGCCCAAGATAAATTTAGGGCATCTCAGAGGCCGGGGTGTGGAGAGGGATGCTGCCCCATGGTCCTCCCCTGACCCCTGCACCAGCCGAGGGCTTGGAGTCTGTGCTGGTTTAACTGCCGGCAGTTTACTTTGTCAGTAAGGTGTTAAGTCCATCCTTTTCCCTTATTCCGAGGGCAGTTTGTTCGTATTCATAAAGGCAGAGATAACAGGATTGACTTAAGCAATCTGTGTCTTTGACACAGAGCCAACCAAGCACTTAAGCGGGGTTGCTTGGGGGAGGAAGGATGCCCAGCCGTGCTCTGGGCTTCGGGACAGCACAGGCACATGCAGGGCTTGGGATTTCTGAATTACTTCTACCCAAAGGCCAAATGAATTTCCCAGATGCACAGGACAAGCTGAAATCCAGCTGAGTTTCTTTGTGCTTTATCATATCGGTATCCTCCCCCAAATTCCTCTCTTCCCTCAGTTCCTTCTAGAATGGATCTATCTATATATAACCTTCTATAACAGAGGTAACGGAGATTTTTTTGAGGCAGAAGCCACAGCTAAGCCTCTCACCCCCCTGGCTTTCAAAACCGCCTTTAGTGAGCATGGGGATGAAAGCCACGAGCACCAACCCTCCTCCATCTGCCTCTCAGCGAAGGAGAGATCCTCCCCGTGCGAGACAGCCAGCAAAAAGCCGGGTTGTGCAATCGCTGCTGAGGCATTCGAGGAAAAAGAATAATATTTAACAGTTCTGGCAAGAACGTGCCTAAGCCAGCAAGCACAGCTCTCCTTGCTCTGGGCCGGGAAATGAGCTGGGCAGAGCCAGAGGGAAATTCTTTACATTCTTAGAATTGGGAAGGTGGAATTAAGGTAAAATACTCCTGGATGAGGGCCAGGATATCTGGACTAGCAAGATTTCTCTTGCTTTTAAACATCACACTCAAATTGTATTCAGGACTACCTTTGGAGTGGAGTTGGTGTCAGGAAAAGCATTGTATTGGAAGTCCAGGGAGGGAAAAAAAAGACTCATTTGTGCCTCTGAATGTGCCAGACCTCCAGCTAGCAGAGGTCAGGGCAGCGTGCTGGGGACTTCGCTTGCTCGCGCGCTGGCCCAGCTACTTGTTTGATGTGGTAGGAAAGCTGCTGCTCACCGGGCAGGCCTTGGTACGAGCGTAAGGCAGCACAGTCTGTCACTGCTGCTGGATCTGTGACAGTTCGCATCGCCTGAGGCCGCGCGGGATGGCTCCTGGCTCCTCTGGCATGCCCTGGAGCCCTGATGTGCCCGGGACCGACGCATGGAGGGAGTGCGGATGCAGCCACCGGGCTCGGTCCCTCCAGGCGATGTTGTATGGCTGGTCTCTGCCGTAGCAGTGATTTGGAGGAAAAGCGTGGTTTATGTTGTGGCTCACATTCAGAAATAACATAAAAAAAAAAGTTTAATGTAAGCTCCTAAAGAGCACCAGCTTTCAGGACTCAGGGCTGCTCTTCCCTCCTCCTCCTCCTCCTCCTCCTCCTCCTCCTCCTCTTCCTCTTCCTCTTCCCACCAGCGGCCCCAGACGCGCCGTGTGGCACTGCTAGAACTTAAAGGATGGGAACAACCATAAGCCGTGCCCCTGCCAAGGGAAAACCAGGCACAGCCACCAGGACCCGCTCTGTTTCTCTTGGAGCTCAGCAAACCCTGGGCTCTGGCCCCACAGCACCAGCCCCATTCCCCCCAGCTCTGCGGCTTCAGTCCTGGGCTCATCCTTCATCCCGTGCATGCAGCCGAGCCCCCGGCAAGGAGAAATATTTCCCAGCTTTAAGGAACAAAACAGGAACAAGCCAACAAGGATCAGCCAATGCCACTGTCAAATAATGAGCAATTAAATGCTGTTGCTTCTGGTAGCGTTTATCCACTGGCAACAGCAACTTCACGGCCGAGCGTTAAGCTCTGTCCGTACAGAGACTTTGCGTGATGCAATATTTGATGGGTTATTTGATCCGCGGCTTTCAGATGAACAGTGATTAAAGAAGGGCCCAGCGTGGGGCACCCGCTACGTACAGTAGCTCCATCTGCTTCGTACAGCAGCGTTTTTCCCCTTTCCCTTGGAGAATGGCATTTTTTCCCCCCTGGAGGCACTGTTTGATTGCCACAGATTAGAAGCCTTTAAAAGGGAAGATCTGTGTGAGTCACAGTTAAAGCCATAAAAGAAAAACCAATAAAGCGATCTGAAAAGTGCTGTTTAATGGATTGAGGCAAACTTACTGGAAACAGGATACAGACTGTTTCATCTTTAAATCATTAGTTCAAATCCAGCTGCATTCAGGAGCAAATACATTTATTCCCTGTCAATAGCTGTCAGAGAAAAGAAATTTGAAAGGGATTTTACCACCTGAAAGGAGTTGCTGGTTTCTCTACGCTCCCAGCAACTCCCTGAGCCTGTCTGAAAGCCGTACGGGCGTTAGGTACTCTTGAAACTCAGTCCTTACAGGGCAGAGCTTTTCCCACCATGAAAATACTTGTCACTGTCCTGAACATAGGGATCTGCTCAAACGGCTGCCTTCGCTTCATTTTCTTAGCAAATAAAACACGCATGAGCTGCACCGCGTTCACCCCTCTCGACAGCGATGCTTCTTCATCACCTTGGAGAAGCAGGAGGCCGAACAAGCGCTCATCCGTATCTGCTCTCCGGGCAGTGCCGGCAGCGAGCGTTGGCTCATCGGTATCGGTGGAAAGCACGTCCTTGACAGGCTCATAAAAGTTTTATGATGGGCGCTTTGCAAGGGCTATGAGACATGAGGTAATGGGCTGTGATTAATTCTTGCATCCTGACGGTATCGCTGTCAGCTCAGGCACCGTCGCTCCGCGTCTCGTGAGGCTGGGGCGACGGCAAAGCCCGGCTGGTTATCTCCTCAGCCACACAGGATTGGTACCGTCTCTCCGGGAGATGGGACAGTGAGTCAGACCTGATTTTAGGGCTTTGGGGATTAAAAGGGGATGTTCTCCCACACGGTGGTTTCCATCGTTTTTTTACCAAGGTCCCTCTGCTGGTGCTGTCTCCCAGCCCCGGTGTCCCCAGCCAGCCGAGCCCTCACTGAGCCTGGTGGCACCGAATCAGCGGTGGCTCTCGGTAGCTGCCAGCCCCTGTGCTGCGCTGCCCTGCTGCAGTGACGGCGGAGGGGATGCCCCAGCCGCGGGAGGGTTTGGGAGGCAGAGGGCAAAGGGCACGAAATCCGCTGGGGATGAGCAGGGATGAGTGTCGATTACCACTGCTCATTGCAGAGGCAGCTTTTCCCAGACTGAATTTTGGGCTGGCATCATGTTAAATCATTTTAGCTGATCCCAGTTTGGCAAGCAACACAAATTTGGGGAATGTCCCATGGGATTATTCCCTTTGATATGACCCTGCAGCAGCGCTGACTTTTCTGTGGGGTGTTTGTCTGCATACGGTGATGGCAGCTGGGCCAGAGCTCCTGCATGTAAAGAAGAAATACGTTTTCAGTTTGATTCAGTCTGTGTGTTTCACTGTACAAGTCAAATTCAACCTATTTTCCCGCTCTTTAGGGATAAAAGCTGGCTTTCTGCTTAGAGCACTGAGACGGAAGTGGTTGGGACGGCCTAAGGCCAGTCCTTGTTAGAGGTGAGTTAATCTATAGGCATGAGTCTCCTCATATAGCTACACCTCCAGGGGCAAAGTGCTGGTGCAAATCATCCTCGCTCCTTGCCTGGCTGCTTCACCCAGCTGTGGGTCAGAGGAGCTGTGAGATGTGCCGGCAGGTGGCATGGACTTGAGCTTGTGCTCCAGCCTGATGCTATTCCAGATGTTTCCACAATTGCACACGTGGTGGGCACATGGCTCGTGCTTCCCCGCTACCGCAAAACAAGTGCGTGACACCAGAGGACACCTGAGCCAGGCGCTACTCCCTGCTGTCCTGCGCTGGCAGTGCCTCATGCCTATCACAGTGTTTAACTGTGGCTTTTCTCAATTTATCGGACAGCTGCAGCGCTGCACTTAAATCCCCTTTGCCCAGAACAACGGGACTGTGTGTTTTGGCTGGTTTCACCTGCAAGACCGACCTCTGAAACCTCAGCCAGTGGGTGAAGAGCTTTCTTGCTCAAATATTCTTATGGGTCAAGCCTTTACCTTCCTTCTTGAGCAATGGTGGCGTGCTTGTGCGGAGTGAGCCGGGACAAAACCCAGCTGTTCCCAGCTATCAACAGCTGTCTGGCACAGCTGTCCAGACGTTGGTGCACATGGGCGCCTCCAGATGCTCACGGGGCGCCACCGCCCAGATGTGCGCCCGCGCGCCCCGCCCGCTCCAGCTGTGCGCTCCAGATGTTTTCCGCCGCGCCCGCAGGGGTTAACGGCCCCGCCCCCGCCGCCCAGCCCCGCCCCCTCAGCTGTCAATCTTCAGCGCCGGCCCAACCGCGTCCCGCGACACATCGAGGTCCGCGACCAATCAGGGCGTGGTTGTGATTTCCATGGCAGCCGCAGCCGCGCGGCTGAGGAGAGGCAGCGGCGGCGCAGCCGGTCCCGGTCCCGGTCCCGGTCCCGGTCCCGGTCCCGGTCCCGGTCCCTGCCCACTGCGATGGTGCCTGAGGGGAGCCGCGGCGGAGGAGGCGCAGCAGTGCTGCTGCTGCGCGGCTCTAGCCCGGCCCTGGCAGCGGCCGCCGCGGCGAGGGGGCGGTGGCAGCGCAGGTGAGGAGCCGCTGCCCGCCGCGCACCTGAGGTGGGAGGCTGCGGCGGGGCGGGGTGGAGCGGAGCGGGCTCCGGGCACCGCCGTTCCCCCCCTCACCGCCCGCGCAGCCCCGACGGCAGCCGTCGTGCTCCGCCCTGCCCTGCCCCGCCCGGCGCTGGGGCGGCTCCGGCGCTGCCAGAGCTGTTGCCTTTGTCGGCCGAGCTGGGGGGCGGCCGCGGCCTGAGGCGGCGGCGGCTGGGAGCGGGTCGGCGCTGTGGCCGTGCGGTGCCCGCGCCCCACAGGCGCCGCTGCCGGCCGGGGGAGCCGGGCCGGGCCGGGCCGTGCTGGCCGGGGCACTCGGCTGTGCCGGGCATCGCCGCGGGTCCCGTAGCTGCAGCCAGGAGCGCCCGAGGATGCGCGGCGGGAGCGGCGGGGCCGGCTCGCTGCTTCCCGCCGGTGCCGTGGCGGGGTGTGAGGCGGATGCGAGCCGGGTAAACGGGAAAGTTTCCGTACGGGCGGGCTAACTTAGTGAAGGAGCTCCCAGCGCTTCTGATGTCTTTGTTCAGCAGCTGAGATGTGTCGGGGGAGGCTGGCCGCGGGTGCTGCGCTGCTGTAAATACCCGCGGTAGAGTGGGGGAGGCACACAAATAGTTTTATAGCGCTGCATTTATATCTGCAAACACAACGTATGATAGTCGTAGTACGTGTAAGCATTTTAGTAATAGTTTTATAGCAGTAGACCTAATACGTCTCTTAGCTGGAAATGTTTTTGCTGGTGGTATTGCTGGAAGAAGCCATTTGCGTGTGTGAACGCGTTGTGCAAATTTTTGTAGGTCTTTATCTTTTTAGTATTATTAAGGAGTTTGATTCTTTGAAGTACCGTATCGTATAATGGAGTGCTGAAATTCCTCTTAGGAGGCACAGTACACATAAAAATGCACAGAACAGTAGCTCATCTGCTATTAGTGTGCTACTGACTTTTTCTTCCTCTCTTTTTCTTTGCTTTTTTTTTTTTAACATTAAATGTAAAGAGCTAGAAGTCTATGTGTTGCCAGTAAAATTCCTTTTGTTGAATACTTCTCCAGCAGTAACTGTAGTACTTAGCAAATACTGTGTATTCTTGCATAACTGGGAGCATGTTGGTAACTCTTTTTTGACCATTCAGTATGCAAATCCAGATAATTTGCTGTATGTATTATATATGTAGGTAGAGCAGAATATATAGAGTTATTTGCTTTCATTTGAAGCAGAACACTTTAATTAGCTGTACTTCAAGCTCATTTTAGAAGTCTTAAATGGTGAAAACCCTAAAAGTATTTAAGTTTGAGTGCATTGGTAACCTTCTTAGCTGTTTGGAGTCTGGTACATTTTTTTCTCTTGCTTGTTAAGAAAGCTTGTAAGTGTTGGTAGATCCAGAGGAAAGACAAATGCTTCGGAATTTCTATATATGTGTGTGTATATATATATTAATGTGTGTATCTATATATCTGTCCAGTAGAGGATTATGAAGAAAGCTGTTTTCTTGGGGGGGTTAACAGAAAAGGGTACAGCTTGCTTCATCGTTTACCTATAGATTATATGAGGGAAATGCATAAACATGAGCACATCTTTTTTTTTTTTTTTTTTTTTACTCCTTGTGATGTGATTGTACTAGAAATTGTGGAATTATTGCATAGTTGTATGCAGTTTTCCCCAGTACGGAAGCTTTGGATTCAGCAGTGGTCTAGGGCTGTGAAGGTTAATTTGGCCTTTACAATTTTTCAGAGCTTTAGATTTAAAAAAAAAAAAAAAAAGTGTAGGTTCAAGGGAATGCAAATGTGTGAACAACATTCCTATAGTTCCTACAGAGTGAACTATAAGAGAATGTTGTTCACACATCTGCATTTCCTTATACTAATTTTGTCCAGCTTTGTCCTATCATTCTACTTGTCAAACTGCTCTGCACGAAGATGGGCTTCACTAGGTCTAGTTGGCTGTCTCTCATCCCAGATGCTTTCGGCCAGGTGACTTACTGCTTATTTCTTTGTGGAGGTGAATAAAAATTGCGTATTCTATTTTATCATCCTTTTTTACTGTATAACTAATGGGAGGGAAAATCTAGAGAAAACAGCTGCAGGGCTTGAGAGCCATGATGACTTAAAAAGCTAAAGATGGACTTGGTACTCAAGGCTTTTTGATTTTTATTTCTAGCTTTGAGTATTTTGCTTGGGGTTTGCTTGCTTGTGCTCTACTTTGACATTCCTCTCTCAGATTCTGTTACGTGACTGGTAGTAACACATGATATCCGGTCTTTGGGGAAATCATTAAGGTGATTGTGCAAATGCCGCTTTGAAGGCATAAAAATGCTTCCTGAATACTTAAATGATTTTTGGAACAATCCTCTAAATGAGCCTACGACGGTTTGGATAGCTTCTTGAAGTGGTATACTGCGAATATTTCAGTCGTGTTCCTCGGTGTTGTGCTATACCATTATCATGTAACTGTCGGCTTTCCTTTGCAATCTTCTTTGTGGTGAACAAACACGAAGGACCAGAAACAAACCAGTTTTTGAAGGAAAGGTTTTATGGAATTCCTTTCTTTAACTTTCATTTAGGAATGCTGATAGACTAATGTTGTATGCAAGGGCTTCTTACTTGGACTGTTTGATGAGCTTAATATAGAACTTCCTCTAAGAAATATCTGGTCTCCAGTTTTCTAAATGTATATTGTTTTGAAGATGATTCTTGAGAATTCTCAGCATCTGCTGCCTTTCCAGTATTTATTTTCACGGAGGAAAAGTGAAGGTGCAACAAGAGGGAAGGAAGATACTGACATGGTTGACATTTGCTTCTTTAAGTCCTAGCAGCATTTTCATTTCTCCTTCTCCAGTCAAGAGCAGAGACTGACAAGGGATAACAACAGTTTAGGATTTTTTCCCATTCAACTTAGCTACCTTGCCACTGTAAAATGAATTCCCTCTGCAGATTTGTACCACAAGCTTTCGGTGTAGTAGTCAGACTGCGACTGCGCATCTGAAAGCGTCTCTGAACTGTGAGAATCTTCTATTTCTGGAGTCTGTATTTTGGAGTCTATTGCATAAAGCCTTGGGGGGTGGGGGTGTCATAGCCCCAGAGACTAAGGGATTGAGTAGACCTCCTAAGTAGGAAAAGAAAATCATAGGAATGTGGTCGGAGGACATGAGAGTAAACTGTAAAAAGAGCATGAGGGGAAAGACAGCTTTCCAATAGTATGAACTCGAGCGTTCTTCCCCTCACCTCTATCTTGCTCCTGCTTTCCAGCACAGGGGGGAGGGCACAGCATTTTTGAGAAGGATAGCTATGAAGCCTGATGGCCTGTTGACACAGAGCTGAGTGTGATCTTTCCTCCCAGCAAAGTTCTCCAGTAGCATTGAGGTCAAGCACTGTGATGAACACTTGGGCAGACGCAGGAACAAGATACACTCCACAAAAATCTGAGCAGTACTGCTATGCTTGCTCTTTCTAGAAAGAGGTCTGGTTATCAGAATCTGGGCCAGAAGTTCATGAGATAGAAGCAGAGGACAAGCTAATCACTGAAAAATGTTTTATATATATGTGGCAGTTTTGGTTGGGGTTTTTTTGTGGGGTTTTTTTTTTTTGAGATGGATAATGCCAGTGTAGCTGTCCTGTTAATTTAGCCTTGGAAAAAGCTGCCTGGTTGAACATGAGAAGGGAGGTGATCATCACTTTTCCAGCCTCCAAAGGGAAAGTCTGAGCTCTAGAGCTTATGAGGGTTGCTTGTTACTGGGTGGTAATGGATCATCTTTTTTCCCCTGGCAGGGAATGCTTTAAACAGCAACAAAACCCAAACTGTTCTCACATAAAATACAAATGAATGACTTGCCTCTTGACTAAGCTAAAAATCTTCGACATTTTTTGGATGAACTTGAGGAAAAAGGTCTTGACCTGTTGCATGTGGAGGGAGGGAAGGAGGGAGAGAGAATTAGTGTGTGCAGAAGAAGGAAACAAAGCAGTCATTTTTGCTTTGCGAACATTATCTTGTGGCTGACTCATAGGTCTGACTTTTCTGGGAATAAAATTCAGTTACATACACTTCTGTTTAGCTGCACTTTCTCATACTGAAACTGTAGATCCTGGCTGTCTTTTTTTTGAGTTACACTTACATTTTTCTAGGAATTTGTTTTAGTCTGTCATTTGAAACTATTGCTGCTAAAGGCCTTCTCTACCATTGAAGTCACCTTCGACTTCCTCAGCTTATGACTGTGTTGTCTGGGGGGGCGGGGGGGGTGTCTGTTTTTGTTTTGGGTGGTTTGGGTTTTTTTTGGTGTTGTGTTTTTTAGTTAGTTTTTAGGGGTTTTTTTGTTTTCTTTTTATTAAGAGTTGTCTGGTTTTAGGTGGAGTGGCAGTTTGCTCTTCTCGGGTCACAGTGGGTAAAAACAACACAATTTTTCAAAGCTCTACTTAAATGCTGACAAGGGATTGCTGATTGCCTCGCTGTGATTTTTAAATGCTGTCAATTTAGTTACCCTTAACAGCAGAACATTAATGACTTGTAATAATCCTTCAGGTTGACGGATGTGATCCAGAGTGCTTACTCATGTAGAGGAGGGAGAAGGTGGGGTTTGTTTGCAAGCTGCTAGAAGGGCAGTAACTTCCATACGTCATACTTGTCCCAGAGAGCTTTATATGTAACTTCAGACGCAGAAGGGAGTTTGCTGTTTGTAAAACAGATTAGTTTGCTGAGAGGTGCTGTTTCTGACTGCTCCTCTATTGGTTTCCTGACATCCAAAGCCCTGGCCTTGCCACAGTTTATGGCAGTTGCATGCTCCAGGTATTGCTTCCAGGCAAGAAAACAGTGTCCACGGAAGGTTGTAGGACAGGTTAATACTGGCTCTTTGTAGTCTTTCAGCCTTTGGCATCTTTGAACTTATCAAAAAAGTTACTGCATCAAATGAAAGTATTTGTGGTTGATTGGTATGGGGTTTTTTTGCTCACGTGGATGGGTTTTTGTTTTTGTACGTGAGCGGTCAGTACTTACAGCAATTTAGGAAATCTACTCACGGACTGCAACGCGTATTTGCATTCACAGCTGGAATTGTGCTGAGAGTGAGTTGTCATTCTGCTTCACCCAACCTGTGCATTGAGGATTTTAGCCTTCAGTCAACAGGCTTTCCTCTACTGCTGCTTTTTCTGCAGCTTGGTTCTGAAAGCTGGTGCTGGTTTTTGGTTTTTTGTTTGTTTGTTTTGTAATGTGCTATCCTAACGATCAGAGTAAAACAGTTGATGTACTCGGTCCTGGCGTGATTTTCTCTAGTGATCAGCTACCTAACTTTTGCTTTTGGGGAACGCTAGTGTCTTCAAGGAGTAGTTTTTAGTTTGGAAGATGAAGATTTTTGTGGATGGCTTGGTTTGGGGGATGGGGGGGGATTAGGAGGGGGGTTGGAGAGTTTTGGGGGAATGAGTTTTATGGAATTCACTCAAACTGAATAATGTTAGGGATTGTGTGAAGTGTAAATATTTGCAGGTCTTATGTGCTCTGTGGCAAAATACTGTTTCTGTTGTGTTAATTCTTCTCTCAAATGGGTACTGACTTTTAACTAAATCTTTACTATATCCAAAGCATTTAAAGAGATTCTGTGTACTATTTGCTAGTTTTAAGCAGAACAGTGTCCCTTCGCTAATTGAAAGTTAGGTGTTCACACGGAATCTGTTCAGGGGAGAGACTTTCTGCCTTTTGGTGCTATGGGAGTATTTACTGAAATTTTTTTTTTTTAGCATTGTTCAGATGACCTCCACTTAAATTTCTGGGATTTTGTTCCTTTTAATGTCTGGGTATTTTAGGTATAGTTAAAGCCAGCTCTTCAGCAAGGAGCGATATGTAAGTAGAATGAAACTTGTTACAGAGGATGAAATTATTATAACAGAGTGGTGTTCTAGTAAGAGTTATGATTCTTGGGTTATGATTCCAATTTAATTTTGGAAGCAAAAACTATTAGGCTGAACTTTGAGCGTAGTATTGTGACAACTGTTGATTGGAATAAGCTTTGTTAGTGTGAAGGGGGCAAGACATTCTCTCGCAGCTCAGTGACTGGCTCTCTTGGATGCGCTGCAAGAGAAAAATACCGCTGTGACAGATGCCTGCAAGAGGAATTCCCTTCCTCCCTCCTTCTGCCCCTGTGCTGTTATGGTGCTAAGTGGGAATTCTGTCTTCTGCCTGTCTGCTGCTGTCTGGTTGCACAGCCTCGTAAAACAGGGACTGCGAAGTGCAAGGCGCTTACTTGCCTGCTAAGAAGCTGTTGCAGCAGAACCTGCAAGGCAGCCTGCCTGCTACCCCTGACCAGTTTGTGAAGGCCAGCAGTCTGGTGAGGTCTGGAGAGTGTTGCTCAGATGGTGACTTGAGGAGTTCTGATTTCGTGACTGGATTTGCATGGAGGAAAAAGTTAAGTGGATAATGTTTTGGAGAGGGGGTGGAGACTAAGCATAAGCATGTTCTTCATTCAGGGATGTGTCGTGCTTTGCTGACAGAGATGGAAAAGCTTTGAGGAAGCCAGTCACTTAAAATGTTGGCGGTACCTCAGTACTTGGAGCTCCTTACAATTAAAAGCATCTGTGATTCATACTGTTCAGTGAGCTTTTCAGAGCTGAAATAACAAGCTCTTATTTAAAATTTCAATTAGAGGACTAATTTAATTTGAATTTTGAGAGGAAGAGTCAGTTTTCAGCCTACCTTATCTGAAAATCCAAAGCTGTTGAACTACAGAATACAGGTAAAACAATTGTCTATACATTAACTCTTATGAACAGAAAAAATAAAGATACAGTGTACAGGATGGCATGAACAGATCAAGTCATCTGGGTGGCAGAGTAGCAAATTTATCTAAGTCAGTGTTGAATGTCACTCACTGGTATTCACTGTAAGTCATGGCATATTCTTAGGCCTTCTTGTAAGTTTCTACATTGGAATTTAGCAGACAGATTTTTAAATCTTTTGTTTCTACCTAAAAGTTTTGTTCAGACTCACATGCATGTCCAGAAATTATCTAATATAGTCTTTGTTTTTATTCTTCTCTGTAAAAATGAAAATTCCTTTTGAATAATGCAATTTTAAGAATCCTAAATGAAAAAAAAATTAATTAAAAACTTGTTTTTATTTTGTGTATCTTGGGGTTTCAGGCTTAATATCCTCTCATTACAGCTTGGATAAATAACTTTTAGAATTTAAAAAAAAGGGGGTATATAAAATATTTAGTAATAGATGTGTTAGCTGTGCAAACCCTTAGTTCTAATACATGTCTAATTTGTTTTCAAATACTGAATCATACTATCACTGTAGAAAATATAACATGCTTATTTGGAAAAAAAAAAACTTCCAGGAGAAAAGCGGTGGCTTTTGGTGTGGTAAAATTCCCTTTGTTCAAACAATAGTCGTACTGAAAAATTGTTCTGTCACAGAGCAATCATCACTGCTTAAATTGTAGATTAGGAAGTGGAATGAAAGCCATGTTGTTGATGCCTCACAAAATAGATGAGTGCTTGTCCTTGATTTGCCTCTCTTTTTTTGTAATAGTTGTAAGGGTTTAAAATGGACTGATTAATTTAAATGTGATACTGTAGAACCAGAAGGAAGATTATACTATGACATAAGTTAAACTTTTTCACAGTATATATTTCTATTCCATGCTATAAATATGAAATGACTATAACCATAAACTTCATTAACGTGGCCTGCCATGATGCTTTATAAAGCATAGCTGTCTTACTGTTCTTGTCAGTTGACTTTTGATTTGCTACATGGGTTCTTGCCTTTCTGTGTAGTAACCATATATTCAGATTCTTAACTCGGAAGTGTTACGTTTTATCTTGGAGGGAGAAGACTCTTGCTGTCATACCAGCAAAAATGCAGGCTTATCTAGATGAAGTAGAAGAGACTAAAAGAAAGAGCAAGCTTACCAGCGCTGCTTGAAAGGAATCCAAACCTTCTTATTTGAAGGTAGAATGCAGTATATACTTTATCCTGGCAGTGCTTTATTACATGACTTCAAATTATGCAAGGCTTTAACTCTTTTCCCTGGGGTGCTGATTGAGAACAGGATCTATTTTTCTTTCTTCCTAATTGATTCAATTTTTTAGTGTTTCAGCTAACATATATCTGGAGTTCAAAACACCGCATAAGATGTGGGGAGAGGGTTGGTGGGTTTTTTGTGTTTTTTAATCAATGGAATAGTGAATGATTATGGTTATGTTGGGTTTGGGTGGGTTTGTTTTTTTGAGAGAAATAGCTCTAAGGGCCAAATTTTGGGTAAAGAAAACAATAAAGCAGGAAGTTAGGATGAAATCATTAGTTTTCTTTTGTATACCCTGCTTTGTATTATCTGGATACTGGGACAGATGAAAATTTTTAAGTCAGCATGGGTTGATTCTGTTGTTGTTCTTATTTAGATCAAGACTGATCTTAGTTTTGATCTTAGTCAACTTTAATCCTGGATTGTGCTTGTAGTTTTTAATGACTAAACACTTCTTTAATCAAAGCTTCCCTTGAAGTAAAAATTGAAGTTTCCCTTACTTGCTGCAAACTATTTTTCTTCATTGCTTAAAGGCCTTGATAAAAAATTGGACACTGTCAGTGTCGATATGCAACTGTGAAACATCTTTTACTATCATCTCGTCTCCTGTGAATGAAATAGAGCATTTCAAGCAAAACAGGAGATGATGTAGTTATGTGAAAATGTGACAATGAGCAGGATGCTGCTACCGTCTACTCAGCCAGCCAGAGTTACTCTAATACTTGAATTCTTCTGTGATTTCTAACATGATTTGTGTGGGGTGTCTTGTTCATTTGTTTTATCTAGGTGACTCTAGCTCAGAGAGGTCATTTTTTTGGGTTTTTTTTGCTGTAAAACCTCAAGTAAAGAAGAGTGGTTTCTTAATAATTACTTTTTTTAATGTGTAGAGTCCCATATAAATGATGTCTTTGCTTGACTGTAAAGTTTAACAGTAGCTATCCAGTGGTAGAATTCTTTCAAATATATTGTTAAAATGTACCAGAAAACGTTTATGTAAATAGTAATTGTAGTCATGAATCTTGTTATGTTTTGTGTTGTTCTATTGGTAAACAAAAAGGCTTTTTATTATGGGATGATTGTGTTCAGACTTTGCATTTACTGGTCTTAACGCAAGACCAGGAGAGAATAGTTTTATTGAATGCTGTGAGGTATTTCTGTTGTTGATTTATTGTAGTAGTTCTTAACAAAGTTCTAAATTTTTTTTATTTTTTTTCCCCCCCCTCGCCAGACCTTAATTTATTTTGGATTAGGATTCCCATGGCATGTGAACTAGAAGATAATTTGAAGTAGAAGGTCTCTTTATTTTGAAGTGACAGTCTTTATCAAAATGGTTGGAAAACTCAAACAGAACTTGCTATTGGCATGTCTGGTGATCAGTTCAGTGACAGTGTTTTATTTGGGCCAACATGCTATGGAGTGTCACCATCGAATAGAAGAACGCAGCCAGCCTGCAAGGATGGAAAGTGTGAGAAGCACAGTAAGAACTGCTTCCAATGTAAATGCAAACAAAACCTTTGCTTACAACAAAGACATGCCTTTAATATTTATTGGAGGAGTACCTCGAAGTGGCACTACCTTAATGCGTGCCATGCTTGATGCCCATCCGGATATTCGATGCGGAGAAGAGACAAGGGTAATCCCGCGAATTCTGGCAGTTAAGCAGATGTGGGCTAGATCAAGCAAAGAGAAGATCCGACTGGATGAAGCTGGAGTCACAGATGAGGTTCTGGACTCAGCCATGCAAGCATTTTTATTGGAAATCATTGTGAAACATGGAGAGCCTGCTCCATATTTGTGTAACAAAGATCCTTTTGCTTTAAAATCCTTAACTTATCTTGCCAGAATTTTCCCCAATGCCAAATTTCTTCTAATGGTACGGGATGGCCGTGCATCTGTGCATTCCATGATATCTAGAAAAGTCACAATAGCTGGATTTGACCTTAACAGCTACAGGGACTGCTTGACGAAGTGGAATCGTGCTATAGAAACTATGTATAACCAGTGTATGGAGGTTGGTTTTGAAAGGTGTATGCTGGTACATTACGAACAACTCGTATTGCATCCTGAAAGATGGATGAGAACTCTCTTAAAGTTTCTTCGTATACCATGGAACCAAGCAGTGCTGCACCATGAAGAAATGATTGGAAAAGCAGGGGGTGTTTCTCTTTCAAAGTGAGTATGAGCATTCCTCCTTTACCTTGTATTGTTCTAAGAGGTAAAATAGTATGTTTTGCATCTCAAAGACTAGACATAACTTGGTTTCAGTTTTTAAGTAGCTAATGACGTGTCAGGAAGCTGATTTATGATGCAGTTTGTCTGGAAAGTAAGAATGATTGTTAACTAACAATTTGCAATCTCAGACTGCTCCTGCTAAACAACTGTCCCGCTAACATATGTGCATGGAGCATATGAACGCACTTTTAATTAATGGTCAGTCTAACTTGAATTTGGATGTCTAGTATCAGCCTTTCTTCCAATATAGCTTTGCTTTTCCCTGTGCCCCAAAATAAAGCTGGACTGTTTTATCTAGACTGGTGGTGTTCATCCTAGCAAGATCACCCGTTTGCTTTCAGGAACTTAACTGTTGTTGTCAATGCAAGAATGGCCTTCAAGTTACATTTGCCAAGAACATACTCTTCCAGGAAACTTGAGAAACTGTTCCAACAAAATAGAAAGCAGAATTGGCGTGCTTTTCTGTTGGCATGTGCTCCTAAAAGGACAAGCATTTTGAATAAAATTAACCTTCTTGTAAGCAAATCTCTTGGTATTCTGTCATGCCATCTGTGCACCTGACTTAGCTACTTTCAGAAACCAAAATCCAGCTCTGCTTAGAAAACCTAGATAGGTATTGTGAAAGGAGAAAACAACAAAAAAAAAGCTAGTTAATTCTCCAGTTAAACTACTCTTTTTGGTTTCTTGGCCATTATTTACAGCGGAGCTTCTGAGATATGGAAGCTGGCTAGTCTTTATGGGGGGGAAAGGTGTGAATATTTGAATCTCTCTTCTTCCTTTTTTTTTCTATGATGGATACATCTACCAGATTGTCTTGTTTAAGCTTCTAAAATA